>NC_138774.1:9181570-9781570 GCF_965119305.1 Pelophylax lessonae
TCATCTCATACTTCTGAAGGTTTGAGGGTGCTGCCTGTTCCATACTCCCCCTACTCCTAGCCTTTTAGGGGTACAAACAATAGTAATTGGGGCCTAGTGTGGTTGTGTACGTGTGATATACATACACTTTTTTGGGATCATATTTTCTATTCCGCTATTTAATCAAAAACCTTTGGGGATCAGTTAAATTGGGGGATAGTCTGTGTTGGTACGTGTGAGAGAGATCCACCTTTCCAAGTTGTTGGGGTTCATCTCATACTTCTGAAGGTTTGAGGGTGCTGCCTGTTCCATACCCCCCCTACTCCTCATCTAGCCTTTTAGGGGTACAAACAATAGTAATTGGGGCCTAGTGTGGTTGTGTACGTGCGAGATACATACACTTTTTTTGATCATATTTCCTATTCCGCTATTCAATAAAAACCTTTGAGGATCAATTGAATTGCGGGATAGTCTGTGTCGGTACGTGTGAGAGAGATCCACCTTTCCAAGTTGTTGGGGTTCATCTCATACTTCTGAAGGTTTGAGGGTGCTGCCTGTTCCATACCCCCCCTACTCCTCATCTAGCCTTTTAGGGGTACAAACAATAGTAATTGGGGCCTAGTGTGGTTGTGTACGTGTGATATACATACACTTTTTTGGGATCATATTTTCTATTCCGCTATTTAATCAAAAACCTTTGGGGATCAGTTAAATTGGGGGATAGTCTGTGTTGGTACGTGTGAGAGAGATCCACCTTTCCAAGTTGTTGGGGTTCATCTCATACTTCTGAAGGTTTGAGGGTGCTGCCTGTTCCATACTCCCCCTACTCCTAGCCTTTTAGGGGTACAAACAATAGTAATTGGGGCCTAGTGTGGTTGTGTACGTGTGATATACATACACTTTTTTGGGATCATATTTTCTATTCCGCTATTTAATCAAAAACCTTTGGGGATCAGTTAAATTGGGGGATAGTCTGTGTTGGTACGTGTGAGAGAGATCCACCTTTCCAAGTTGTTGAGGTTCATCTCATACTTCTGAAGGTTTGAGGGTGCTGCCTGTTCCATACTCCCCCTACTCCTAGCCTTTTAGGGGTACAAACAATAGTAATTGGGGCCTAGTGTGGTTGTGTACGTGTGATATACATACACTTTTTTGGGATCATATTTTCTATTCCGCTATTTAATCAAAAACCTTTGGGGATCAGTTAAATTGGGGGATAGTCTGTGTTGGTACGTGTGAGAGAGATCCACCTTTCCAAGTTGTTGAGGTTCATCTCATACTTCTGAAGGTTTGAGGGTGCTGCCTGTTCCATACTCCCCCTACTCCTAGCCTTTTAGGGGTACAAACAATAGTAATTGGGGCCTAGTGTGGTTGTGTACGTGTGATATACATACACTTTTTTGGGATCATATTTTCTATTCCGCTATTTAATCAAAAACCTTTGGGGATCAGTTAAATTGGGGGATAGTCTGTGTTGGTACGTGTGAGAGAGATCCACCTTTCCAAGTTGTTGGGGTTCATCTCATACTTCTGAAGGTTTGAGGGTGCTGCCTGTTACATACTCCCCCTACTCCTAGCCTTTTAGGGGTACAAACAATAGTAATTGGGGCCTAGTGTGGTTGTGTACGTGTGATATACATACACTTTTTTGGGATCATATTTTCTATTCCGCTATTTAATCAAAAACCTTTGGGGATCAGTTAAATTGGGGGATAGTCTGTGTTGGTACGTGTGAGAGAGATCCACCTTTCCAAGTTGTTGGGGTTCATCTCATACTTCTGAAGGTTTGAGGGTGCTGCCTGTTCCATACTCCCCCTACTCCTAGCCTTTTAGGGGTACAAACAATAGTAATTGGGGCCTAGTGTGGTTGTGTACGTGTGATATACATACACTTTTTTGGGATCATATTTTCTATTCCGCTATTTAATCAAAAACCTCTGGGGATCAGTTAAATTGGGGGATAGTCTGTGTTGGTACGTGTGAGAGAGATCCACCTTTCCAAGTTGTTGGGGTTCATCTCATACTTCTGAAGGTTTGAGGGTGCTGCCTGTTCCATACTCCCCCTACTCCTAGCCTTTTAGGGGTACAAACAATAGTAATTGGGGCCTAGTGTGGTTGTGTACGTGTGATATACATACACTTTTTTGGGATCATATTTTCTATTCCGCTATTTAATCAAAAACCTTTGGGGATCAGTTAAATTGGGGGATAGTCTGTGTTGGTACGTGTGAGAGAGATCCACCTTTCCAAGTTGTTGGGGTTCATCTCATACTTCTGAAGGTTTGAGGGTGCTGCCTGTTCCATACCCCCCCTACTCCTCATCTAGCCTTTTAGGGGTACAAACAATAGTAATTGGGGCCTAGTGTGGTTGTGTACGTGCGAGATACATACACTTTTTTTGATCATATTTCCTATTCCGCTATTCAATAAAAACCTTTGAGGATCAATTGAATTGCGGGATAGTCTGTGTCGGTACGTGTGAGAGAGATCCACCTTTCCAAGTTGTTGGGGTTCATCTCATACTTCTGAAGGTTTGAGGGTGCTGCCTGTTCCATACCCCCCCTACTCCTCATCTAGCCTTTTAGGGGTACAAACAATAGTAATTGGGGCCTAGTGTGGTTGTGTACGTGCGAGATACATACACTTTTTTTGATCATATTTCCTATTCCGCTATTCAATAAAAACCTTTGAGGATCAATTGAATTGCGGGATAGTCTGTGTCGGTACGTGTGAGAGAGATCCACCTTTCCAAGTTGTTGGGGTTCATCTCATACTTCTGAAGGTTTGAGGGTGCTGCCTGTTCCATACCCCCCCTACTCCTCATCTAGCCTTTTAGGGGTACAAACAATAGTAATTGGGGCCTAGTGTGGTTGTGTACGTGCGAGATACATACACTTTTTTTGATCATATTTCCTATTCCGCTATTCAATAAAAACCTTTGAGGATCAATTGAATTGCGGGATAGTCTGTGTCGGTACGTGTGAGAGAGATCCACCTTTCCAAGTTGTTGGGGTTCATCTCATACTTCTGAAGGTTTGAGGGTGCTGCCTGTTCCATACTCCCCCTACTCCTCATCTAGCCTTTTAGGGGTACAAACAATAGTAATTGGGGCCTAGTGTGGTTGTGTACGTGTGATATACATACACTTTTTTTGGATCATATTTTCTATTCCGCTATTTAATTTAACTGGGCCTCCATGCGAGACCTGTGTGCCTTGTTGCGCTGTTTTGAGTACTCCACCAACATGGCCAGTGGCAATGACGCCGTTCTCAGCTTAACTATCCCACTTCCATGCCTCCTTGAAAAAACAATTCGGGCGATGATGGAAGAGGATGTGGCACAGGATGAGGAGGAGGAGGAGGATGAAGAGGTAACATTTCCAAGGCTTTCAGGGCAGTCATTCGCAAGGGGCTCCGAGGGTGGGTTCCTGCACACGCAAACGCCAGGGACGCAATTGTCCAGCAGGGGCACAGTTCTGGAGGATGAGGAGGATGAGGAGGAGGAGGAGCTGGAGGAGGAGATGGAACCATGTTCACAGCAGGGTGGCACCCAGGCCAGCTCATGGCCATCACTGGTGCGTGGCTGGGGGGATACAGAGGACACGGACCATACACCTCCCACAGAGGACAGCCTTTCGTTGCCTCTGGGCAGCCTGGCACACATGAGCGATTACATGCTGCAGTGTCTCCACAACGACCGCCGAGTTGCCCACATTCTAACTTGTGCTGATTACTGGGTGGCCACGCTGCTGGATCCCCGTTACAAGGACAACGTACCGTCCTTAATTCACTCACTGGAGCGCGATCGCAAGATGCGCGAGTACAAGCGCACGCTGGTAGACGCCATGCTGCTGGCATTCCCATCTGACAGCGGGGCCACAGTGGAAGCACAAGGCAGAGGAGGAGGAGGAGGAGGTCGCCAACGCAACCAGGGCACCGCCAGCACCTCAGAAGGCAGGGTTAGCATGGCCGAAATGTGGAAAAGCTTTGTCAGCACGCCACAACAAACAGCAGCACCAGCAGCTCAGATGGAACGTCTTAGCAGGAGGCAGCATTTTACCAACATGGTGGAGCAGTATGTGTGCACACGCCTACATGTAGTGAATGACGGGTCTGCCCCCTTCAACTTCTGGGTCTCCAAATTGGGCACATGGCTTGAGCTTGCCCTTTACGCCTTGGAGGTGCTGGCGTGCCCTGCAGCCAGTGTATTATCTGAACGGGTATTTAGCACGGCTGGGGGCGTTATAACAGACAAGCGCAGCCGCCTGTCCAGAGACAATGTGGACAAGCTCACGTTCATTAAAATGAACCAGGCATGGATCCCACGGGACTTTTCCGTACCTTATGCAGAATAGCAATGGATACCGACCTTACCCACCCATTGTTCCATTTTTGCTCTTTCTCACTCTTTTGGGGTGTACCCTCATTTAAAATTTTTGAAAAGAAGCAGTGTTGGCTACCTCGTCCTCCTCCTCAGGGCCAGATTAATGTAGGGGCTATTGGAGCTGCAGCTCCAGGCCCCTACCTTTTATATAGGCCCCGGGTTGGCCATATTCACTGTTACCGCTCTTCTGTCACTTGTAAACACAGAAGTCTGGCTTCTATGCTCGCTTCCCCAGGCAGCACCCTCAGAACCTCCCCACACAGCGTGAAGGCCGGACAAGGAGGGACAGTTGGCGATGCATGGATGTGTTTATGGGCTTCAGAGACAGCATCCCATGTTGAATTAGGCATGCATGGCTGCACCCTTCCTCCTCTGGGTGCATGGCAAGGCACGGCCCTTAAGGCCCTTCAAAATCCTCAGCACCAAGCCCATGATGCTGTTAATCCGGCCCTGGTCCTCCTCCACCGCCGCTTCCACCTACACCGCCCATAGGTGTGCGCAGCCTATTGCATTAAGGTGTGCACCCCAAAGTTGAAATACACATGCATGTGTTTGCCAGCAGGGAGAGTAATGTATCGGGGCCATGTACCTGTAGGCAAGGAGAAATAGAGCAGAGCAGGTCCCAGGGAGATCTTTCCCATCTCCTCACTGGCAATGCTATGTGCCCTAGGTGATTAGGGTGTGCCCAGGCACACCCAGCACACCCTGTGCGCACGCCTATGTCACCGCTAGGCTTGTGACGGTATCAGATTTTCATGCTGCGATTAATTGATTAAGGTTTTGCCACGGTATACGGTATTATCACGGTATTCTATTATTAAATTTAAATTATTAAATTTCCACCTCACTTCAATTTCATTGCTGAATTTAGGGGCTTTGGTTCACTTATGCACATTATTATATAGTCAGTCAGTACAGACTCTGTGAACCAGGCCTAAAATAGGTCATCAAGCAGTGTCTGGCCTAACTGGTGATAACTGGTTCTGGCGCTCGGCTCCGATCCGATGGCCTGGTCATTAAGAGGGCAAATCCTTGTGGTCAAGAAGTGGTTAAACCTGAAGGAGGTGTTGTTTATAAATTACTTTACTATTGCTTTAGGCCTGGTTCACATGTATGCGGGTTGGTGGTTCACATTTGCACAGGCATAGCAGCCCATTGATTTGAATGGGCTGCTATGCCCTCATTTTCCGCAGAAAAAAGGTGCATGCAGCATTTTTTTAAAATTCAGTGGCCTTGAAATCCATCCTGCTTTTGCACCATGCGACTAACCTGCAGTTCCTGCTCTGGCAAGCTTTCTGCATTTTTTGTATACGTGGGCACGGCATTTAAAAATAAACAGTTTGCGTGTGCAGCAACGGCAGGTAAGTCGCATGGTGCAAAAGAAGGATGGATTTCATGGCCACTGCATTTTTTTAAATTCTGCATGCACCTTTTTTCAGCTGAAAACGCAGGCATAGCAGCTCAAGCCCATTCACATCAATGGGCTGCTATGCCTGTGCAAATGTGGGCCCCCAACCCGCATACATGTGAACCAGGCCTAAAGCAATAGTAAAGTCATTAATTGGTTAAACCTGCAGGAGGACCGGTGTTTTTATCTATTAATGACTTTACTATTGCTTTAGGCCTGGTTCACATGTATGCGGGTTGGGGGCCCACATTTGCACAGGCATAGCAGCCCATTGATGTGAATGGGCTTGAGCTGCTATGCCTGCGTTTTCAGCTGAAAAAAGGTGCATGCAGAATTTAAAAAAATGCAGTGGCCATGAAATCCATCCTTCTTTTGCACCATGCGACTTACCTGCCGTTGCTGCACACGCAAACTGTTTATTTTTAAATGCCGTGCCCACGTATACAAAAAATGCAGAAAGCTTGCCAGAGCAGGAACTGCAGGTTAGTCGCATGGTGCAAAAGCAGGATGGATTTCAAGGCCACTGAATTTAAAAAAAATGCTGCATGCACCTTTTTTCTGCGGAAAATGAGGGCATAGCAGCCCGTTCAAATCAATGGGCTGCTATGCCTGTGCAAATGTGGGCCGCCAACCCGCATACATGTGAACCGCCAACCCGCATACATGTGAACCACCAACCCGCATACATGTGAACCAGGCCTAAAGCAATAGTAAAGTCATTAATAGATAAAAACACCGGTCCTCCTGCAGGTTTAACCACTTCTGGATCGCAAGGATTTGCCCCTTTAAAGACCAGGCCATCGGATCAGAGCGCCAGGACCAGTCATCACCAGGTAGGCCAGACACTGCTTGATGGCTATATAATAATGTAATGTGGGCTGCTAGGCGTGTGTGTGTGTATATATATATTTATTAGAGCTGCACGATTCTGGCCAAAATGAGAATCACGATTTTTTAGCTTGGAATAAAGATCACGATTCTCTCACGATTCTCTGTGTAACAAAAAAAAAAAAATTGGGATAACTTTACTGTTACGTTTTTTTTTTTTTTTTTTATTCATTAAAGTCTAATCATTGCGTTTGAAAGACTGCTGCGCAAATACAGTGTGACATAAAATATTACAACAATCGCCATTTTATTCTGTAGGGTCTCTGCTAAAAAAATATATAAAATGTTTGGGGGTTCTAAGTACTTTTCTAGCAAAAAAAAAACTGATTTTAACTTGCAAACAGCAAGTGTCAGAAAAAGATCCAGTCTTTAAGAGGTTAAACTTCCTTTCTCCCTGGCAGAGGGAAGGAAAAGATACAATGTAATCATTTTTGTTTATAGTTAGGAGACTTAATGCTGAAAGGTGTTAGCTGAGTGAGTGAATGAGTCATCCAGCTCACTGAAATGTATCAATTCACAAGTCAGGCAGACTTGACAGAGAAACTCGGTATTTTAAAAATGCCACAATAACAATACCGTGGCTATGCAATACCGCGATATATCGAATTACCGAAAACCGGCATATGTCTAGTCACCGCCACATCCACCACCACCTCAACCTCCCTCCTACTCCATATGGGCCTCGTCCTTCAGAGATGAAGAAGAACATTGTTTTATTTTTCTGTTTTTTTTTGTTGTTTTAAGTTATTTCCCTATCCACATTTGTTTGCAGAGCACTTGCCATGCTCTTAATTACGTTTTGCTGCCATTTGCAGCACTCTAGCCCTTTCCTTTGGTGTTTTAGAGCCATTTTAGTGCCTTAAAGTTCGGGTCCCCATTGACTTCAATGGGGTTCGGTGTCCGGGAAAAGTTCGGTAAAAGTCCGGGACACGGACCCGGACTTTTTTTTAAAGTTCGGCCGAACCCGTCGAACACGGACATCTAGGTGTTCGCTCAACCCTAGTCAGGAGGCAACAATGCATAGACTTCCTTTGGACAAATTATAGAGGCCTTAACTTCCTCACTCTGAACAGATGAAGTCTGTTCAACGTCCTTAGACAGTCCTGGCTACCTTTGCAGCCGACACCCTATAGTAATTGGTGAATTTTCTAAACCAGGTGGAAATGTATCTCCTGTCTGTTACTACATCCACAGATTTACCTGACTTCCTGTCACAATATATATATATATATATATATATATATATATGTGTGTGTGTGTGTATATGTATATGTATGTGTGTATATATATATATATATATATATATACTTATTTATAGTTTTTTATTATATCATAACTTTTGATTTTGTGTTTCGAACTTTATCATACCCGGGATGTTATAAAGAAGAACGCACAGAAAAAAAAAATCAGATGTAAATAGTTGGTTTGGGCGGCTCGTCCTTAAGAATTACATGCAAAATAATTGTACCGCTTTCAGTACCTAAAATCAGGAACAATCATACCGCCAGGGAAGTTAACGGGGGAAAATCTTCCAGTCCAGAAGTGGTTATTCGAATTGGGGATCCATCTAGAGGTGGGGGGGGGTTGGGTAACATCTAGTATGTGTGTGTGAGGGGGGCATTAGGATGGAGATCAACTTTTAAGTTTAAATTTAAATGCCTAAAAAAAAAAAAAGGACATCAATAAATATCATTTTTCTTGTTTTTTTTTTTCTTTTACATCTTGCTAATCCAGTGATATATTCAGGGCAGGTTTTCATTTACTCCAGATGTGATAAGTAAAGCTGTCAGGGATGTCTCCGTTCGTTCTTTAATCTCTCCCCAAAGCCAATAAGGAAAGATTAGCGATTGACAGCCGTTGCCAGACTGAAGGTAACGTTCTCACTTTTTATTTTATTTTTTTTTTGTGAGTAGATGTGTTTTTTGAAAGGATAATTTGCGGGGAGGCCAGGAAATTGGATTACTTTTATTATCTGTTGAGCAAATGACAGAGATGCTCGCCGTCCTTATAATGTCACAGAGAACGCTAATTAAAAATGTGGAACTTTAAAGAGGAACAATATTTGGATGTAGATACTGTCATTTACCCGTATCAGGCGCCGCCGTAAGAATTAAATTAACGGTAAATAAGATTTGATGTGTTTGAAACGTAATTAGCGCGTCCACAGACCGGGAGGCCTCCCGGTGAATGAATTACGTTGGGCAAACATGGCCGTGTTTGCTTTTTTTGCGGCAGATATGACGATTCTTCCATCACGTTTCTTGATTTTTTTTTTTAATTTAAAGTGCATGTAAACTTTAACTGAATGACATTTTGTTTGCTTTCTACATTGATTGTCATAAGAATTTGAGCTTTAATCACTTTACCCCCACTCACTGTGCCTCTACTGCGGCACAGTGGCTCGTTCCCGTCCAGCGACGTAGACCTACGTCGCTGGACTCCTCCCCCTGTAGGCGGCGCCCGCGCGCCGCCGGAGACTCGCTCCCTCTGTATTCAGTCACAGCGGGAGTCGGGCCAGGGGAGGAGAGGCAGTGATCACTGCTGCTCTTCCCCGATCGTCGGGGAATCGAGTGTGGAGATCCGCCTGCTTGTGTAAACAAAGCGGGCGGATCTCCTAAGTGACAGACAGGGTCAGATTGCGGGGTTCAGCATAGCTGAACCTGCGATCTGTCCCTGTGTCACTCAGTCACCTCCCCCCACACATGTCAGTAAGCACCAGGCATACATTAACCCCTTGATCACCAATAAAGTTAAGCCCTTCACTGCCAGTGTCATTTTTACAGTAACAGTGCATATTTATAGCACTGATTACTGCAGTAATGTCACTGGTCCCCCAAAAGTGTCAAAAATGTCAGTCAAGGGTCCGATCTGTCCGCCGCAATGTCGCAGTCCCGCAAAAAAAATTGCAGATCGCCGCCATTACTTGTTAAAAAAAAAAAACACCAAAAATGACAGAAATCTTTCCCTTAGTTAGTAAACGCAATAACTTTTGCGCAAACTAATCAAAATACGCTTATTGCGATTTTTTTTTTTACCAAAAATATGTAGCAGAAAACAAATTGGCCTAAAATTATAAAAAAATTAGATTTTTACATTTTTTGGGGAAATTTCATATAAAAAAATGTGAAAAATATTGTTATTTTTTCGAAATTGTCGCTCTTTTTTTGTTTATAGCACAAAAAGTAAAAATCGCACAGGTGATCAAATACCCCCAAAAGAAAGCTCTATTTGTGGGAAAAAAAGGACGTAAATTTCGTTTGGGTACGGCGTTGCACGACCGCGCAATTGTCCGTTAAATTCGCACAGTGCCGAATCGCAAAAAGTGGCCTGGACGTAAGACAGCAAAATCCTCTGGTGGTAAAGTGGTTAAAGTGGGTGTAAACTTTAACTGAATGACATTTTGTTTGCTCTCTACATTAATTATCAAAAGAATCTGAGCTTTAAAAAATAAAAATAAAATAAAGTAATGGTTCTCATAATTTTTTATGATTAGATGTAGCTCAGTGCTGCTGATCTCCTGCAACCTCTTTGAAGTAATTGTTCAAGGAGGGGAAATTTGGAGGGGGTGCTAAGAATGGGGGGGGGGGGGATTTGAGCTGTGTGGATTTAGGGAGTGGGGGAATAAATATTTGGGGGGAGGGGATTTAGCAGAAATGCCCCCCAGCAATGAAATTTGGTGACAACAGTCTAATGGCGACAGTGCCGGAACAATCATCTAGAGCCCAGGGCGAACATGCAAAACTGCCCCCCCCCCCCAGGATGTATGAGCATTATGTGTCAGAAAACTCCCCCCTCCATAAAAACACTAAGCCCTAATCTGCATGTTAACAAATGTGCCCCCCTGCTGAAGTCTCCCCCCCCAAAATATTTGTTTACCCGCTCCATAAATCACCACAGTTCAAATACCCCCCCCCCCCCAACAAAAAAATAAATAAAACAATTCACTCCTCCTAGCACAAATCTTCTACACCCTAAAATATCCCCTCCTAGTACACATCTTTTTCCCCCACTTCAAATTTCCCCCTCCGAACACAAATTCCCCCCAAATCACCCTCTCCTAGCACAAATCCCCCCCCCCCCTTACCAAACACAAATCCCCCTAAATCATCATTCAAATTTTTGTTTCCCCACTCCACAAATCCCCACAGTTCAAATGCCGCCCCCCCCCAACAGAAAAATAAATAAAATAATTCACTCCTCCTAGCACAAATCTTCCCCCCCCCCCTTCCCATTCCCCCTCCCAAACACAAATCCCCCTAAATCATCATTCAAATATTTGTTTCTCCACTCCATAAATCCCCACAGTTCAAATGCCCCCCCCCCCCAACAAAAAATAAATAAAACAATTCACTCCTCCTAGCACGAATCTTCTCTACCCCCTAAAATTTCCCCTCCTAGTACACATCTTCTTCCCCCACTTCAAATTTCCCCCTCTGAACACAAATTCCCCCCAAATCACCCTCTCCTACCACAAATCTCACCCCCCCCTTCCCATTCCCCCTCCCAAACACAAATCCCCCTAAATCATCATTCTTAGCACCCTCTCCAAATGTCTCCTCCTTGAACAAAATCCCCTCCACCCCCCAAATCCCCCCTTCTAACACAAATCCCCCCCATCTCTTCGTGGCACCCCTCCACCTCACATGATAGCACAGTGCCCAGGGCAGCTTCCCCTCCTGCCCAACCCTTGTCCCGGCCATGAATGGTGATAATTGCAGACCACCCCACCAGGACTGCTATTAGAAATCATGGGGCCCTGTACAACCTACCTATTTTTTTTATTTGTAGTACTGCCCCCTTGAGGACTGCTGAATTCTTCACCTTGTGATCCCCCTGGGTTATCATTAGCAACTGCAGCATGCAAAATGTAACACTTTACTCCTTGGCTCAGTCAATGAACAGTCTAGGGGATGTAGTTGTTTTGTGTTGTTTTATTTATTAGGGATGGGATAAAGGAGGAGTGGGATACTCAAAATTAAACTATGGATGAGGACTCTCACCGATGATGCAGCCAGGCTGTGGATTCACCGTGCCACTAGATGAATTTGGGTTAAGTCTCTGTATAAATGACTTGTTTGGGTAGATTATCTTCAGGATACACTCCTAGTACCCCCTTTCACTCAACATACTGATACCCGTCCTCTGACTATCCTACACCGGGGTGGCGCCCCTCAGGTCAGGCCCATAGACACGATCCCCTGTACTTACGATACTGTTTTTGAGGGTCTCCAGTGTCTCTACTCCTCCAGTCAGCTCTCCTGGACCTCGGGGTTCAGTTCCTTTCCTCTGGTCCCCAGGCCAACCACCTGTGACCACGTGCCACCACTACAGAGGAGGAGGCAGCCACCACCCTCCCTTCAGGACTCTGCTCACCAGCCAAAGACCCCGCAGCACATGTGCTCTTGGCTTTTATACAGTATGCCATAATGCACCGAGACAGCCGATCTCTGCCAATCACTTGGACTGTATCAAAGCCTGTGTACCCATTGGTCAGGTTTCCTCCCACTGTCTAACATGCCTCCCTATTGGACCAGTGTGAAACACTTTCTAGACCCAATGAATCACATACTGAGCACCATGAGCAGACCTAACTCACAGATCCTGCTCTCTGGTAGACAGAAAGCAATATCGATTTGCCTGCTGCTCCTCACTCACTAGCACCTACTTAGGAGGGTGCTACATATTTTTATACTTAACCTTTCAATTAATTTTTTTATCCCATTTTGTACACCTCCCTTGTAATAGGAGTAGGGCATGACACATCCTCTTTACAGAGAGTTCTGGTGTTTATAAGTCCCCACATCTCTCCTCTAGGCTGGAAACCCTGAGATAAAAAAAAAAAAAAAAAAAACATTGATCTCAGGCTTCCCAAGCAAAAAAAGTGTTTACATCTGCCGGCACAGAAGTGATGTTTTGCTGTCGCTTGCTGCCACCGAGGGTCATAGAGAGGCCGGGGACCATCTGTTCCGCAGTCAGCTTCATAGTAAATTGCCCCTAAAGACAAATTTACTCTCTGGCTCACGGGGAAAAGTACTATAAAAGCAATCAAGCAGCTATATAGCCGCTACGATATAGTTACATAGAAGTTGAGGTTGAATAAAGACATCAGTCCATCCAGTTCAACCTGTGTAGGTGTGTGTGTGTGTCCATGGCCTGATCATTTCCCATAATCCTGAATGTTGTGACCTGTGAGATGTACGTCCAAAAGTCTTTTAAAAGTAGCCATACTCCCCGCAGCTACCACCAATTGTGGAAGAGAGTTCCACAATCTTATCACCCTTACAGTGAAGAACCCCTTACCAGGGCCGGTGCAAGGATTTTTGCCGCTCCAGGCAAAACAAAAATTGCCACCCCCCCCATATGCTCTCCCACCCCCCATCCCAAGTTGCTGAAGGGGTAAAAACCAATGGCGGCTAGTGCTTCAGCCGGGGGGGGGGGGGGCGGGATGCCTTCTCCTTTGGCCAATTGGGAAAAAGATCTCAGGACCCGCTTCCTGATTGGCCGGAAGAAGAATCAGTGTGGCAATAGCAAATATTAATTTGCTATTGATACACAACTGGGTGGGCTCAGGGTGCAGTGCTCTGCGCCCCCAGCCCACCCTTTATTGAAGCCTATTGGAGCCTCTGGCTCTAATCATGTGCTTCAAAAAAAAACCCTCATTGAAATCTATGCATCCGGAGTCCTGCATGTAGATTAGGGGGTCGGACGCATGGATAGGGGGGCAGCGCCCCTGCGCCCCTAATGGATGGGCAGGCCGCCACTGGTTAAAACCCCTTCAGTGACTTACAGTAAGTCACTTACCTTGGGTCAGGCTCCACTGGCGTCCCCTGTTAAGTTGCGCCCTAGGCGGCTGACTAGGTCACCTTACTGGTAGCGCCGACCCTGCCCCTTACGCAGCGTAAGGTTAAACCGCCTCTGCTCTAATCTCATTGTGTGGTCACATGTCTTCTTGCACTCCTTGAGACTAAATGTTTTTTTTACCTATGCTGGGATCACCATTAAGGTATTTGTAAATCATGTCCCCTCTCAGGCGTCTCTTCTCCAGGGAGAATAAATTAAGCGCTTGCAATGGCTCCTCATAATTAAGGATCATCCAATCCCCTTATTAGCTTTGTTGCCCTTCTTTGGACTCTCTCCAGTTCCAGCACATCCCTCCTGAGGACCGGCGACCAGAACTGGACAGAATACTCCAGATGCGGTCGGACCAGAGTTTTATAAAGTGGAAGGATTATAGTCTTATCTCTGGAATACATCCCTTTCTTTATGCATGCTAATATTCTGCCGGCTTTGACAGCTGCAGCTTGACATTGCATGCTATTACTTAGTCTATCTTCTACTAAGACCCCCAAATCCTTCTCCATCCTTGATTCCCCCAGAGGTTCCCCCCCAGAACATAATTTGCGTTTATGTTTTTTGTCCCCAAGTGCAATACCTTACATTTTACAGAGGCGTAACTAGAACCTTCAGGGCCCCGGTGCAAGAAACCATGAAGGGCCCCCCCGGACCCTTGGCCAGGGCCCTTCCCTTCAAGCCTGGGGCTCCTCCCACTTATCCTAGGGCCCTTTACTCTCATTGCGGGGCCCTTTATTACGTTCCCGCAGCGGGACCCTTTCACAAGTTCTGTAGTGGGCCCCCCCTTCCTGCCATCTTGGGGCCTCCCCACGATGGTGGAATGCCAGGGCCCGGTCGCACGTGTGACCTTTGCGATCCTGGAAGTTCACCCACTGGTGTCAGTAGTTTTTATTTTTTGGTATTTTTATTGTATTATTTTTTATCATTTTATTTTATTTTTTTACAATGTCACTGACTATGACTCCATTCAGAAAGGAAGGAGCTGGTAAATTACATATTTACCGACCCCTTCCTGGTTCTCTATTGTGACACATCCCCTGCAGCAGCCGTCAGGAGAGGGGAGGGAGCACAGTGGGGGTGGGGGGGGCAGCACAGTATGGGGGGACCAGGGGAGGGGAGCACACAGGGGCCCAGAGACAGCAGAACACAATTGAACTGGATAGGAGGAGTGGCAGGGGGCAGCATACAGAGGAACCAATCTCCTCCATTTTCCTCCTGCAGCTACAGGAGGAAAAGGGAGGACAGTGATTTCTCTACATGCTGCCCCAGCCGCCCCTCCTATCCAGGTGTACAGGGGAGCCTCACAGACCCCCTGGAGCATGGGGCCCGGTTGCAATTGCAACCCCTGTAGTTACGCCTCTGGTTCTCTACATTTACTTTACAGGGATTCACTGGCTGAAAAAAAAAAAGATATCTGAACAATGCCGGCAGCTGCACCCATCATTCAGTTAGCTCCACTCAAAGTCCCGGACTTCATATGACATCCTTGGGCGGGAAGTGCAACAAACGTACATACACCGCTCAGGCCAAAAGGGGAAAATACCACATATGCGTTGCAGGTACTCGCCTCACCACCGTAGACCATGAAGATACCAAAGAAAGATACGGCCGCACTTGTCGTGGAAATTAATAGGGCTTGGAGCATAGAAACCCGCTTAGTGCGCTGAAGATTAATACGCACCAAACACTATTAATAGCTTGTACTGAAAAGTACAATTGTACCGCTCTTTTGTATAAGGGTTTACCAAGCGCTCGGCGACAAAAAAAGGAACAGACACGCTAGGTCATTTCGATGCCATCAGCCAGGTCTCTCTCCGGATTTGTATGTGTGTGCATGCGTGTGTGTGGGTAAGAGCAAGTGTTTGTGTGTAAGAGTTTCTGTGTGTCTGCATGGATGAATGTGTGTGTGTGTGTGTTTGTGTGTGCTTCCTGTGTCTTCTGTGTCTCTCTCAGGGCAGGGCTTGGTTTATTTACAGCAAGTGAACAAAAGGGAGTTACAGGGAGTGGCTTCACAACCACCAATCACAGAACATGTATACATTCAAAAAGTACAATGGGCATTGGGCAGTGCTTATGTAGAAACACAGCCATGTGCAGAGATGAGCAGAAATGGCTGCCATCTTATGGACCTGTCTGTGTTCATCCATAAACATTACCTGTTAGTGGATCTGATCAAACCTGATTCATATATAAACCATATTTGATAGTGACCATTCTATTTGTTCCAGTTGATGAGGAGTTATCTGCATAAGATAATAGCAGCAGACATTCAGTCACACCGATCGAATTTGACTAAAAGGTGCCATCTATTAATCTTGGTAAAATTATAAGAATTTCCATATCACAAACATAACTCAGCAGTACAGGGCCCCGAACTGCGGATATAGATCTGTGCGATGGACTCTCTTTGCTACCAGTATTGTGCCATCTCATCCAATGGAAGGTTTTCACTAAGAAGTCTTTCCTGCAATGACAGTTAAAGCGACAATCACTGTAAATAGCGATTATCGGTAAAACCGACACTGGGAGACATTATGACTATTTAACTAAAGAAATGTCCACAACCAAAATTTCCACAACACACTCCACAGCTGAGATAAGATTACGAAGTTCCTTTATTCATCATCAAACCAGACAGACAGACAGGGGACAGGTAAACGCGTTTAACATGACCCCCGTGCTTGTCCCCTGTCTGTCTGGTCTGACGATGAAAAAAGGAACTTCATAATCTTATCTCAGCTGTGGAGTGCGGCCGTATCTTTCTTTGGTATCTTCATGGTCTACAGTGGTGAGCCGAGGTGAGCCCCTTCAACAGATATGTTGTATTTTCCCCTCTTGGCCTGAGTGGTGTGTGTATGTTTGTTGCACTTCCGTATCTTTCTTTGGTATCTTTTTGGGCAGGAAGTGGTTAGATTATTTTGTAAAAATTATTTTTTTACAGTGCTTAACCACTTGCTGACCGGCCGCCGCAGATTTACTGCGGCAGGCTGGCTCGGCTGCGCAAAACAAGGTAGCCCTACGTCGCGTGGTGCTGGGGGGGCGAGCACACGCTGCCGGAGGCGCGCTTCCACCCCCACAGGGATGCCGATCCACGGGAGCAGCAGCCTCGATTGCCGCCGGGCACCCACGATCGCTCCCCACTGAGAGAGAAGAACGGTCGGATGTTGTAAACACAGCTAACCGTTCTTCTCTCTGAAATGATCACAGAGCTCCTGTGATCCTTCTATATAGGAACACAGGTCTCTATGATCATGTCACAAGCCACACCCCCCCCCCCCCCACAGTTAGAATCACTCCCCTAGGCTCACATTTAACCCCTTGATCACCCACAGGCTTCACCCCTTCGCTGCCAGTGTCATTATTACAGTAACAGTGCATATGTTTAGCACTGATTACTGTAGTAATGTCACTGGTCCCCAAAAAGTGTCAAAAATGTCAGTTAGGGGTCAGATCTGTCTATCGCAATGTCGCAGTCCCGCAAAAAATCTCAGATTGCCGCCATTACCAGTAAAAAAAAAAAAAAACTATAAAAATAACATAAATCTTTCCCGTAGATTGTAGACGCGATAACGTTTGCGCAAACCAATCAAAATACGCTTATTGCGATTTTTTTTTTTAACCAAAAATATGTATCAGAAAACAAATTGGCTTAAAAGGAAGAACAATTTAGATTTTTTTTTTTCTATTGGGAATGTTATATAGCAGAATGTGAAAAATTTTTTTTTTTTCAAAATTGTTAACATATTTTTGTTTATAGCGCAAACAATAAAAATCGCACAGGCGATCAAATACCGCCAAAAGAAAGCTCTATTTGTGGGGGGAAAAAGGACATTATTTTGGTACAGTGTTGCCCGACCCCGCAATTGTCAGTTAAAGTAACGCAGTGCCGAATCGCAAAATATTGCCTGGTCATTAAAGCGGAGTTCCGGCCTCAAAATCGAAAAAAATTGATTTTTGGGCCATCCGCTTGCTGAGGGTCACCTAAAAAAGAAATGGATGCTCCCGATTTTTTTTTTTTTTTTTGTTCACTTACCTTGATATAGAAGAAAACATACTCACCTTCCTTCCACTTCCTCCCTCTACGGCCGTGGCCCGCGCCGTCACTTCCTCTTTGCATTGATTCCTGGGAGTTGAACGTGATCGCTCCCAGGAGTCAATGCGCCTGCACCGGCCCCGCTTGTCACTTCCGGTGCAGGCGCGGCATTCCCTGCTAAACAGTTCTGGGCATGCGGGGCCGGTGCAGGGCATTCTGGGACTCTGACATCACAGAAGAGGACATGAAGAGGGACGCACTGGCATTAGCTGCCCACACCTGAGATGGCAGCGCTGGAGAAGACATTTTCAAGGTAAGTATTTCTTCTAAAAGGTAAATGCGACCCGGGACAGATCAGAGGCTATCCATTGTGGAATGTACTAACCCTGACTGTCCCGGGGGTATTTTTATCTAAATTTCACCCCCCGAGGCCGGAACTCAGTTTTAAGGGGGAAATCTTCCAGTCCAGAAGTGGTTAATCATTTTCTTTTTAACTTTATTGCTATCAGAAGGGGGGGTTAACAAGCCCCCTATGTGATAGCATGGGCAGGTGACAGGTCCTCTTTATGGAGACATTGAGGGGTCTATTGAAGCCCTTCCCCACCTCTGTAATTTGTACAGCATTGGCAGTAAAAGGGTTCAAAGTTTTTGGACTCTCAATTCATTAATCAGTCGCTCTTATCAATCTTTGCATATGTAATATATAAAGGTGACTATTAGAGATGAGCCGAGTGTCAGATGTCACCTAAACCATACATTCTGGGTAGACTCACTGAAGTCTCTGCAGGCAGAATCAGATCCTCACATCTGTAACTTCCAACTTTGTCGGAACAGATTCCAGCTGGGGAGATGGAAGATGAAGAGGCCTCGGCAGCCTCGCTCACCCGCTAAATCAGGAACGCTAGCAGATCAATAGATCAATGAGAAGATCAGATAATCTGCTTTTCTGTAAAGACCAGAGAGAGGAGCCGAGAAGCCACCCTTTCCATCAGCTTAGAATAAAATCTTATCTTATGTGTGCCAAGGGTGATGGAAATTAAACATAAAGAAGGAATGCAGCTGCACCAGAGCAGGTTTAAAACAGGCAAGTTTTTTTTAGACTGACTAAAAATATAAAACGCAACACTTTTGTTTTTTGCCTCCATTTTTCATGAGCTGAACTCAAAGATCTAAGACTTTTTCTATGTACACAAAAGGCCGATTTCTCTCAAATATTGTTCACAAACCTGTCTAAATCTGTGTTAGTGATCACTTCTCCTTTGCCGAGATAATCCGTCCGCCTCACAGGTGTGGCATATCAAGATGCTGATTAAACAGCATGATTATTGCACAGGTGTGCCTTCACCACTTAGTTACATAATTACATAGTTACATAGTAGATGAGGTTGAATAAAGACAATAGTCCATCCAGTTCAACCTCTGTAGGTGTGTGTGGCTGTAATCATCTCGCATACCCCTGAATGTTCTGATCCTTGAGATGTACGTCTAGAAGTCTTTTGAAAGTCACCATACTTCCCGCAGAAACCACCTCTTGTGGTAGAGAATTCCACAATCCTGTAGCCCTAACAGTAAAGAACCCCCCACGTTGCCTGAGGTTAAAACGCTTCTCCTCTAATCGCATTGTATGCCCCCGAGTCCTCATGCAATCCCTGCGACTGAACAGCTTTTCTTCTAAGCCTAGATCCCCATTGAGATATTTAAAAATTGCTATCATGTCCCCCCTCAGACGTCTCTTCTCCAGGGAGAATAAATCAAGCGATTGCAGACGCTCCTCATAATCAAGGTCCTCCAATCCCCTAATTAGTTTAGTTGCCCTTCTCTGGACCCTCTCCAACTCCAACACATCCCTTCTGAGGACTGGTGACCAGAACTGGACAGAATACTCCAGATGCGGTTGGACCAGAGTTTTATAAAGTGGAAGGATTATAGTCTTATCTCTGGAATACATCCCTTTCTTTATGCATGCTAATATTCTGCTAGCCTTGGCAGCTGCCGCTTGACATTGCATGCTGTTGCCTAGTCTATCATCCACCAATACTCCCAGATCCTTCTCAATTTTTGATTCTCCCAGGGGTTCCCCTCCTAACGTGTATTGTGCTTTTATGTTGCTAGTCCCCAAGTGCAAAACCTTACACTTCTCCACGTTAAACCTCATTTGCCAAGTCGTTGCCCACTCCGTTATTTTGTCCAGGTCATACTGTAGGATATCTGCTTCATGCTGTGCTGTTATTGCCCTGCCTAGTTTTGTGTCATCTGCAAAAACTGATATTGAACTACAGATCCCGTCCTCAATGCTGTTTATGAATAAATTGAACAAGGTTGGTCCTAGGACCGAGCCTTGGGGGACCCCGCTTACTACCTCAGACCAGTCTGAGTATGCGCTGTTTATTACCACCCTTTGGACATGCCCTTTTAGCCAGTTCCGTATCCAAGAGCAAACCCTGCTGTCGATACCTGCAGACCTTATTTTATAAATTAGGCGCTTATGGGGAACTGTATCAAACGCCTTAGCAAAATCTAGGTACACCACATCCACTGGTCTGCCCCTATCTAGCTCACAGCTCACCTCCTCGTAGAATGATAAGAGATTGGTTTGACAAGAACGCCCATTTGTAAACCCGTGCTGGTTACTACTGATGATGCTGTTGTCCTTAGCAAACTCTACGATATAGTCCCTTATCATCCCCTCCAGGAGTTTACATACTACTGATGTCAGACTGACAGGCCTATAATTTCCCGGTATATGCCTCTGACCCTTTTTGAATATCGGAATCACGTTAGCTTTCCTCCACTCCCCTGGTACATCTCCTGTCCTAATACTGTCCGCAAAGATCAGGAACAGTGGTCTGGATATAACCTTACTGAGTTCCTTGAGTACTCTCAGATGTACGCCATCCGGGCCTGGTGATTTGTTTGTGTTAAGTTTATCCAGCCTTTCCCTGATTACACCCTCTGTTAGCCATAGTGGCAAGTCCTGTGTATTACTACTAACCAAACAGTCATGGTCAGTGTACCCCTCCTTTTCCTGTGTAAAGACTGACGAGAAAAAAGCATTCAGCACGGTTGCTTTTTCAGTGTCCTCTGTAACCATCCTCCCATCATCGTTAATTATGTGTGCAATATGCTCTGGCCTAGTTTTTTTGCTGTTGATATACTTAAAGAATTTCTTTGGGTTTTTTTTACTATCCTCCGCTATTTGTCTCTCAAAGTCTATTTTAGCCTTCTTGATTTCATGCTTACACTTCTTATTTGCCTCCTTGTATTGGTCGAAAGCCAATACTGTTCCTTCTGATTTATATTTCCTGAAGGCCAATTTTTTTCCCCTAATAAGATTTTTAACGCTATGGTTTAGCCAGCCAGGTTTGGCTTTGTCTCTTCTAAATTTATTTCCCATAGGAATGCACTGCAAGATGCCTTTGCTTAATATATTCCTAAAGCATTCCCATTTTTCCTCTGTGGTCAGGGATCCCAGGGTTCGGTCCCAGTTTACCCTTTCCATCAATGAGTACAATTTTGGAAAGTCTGCCCTTCGGAAGTTAAGGGTTCTTATGTTCCCCACTTGCCTTGCTATATTGTTATTTACGCTAAATGTGATCATCCTGTGATCGCTAGAGCCCAGGTTATCCTGGACCCCTACCTCCGAGATTAGGTCTGGGTCATTAGTGATCAATAGATCCAGGATTGCGTTTTCTCTAGTAGGAGAATCCACCAACTGTGACATGTAATTATCCTGTAAGGTTTCCTTGAATAGATGGGCCTGTGAGTGTGTGGTCCCCTCTTCCCAGTCAATGTCGGGATAATTGAAGTCCCCCAATATGATGACTGATCCTAGCTTTGCCATTTTACCCAAAAGTGCTAAAAATTCCAGCTCTACCTCCTCCCCTTGGTTGGGTGGCCTATAGCAAACCCCCACAATTACTTTTCCCTTTTCTCCTTCCCTATGGAGTTCTACCCATACGGATTCTAACTCCATACTCATCCCTTCCGTGATGTCACTCCTCTCAATCACCTTTACATTATTCTTTTTTTTTGCAAATAATTTTTATTCAAGATTTTGAACATAACAGAAAAAAAAAAGAAGAACAGATGATT
The DNA here is from genome assembly GCF_965119305.1 of Pelophylax lessonae. Lineage (NCBI taxonomy): Eukaryota > Metazoa > Chordata > Amphibia > Anura > Ranidae > Pelophylax > Pelophylax lessonae. The sequence goes on from NC_138774.1 coordinate 9,203,206, forward strand.
CTCAACAGATAATCATTGTACAGTAACATCTCAAATGTGGGCAATTATTACATACAAATAACATTGCTTTAGCCAACAGCCAATAACATTGTACAAGATACAGAGAAAGAAAGAAAAACATTACTGCAAATCACGGTATTGTCTCAGCCCAAAAATTCCAGTGAGCATCAAAAGATTGCAGTTGCAGTCTGTTGATCGCTAATGCCTTTTCGAAGTGGTAGTTCAATTTCAGGAGTTGAACCAGCTCTTCCAAATTAGGGGCTTCAGCCGTTTTCCACTTGCGAAGGATGATCGTCCTTGCAGCCAGTAAAACGTAAGTAACCCAGGGCCTATATAAAACTGGTAGACGGTCTATTCTTATATGTAAAAGGGATAGCTCCGGTGATGGCTTCAATATGCACCCTGTATGCGTGGATATATAAGTAAATACCCTATTCCAGTAGCTCGTCAGTGTAGGGCAGGCCCACAGGATGTGTAGCAGAGTCCCCACCTGGGAACATTCCCTCCAGCAAAGTTGTGAGTAAGATTGAGAAAAGCCTGCAAGGCGATAGGGGGTATAGTACCACCTGTTCAGGATTTTTTGAGTCATCTCCCAGTGATTTGCGCAGTGCGAGTATTTATATACGTTAGTGAGGGCCGAACGCCACTGTGAGATAGAAAATGCTGTACCAATTTCCCTGTCCCATTTAAACATGGAGGAAGTTTTATAAAATTTGGCATTGTCTAGCAATACGTCATAATACTGCAATATCTTGGGATTGTTTGGGGCATCAAGTGTGAGTAGGTCCCATATGCCACCATCCACCAGGATAGGCCGTAACGGGTGAGCCCGTAGGAAATTATGTACCCTTAGGAGATGGTAGAACATGTATCCTGGAAGGCCATACCTTTTGGTTATCTCTGCAATTGGGATAAGCAATCCGTTGTCATAAAAGGAATTAATAGAGGTCACCCCCCATCTAGTAAATAAGTGCACCGGGAGATCAGGAAGATGATGCGTAAGCACCGTCCGGGGCATGGAGACGGTGGCGGTGATGTCTCTCGTGCTCGGTGAAACCGGAGATAGACGCCATACCCGCAGCGCCGCCTGTATAGTAGGCGGCAAGGGAGCAAGTCACCACTCCATCCACCTATCGCCCCAGAGCATAGTTCGCAGATCCCTTGTCGGTGTCACATCTCTCTCCAGATCCACCCACATGGGCGATTCTTCGTGATCATCCACTGTTTTAGCTGGGCCAGTAGTGTAGCCCTATAGTAAGTAGTGACGTCTGGAACTGCGGCTCCACCGAATTGTTTTTTCCTAACTAAAAGTGAAGGAGCACAACGAGGGCTTTTGCCATCCCATATAAAGGACGACATCTGTCTGGAGAATTTTTGGAGATGTGTTGCCGGGAAGTGGATTGGAAGTGCTCTGAAGAGATATAAGATCTGGGGGAGTATAAACATTTTATAGGCTGCTACTCTACCACTCCAGGAGAAGAAGGGATTGCGCATATGGGAAATGTCAGTCGATAGTTTGGTTAGCAGTCTATGGACGTTAACAGACAGAAGTTTAAGAGGGTTGGATGGGAGATCAATGCCTAAGTAGTGAATACTCAAAGAGGACCAGGGGATAGGGATGGTCTGCTGAATGCTAGATTGGATTCGAGCTGGAACTCCCATGTTGAGAATAGTGGATTTAGATGCGTTGAGTTTGTAGAATGAAACTCTGCTATATGTTTGAAGAGTATTGTAAGCCTCTAGTAGGGATCTCTCGGGGTAAGTGAGCATCATGATTATATCATCAGCAAACAGGTTGATTTTGTGATGATATGTCGGTAAATGGAATCCCATAATGAGAGGGTTAGATCTGATGGTTTCTGCTAGTGGCTCTATTACTAAATTAAAAATCGTGGGGGACAGAGGACACCCTTGCCTAGTACCATTGGAAATGTGGAATTTTTTAGACAGTATGCCCGAGGAGTATACCTGTGCCGATGGGGAGGAATAAAGGGCTAAGATAGCTGACAGGATGGGGCCCGCAAAGCCGAACTTTTGCAAAGTAGCCTTCATATAACCCCAATGGACCCTGTCAAATGCCTTTTCGGCATCCAGGGTAAGCAACACGGACGGGATCTTAAGGGACTGTGCTTGGTGCATTATGCCTAGGATTCTCCGGGTGGCGTCCGACGTCTGCCTTCCAGGGGAGAATCCCATTTGATCTCTGTGTATGAGTGTGGGTAAGATGGATTGTATGCGTTTGGACAAAATACGGGCGTAAATTTTAGCGTCTGAATTTAGCAGGGATATTGGGCGGAAATTAGTGGGTGTAGTGGGATCCTTACCGGGTTTGGGGAGAGTGACTATGTGGGCACTCAAAATATCTGGTGGGAGTGAGGAAACTGACATAGCTTTGTTGAAAACAGCTGTCATAGTGGGGCTGAGATGTTGGGCAAACAATTGGTAAAATTCATTGGAGAATCCATCAGGGCCAGGCGATTTGCCTTTCGGCAGGGAAGTAATACTAGATCGGACCTCTACGCTCGTGATCGGAGAGTTTAGGGTACTTAGTTGGTGTTCAGATAGGGAGGGCAAAGATACCTTATGGAGGAAGTTATTAATGTCCTCTTCAGATGGTTGAATCTCAGATGGATTATCCTTGAGATTATATAGGGCACTGTAATACGCCGCAAATTCGTCCGCAATGGCTTGTGGGTGGGTGATTTTAGATGCTGTCTCGGGGCGGAATAGAAAGGGGATACGAGCTTTCGCTTGCTTACGCCTAACCTGTGACGCCAGGAATTTACCCGCTTTGTTGGCTTGACAATAATACTTTTGTTTGAGATAATGGAAGTGTTTGTTGGAGAGTTCTAGAAGCATAAGGCGAAGGTCCTGTCTTAGTTTAATAATGGCTTGCGACCTTATGTTAGTAGGGTTAGCCTTATTGGCGACTTCCAGAGTATGGATTTTTTGTGTCAGTAAGGAAATTTTATCCTTCCTCTGTCTCCGAAACCGCGCCTGCTGCTGGTTGCACACCCCTCTCAAACAGAGGCTTCATTAAATTGGAGGAATTCCTGCAGTTGCTGGGAAACATGGGCTTGGTGCTTCGCATCCTGCAACAAGTGAGCATCACACCGCCAGACATAAGAGCTATTGCATTTTGCTGCGTCCTCTATTGTTAGTTCCACTGGCGCATGGTCAGACCATGTCAAGTCGCCAACAGCAGAGGAGGAAGCTTTGTCCAACAAGAATAAATCAACAAGGAACATATCTATACGGGAGTAAGAGCAGTGTCTAGAGGAGAAAAAGGAGTAGTCCCGCTCCGTAGAGTGGTGACATCTCCATACGTCAAATAACTTTTCCTCGTGTATCACCCCTGCCAAAGACTGCTGTCGGCTCTGGGGGGACGCGGAAGAGTCCAACCCGGGGTCAACAACAGCGTTAAAGTCCCCACAGATTAAAAGATGGCCATAAAGAAGATTCGAAACCTGTTTGAGGATCCTGCGCAGGAAGCGCACTTGATGTGAGTTCGGAGCGTACAAGTTCACTAAAGTAAGTGGCAGGTCATTAACATCACAAGTTACCATGATAAACCTGCCCTCGGGGTCAAGGACTGCCTTATGTATACGCACCGTCAGTGTATCCCGAAAGGCCAGCATCACACCTCTCTTCTTTTCGGCACAAGACGCAAAAAAGGTATGAGGGTAACTCTTGTGACTACAGTTCGGTGAGGAATTCGCTTGAAAATGAGTTTCCTGAACCAATAGTATGTCCGTCCTGCGAGTTAGGGCCTCCTTCCAAAGGGATCTCCTCTTAGCCGGGTGGTTCAAGCCGTTGGCATTTAGTGAAAGTAGCTTAATGGTCATGTCTCAGGCTAGGGAACGAGTTATAACCGATGTCACCTATGGAAAAGACTGCGTTGGTGTTCAGAAAGGTTGAGAATCTTGAACGAAAAAGAGAAAAGAAAAACAAAAAAAAAAAAGAGCCAAAATAAAGGGCCTAAAAAAAGGGCCGTCTCGGCAGCCCGAGAGTGAGATGACTCGCAAACATACTTGAAGAGCGTCTTTCAGAGGCCGGGGACACATACTTTGGTCAGTTGCGACTGGGGCTGTGGTGAGCAGAAGAGGGCCGAGAAGACCTTTTGCGAGAAGCCACATTCCATTCGTTGTCCAGTGTGCGTAGGTGTGGAGAATCCGTAGTCGCAGCCTGGGTGCCTGGGAGGATGTTCCATCTCCTGAGCAGGGAGAGCCCTTCATCCAATGTCCTGACAACCGTCGTAGAGCCCCCTTGCGTCACCAGAAGCGTCGCTGGGTAACGCCATTTATGGTGTATTTGATGGTTACGCAGGGCGTGTGTTTAGAGAGATCCGGTAGGAGCTGAATGTTGCTGTACGGTTCTGGCAGTGCCCCGTGTTGTCTTGAAGCCATCATAATCCGATCCTTGGCAGTGAAAAAATGGACTCTAAGCAGTACATCCCTGGGAACATTCCCTTCCAGGAAGGCAGGCTTGGGCAATCGGTGAATCCTATCAATAAGAAGCTCCGCATCAGATAGGGATGGAACCAACAGCTTGAAGAGAGAAGAAACATGTTGTTGTAATTGGTCAGGAGAGATCGATTCTGGTATACCCCTTAGCTTGATATTGTTTCGCCTGGAGCGATCCTCCAGGTCTGCTACTTTATTCTTTAGCCATGAAATTTATTCCGAATGAGAGTTCAACTTGTCTATCACAGAGTTAATGGTATCAGCGTGGGTATGAACAGAGTGTTCCACTTGATCAATCCTGGACCCCAGAGCAGAGATCTCTGCAGTTATGCGATTAGTGTGCTGTTGCATATCAGCCTGCATGGAGGCTCTCAGGGAGAATAACATGTCCCTCATGGATGCTTCTGAGATGGGATTCCCTCTCTGGATAGATGCTCCTGAGGGGTCACTGCTAGGCAATAAGAACTGCACTGGGGCTATTTGTTGTGAAGATACTTCCATACCTGTGTCTCCCAATGGTCTTGGTGGCGAGTCCCTCCTTTGCCTATTCTTGGCCGGGCTCCTCGATGATGGTGAGGGTGGCGAGGGCGATCCTGAAGATTGGCCACTGTCGGGATTTCTGACAATCTTGCGCTGCTGAGGTGGCAGCTTAAGCTGAGGCAGCTTTGCAATCAGCCCTTCTCCCTGCCTGGAGCTGTGTGCCAGGTCCGTCCCGCCGGCGCCATTTTGGCGGAGTCCGTGTGCCTGTGAAATGAAGAAGCTGGACAATTTATTAACTTGTCCGGTCTCCTTCTCCTTCTTCCTGCGTGTCATCTTGTTGCAGGCAGCGGGTGTTCGGGCAGCGGTCCTGCTCGTCAGCAAGTCGGTGTGCTGTCTAGTTGCGGCGTGTGTCCCGGGGTGGCTCACCGAGCAAGCTTACAGAGCAGCCATCTCCTGTGCCGGTAGCCATGCCCTCCCACCTTTACATTATTCTTGACGTAGAGACATACCCCTCCCCCTCTTTTTCCTACCCTGTCCTTCCGGTACACTGAATACCCTTGGATATTTGCCAGCCAGTCATGTGAGGGGTCGAACCAAGTCTCCGTTATTCCCACTAGGTCTATGTCCTCCTCATGTACTAACATTTCCAACTCAACCATTTTATTAGCTAGGCTCCTGGCATTAGCATATACCCCTCTTAGTTTTACGGAAGTTAAACGTGATTGGTGGTTATGTTGCTTCCTGTTTGGTCTGCGGTTCTCCCGCACAGACCTACCGATTGACATTGTGGACCTACTGTCGCTGCTGACCCTACAACTGCCTTCAGTCCTTTGCTCCCTCCTAACTGACTCTACTTCTGAGCCCTCCCCTTGCTGACTGCCGCCCGACTATATACGGCGGCAGTCAGCCCCTCACAGGCAAAGTGACGTAGGGGTACGTCACTAGCCTGTGAGGCTCCGGGGAGCGAGCGCGCGCCGCCGGATGCACGCTTTCGCTCCCACTTGGTCACGGACCCCCCCTGTGCGTGTGCCCGGTGGACCTGATGTCCGCCGGTCACTCGCGATCGTCCGTTACACCGGGAGAAAGGCAGGCGGCTAGTGTAAACACAGTCGCCTGTCATTCTCCCCTGTGTAAGAATAGTGATCATACGGTTCTGCTATGTAGGACCATTGATCTCTGTTCTTACACCTCAAGCCACAACCAATCACAGTTAGAAGCACGCCCCTAGGGACACACTTAACCCCTCCCTCTAAAAAAAGTTAACCCCTTCACTGCCAGTGTCATTTTTACAGTAACAGTGCATATGTATAGCACTGATTACTGTAGAAATGTCACTGGTAACCCCAAAAGTGTCAAAAATGTCAGTCAAGGGTCCCGTCTGTCCGCCGCAATGTCGCAGTCCCGCAAAAAAAAAAAACGCAGATCACCGCCATTACACGTTAAAAAAAAAAAAAAAATCTTTCCCTTACTTAGTAAACACAATAACTTTTGCGCAAACCAATCAAAATACGCTTTTTGGAATTTATTTTACCAAAAATATGTAGCAGAAAACAAATTGGCCTAAAATGTTAAAATTTTTTGATTTTTTTCATTTTTTTGGGGGGGGAATTTCATATAAAAATGTGAAAAATATTGTTATTTTTGCAAAATTGTCACTCTTTTTTTGTTTATAGCGCATGATCAAAAAAATCGCACAGGTGATCAAGTACCACCAAAAGAAAGCTCTGTTTGTGGGAAAAAAAGGACGTCAAATTTGTTTAGGTAAAGTGTTGCACGACCGCGCAATTGTCCGTTAAATTCACGCAGTGCCGAATCGCAAAATAGGCCCTGGTCAGGAAGGGGGTGTAATCTTCCGGGGCTTAAGTGGTTAAGCTGGATACACACTATCCAACTGGTTAGATTTCCTTCAGATTTACCTTTTCTATGTAGTGCAAGGGCCTGCCAGATTGCATACAAATTGAAAGTGTTTAGGTTTGACCTCATATATTATCTGGTTTTGGTAAGTCTAAAGGAAAAAGTCTTCAGAAAATCTTATAGTGTGTATGGCCCATTAGGCTGGCCACAATAAAAGGCCACCCTAAAATGTGCATTTTTCCTGTATTGGGAGGGGGGGTCCAAAAACCAGTCAGTATCTGGTGTGACCAACATTTGCCTCACGCAGTGCAACACATCTCCTTGGCATAGAGTTGATCAGGTTGGTGATTGGTTCCTGTGGAATGTTGGTCCACTCCTCTTCAATGGCTTTGTGAAGTCGCTGGATATTGGCAGGACCTGGAACACGCTGTCCTATACGCCGATCCAGAGCATCCCAAACATGCTCAGTGGGTGACATGTCCGGTGAGTATGCTGGCCATGCAAGAACTGGGATGTTTTCAGCTTCCAGGAATTATATACAGATCCTTGCACCATGGGGCCGTGCATTATCATGCTGCAACATGAGGTGATGGCCGTGGATGAATGGCACAACAATGGGCCTCAAGATCTCGTCACGGTATCTCTGTGCATTCAAAATGCCATCAATAAAATGCACCGGTGTTCATTGTCCATAACATACGCCTGCCCATAAACCCACCCCCACCATGGGCCACTCCATCCACTACATACGCCTGCCCATACCATAACCCCGCCGCCACCATGGGCCTCTCCATCCACAATGCTGACATCAGCAAACCGCTCACCCACAAGACGCCATACACGCTGTCTGCCATCTGCCCTGCACAGTGAAAACCGGGATTCATCCATGAAGAGAACACCTCTCCAAAGTCGAATGTGAGAATTGCCCACTCAAGTCGGTTACGACGAGGAACTGCAGTCAGGTGGAGACCCCGATGAGGATGACGAGCATGCAGATGAGCTTCCCTGAGACGGTTTCTGACAGTTTGTGCAGAAATGCTTTGGTTATGCAAAACGATTGTTGCAGTAGCTGTCTGGGTGGCCAGTCTCAGACCATCTTGGAGGTGAAGATGCTGGATGTGGAGGTCCTGGGCTGGTCTAAGACCATCTTGGAAGTGAAGATGCTGGATGTGGAGGTTCTGGGCTGGTCTCAGACCATCTTGGAGGTGAAGATGCTGGATGTGGAGGTCCTGGGCTGGTCTCAGACCATCTTGGAGGTGAAGATGCTGGATGTGGAGGTCCTGGGCTGGTCTCAGACCATCTTGGAGGTGAAGATGCTGGATGTGGAGGTTCTGGGCTGTTCTCAGACCATCTTGGAGGTGAAGATGCTGGATGTGGAGGTCCTGGGTCTGTCTCAGACCATCTTGGAGGTGAAGATAATGGATGTGGAGGTCCTGGGCTGGTCTCATACCATCTTGGAGGTGAAGATGCTGGATGTGGAGGTCCTGGGCTGGTCTCAGATGATCTTGGAGGTGAAGATGCTGGATGTGGAGGTCCTGGGCTGATCTCAGACCATCTTGGAGGTGAAGATAATGGATGTGGAGGTCCTGGGCTGGTCTCAGACCATCTTGGAGGTGAAGATGCTGGATGTGGAGGTCCTGGGCTGGTCTCAGATGATCTTGGAGGTGAAGATGCTGGATGTGGAGGTCCTGGGCTGATCTCAGACCATCTTGGAGGTGAAGATGCTGGATGTGGAGGTCCTGGGCTGGTCTCAGACCATCTTGGAGGTGAAGATGTTGGATGTGGAGGTCCTGGGCTGGTCTCAGATGATCTTGGAGGTGAAGATGCTGGATGTGGAGGTCCTGGGCTGGTCTCAGACCATTTTGGAGGTGAAGATGCTGGATGTGGAGGTCCTGGGCTGGTCTCAGACCATCTTGGAGGTGAAGATGCTGGATGTGGAGGTCCTGGGTTTGTCTCAGACCATCTTGGAGGTGAAGATAATGGATGTGGAGGTCCTGGGCTGGTCTCAGACCATCTTGGAGGTGAAGATGCTGGATGTGGAGGTTCTGGGCTGGTGTGGTTACACGTGGTCTGCGGTTGTGAGGCCGTTTGGATGTTCTGCCATTCAATTCACTGCAACAGCTCTGGTGGACATTTCTGCAGTCAGCATGCCAATTGCACGTTCCCTCAAAACTTGCGACATCTGTGGCATTGTGCTGTGTGATAAAGCTGCACATTTTAAAATGGCCTTTTATTGTGGCCAGCCTAAGGCACACCTGTGCAATAATCATGCTGTCCAATCAGCATCCTGATATGCCACACCTGTGAGGTGGATGGATTATCTCAGCAAAGGAGAAGTGATCACTAACACAGATTTAGACAGATTTGTGAACAATATTTGAGCATTTGCCATGACACTCAAAATTTAGCTCATTAAAAAATAGGAACAAGGAGGGGCAGGGGGACTTTTAAAGGGGATACCGTCATTAGACCAATAATCAAAGTACATATGGGGTAAAAAACAATCTTTATTGGAAGAAATCATCATCATATATAGAAGAGATTGCTGTATTAAAAAACATAGATACTGTATTGCAAATATTGTAGGTAGCATGCACAGAAACCCAAGGGGTAACATAGGTTTGATGTAGTGATGAACGTTGATGCCCATACACTGGCCCAACATGTTTCGCGGGTGACCGCTTCTTCAGGGGCATATACACAGATAAGGGACATCACAGATGCTACCAGAACAAGAATGAAAAAAGAACATGATGAGTGGAACAAAATATCACACAAAACATAATACATGCAGTACATGAGTATTCATTTGAGATGTAGGGGTCAAAAGGAGAGGCTCACATGAGGCCATAACACCCACCTGCAACCAGACCAATCCTGAAACCTAGAGGACAGACCAGGGATCGCAATTAGGGTAGATGTCCCCCCAGGCGGACATGGGAGCGGTTCAAACCTAAACGAGGCTAGGTAGTAAGGGTCACGATGGTGGCGTGATTGTTCACTATAAAACAAGGTAGGATAAGGAAGAAATTGAATATATAGAATATTCATATTGATCCTCAAAGTATATGGATGATTATAAGTATGGGTAAAGGAAAAGGGGGGTATATATGGGAAACAATCTTACCGAAAGGTATGTATGTATACATCCCATAATCCATCCAGATGAGAGGGCTACGGGGTGGCTAATGGAAGAGCCTATGCTGGTAAGTAGGAGGGGGGGGATCAAAAATATATAATCCAATATCCCTAATCGGGTGTAAGAAAAACAAAGGTTACCATATGAAGTGGATGTTAATTAAAAATGAACAAGGAGTGACACCCAAAGTGTGAGGGAAGAACCTAAATAATGTGAAAGATAATATGGGGAACCATAGTGAACACCATATGTGTATATATAAATACACCTGTACATACACGTGTATATACCATAAGTGTGATGAGATATGTTGAGTGATTTAGAAGTGAAAAAGGTGAGAAAATTGTGGTTGTAGGGAATCTACAACTTGAAGAAAAAGTGAGGGAAAATTAATAGTGAAGATGAAAAAAAATACAAGTGACAACCAACACCGCCATAAATTTATGGCATAATGTGCTGGCATGAATAGATACCAAGGTGAGAATATGAACCAAACCAAACCAGTGGAAAATAAAAAAAAAATAAAAATAAATAAATAAAAAAAATATTAAATAAATAAAATAAACTAAATAACAGTGTGCAGACAAGGGGAGTGAGAAGGGTGAGAAACACCAGTGCGATAAATAATTAGTGATAATCATAATAGCATAAGGAAAATGCTAGATAGTTGTGGTAGAATGAATAATAACAGCCAATGTAGGTGATTACCTGGCAATCCAAGCAGCAAGGTATCCTGTAGCCGTATGGACTGGAGTGGAAAGAAATGGTGCCTATAAGGAGAACAGCTCCACCCCAAACACAGCTGACACAGCTTCTGTTGAGAGCCGTGTAATTAGTGGCATAATGTGCTAACATGAATAGATACCAAGGTGGGAATATAAACCAAACCGAACCAGTGAAAGAACAAAAAATAATAAATGTGCAGACAGAGGGAGTGAGAAAGGTATAAAAACATCAGTGCGATAAATATTAGGGATAATCATAATAGCATAGGGAAAATGCTAGGTGGTTGTAGTAGAATAAATATTGATGACCAATGTAGGTGAATACCTGGCAATCCAAGCAGCAAGGTATCCCGTGGCCATATGGACTGGAATGAGAGAAATAGTGCCTATAAGGAGAACAGCTCCACCCCAAACACAGCTGACACGGCTTCTGTTGAGAGCCGTGTAATTGTGCTGTGTCCGGGGGCCGACGCACCGAATGTGCATGCGTGGTACCCAACGCATGTCTCATGCGCCGGGAAAAGAGCGCAGGCGCATAGTTGGTAGCAACACATCGTCAGCCAATGGGCGGGCAAAGGGCCGATTGCGGCCATATGTGTCCACAAACAGAGGGAGATGAGTTGGTATCCAACTCAGGGACGCACAACCCTTGTGGGGAAGCAGTCCCAGAGGGGCGTCACATGCCCGCCAATGGGGAGCACCCAATACGATCCTGCCACCTCCAATCAATTGGAGGTTCATGATGGAAAAGGTCATGTCCTATAAGGGTTGGGATGGACATGGTGTCACTGATCATCTTTGAGATGTTTTTACAAATAGAGCGATGTAGTGTTGCACTTTTAGAAAGAAAGAGAAAAAGAAAGAAAGAAAGAGACAGAAAGACAGAAACCACAGATGTACTTGACAATACTATTTTCCTTTCCTTCTTCTTGTCTTGTTGGCTCGGTGGTGTAAACTTTGGAAGGATGCAGAATGGAGTCCAGCCAATGCCGGCAGACAGCTCACCTCTGAAAAGCTGCCGTCTCTCAGCCACAGACGCCGCGTCTAATGTAATCCTCGCAGGACGAGAAGTGTGACATGGTGGGAGCGCTGCCATCTGCTCGAACAGATGAAATGCGACCACTTGTGAAGTACATCGCTCCCGCCGCCTTAAGTCCATCCATCATCAGCGGAAACTTCAAAAACAAAGGGATTCATCATCTGCGGAGAGAACAATAGGTCTTGATGGAACCGGTAGACAAAAATCACAAGCCGTGTTTGCAAGGCAACAGGGCGAGGGGACACTTCAGCATTAGACCGTGGAGAAGCGAGATGTACAATGGAGGATTTCTTACTAAAGTTTTATTAGGAAGACAGAATTGGCTACTTTGTGCTTTTTATTTGTTTGTGATTGAGATGAGCTTAAATAGAAAGTAACTGTTTTCCTTTCATGCAGACACAATGGGGTTGATTTACTAAAACTAGAGAACTAGAGAATGTACAATCTGGTGCTGCTGTGTATGGTAGCCAATCAACTTCTAACTTCAGCTTGTTCAGTTAAGCTTTGGCAAAAGAAACTAGCTACCCTACCATGCACATCTGCAACCTCTGTATATTTTACAATCTTTATTTGCCCTTGTATTGTGTCCTCACTTAAAAAAAAAAACACTGGGGCATCATGGAACACTGGAACACCTGGAACATTGGAGCACCATAAAACACCTGGAACACTGAGGTGCCATGGAACACCTGGTACATTGAGGCTCCATGGAACAACTAGAAAGCTGGGGCACCATGGAACACCTGGTAGGTAGGGGCACCATGGAACACCTGGAACACAGGGTCACCATGGAACACCTGGGATGCAGGGGCACCATGGCACAACCTGGAACATTGGGGCACCATGGAACCATGGAATACCAGGGATGCAGGGGCACCATGGCACAACCTGGAATATTGGGGCACCAGGGAACACCTGGAATATCAGGGTACCATGCAACACCTGGAACACTGGGGCAGCATGGAAACCTGCAACACAGGGGCACATTGGCACAATCTGGAACATTGGGGCACTATGGAACACCTGGAACATTGTGGCACCAGGGAACACCTGGAACACTGGGGCATAATGGAACATCTAGACCAACTTTGAACATCGAAAATCGAGAACCACCTAGAACCTCTGGGTACCAGGGAACATATGACATTCCCCCCTCACCATTTGAGTAGGTTTCAACTTATCTCTAGGAAAAACAAATTCCCTACAATCCCTCTTTTTATTTTAAATAAACTCCTGGAGTCTGCCATCATGTGACTCTTTGCAGCGTCTCTTCCATTGACCACAATCCAAGCCTGCCAACCAGTTTTGGTGCAGCCCCCTTTGACACCACTACTATATACAATAGCATCGCTGTGATGCTGCAGCTGTCCCTTTGCTGGCTCTAAAGCCGGGTACACACTATTTGTTTTTTTCCAATAAACCCAGCAGGTTGAATGAAAAAAAAACTGTCAGCTCCAGTCACACTTGCTATACTAACTATGTGAATTCAGTTATGGCCCCCCCGCCAGAACACTCTGATCAGCTCTATCTGTCATTGGCTGAGAGTGCTGATCGGGAATTGGTCGGCTGCTGGTTTTCCAGCATGCAATGCCGACAGAAGCCAGCTTATGTCAGACAGACCGACATATACACGGCCCAAATGCCGGCCGTTTTTTTTTTTAACTGGAAAGTGATCACATGACCGCTGATCGCTCATTTCTCTTCTCTGAACAGAGAGCACTGGTAGAGCAGAGGTTAGTGTCTGTCCAACCTCTGTTCTGTCCCTCCAATTGAGCCAGCTGCCAGTCAGGCATCTGGGTGAATCCCAACATTATTATCGGGATCCTTCCCGAGTCTGGACTACCAGTGACATCAGATGACCGCGGACTTTAGCCCACTGTTGGCTGATTTTGGGTTACATAGTTACAAAGTTTGTGAGGTTGCTGTTAACCATACATTGTATACCTCTGTATGTTGTACATTGTATACCCCTGTATGTTGTACATTGTATACCCCTGTATGTTGTACATTGTATACCCCTGTATGTTGTACATTGTATACCCCTGTATGTTGTACATTGTATACCCCCTGTATGTTGTACATTGTATACCCCTGTATGTTGTACATTGTATACCCCTGTATGTTGTACATTGTATACCCCCTGTATGTTGTACATTGTATACCCCTGTATGTTGTACATTGTATACCCCTGTATGTTGTACATTGTATACCCCTGTATGTTGTGGGTCACAGAGGTGCACAAGTATTTGGACCAGTGCACAAAGCAAGGTCCATAAAGACATGGATGAATGAGTTTGGGTTGGAGGAACTTGACTGGCCTGCACAGACTGTAAGCCAGGACTTCATGTCCAACATCAGTGCCTGACCTCACAAATGCGCTTTTGGAAGAATGGTCAAACATTCCCATAGACACACTCCTAAACCTTGCGGACAGCCTTCCCAGAAGAGTTGAAGCTGTTATTATATTGAACCCTACGGACTAAGACTGGGATGTCATTATATTTCATGTGCGTGTAAAGGCAGACGTCTCAATACTTTTGACAATATTGTGTGTGTGTGTGTGTATATATATATATATGTACACACTATATAGATACTATATATATATATATATATATATATATAATTTATTTATTATTATTTATTTTTTCAATTATAATTTTATTTATTTTTTTTACTTTTTGGTGCTTTATTACCTTTCGTAAAAGTAATCCTCCTCACTTTGTTTCAGTAAAAAAAAAAAGAACAAACTCATCCCTGAACTACTTTATAATATTTATGAAAAGTAAACTTCTTAGGAGAGATGGAGAGCAGAACCCCCCCCCCCCCCATCTATTAACTAAGAAATATCCTCCGATAACAAACCACATTCTGAGTGATTGACCGGACGCTTCACAGACGGGCAGGAAATTCGGCAATTTTTATTATAAAGTACAAAGGCCCCGGCAGAAGCAGCATTTGTTGATCTTACAAGTCGTCTCCATTGATTGTGTTCGCTGGGCTGGAAAACCGACATTTCATGTTGATACAAACTCGTCTGTTGATTAATCCTTTTGTATCGCCGGCGTACCGGCCTCTTAAAATTATTTATTACATAAAGAAATGTGCTATCTTCTCCAGGATCAGGAATCTACAAATTACTATTGATGGGCTGTTGGTTTATTCATAAATAGAGCAATATGCAGTCATCATAAACGTGTCATCGGCTCAGTTTGTGGGTTTCGCAACTAATTGTTCACTCGTAAAATCGCAACGGATGATAAGTCAAACGTAACGTTTCATTGTATCTGGCGAGAGTTCGATCTCATAGACTTATTCCACCCATTAGCCTTGTAGATTCTTAATCAATTATTTTCCACATATATATATATATATAGTTCTGACATATTCCATAGTGCTGTACAGAGAACACTAAGCCAGTCTCTACCAGAGAAGCTTACACTCTAATGTCTTTACCACAGCTATACATTATTATTATTATTATTATTAAGCATTTATATAGCTCTGATATATAGTGCAGTGCTGTATAGCAAACACTCACTGAATCACATCAGTCTCTGTGCCACAGGAGCTTACACTCTAATTTCCCCCCACAGTCACACACTATTATTATTATACATTTATATAGCTCTGACATATACCGCAGTGCTGTACAGAGAACACTGAGCCAGGCACATCAGTCTCTATACCAGAGGAGCTTACACTCTAATGTCCACCCACAGTCACACACTATTATTATTATACATTTATATAGCTCTGACATATACTGCAGTGCTGTACAGAGAACACTAAGCCACTCACATCAGTCTCTGTACCAGATGAGCTTACACTCTAATGTCCCCCCACAGTCACATAAGTCTCTGTACCAGAGGAGCTTACACTCTGATGTCCCCTCCCCCACAGTCACACACTAATATTATTATACATTTATATAGCTCTGACATATACCGCAGGGCTGTACAGAGAATACTGAGCCAATCACATCAGTCCCTGTATCAGAGGAGCTTACACTCTAATGTCCCCCCACAGTCCCACACTATTATTATTATTCATTTATATAGCTCTGACATATACCGCAGTGCTGTACAGAGAACACTGAGCCAGTCACATCAGTCTTTGTACCAGAGGAGCTTACACTCTAATGTCCTCCCACAGTCACACACTATTATTATTATACATTTATATAGCTCTGACATATACCGCAGTGCTGTACAGAGAACACTAAGCCACTCACATCAGTCTCTGTACCAGATGAGCTTACACTCTAATGTCCCCCCACAGTCACATAAGTCTCTGTACCAGAGGAGCTTACACTCTAATTTCCCCCCACAGTCACACACTATTATTATTCATTTATATAGCTCTGACATATACCGCAGTGCTGTACAGAGAACACTGAGCCAGTCACATCAGTCTTTGTACCAGAGGAGCTTACACTCTAATGTCCTCCCACAGTCACACACTATTATTATTATACATTTATATAGCTCTGACATATACCGCAGTGCTGTACAGAGAACACTAAGCCACTCACATCAGTCTCTGTACCAGAAGAGCTTACACTCTAATGTCCCCCCACAATCACACACTATTATTATTATTCATTTATACAGCTCTGACATATACCGCAGTGCTGTACAGAGAACACTGAGCCAGGCACATCAGTCTCTATACCAGAGTAGCTTACACTCTAATGTCCACCCACAGTCACACACTATTATTATTATTAATTTATATAGCTCTGACATATACCGCAGTGCTGTACAGAGATCACTGATCGAGTCACATCAGTCTCTGCACCAGAAGAGCTTACACTCTAATGTCCCCCCACAGTCCCACACTATTATTATTATTCATTTATATAGCTCTGACATATACCGCAGTGCTGTTCAGAGAACACTGAGCCAGTCACATCAGTCTCTGTACCAGAGGAGCTTACACTCTAATGTCCCTGAAGACTTTGTACAGAGGAGCTGAAAGCTTCATGCTTGTGAATGGTTAGATTGGACAGCCCTTTGAGGTTGGCTCGGGTGTGCGTCAGGGGTGTCCTTTGAGTCCTCTGCTATACGCGTTTGCAATCGATCCCTTCATCAGGAGATTCGAGTGTGGACCGTTGTGGGGGGTGCCTTTGGGCATTCCTGGTGAGCCCCCTTTGAGGGTTGTGGCCTATGCTGATGACGTGTCTGTTTTCATCTCTGGGACAGAGGAGGCGAAGGAGGTGGTCTCAGTGATGGAGCAGTATGCTGAGGCATCTGGCTCAAAGATCAATCAGGATAAGAGTGAAGTTTTTTGGATGGGAGAAGAAGGCGATAGCTTTGAGCTTCCGGACACCTTCCCAGAGCCCCGACAGGAAATTAAAGTTTTAGGCATCAAATTTGGTCCCGGCGATTACGGACTTGCAAATTGGGAAAGCAGGCTACAAGATGCCGATGCCAAGGTTGCCAGCTGGAAGGAATGGAAACTCTCTTACAGGGAAAAGATTGACCTGATTAAAACTTACCTGATCCCGGTATTTCTGTAGGTCAGCTTTGTCTTTGTCATCCCTCACTAATCCCCCTCCCTTGTGTGGGCCCCCGTCCCAGCACTTATCTCTGCTCAGGAATTTATTTGTAAATTGTAACTTTGTTTCTCTCTCTCTGTCTCTCTGATCACTGAGCTCCAACTGCCCAGCCTGTATATTTTTCTCATCTCATCTTCTTTTTTATTTAACATAGTTTTTTTTTTTAGATTTAGCAGGAATTATGCGAGCTATGTTATATTTGTGTCTGATAATAGTGATTTTGTTGGAATTTTAGCTAAATATATCTTTAATATTTTCTTGGGGGGGCCCTGCCAGGTAGTCTGTACGGGGCCCCGCGATTTCTAACAGCAGCCCTGATTGCCCAGGCCCTATAATGAGGGAGGGTCTGCGTTTGATTAATCTGGAGAGAATCCCTTTGAAGTTTCGGGATTTGGCCTGGCTCTCGTTCCATGGCAGACTCTATGTGAAGGGCAACTTGAAGCATCGCTCGCCGGAGAACCGTGGTTGTCCAAGAGTGGAGTGTGGAGGTGTGGAGGAGACTGTGAACCATTTCTTGCTTCAGTGCCCCTTCAATATAGAAGTCTATAAGGGGGTGGGTGGGGCTCTAGGTATCCCTTTCCTTTCCAGCTTAAGTTATGCGGAGTGGTCGTACGGGTGTTTTGAGTCACATCAGGATTTTGATTTCGAGACACTTTTTCTAGTTAGCTTAGTAGTCCGTTACTTCACGTGGAATGCACGGTGTCAGGTTTCCACTCCAGTAAAAAAGTCCTTCCTGTCGAGGTGGTGGTGCAAAACATTCTGGATGAGGTTGGGAAGATTCAGGTTCTTGAGAAGGACAGGTGGCGGCCGGGAGCCTGGGCAAAGGCGTGGAGGAATGTCAGGTCCCCGTAGCTGCTGTCTGTCAGTGTCCGGGTGTGCGGCTTTTCTTTCTGTCCTTTCACGTCCCCTAGATTTTTATAAGATTGAATTTTTGAAAAAAGGCTGCATGCATGGGATAAATGTGTAATCATTTCTTAGCCTGAGGGTGTGTTTAGGTGGAGGTTAGGACTTTGTTGAGTTTAGTCATGATGATAGTAATAATTTTCTGTTTCTATGCTGATGTAAGCTATTTTTGTTTATATATTTAATTTTGTATATATGTAAATATGTTTTTATTATGCTTGTGAGATTTTTAATAAACAAAATTTTACACTCTAATGTCCCCCCACAGTCACACACTTTTATTATTATTATACATTTATATAGCTCTGACATATACCGCAGTACTGTACATAGGACAGTGAGACAGTCACATCAGTCTCTGTACCAGAGGAGCTTACACTCTAATTTCTTCACCACAGCTATACACTATTATTATACTTTCTTATAGCTCCAACATATACTGCTGTGCTGTATAGCAAACACTGACTCAATCACATCAGTCTCTGTACCAGAGGAGCTTACACTCTAATGTCTTCACCACAGCTATTCACTATTATTATACATTTATATATATATATATATATATATATATATATATATACTGCAGTGCTGTATAGCAAACACTCACTCAATCACATCAGTCTCTGTGCCAGAGGAGCTAACACTCTATCGTCCCCCCCACCCACACACACTCCCACACTCACACACTATTATTATACATTTATATACTGTATTTATGTTCTCATCAGTCCGGCAGGTTCCTATGAATATGATTTGTCATTTGTTCGTCCAGAGTCACTGGATCTGTTTTGGGAGCGGTATGAGCATGTGTATAGTGGCCAGCCGGACTGGAAAAGGCTGGTCCCCAAAGTTATTTCACAACAGCCCTTGATAAAGAATGCCACCATCTTAACAAGGAATGAGTCTATACCCCTTTAGGATTTTTGGGTCTGGTTGAGGAGGTTTGGTGAAACATTTTGTCCTCTAAAAAAGATTGTGGATGATAGAGTAATCTGGACGGGTGGGTCATCAGTGTCAATGAGGTTGAAAGTGTATGAGAATTTGGTCCAGCATTTGACCGCCTCTGCCTTTATTGACAGAGATAGGCTTACAAACTTCTACCCTGGTCAACCTAAGCTGTGCCATAAATGTAGTGCCAAGGGACGTTTCTCCTCTTCCTGTCCAAAACAGAAGTGCTGTTTGTGCCATGAACTGGGGCATATGATGAGGGATTGTAAGATCATTAAGTGTAACCTATGTGATAAGGTTGGTCCCCCTTATAGTCAGCGCCCTGAGGCTTTGCATAATAAGCCAGAGCTAGTGGAGGAATTCTTCCATTTGGATAGGGAAGAATCTGGGTTGGTTGAGGTTGTGTCAGGGGATCCTAGTGTCTCTGTCCCATCTGACAGAGAGAGGTTAATGGAGCTGAGGATGTCCTGGTGGGCATGGGGGGGAGGGGGTTCTGCCATCAGGATTGTCAAATGAGGATATGGAATGGTTGGAGGCTAAAAGCAAAAAGGGTAAGGGGCGGAGAAGGAAGAAGGATGTCAGTGATTCTGAACCTGGGAAGGTGGAGGTGTCAAATGCTTTTGAGGTGTTTTCTGAGGTGGAGGGTGGAAGTTCTTCAGGTGATGAATCAGTGATTTCCCTGGAAGAAGAATCACAAGGAACATTGAAGCGTGTAGGGTCTCCAAGTAGAGGGGGGGGGGGGGGGGGTAAGCAGCCTAAGAAACATGTACCTCAAACATGCTGATGGCAGTCACACTCCACTGAATGTGGTGGCCATTAATATCGCCAGCATAAAATCAGTAAGTGCTCGTAACATGGGCTTGTTTTTGCTCAGAAGGTTTGATGTGGATATTTTCTTTTTGCAAAAGAACCGGTTGGCTAGTTTGGCTGATATTCATCTGATGAAGAAGGAGTAGAAACACGGCCCATCCTTCTGGTTTCTAGCAGCCAAACTTTACACTGGAGTTGTAGTACTTTTTTCCAGCATGGTAACCTGTCGACGGACTATTTAGGTAGAAATGGGGAGATGTGTACAACGACAATCACAAAAACATATGTTAACCACTTAAGCCCCGGAAGATTTTACCCCTTTCCTGACCAGGGGGTTTTTTGCGATTTTTTTTTACTGCGTGACTTTAATGTACAATTGCACGGTCGTGCGACGCTGTACCTAAACGAATTTGACGTCCTTTTTTTCCGGAAATTTTGCAAAAATAACAATATTTTTCACATTTTTTATATGAAATTCCCCCCCAAAAAATGTAAAAATCAAAATGTTTTAACATTTTCGGCCAATTTGTTTTATGCTACATATGTTTGGTAAAAAAAAATCACAAAAAGCGTATTTTGATTGGTTTGCGCAAAAGTTATCGCGTTTACTAACAAAGGAAAAGATTTTTGTCATTTTTGGTGTTTTTTTTTTTTAACGAGTAATGGCGGCGATCTGCGATTTTTTTTTTTTTGTGGGACTGCGACATTGCGGCGGACGGATCGGACCCTTGACTGACATTTTTGACACTTTTGGGGTTACCAGTAACATTACTGCAGTAATCAGTGCTATACATATGCACTGTTACTGTAAAAATTACACTGGCAGGGAAGGGGTTAACTGTATTGGAGAGGGAGGGGTTAAGTGTGTCCTAGGGGCGTGTTTCTACCTGTGATGGGACATGGCTACTAGTGTAAAAACAGAGATCAACGGTCCTACATAGTAGAACCGTCTGATCTCCATTTTTACACAGGGGAGAATGACAGGCAGCTTGTTTACATTAGCCGCCTGCCTTTCTCCCTTCCCGGCAAACGATCGCGAGTGACCGGCGGACATCGGGTCCGCCGGTCACACGCAATGACTTGTTAGGGAACGAGCCGGGGCGCGCGCGCGCCTCAGCGGGCGCGCGCTCGCCCGCTATTGGCTCACAAGCCAGTGACAGGCTAGTGACGTACCGGTACGTCACGTTGCCTGGCCCGGACTGACCGCCACAGTATATGTACTTGCGGCGGTCGGCAACCGGTTAAGTGCAGAGATAAATATCAATAACAAAACACCCATGATAGTCCAAAAGATGCAGATAATTCTAAATGAAAACACAGTATGATACTGTGTGCTGATATAGGACATGAAAATTTTAGTGACAAAACCAGTGATAGTCCAAAAAATGTGGATTCTTCTAGGTGAAAACACAGTGTGATACTGTGTATTGATATATAACCAGAAATGAACTAAAATATTTTCCACTGATAGGAATAACTGCCACCTAACCTCAAGGGCAATAAAACTTGTACACTCCACCAGGTAACTAAATCTAGATAGGGGATCACAGGCACTCATCCATGGAGGTCCCTCAGAGCTCGCAAGGCAATAGGACATACATACCCATATAAAACAATGGGGAAGGTACCATCATGTGAAACCGTCATTTATTGAGAAAAAGTCATAAAATACTGCACATACATATGGATAAATGTTAAGAGCATTAAAAACGTGTAGAAAGCTGGCCAGCTGCAGCTGGACACCCATCCTTCCAGGATTATAAGAGCGTGGTGACGTTAGCACATCGCTAACCCACGTCGCTTTGGGTCAGCGATGTGCTGAAGTCACTTGCTTCTTGGCCAGAGGGGGCTTTAATGAATGGCTGAAGACCTTGTACAGATGGGCTGAAAGCTTCATGCTTGTGAATGGTTGGATCAGATGGCCTTTTGAGGCTGGCTTGGGTGTGCGTCAGGGAAGTCCTTTGAGTCCTCTGCTATATGCGTTCACAAATGATCTCTTCATCAGGAGTATAGAAAGCGGACCATTGTGCAGAGTGCCTTTGAGGTGAGCCTCCTTTGAGGGTCGTGGCCTATGCTGATGATGTGTCTGTTTTCATCTCTGGGACAGAGGAGGCGGGGGAGGCGAAGGAGGAGGAGGTGGTCTTGGTGATGAAGCAGTATGCTGAGGCATTTGTCTCAAAAATCAGTCAGGATAAGAGTGAAGTTTTCTGGATGGGAGAGGAAGGCGATGGCTTTGAGATTCCGGACACCTTCCCAGAGCCCTGGCTGGAAGTTAAAGTTTTAGGCATCAAATTTGGTCCTGGCGATTACGGCCTTGCAAATTGGGAAAGCAGGCTACAAGATGTGGAAGTCAAGATCGCTAGCTGGAAGAAATTGAAACGCTCTTACAGGGAAAGGATTGACCTGATTAAAACTTACCTGATCCTAGTATTTTTGTATGTCAGCTTTGTCTGTGTTTTGCCAGTGTCTCTCTATGCAAAGAGCTACAGCTGTTTCTTCTAGATGTTATGGGGGAACAAACTGAACCTCAATATGAGGTCTGTAACCTATCTTCCCAGGTGGATGGGTGGCCTAGGTATGGTCAACCTGATGGTATTCTTTTTTTTTTTTTTTTCTTTTTAAACGGTTTTTATTGAAGGCAAAAGAAACAGGGTACAGCAACATGCAGTGCAAATATTAGGTACATGCCATGATAAAACAAGGCGCTTTGAAATACAAAACTGCAGCATATAACATTAAAATAACATGTAACAATACGATACATATATGGGATCGACCCGGCGTCCCGTTTGGGATGCAAGGAGGGTACGCTTAAACTGTAGGTGTGGCCGAGGCCACACCGTGTGGATGGACCCCCACACAGAAGGGGTCGCAACCAAAAACCAAGGTATAGTTCTAAATTGAGTACGCTGGGGGCCGAGTGGGGAGGGGGGGCTGGGTTGTATTCTTATCTCTGATGTTTTTGAAGCATAATTTTGGTAACATGCTGGCAGAGGAAGTGCCTGGGTGGGTTGGTATTTTTCAGTCCTGGTTTAGGCCTTTTCTGCGAAGCTGGGAGAATGGTGGGCCAGTGAAAAGTCTGAGGGTCCAGCATGGTAAGCTCCTGGCTTACGTTGGCCTATGCCTGAAAATGCTTTGGCAGTGGTGAGTGATGGCAGAGGAAATTAAGTCTCTTCCTAGGAAGGCCCTGGAGAGGAGGGTTGTTGAATCTGCCTTTAACGAGTCACTGGCCTTGAGGGATTGCCCAGGTCCTGTTATGAGGGAGGGTCTGCGTTTGATTAATCTGGAGAGAATCCCTTTGAAGTTTCGGAATTTGACCTGGCTCTTGTTTCATGGCAGACTCTATGTGAAGGGTAACTTGAAGCATCGCTCTGTGAAGAACTGTGGTTGTTCAAGAGTGGAGTGTGGCGGTGTAGAGGAGACGATGGACCATTTCTTGCTTCAGTGCCCCTTCAATATATAAGTCTATAAGCGAGTGGGTGAGCCTCTGGGTATCCCTTTCCTTTACCACTTGAGTTATGCGGAGTGGTCGTACGGGTCTTTTGAGTCGCATCGGGATTTTGATTTTGAGACACTTTTTTTAGTTAGCTTAGTAGTCTGTTACTTCACATGGAATGCAAGGTGTCAGCTTTCCACTCCAAAAATAATAACATATCTTGGTTTGTATATTTGGTTCTGTTTATGTTTTCTGGCAAAAAAAGCTATTTTTTTTTTTTTTTATGCTGACGTAAGCTACTTTTTGCTTGTTTATATATCATTTATTTATTCTGTGTATATATAAATATGTTTTTATTATGTTGTAAGTTTGTAAGATTTTTAATAAACAAAATATACACTCTAATGTCCCCCTACAGCACATGTGTCAAACACAAGGCCCGCGGGCCAAATCCAGCCCTCCAGGCCATTTTATGTGGCCCTCGCACCTCTCCTGCAGCTGCAGGAGAGCTCCAGTCCTCCTCTGGTCCTCCTTCTGACCCTGTACTTTCTGCTTTCCAGCAATGCCTCCAGCTTTTTCCCAGCAGCAGCACAAGGTAAGGGTGGTGCACTGTAATGTAAGGGAGGGTGGGGGACTCAACTTCTGATGGTGGAGAGGTTCTTGGTGTCTTATGTAAGGGTAGGGGATGCTCTGGACATCTAATCTTACAGATATAACCGGCCTCTTTGAGACCAATCATAATGCTGATGCGGCCCGCGATTAAATTGAGTTTGACACCCATGCCCTACAGTCACACACTATTATTATTATACATTTATATATCTCTGACATATACCGCAGTGCTGTACAGAGATCACTGAGCCAGTCACATCAGTCTCTGTACCAGAGGAGCTTACACTCTAATGGCCCCCCCACAGTCACACACTGTTATTAATGTATCTTCAATCTTTATCGCATCTGATGAATATTACACCTGGCTGTTGGTTTTGCACTCGTCTAATCTTAAAAGTTCCTTCCCGTGTAATAGAGAATAGTTTGCTACACTCGGGAAGACGGGGCCCGTGTGGACCTGACTGGAGCGCCTCCAGATACGGCCAGTAATGGGGTGTAAAATTGAAAGCACAGTACATTAGAAAGGAAATTGTAGAGATTAGGGAAAAGCAGCAGATGGGGTTGATAATTATTCTGATGATTGTGGGGTTGAATTATCTTTTATTTTTACTCTTTGACTGGAGTCACAGAGACCTTCTGGCAGTATAAGGCTTTATCAATGGAAAAAAACCTCAAAGAACTGCAAATCCCTCATACAATAGTAATATTAATTAGCCCGACATGTAATAGGCTGAAATGGCCCCGGCTGCACTTATAAAAACAGCGGTTGCTCTTATGAAAGAGTTTGATTTCTGATTTGGATAGCATTAAGTTATGCGGAAGCGCAGACACAGAGCCGTGCGTTCAGAGATTAATGGCACTGAGAACTGTCCCAGATAATGTTCTGCTGCCAGTAATATGAATGGAGAATTTCAGTAATGGTCATGGAGGATCTAAGTAATGGTCATGGAGGATCTAAGTAATGGTCAGGGTGGATCTAAATATTGGTCATGAAGGAGCTGAGTAATAGTCATGGAGGATCTCAGTAATGTTCATGGTGGATTTCAGTAATGGTCATGCAGGATCTCAGTAAGGGTCATGGAGGAGCTCAGTAATGGTCATGGTGGATTTCAGTAATGGTCATGCAGCATCTCAGTAATAGTCATGGAGGATCTCAGTAATGGTCATGCAGGATCTCAGTAATGGTCATGCAGGATCACAGTAAGGGTCATGGAGGAGCTCAGTAATGGTCATGGTGGATTTCAGTAATGGTCATGCAGGATCTCAGTAATAGTCATGGAGGATCTCAGTAATGGTCATGCAGGATCACAGTAAGGGTCATGGAGGATCTCAGTAATGGTCATGCAGGATCTCAGTAATGGTCATGGAGGATCTCAGTAATGGTCATGGAGGATCTCAGTAATGGTCATGCAGGATCTCAGTAATGGTCATGCAGGATCTCAGTAATGGTCATGGTGGATTTCAGTAATGGTCATGCAGGATCTCAGTAATGGTCATGCAGGATCTCAGTAATGGTCATGCAGGATCACAGTAATGGTCATGCAGGATCTCAGTAATGGTCATGCAGGATCTCAGTAATGGTCATGGTGGATTTCAGTAATGGTCATGCAGGATCTCAGTAATGGTCATGGAGGATCTCAGTAATGGTCATGCAGGATCTCAGTAATGGTCATGGAGGATCTCAGTAATGGTCATGCAGGATCTCAGTAATGGTCATGGAGGATCTCAGTAATGGTCATGCAGGATCTCAGTAATGGTCATGGAGGATCTCAGTAATGGTCATGCAGGATCTCAGTAATGGTCATGCAGGATCTCAGTAATGGTCAGGGAGGATCTCAGTAATGGTCATGCAGGATCTCAGTAATGGTCAGGGAGGATCTCAGTAATGGTCATGCAGGATCTCAGTAATGGTCAGGGAGGATCTCAGTAATGGTCATGCAGGATCTCAGTAATGGTCATGCAGGGTCTCAGTAATGGTCATGGAGGATCTCAGTAATGGTCATGCAGGATCTCAGTAATGGTCATGGAGGATCTCAGTAATGGTCATGCAGGATCACAGTAATGGTTATGGTTCATCTCAATAATTGTCATGTAAGGTTTCATAATTGGTCATGGAGGAACTTGGTAATGGTTATGGAGGATCTCAGTAATGATCATGAAGGATTTCATTTCAGAGATGAAACAATATTTTACATCTTGGTGTCTGTGCAGTTATTGGCTGTGTTCACAAATGTCAGACACAGATCAGCCCTTGCTGAAGCCTTTCAGTTTGTGACTTGCTACAGAGTTATAATGTACAGTGTATTCATTGAGGGAGGGGAGACTGAGGAAATGCTTTCTCCTACCTGCAGCAGACTGATGGAATCATCTCAGCCTATGCAAAGTCACCGGACTGTAGCTCAAAATCAGATTTTTAATGATTAAAAATTTCAACTGGAATATAGCATCTTTCTACCCTTGGATATTACTGTGGAGCAGGGGTCTATAAACTTTCTACTTATTTTATTGTCCTTCAAACTATTAATGGGGCTAAATTGTGGCCTGTGGGAGTGGAAAATGTCAAAGCATCAGTTGGAGTACACAATGCCTCAGGCTTGGTGGTCAGTCAGAGTAAAAAAATTACATAACGTCCGTCTATGGTCAGTAGAAGGAGGAATAGTGCCCTATCATTGGTGTCAGTGGGAGGAATAGTGACCCATTATTTGTATCAGTGGGAGGAATAGTGTCCCATCATTGGTATCAGTGGGAGGAATAGTGCCCTATCATTGGTGTCAGTGGGAGGAATAGTGTCCCATCATTGGTATCAGTGGTAGGAATAGTGCCCCATCATTGGTATCAGTGGGAGGAACAGTGCTTCATCATCGGTGTCAGTGGGAGGAACAGTGCCCCATCATTGGTATCAGTGGGAGGAACAGTGCTTCATCATCGGTGTCAGTGGGAGGAACAGTGCCAACATTGTAGGTGTCAGTAGGAAGAATAGTAAAAATTCTGAATGAACCCTCTGCACACTGCTATACAGCCTCCCAAGCAAACTACGCAATGTCAATAAGTGATTTTTAGTGCACACATATTGAAATACAAGCTAATGTGGGGAAAATGCGTTTAAGTAATCCCTCTTATGGCCAGTCCTACACTGCTTTGCCAATGCAAATGCTATGGTGGACACCAAGCCAACCTCAGTTGGAGCAATAGTGCCTCATTATTGGTGTCAGTGGGAAGAATATTGCCCCATCAATGGTGTCAGTGGGAAAAATAGTCCTCCATCAATGGTATCAGTGGGAGGAACAGTGCCTTATCATTGGTGTCAGTGGGAGGAATGGTGCCCCATCATTGGTGTCAGTAGAGGAATAGTGCCCCATCATTGGTGTCAGTGGGGGGAATAGTAACCTATTATTGATGTCAGTGGAAGGAAATGTGCCCCATCATTGGTATCGGTTGAAGGAAAAGTGCCCCATCATTGGTGTCAGTGGGAGCAATAGTGCCCCATCATTGGTATCAGTGGGAGGAATAGTGTCCCATCATTGGTGTCAGTGAGAGGAATAGTGCCCCATCATTGGTGTCAGTGGGAGGAATAGTGCCCCATCATTGGTGTCAGTGGGAGGAATAGTGTCCCATCATTGGTGTCAGTGGGAGGAATAGTGCCCCATCATTGGTGTCAGTGGGAGGAATAGTGCCCCACCATTGGTGTCAGTTGGAAGAATAGTGCCCCATCATTGGTGTCAGTGGGAAGAATTTTGCCCCAAGGGCCGAATAAGGACAAACAAAGTGCTGCATCCAGTCTATGGGCTGCAGTTTGGAGACCACTGCTGTAGAACGATCTCTCCCTAAGACCCATAAATTGGGCACTGTTTATAGTTTACATTATTGCTTTTTTTTTTCACTTAAACCTCTGTCAAAATCAGTTTTTTTTATATAGCACATTTGTATTCAATTCATCACGGCATTAATGAGATGGAAGACATCATAAAATTATTGACACAGTTTGTCCTTGAACAATGCCAATCTATTAACAACCCTGTCCCCCCAGCCCCCAGTCTGCCCAGCTTGTAATCATGTGCAACATGTGTTGTTGCATTAACTAAGAAAGCAGCAAAAGAATCAATAGAAAGAAAGAAATATAAGCTCCTTATGCTTAAACAATGCACAATATGAGATAGCTGGGTCGGCTGCTGTAAAATCTGTTTGTTTTCTTTAACAAACTCCATCTGCATCCCCAAAGAGCTGAAAACATCAATATGAAGGCATTTGCATTCCATTCCAGAAAGTTGAAATCTTTCTTGACGTCCTTGGACTTGATGGAAACTTTCAGCCTGACGGACGTGGCGAGATCCCCTTCAGCCCGCTCATCGGGTGGCCGGTGTGCTTTCGGTTATCTCAATTCCAAATGACTTTAAAGGATACATAACAATTATGCCATTTTTGAATTGGAAAGAAAAAATATGATAAGCACAGAACAGACTAAAGCTCAATTGAATAGAGAATACGGAGTGTCAGTCATTTCTAATACATTCATTTTTTTCAAGACTTGCATGAAAAAGTGTTCAACACACAGCACAACTCGCAGAGTTCAGAAGTCAGGGGTAAATCTTGACCAGTGTTGAAAGCCCTTCTTAAATGTTGGGGGTCCATGGTGAGTGTTCTCCCTAATGATCAGGGTCAGTGGTGGTGAGTGTCCTCCTTAAATGTTTGGGGGTCAATGGTTAATGCTCTCCTTAATAATTCGGGTCAGTGGTGAGTGCTCTCCTTAATGTTGGGGGTCAGTGGTAAGCGCCCTTCTTAAATTTTGGGGGTCTATGGTGAGTGCTTTCCTTAATGGTCAGGGTCAGTGGTAAGCGCCCTTCTTAAATTTTGGGGGTCTATGGTGAGTGCTTTCCTTAATGGTCAGGGTCAGTGGTAAATGCCCTCTTTAAATGTTGGGGATCAGTGGTGAGTGCTCTTCTCAATGATGGGGGTCAGTGATGAGTACCCTTCCTAAATGTTGGGGATCCGTGGTGAGTGTTCTCCTTAATGATGGGGGTTGGTGGTGAGTGCCCCCCTTAAATGTTAGGGGTCAGTGGTGAGTACCCTTCTTAATGATGGGTCCCAGTGCGGGGTGCTCTCCTTAGTGTTGAGGGTCAGTTTTGAACATTCTCCTTAACATTAGTGGTTAATGTTGAATTCGCTCCTTGATGCTGGGTGCCAGTGGTGAGTGCCCTCCTTAACGATGGGGGTCAGTAGTGAGTGCCCTCCCCAAATGTTGGGGGTCAGTGGTAAGTGCCCTCCTTAGTGTTGAGGGTCAGTGTTGAACATTCTCCTTAATGTCGGTGGTTAATATGAAATGCCCTCCTTAATGTTGGGTGCCATTGGTGAATACCCTACTTAATGTTGGTATTCAGTGGTGAGTGTCCTCCTTGATGTTGGTGGTCAGTAATAAGTGTTCCCATCAAATGTTGGGATTTTTTAGGTGAGTGTCCTCCTTAAACATGGATTTTCTCAATGATGAGTGTCTTCCATAATGTTGGGGGTCAGTGGAGAGAAAACTCCCTCATGTTGTCAGTCACTAATGAGTGCTCCCCCTATATTGGACGGGGTCAGTGTTGAGGAGTGAATGCCCTCCTTGATATTGGGTGTCAATGGTGAGTACCCTTTTTAATATTGGTGATCAGAGGTGAATGCCCTCCTTGATGTTGGTGGTTAGTAATAAGTGTTCCCACCAAATGTAGGGTTTTATTGGCAAGTGTCCTCCTTAAATGTTGATTCTCTCAATGATGAGTGCTTTCCATAACGTTGGGGGTCAGTGGAAAGAAAACGCCCTCATGTTGGGGGTCACTGATGAGTGCTCCCCTAATATTGAGTGGGCAGTGGTGAGTCCCCTCCTTACATTTTTGGAGGGGGTTAGTGCTGAGCAGTGAATGCCCTCCTTGATATTGGGTGTCAAAGGTGAGTACCCTATTTAATATTAGTGGTCAGAGGTGAGTGCCTTCCTTGATGTTGGTGGTCAGTTATAAATGTTCCCACTAAATGTTGGGAATCATAGGTGAGTGTCCTCCCTACATGTTGATTGTCAGTGGTGAGTGTTCACCTTAAAAAATGGTCTGTGGTAAGTGTTTTCCCTAATGTTGGGGTTCAGTGATGAGCACTCTTCATAATGTTGGGGGTCAATGAAGAGTAACCCCCCCCTAATGTTATGGGTCAGCGATTTTTGCTTTCCTTGATATTGGGTGCCAGTGGTGAGTATCCTTCTTAATGTTGGAGATCAGTGGTGAGTGCTCCTCCAAAATGTTAGGGGTCATAGGTAAGTTTCCTCCTTCAATGTTGATTGTCAGTGGTGACTGTTTTCCCTAATTTTGGGGGTCAGTGATGAGCGCTCTTCATAATGTCGAGGGTGGAGAGTAACCTCCTCAATTTTGGAGGACAGAGAATGCCTTATTTGATGTTGGTTGCCAGTGCCAGTAACCTTCGTAATGTTGGTGATCAGTGGTAAGTGTTCCTGTATCCTTCTTATTAAATGCTGATTGTCCGTGATGAGTGTTGTCTTTAATATTGGTAATTTGTGGTGAAGGTTTTCCTTAATGTTAGTGTCAGTGATAAATGCTCCCCTTGATATCTGGGGTCAATGGTGAGTGCCCTCCTTAAATGTCAGAAGGTCAGTGGTGAGTGCCCTCCTTAATTTTGGGTGTCAGTGGTGAGTGACCTCCTTAATGTTGGGGGTCAGTGGTGAGTGTCCTTCTTAGTGTTGGTGGTCAGTGGTAAATGCCTACCTTGATGTTGGGTGCCAGTGGTGAGCACCCTTCTTAAAGTGGTGGTAAACTCCCCTTTTTAACTTGTGCCTACTTAATGTTGGTGGTCAGTGGTGAGTGTGCTCCTTAATGTTGATGATGAGTTGTAAGTTCCCTCCTTAATGTTGGTAGTTAGTGGTGAGTTCCCTCCTTGATGTTTGTGGTCCGTGGTGAGTTTCCTCCCTAATGTTTGTGGTCAGTGGTGAGTTCCCTCCTTAATGTTGGTGGTCAGTGGTGAGTTCCCTCCTTAATGTTGGTGGTCAGTGGTGAGTTCCCTCCTTAATGTTGGTGGTCAGGGGAAGTTCCCTCTTTAATGTTGGTGGCTAGTGTGAGTTTCCTCCTTAATGTTGGTGGTCGGTGGTGAGTGCCCTCCTTAATGGTGATGATTAGTGGGGAGTTCTCTCCTTAATGTTGATGATCAGTGGTAAGTTTCCTCCTTAATGTTGGTGGCCGGTGGTGCGTTCCCTCCTTAATGTTGATGATTAGGGGTAAGGTCTCTCCTTAATTTTGATGATCAGGGGTAAGTTCCCTCCTTAATGTTGATGATCCGTGGTGAGTTTCCTCCTTAATGTTGGCGGTCGGTGGGGAGTTCCCTCCTTAATGTTGATGATCAGTGGTAAGTTACCTCCTTAATGTTGATGGTCGGTGGTAAGGGCCCTCCTTAATGTTGATGATCAGTGGTAAGCTCCCTCCTTAATGTTAGTGGTCAGTTTTCTCCTTAATGTGTTATAATAAATGTGTTAAAACCCGCGCTAAGTGAAATAAATAATAATTTAGAATAAAAAATAGTGTCTCCTGCAGCTGCTGCTCCCTTAGGTGAAAACCAAGAAAAAGAATAAAATAATCTAA
Organism: Pelophylax lessonae; assembly: GCF_965119305.1. Classification (NCBI taxonomy): domain Eukaryota; kingdom Metazoa; phylum Chordata; class Amphibia; order Anura; family Ranidae; genus Pelophylax; species Pelophylax lessonae. The sequence goes on from NC_138774.1 coordinate 9,234,782, forward strand.
AACAGCGCTATCAGGCATAAAATTTATCGCAATTGTGATGTAAATATTAATAAAGTGCACTCGTGCTCAAATCTGCAATATAAAATATCCAAATACTTCCAATAATGTCAGATAAAACAGCAATAATTATTAATAAAGTGCACTGATGATAATATATTAAAGTGCATTCACAATACAGTTTTCTCCTTAATGTTGGTGGACAGTGGTCGGTTCCCTCCTTAATGTTTGTGGTCAGTGGTCAGTTGCCTCCTTAATGTTGGTGGTCAGTGGTCAGTTGCCTCCCTAATGTTGGTGGTCGGTAGTGCGTTCCTCCTTAATGTTGATGATCAGTGGTGAGTTCCCTCCTTAATGTTGATGATCAGTGGTGCGTTCCCTCCTTAATGTTGGCAGTCGGTGGTCAGTTCCCTCCTTAATGTTGGTGGACAGTGGTCAGTTCCCTCCTTAATGTTGGTGGACAGTGGTCAGTTCCCTCCTTAATGTTGGTGGACAGTGGTCAGTTCCCTCCTTAATGTTGGTGGACAGTGGTCAGTTCCCTCCTTAATGTTGATGATCAGTGGTAAGTTCCCTCCTTACAGTTGATGATCAGTGGTCAGTTCCCTCCTTGATGTTGGTGGTCAGTTGCCTTCTTAATGTTGGTGGTCGGTAGTGCGCTCCTCCCTAATGTTGATGATCAGTGGTGAGTTCCCATCTTAATGTTGATGATCAGTGGTAAGTTCCCTCCTTAATGTTGATCAGTGGTAAGTTCCCTCCTTATAGTTGATGATCAGTGGTCAGTTTTCTCCTTAATGTTGGTGGTCAGTGGTCAGTTCCCTCCTTAATGTTGGTGGTCAGTGGTAAGTTCCCTCCTTAATGTTGGTGATCGGTGGTAAGGGCCCTCTTTCATGTTGACAATCAGTGGTGAGTTCCCTCCTTAATGTTGATGATCAGTGGTCAGTTTTTCTCCTTAATGTTGGTGGTCAGTGGTCAGTTCCCTCCTTAATGTTGGTGGTCAGTGGTCATTTGCCTCCTTAATGTTGGTGGTCGGTAGTGCGATCCTCCCTAATGTTGAGGATCAGTGGTAAGGGCACTCCTTAATGTTGATCAGTGGTAAGTTCCCTCCTTAATGTTGGTGGATGGAGATGAGTTACCTCCTTAATGTTGACAATCAGTGGTGAGTTCCCTCCTTAAAGTTGATGATCAGTGGTAAGTTCCCTTCTCAATGTTGATGGTCGGTCGTAAGTTCCCTCCTTTATGTTGGTGGTCAGTTTTCTCCTTAATGTTGGTGGACAGTGGTCAGTTCCCTCCTTAATGTTGGTGGTCAGTGGTCAGTTCCCTCCTTAATGTTGGTGGACAGTGGTCAGTTCCCTCCTTAATGTTGGTGGACAGTGGTGAGTTCCCTCCTTAATGTTGGTGGTCGGTAGTGCGTTCCTCCTTATTGTTGATGATCAGTGGTGAGTTCCCTCCTTAATGTTGGTGGTTGGTGGTAAGTTCCCTCCTTAATGTTGGTGGTTGGTGGTAAGTTCCCTCCTTGATGTTGGTGGTCTATGGTAAGTGCCCTCACGGGTAAAAAGTCCGACATTTGCAAGAGCCCCAGAACAGCCAAAGTCCTATTGAGAATTTGTGACTGAGCCCGAACTCTGAGCTCATCCCTGCTCCGGACCCATACAATGGATAGATATCTTCTGTTTTATTAGCTTAGTCATGTACTGGGTTCACTAGCTGTAAATTGAGTCTTCATAGTATATAAAAAAAAAAAAAAAAGTTTTGACTTTTGACTAAACCAGAACCAAATAAAAACATTATTTCAGCATTGAAAAAAAAATAAATAAAAGCTGGTCCCTCCACATCTCGGCTCTCTCTCTCTCTTTTCAGGAATCGGCTCCGACGTGTCACTGAATTAGTATCACTTTTTTGTCAGATGCTGTTAAGATCTCCTCTCATACCTCATTGATTTTTCTCATCTGTAATTTAAGGCGACTGTTCGGTCTCTTTGAAAGTGAGAAAGTAACTTCTTGCCAGACTGCCTTCTCGCTATTTGGTTCAAATATTAATATCTAACGGCTGTCTCTTATTTTTAGCACAACCTTGAAGTTTGGAAAAAAAAAAAAAAAAGTGTGAAAAAAAAAAAAAATTCAAGAGTTTATTTAAATGGGTCAATACTGTGTACAAAGAAAAATGAAAAAAATACAAATTGTAAACTTATCAACATTAGACAGCAGTACTAATGAATCAAACAGATTTTTTTTTTCTCAAATATTAAACATTTTTATAGTTATGGAAAGTTTTTTTTTTTTAAATATCGACATTCAAGCCCAACTGAACTTTCAGTTTGAATGTAATAAATACATCCCAATAGCATAAAAAAAAAAAAAAAAAAAAAAAAACCAAGGGAATAAAAGAAAGTAAAAAAGGTGTGCACATTCTTACAGTTTCTTTTCTTCATGAAGCTATCGTAGACTAATATATATATAAAACAATCTTAGTCTATGATAGCTTCATGAAGAAAAGAAACTGTAAGAATGTGCACACCTTTTATATATGTATATGTATGTATATATCTATGTATTAGCATTTTTTATTTGTCTGAGTATAAATCTACAAAAAGTTAAAACAGAAAAAAACAAAAAAGCACCTAGTATAAAAAGAGAGTAGAGGTGTGCACATTCTTACAGATCATTTTGTGAAGCAGTCTAAGAGTCTGAAAAAAAAAAATATATATATATATATATATATATATATATATATATATATATATATATATATATATATATATAATACTATGTATGTATGTGTATATATATATAAGTATAGATCTAAGAGTAAAGGTTAAAACAATAAATAAATAAATAAGAGATTATGTGGGGAGGAGTGGTCTAACTATCAACAGGCACCGTCCCCTGGGATACATTTGGAAACTAGGTGTGACCAGGTTGGTATGCATTTGGCTACCATTAGGGATGATCGAACTTTTGAAAAGTTCGGTTCGGCCAGAACATCCGAACTTCCCGAAAGTTCGGCCCGGATTTCAGAACCCCCATTGAAATCAATGGGACCCGAACTTCGGTAATCAAAAAACACAATTTTTAAGCCCTAAAATCCAATAAATGCCCCTAAAAAGTGCCTAGGGTTCTGGGTCATGCCCCAGGGACTATTAATCACACAAAAAAAAAGTTCTTAAAAATTGTCATTTTTGATAAAAAAAAAAGCCAATTATTGAAAAAATTCAATAAAAAAGAGAGATTTTTTGATTTTGACTTTGGATTTAGTATCTGGGGGGTCTAAAAGGTGTGCATGGGAAGTTTCAGCTCTGTAGCATGTCCAGAACCATGAAAAAAAAAAAAAAGATAATTTTTCAGTAGAACAGGGATGTCGGTCATGACCCTCCTTTAACTTTAACACCTATATGATCTTTTTTTCTGGTTCTGGACATGCTACAGAGCTGAAACTTCACAGGTACACCTTTTAGACCTCCAGACACAAAATCACACAAAAAAAGTTCTTAAAAATTGTCATTTTTGATAAAAAATTAAAAAAAAAAAAGAGATTTTTTGATTTTTACTTTGGATTTCAGATCTGTGGGGTCTAAAAGGTAGACATATAGGTGTGATAGTAGCAGAAATATATGCTTGCGCTAATGAAATCATTTACAGTAATATATTTCTGCTACTATCACACCTATATATGTCTAGGTGTGTATATAAATATATGGATTTGTGTATATACACCACTATACACAAGTTCAGATGTTTTGCCTGCCTCAAAAGAACCCCAAAAAATGACAAAAAAAACGCTAGCGTCAAAAAAAAAAATGCCCAGGTGTGTTTTTGCTGGCATTTTTGGGGGTTTTTGGAGGCAGGCAAAACATCAGAACTTGTGCACAGTACCACTATACACAAGTTCAGATGTTTTTCCTGACTGCAAAGATCCCAAAAAAATGCCTGCTTTGAAACCGGCAAGGTGTTACAGGAGCGAAGCAAACCCCCTGTCAGAAAGTTTTCTAATACAAACGATCTTTTTTTTTCTGGTTCTGGACATGCTACAGAGCTGAAACTTCACATGCACACATTTTAGACCCCCCAGATCTGAAATCCAAAGTAAAAATCAAAAAATTTATTTTTATTTATATTTTTTTTTAATTTTTCAATAATTGGCTTTTTTTCAAAAATGACAATTTTTAAGTACTTTTTTTTGTGTGATTTTGTGTCTGGTGGGTCTAAAAGGTGTACCTGTGAAGTTTCAGCTCTGTAGCATGTCCAGAACCAGAAAAAAAAGGATTGTTTGTATTAGAAAACTTTCTGACAGGGGGTTGGCTCCGCTCCTGTAACACCTTGCCGGTTTAATAGAAGGCATTTTTTTGGGATCTTTGCAGTCAGGAAAAACATCTGAACTTGTGTATAGTGGTACTGTGCACAAGTTCAGATGTTTTGCCTGCCTCCAAAACCCCCCAAAAAATGCCAGCAAAAACACACCTGGGCATTTTTTTTTTTTTTTACGCTAGCGTTTTTTTGGCATTTTTTTGGGTTCTTTTGAGGCAGGAAAAACATCTGAACATGTGTATAGGGGGTATATATAGGCATATATGTCTGAATATATACCCCTAGACATATATAGGTGTGATAGTAGCAGAAATATATTACTGTAAATGATTTCATAAGCGCAAGCATTTATTTCAGCTACTATCACACCTATATATGTCTAGGGGTATATATACAGACATATATGTGTATATATACCCCCTATTCACATGTTCAGATGTCATGTCTGACATCAAACATGTCCTCAAAAAAGCACTGGCAGTGGCAGCCCCTGCAGCATAAAAAATGCTTGGCTGGTGAGAAGCCACATACCTGTCCCGAAGCTATTCAGAGAAATGATCATTTCTCTATAGCGGTCACCCTGCTATGGAAGGGTTTGGTCACCCTGCCATAGCAGTCACTGCCAGTTAACCCTACACTACACTACGGTCCCCTGATACTTAACACTTTCCCTACAGAAACTAAATTTTTGAAGCTAACTAAAGTGTAAAGGAGCACTCTAACTACACTAGATATCCCTTTCCTCACACTAATAAATGCTAAATGACACTTTTAAAGTAAAATTAACAGAACTGCTTCCACTCTCTTCCATGTCCAGTATAACAATGCTAGGAATATGGCGGGGGCGATCTTATATACTGGGGGGGCGTATTCACTAATGATTGGTCTAGGGACCCCCTAGTCACTCCAATCACATTCCTAGCATTCTTCTGCCCCCTCAATTGGTTTTTGCTAATGGTTCTGGTCCAATCACGGGCTTTTAAAGCCCATTTCCTGAAGCATTGCATTTTGGTCGGTTCTGGTTGCCGAACCTCGAACACCCAATGTTCGGGCCGAACCGATGGTGGACCCGAACCGTTCGATCATCCCTACTCTTCAGGTGCCAGTCCTAAAAGCAGCATGTCCCGCTCCACAATATCAAACTCAGGCCACACTCTGTTAAGGTCAACCATTGCCTTGTTCAAAGATTCCAGCTTTTGCTGGTGGTGCCATGCCTCTAAAGGCACTATGCTTCATATTTGATGGGACTTCCCTCCCATCCAGACATTATGGCAACCCATTTCCCAGTGTCTCCCATGATAGGAATCCTATCCATGATTCCTGGACCCCTTGAAACTGCAAAAAAGATGTAATCAGACCCTTTCCAGCTGGGACCAGGACAGTCATTTTGCAATACTGGAAATCAACCTCTATACCTCCCTTTGTGGAATGGGTGACTGAACTTTACTCCATCAGGGACCTGGAACATCTATTGTCGTAGTAAACTGGAAAAGAAGAGAAAATCAAGCAAACTTGGACCGCTGGGTCTTTGTTTCGTTACCCTTCTGAATTTCTAGACTGGGTCAAGGAAGAAACCACCTCAATCCCTCTTCATTCATGATGGAGTGACCCCAAACCCCCACTCTCCATACCCCAAATTGCTTTTCTCTCTTTCACTCATCCTTTAATCTCAACGAACTACTTATCAGTAACCTTGGTTCTCCATCCTTGCTATATGCCTTACAGGCGCAAATATTCCCAATATGCCAATTGACGACCCTGTTATGTGAAATATACACCTCCTCACCAGTTCTGCTATTGATGGTAATTCCCATATACTCTAGAAGGGTATTTGCCTCTCCTATCACCTCCTAGTTGATCCGTCACAGTAGTGCTGGATTACCTCTACTATCTATTTGTCATCAATGGAATCTGTGATTCCATAAAAAAAAACAACGATCTATATTTTACCGCATTTTGGTAGAGATGTATTTCATTGCTTTTGTATACTTTCGACCCCTTGTGACTGTAACTCCCTTTTAAAAAGGTTTAAAAAAATAAAACTAAACAAAGATTCCGGCTTATGCTCCATCCCTGCCCGTTGGCTACGCCCTTCTGATGCGTTTCCCTTGGATTGGGCTTAATCATAGAGGTAACCTCTACAATTAAGCCCAATCCAGATGAAACATGCCAGAGGGGAATGGCCAATGGGTGGGAACTGAGCTGAAGCTGGAATTTTTGATTAATACAATGGTTGACATTAACAGAGTGCGGCGTGTGTTTGGTATTATTGCCTGGCTATGGTCATGACGTCATTTGGTTTATGACAACAGTTGGACTCCATGCTGGCTTGTCTATTATGTGAAACAAGCTGTTTCAAAGCCATCATTTATCACTTACAGACGTAGGTTAGGGTGGGTGAACTGGCCAAATCTGACCTTTTAGTTTGCCCATTCAAAGGAGACTTTGAAAAAGCTGAGTTTTGGGTTGAACTAGAGATGGGAAGGCCTGGGGAAAAAAATGTTTTAATTTTTTTCAAAGCCGTTTTTTTGGGTTTTTCTTTCTGGAAAAAAAAAAAAAAGAAATAAGTGTGGAATATGTTCTTTTACAAAGATAAATAATATATCTTTGACTTGGTTTTCACATTATATAGCGTGAAGACCTTGATAAAAGATTGCTAAGACTTTATGTAAAGTCTAAAATTATTCTTTAAATTTTTAAATTTTTTAAATTAATATTTATTTTATAAAAAAATATATATATTTTTTTACACTTTTTTTATTTATTTTTTTGTAATAACTTTATTGCTATCACAAGGGATGAACAACATTCCTTGTGACAGCATGGGCTGTGACATCACGTCCTCTTAATGGAGAGATTTGGGGTCTATTAGAGATAATTATGAAACCACTCCAATTTGACCCACTCAGCACAGAGGAACAAACAATGATTTCTTCAAAATAACAAAAGGAAGGAATCTGCAACAAAGTTTGTTACAATCCCTGCAATGTACAGAAAAATGTTTTTATCTCAACAAAAGTGGAGCTATGCTTTAAGGGGGGGAAAAAGGACATCAATTTTATTCAGGTACAGTGTCGCATGACCGTGCAATTGTCCGTTAAAAATAACGCAGTGCCAAATCGCAAAAAAATTGGCCTGGTCATTGCAAATCTTGAAAATCTTTCTGGTCCAGAAGTGGTTAAAAATTTCCAAAAACAAAAACAAATATTGTGGTGCTAGAAAAAAGTACTGTAACGGATAAACCAGCACCCTGACCAGATACCTCCGTTGACAGATGCTCCTAGTGCTTCCCGAGGGCTCCAAGCACTCCACCAGACACCATAACCACTTCAGACCCGACAAACCACAGCTTGGTTTGGGTCTCGCCATCTCCTACCCACCCTGGACCTACAACAAGGCTCTAGGTTCCTGTGGGTGAACCTCTCTTTCCCCAGAGAGTGCAGCAGAACAAGCTCTTACACAAGCTCGTACAAGAGCTTAGTGATTATCTAAGGCAGTATGGAAGACCATAGCAATCCCTTGTAGCATATTCCCCCAATAAGAGACAGGACTCTAGATTGAGGGTGAAGTAACTCTAGAACTAACTTTATTGAACAAGAAACAGACTTGTATACAGTTTTTCCCCCACCAGGTTACCGCCCAGGTGGACCTTGTTGAAGACTGGACGTGACATTCACAATCCAATAGAAACAGGGTTTTACACTCCCATACAGTGTACACAAAAATATACAATGTGGGACAATCCCCCTCCCCCTTAGCATCCACTCCACATCCATATATACATCCCATAATAAGTTTCTCTTAAGGCAGACAGACAGAACACTGTGAGGTCATTAACATTTAATAATGGAACAGACAGGTAAACTTTAACACAATACACATTCCCTTCCAATACACAAACAATAGGGACGTCTGCGAATGACAGTCTTTGCGTCTCTCTCACAGCCAAGCATGGAATACACAGTGTAAGGTGGTATTAAATCTTCATATTTCTATATAAAGATTTTGCTGACAAATATTGAAGCAATCCAAACCATTACTAATCTGTCTTTCACTCATAGTGACAGTTAGTACCGTCACAAGTATCATATAATGAGTATCATTATATGGTACTTTTCTCTAGCGCCACAATATTTGTTTTTGTGTATATTGCGAATTGTCTTTTGTTTTTTGCAGACTGCTGGTCACTGTTGATTGTTAACGCGGTATTTCCCTTATACCTATATGTTAAAAATGTCCAGAAATTTTACATCTCTGGGTCGAACTCATAGCCAAACCTGAACCCAAAGCTAGGCCCTTGCTACAACCCAGCAGGAGGCCAAATCTTAAGGAAATTAAAAATTTCAAGTGAACCTATCCATAATAATCAGCGCATGCCCATTAGCTAGTAGGTCTTGTTACTGCATACCAGACATGGGAGTAAGTCACACATGTGCAAGTCACAAGCAAGTCTCAAGTCTTAACCTTCAAGTCTCAAGCAAGTCCCCAAGTTACTGTGGCGAAAAGCAAGCAAGTCAAGTCGAGTCCCTGCTAGAAGTCAAGCAAGTCAAGTCATTTATTTTGGTAAAGTCACAAATCAAGTCAAAATACTGATCTACCCCAATTTTCACCTTTAAATCTGTTAAAAGTCAGTGGTCAGGAAAGGTTTTGTTTTATTGTCAACATTAACAAAACTGCTCAGTGCTTTTTTCTTGGCATTTTAAAGAAACGCTTTGAATGCCCAAACAGCTCAAAATCCTTCATCCGGTCATCAACACCACAGTCACTAAAAACATGTTAAGAATTTCCAGGGCTTTTTTTCTCAGACAATAGGTTCAGGAACTCCCCCCTTCTGAGTCCCCCCTTGTCTCTGTACCCTACCCACCTCCAAGCACCGTTTCTCGGTTCCAACACTACCCACCTCCCAGTACTGCCCCAAGAATCATTTTGTGGTGCTAAATAATTTGTATGGAATTTGTTCTTGTCTAATAACAAGAAAAGCAGTAAAATAGATCCAGTGGGACCAGCAACAATAGATCCCTCACTCAACAATAGGCTCCCCCAGCAACAATTGACCCCACCCCAACAACAATAGGTCCCCCTAAGCAACAATAGATCCCCCACACAACAAAAGACAACCCCCCCCACCCCACACACACAAACAGCAACAATGGATCACCCACAACAAAATACTCCCCCCCCCCCCCCCCCGGGAACATTAGAACCCCAGAGGCAACAACAGATTTCCCAGCAGACAGCATCTGCTCCCTCCAGGAGCCAGAAATAATAGACCTTTCCCTCGAGAGTAGATCCCTACTAGCTACATAAAACTCCAGTCCCAAGCCACAATAGATACCCCCCATCAACAATAGACCCCCACACAAAAACAGATCCCTACCAGTGACAATAGATCCCCCAGCAGCCAGCACCAATAGACCCTGCAGCATACCCCTTGCTATTACATACATTCAGTGCTGGAGGTGCCGGAACTGCGTTCCCCCCCCCCCCCCCCCCTGTTCCTGCTGAAAAAAGCCCTGAGTATTTCCATTGTTAACCACTTAAGCCCCGGAAGATTTTACCCCCTTCCTGACCAGGGGGTATTTTGAGATTTGGCACTGCGTGAATTTAACGGACAATTGCGTGGTCGTGCGACGCTGTACCTAAACAAATGTCCTTTTTTTTCCCCACAAACAGAGCTTTCTTTTGGTGGTATTTGATCACCTGTGCGATTTTTTGATCATGCGCTATAAACAAAAAAAGAGCGACAATTTTGCAAAAATAACAATATTTTTCACATTTTTTTATATGAAATTCCCCCAAAAAATGTAAAAATCTAAATTTTTTAAAATTTTTGGCCAATTTGTTTTCTGCTACATATGTTTGGTAAAAAAATCACAATAAGCGTATTTTGATTGGTTTGCGCAAAAGTTATTGTGTTTACTAACTAAGGGAAAGATTTTTGTATTTTTTTTTTTAACGCGTAATGGCGGCGATCTGCGATTTTTTTTTTGCGGGACTGCGACATTGCGGCGGACAGATCGGACCCTTGACTGACATTTTTGACACTTTTGGGGTTACCAGTGACATTACTACAGTAATCAGTGCTATACATATGCACTGTTACTGTAAAAATGACACTGGCAGGGAAGGGGTTAACTTTATTGGAGCGGAAGGGGTTAAGTGTGTCCCTAGGGGCGTGTTTCTAACTGTCATTGGATGTGGCTAGTGGTGTAACAGCACAGATCAACGGTCCTACATTGCAGGACCGAGTGATCAGTGCTTTTACACAGGGGAGAGTGACAGGCGGCTTTGTTTACATTAGCCGCCTGCCTTTCTCCCTCTCTACCCGACGATCGCGAGTGACCGGCGGACATCGGGTCTGCCAGTCACACGCGTCGGCTTCGTCGGGTACGAGTGGGGGCGCTCGCCCCCTATTCGCTCAAAGGCTAGTGACGTACCGGTACGTCACTTTGTCTGGGAGGGGCTGACCGCCGCTGTATATATTCGGGCGGCGGTCGGCAAGTGGTTAAACAGCCAGTGTCCTAAAAATCAGAACACACTGAGGTGTTTTAAGTGACTGTGGTGTCAGAAACATAACAGGCACATTCATTTTGCTTTAACACATCTTGAGAAAATGCAAATATTTAATAACTTAAAGTAAAGTCATTTCGAGTCATATGTCTCAAGTCATGAATACCAAGTCAAAGTCGAGTCTTTTATTAACCACTTTACCTCCGCTCACAGTAATATTACTGTGGCAGAGTGGCTCGTTATCGTCTGACGACGTAGTACTACGTCGTCAGACACTCCCCCTTCTGGGCGGCGCTTGCGCACCGCCAGAGGCTCGCTCCCGCTGTTTTCATTCACAGCGGGAGTCGGGCCAGGGGAGGAGCAGCGGCGATCGCCGCTGCTCTTACCCGATCGTCGGGGATCGAGTCTGGAGATCCGCCCGCTGTGTGTAAACACAGCGGGCGGATCTCCATAGTGACAGGGAGTGACAGATCGGACTGTTCAGCATAGCTGGACATCCGATCTGTCCCTGACTCACTCAGTCACCTCCCCCCCTACACGTCAGTAAGCACCAGGCATACATTAACCCCTCCCTCTCCAATAAAATTAACCCCTTCCCTGCCAGTGTCATTTTTACAGTAACAGTGCATATATATAGCACTGATTACTGCAGTAATGTCACTGGTACCCCCAAAAGTGTCAAAAATGTCAGTCAAGGGTCCGATCTGTCCGCCGCAATGTCGCAGTCCCGCAAAAAAAATCGCAGATCGCCGCCATTACGCGTTAAAAAAAAAACCACCAAAAATGACAGAAATCTTTCCCTTTGTTAGTAAACGCAATAACTTTTGCGCAAACCAATCAAAATACGCTTATTGCGATTTTATTTTACCAAACATAGGTGGCAGAAAACAAATTGGCCAAAAATTTTTAAAAAAATTGGTTTTTACATTTTTTTGGGGGAATTTCATATAAAAAAATGTGAAAAATATTGTTATTTTTTTCAAAATTGTTGCTCTTTTTTTGTTTATAGCGCAAAAAATAAAAATCGCACAGAGGATCAAATACCACCAAAAGAAAGCCCTGTTTGTGGGAGAAAAAGGACGTCAATTTCATTTGGGTACAGGGTCGCACGACCGCGCAATTGTCCTTTAAACTCACGCAGTGCCGAATCGCAAAATAGGCTCTGGTCTTTGAGCAGCCAAATCCTCCGGGGCTAAAGTGGCTAAAGTGGTTAAGGAAATGAAAACTTTGAAGTGAACCTATCCATAGTAATCAGCGCATGCCCATTAGCTGGTAGGTATTGTTACTGCATAGTGAAATCAGGGAACGGGAACGCAGTTTTTTTTTTTTTTTTTTTTTTTTTTAGGGAATATCAGAAGGGTCCATTCAAGTATCTACCCAATCTTTCAAAAGCTGTTTGCTTTCAAGGTGGTGGCCCCACATAACTGCATTTCATTTTGGGACTAGCCCTCCCTATCCTTCGATTTAGGGTTAAGATCTACATTTATTATAACTCAGGAAACAGCATTGAACTAATGATTTTATGTGGCTTAAAAAAAAAAACTGAATTTGTTGCAAAAAAAGAAAGAAGTACTTTTCCTTGTATTGATTATTTAATGTATACATTCTCTAACATCTATTTCATCTGTGTGAAGAGGCTCTGTGGAACTCTTCAGTAATCAGTCTATTCTGATATCACCTGGTAACGGGGACAATAGTGGATACAAGGTGTGCTTGACAGATTGATAAATATCTCTTGTGTGTCTGGAATAATCAATTCTCGGTGGGAACATACTTATTGTACCATGTGCCTGGTCTAGGGTGTCTAAATGTTAATGAAGGACAGCATTGTCCTTTTTTCCAAAAAAAAAAAACTTCATCTGTAATTGCAAAATAATTTCCATAGTAAAGAGAAGTTGTAAGAGAATAATATGTAAGGGAGAATGGTGCAGTGTACGTTCCCATCCCATACTGTATGTCCTTATATGAACCACGCACTTCTGTCCATCTCTAGAATCCATTGCTCAGTCCCAACTAGCCATGACCTGAAACCAACATAAGGAAGGTCTTTTAGGATGGTATTCAATTAGAAAAGAAGGTGAAACATATTGTGCAACCCTTAGGGGGCAAACTGGAAAATCCACAAGGGGCATACTGTACAACCCCCAGGGAACAAACTGTGAAACCCACAAGGGGCATACTGGGGGCAAACTATACAGCCTCTAGGGGGCAAACTGTACAAACCACAAGGAGCATACTGTACAACCTCCACATTACAAACTGGGAAATCCACAAAGGGCATACTGTGAAATCCACAAGGGGCATACTGAGGGTAAACTATACAGCCTCTAGGGGGGCAAACTGTACAACCTGGGGGGGGGGGACTTTACAAACCACAAGGGGCATACTATACAACCTCCAAGGGGCAAATCAGGAAATCCACAAGGGGGATACTGTACAAACCCCAGGAGACAAACTAGGAAATCCACAAGGGGCAAACTGTACAACCCCCAGGGGACAAACTGGGAAATCCACAAGGGGCATACTGTACAACCCCCAGGGGGCAAACTTTACAGCCTATAAAGGGGCAAACTGTTCAATCCCTAGGGGGCAAACTGTACAAGCCACAAGGGGCATACTGTACAACCCCCAGGGGACAAACTGGGAAATCCACAAGGGGAATACTGTACCACCCCCGGGGAACAAACTGATAAATCCACAAGGGGCATACCGTACAACCCCCAGGGGACAAACTAGAAAATCCAAAAGGGAATACTGTACAACCCCCAAGGAACAAACTGTGAAATCCACAAAGGGCATACTGTGCAACCCAACCCCCAGGGGGCAAACTGGACAAACCACAAGGGGCATACTGTACAACCTCCACGGGACAAACTGGGAAATCCACAAAGGGCATACTGTGAAATCCACAAGGGGCATACTGAGGGTAAACTATACAGCCTCTAGGGGGGCAAACTGTACAACCTGGGGGGGGGGAACTTTACAAACCACAAGGGGCATACTGTACAACCCCCAAGGGGCAAATCAGGAAATCCACAAGGGGGGTACTATACAAACCCCAGGAGACAAACTAGAAAATCCACAAGGGGCAAACTGTACAACACCCAGGGGGCAAACTTTACAGCCTATAAAGTGGCAAACTGTTCAATCCCCAGGGGGCAAACTGTACAAACCACAAGGGGCATACTGTACAACCCCCAGGGGACAAACTGGGAAATCCACAAGGGGCATACTGTACAACCCCCAGGGGCAAACTAGAAAATCCACAAGAGGAATACTGTACAATCACCAGGGGCAAACTAGAAAATCCACAAGGGAAATACTGTACCACCCCCAGGGAACAAACTGTAAAAAAACTGGCATACTGGGGACAAACTGTACAACCCCCAAGGGACAAAGTGGGAAATCCACAAGGGGAATACTGTACAACCCCCAGGGGACAAACTGGGAAACCCACAAGGGGCATACTGTACAACCCCCAGGGGACAAACTGTACAGCCTCTAAGGGGCAAACTGTACAATCCCCAGGGGGCAAACTGGGAAATCCACAAGGCGAATACTGTACAACTCTCAGGAATTGTACTGTAGAATCTCTATGGGTTATAATCTGGAATACAAAAGGATTGTACAACACAGACTTTGCATATAGTAAAATTTACTAGGGAAATAGGGTACAACCCCCAAAGGGCATACTGTAGATTACCTAAGGGTCACATGGTAAACAAACAAGGGGCAAACTATACACTCTATAAGGGAATTACCATGCAAAGGGGCATACTGTACAGCCTCAAGGGGCATTCTGTACAACCCACAAGTAGTATGCTGCGCAACCCCCAATCGGCATACTATAGAACCACAAGGTCCTACTGTACTCTTCTAAAACCAACATAAGAAAGGTCTTAAAGTATACATGAAGACAAAACTTTACTTACAAAAGGCTTACTGTGCAACCTCCAGGGGGGGAACTTTGAAATCCACAAGGGGCATCCTGCACAGCCCACAATGGGCATGCTGTACAAACTCCCCGAATTGTACTGTACAGTCTCCAAGGGGCATATTGTACAACCCACAAGTGGCATACTGAACAACACCTTAGGGTCATATGGTAAACACACAAGGGGAATACTATGCAACCCATAAGGGAATCACTGTGCAACCCCCATGGTCATACTGTAAAACCTTAAGGGGCATTCTGTAAAACCCACAAAAGGGATGCTGGGCAACCCCCAAGGGGTATACTGTAGAACCACTACCGCATTGGACCAAATTGAAGAAAACAAATACATAAATAATAAAAAAATAAAAATAATAAATAAATAAAAATAAATAAATAATAAAAATAAATAATAAAAATAATAACAGAGAAATAATAAATAACAATAATAATAATAACAACAAATAAATAAATACATAATAAAAATAATAAATAAACAAAAAAAGAAATATAAATAATAGATGGATTAAAAAGTAGATAAACCAAAACTATATAACACATACAATGCATAATTTCCATATCTCAAAGGAGACTTGGGGCACCCAGTAGAAGATCTGGGGCAAAAGCCCCGGGTGCCAGGGGTCTAGCAATGCCCCAAGAGATAAACTGTGCAAATGTTCCTGGTAGGTTTTCTAGGCAGCTGCTGCTGACTGCCGTCCGTCAGAAGATTGATTATTGTCCCTGTTTAGTCGGGATCCCAGAGCTGTTATATGACATTCAAATGTCTAATCCACATGGCTACTTATTGGCTTGTCTGTCCATTAAAGAACTTTGAAAAAGGACATCAGAGCTGCTCTGAAATCAATCTTAGCAAGCTGTACATCCCGTCCCTAGTTTTTTTTTTTTTTCTAGGATATAAGACCGAGGAGAGAATACATGAGCAGCATACGCTGATTGAAGGACAGAAGTAAAGAGGCGCTATAAATGAAAATATATAAAATAGCTGAAGTTAGCAGTGGCATTGCACAGCGATCGGTATTGGCCCCCATTCTGTTCAATCTGTTTATTATTGATTTGGTGGATGAAGAGGAGAGTAATGCGGCCAGCTTTGCTGATACAGAATTCTAGAGAATTATTAATAGTCGGCAGGATAGTAACATATAGCAAAAAAAGCAGTAAAATCTGTTACACAACCTCCAGCCACCTGCAAAGCAATCCAGACGCCAGCCAAACTTAAAGAAATAATAATACCTAAAACAAAAATGTCAGCTTACCAATCATTAGATGTGGTGACTGCATTGGTTTTCATTTCTTAGTCTTTTTTTCCCCTCTGCTTTCACCTGGTAATCTGGCCAGCAACACACCCAGGGGAGGACTGGGCCAGGGGGCAGGAAGGCAATTGCCCCCTGGGCCGATCTGATGCCCCGTAAAAAGGTTGCACTGCCTCTGCCGCAGACATGCCTAAAGGATTCCTGGTGAAGAGAAGTAAAAAGTCTCTGCTGCTGACCTGCAGAGTGTGGGGTGAAGACAAGGACAGAGTGCAGACAACCCCCTCCCCCCCCCCCCAAGCATGGATGGTGTAAACTGTGTCTGAGCAGAGGCCGGTTCCTGGCACTGGATACTCTCCTCCCCTGGCCAACCCCCGACCAAGCTGTCCCAGCTCCCCCCAACTGCCCCCCGATGGCCAGGTTGGGAACCCAGATTAAGCCGGTAAGTAGAGAGTATTTGGAGCAGGGCTTCCGCTTGAATGGGGGAAGAAGGAGAGTGGGAGGGGGGCCGAGTCGTTGCACCATGGGCCTCTGGTTTGTACTTGCCTTCCTTGGCCTGAAAGTTTCCAATCTGCCCCTGAACAAGCCTCCTGTATTAGAGCGCCCCCCCATCATGGATGATGTAAACTGTGTCTGAGCAGAGGCCGGTTCCATGCCCCACTGGAGACTCTCCTCCACCAGCCAGCCCTAACCGAGC
The DNA here is from genome assembly GCF_965119305.1 of Pelophylax lessonae. Classification (NCBI taxonomy): domain Eukaryota; kingdom Metazoa; phylum Chordata; class Amphibia; order Anura; family Ranidae; genus Pelophylax; species Pelophylax lessonae. The sequence goes on from NC_138774.1 coordinate 9,251,486, forward strand.
TGTCCCAGAGCTGGCCAGGTCGGGAACCCAGATTAAGCCGGTAAGTAGAGAGTATTTGGAGCAGGGATTCCGCTTTAATGGGGGAAGATAGGAGAGTGATAGAAGGGGCCGAGTCGTTGGCTAGGCTGGGCAAAAGTTCACACCTAGCATTGTGTAAAAGCACATTTTTCCATTTTTTGTTTGCATTTCTTCAGCTGCCCTAGGCATGCCATCAACAGATCTTGCACCTTTTTGGGCATTGAGCTTCGCAAATTTTTTTTAACCACACGTTTTGGCGACGTGGTTTTTGTGAGTGAAAATGTACATTTGCCTGCCGCATTCAGGGTGCCCTTTAACCACCTCAATAACGGACACTTTTACCCCCTTCCTGCCCAAGCCAATTTTCAGCTTTCAGCGCTGTCGCACTTTGAATGAAAATTGCGTGCTCATACAACACTGTATCCATATGACATTTTTATCATTTTTTGAGACAGATAGAGCTTTCTTTTGGTGGTCCTTTTTGAAAAACAAACAAAAAAGGCCATAGACCTTAAAAAAAAAAGTTTTTCCTAGTTTCTGTTATAAAATTTTGCAACTAACTAATTTATCTCTTTCACTGGTGTGCACTGATGGGCACTGATAGGATGCCCTGATGTACACTGATGAGGTTGAACTGATGGACACTGATAGGCTGCACTGATGGACACTAATAGGATGCACTGATGGACACTGATAGGATGCACTGATGTACACTGATAGGCTGCACTGATGGACACTGATAGGATGCACTGATGTACACTGATGAGGTTGCACTGATGGACACTGATGGGGTTGCACTGATAGGCACTGATGAGGCAGCACTGATGAGGTTGCACTGATGGATACTGATAGGCTGCACCAATGAGCACTCATGGGTTTCACTGATGGACACTGATAGGATGCACTGATGGGCACTGATAGGATGCCCTGATGTACACTGATGAGGTTGCACTGATGGACACTGATAGGCTGCACTGATGGACACTGATAGGATGCACTGATGTACACTGATGAGGTTGCACTGATGGATACTGATAGGCTGCACCAATGAGCACTGATAGGCTTCACTGATGGACACTGATAGGATGCACTGATGTACACTGATGGGGTTGCACTGATGGATACTGATAGGCTGCACCAATGAGCACTGATAGGCTTCACTGATGGACACTGATAGGATGCACTGATGTACACTGATGAGGCTGCACTTATAGACACTGATGGGGTTGAACTGATGGGCACTGATGAGGTTGCACTGATGGGCACTGATAGGCTTCACTGATGGACACTGATAGGATGCACTGATGTACACTGATGAGGCTGCACTTATAGACACTGATGGGGTTGAACTGATGGGCACTGATGAGGTTGCACTGATGGACACTGATAGGCTGCACTGATGGACACTGATAGGATGCACTTATGTACACTGATGAGGTTGCACTGATGGACACTGATGGCGTTGCACTGATAGGCACTGAAGAGGCAGCACTGATGAGGTTGCACTGATGGATACTGATAGGCTGCACCAATGAGCACTGATAGGCTTCACTGATGGACACTGATAGGATGCACTGATGTACACTGATGAGGCTGCACTGATAGACACTGATGTGGTTGAACTGATGGGCACTGATGAGGTGGCACTGATGGACACTGATAAGGAGGTACTGACAAGGCTGAACTGATAGGTGGCACTGATGGGCACTTATATGCGGTACTGATGGGCACTAATAGGCGGCACTGATGGGGGGAACCGATTGGGAGGTACTGATGAGGTTGCACTGATAGGCCACACTGATGGGGCTGCACTGATACATCAGTACCCTGACTCTCAGTGTCAGTGTAAATGTGTGCTGTGAGAATTTCCAGTTACCGGCTCTCCTCCTGTAATAGCGTGTGAAGAAAGGAATGCCGATAACCAGCAAGCTTGTTTACATGTGATCAGCTGTGATTGGACACAGCTGTTAACATGGTAAAGGGCTGCTGTGATTGGGATGCAGATCCTTGGGACCGGCGGCCGCGATTGCGCTGGGCACCCGTGATTGCTCCCCTCTGAGAGAGAAGGACAGTCGGATGTTGTAAACACAGCTGACCGTTCTTCTCCCTGGAATGATCGCAGAGCTCCTGTAATCCTTCTATATAGAATCACAGGTCTCTGTGATCATCTCACAAGCCCATCCCCCATACAGTTAGAAAACACTCCCCTAGGCTCACACTTAACCTTTTGATCACCACGTGTTAACTCCTTCCCTGCCAGTGTCATTAGTACAGTGACAGTGCATATTTTTAGCACTGATTACTGTAGTAATGTCACTGGTCCCCCCAAAAGTGTCAAAAATGTCAGTTAGGGGTCCGATCTGTCCGCCGCAATGTCGCAGTCCCGCTAAAAATCGCTGATTGCCACCAGTAAAATAAATAAAAATGACAAATCTTTCCTCTAGTTTGTAGATGTATCAAAATGCGCTTATTATTTACCAAAAATATATTGCAGAATACAAATTGGCCTAAAATTATGAAAAATTTTAATTTTTTTTTTGGGAATGTTATATAGCAGGGAGTGAAGAAAAATATATATTTTTTCAGAATTGTCGCATTTTTTTGTTTATAGCGCAAAAAAATAAAAATCACACAGGTGATCAAATACCACCAAAAGAAAGCTCTGTTTGTGGGGAAAAAAGGGGCATTAATTTTATGTGGGTACAGCGTTGTATGACCCCGCAATTGTCAGTTAAAGTAATGCAGTGTCGTATCGCAAAAAATACCCTGGTCATTAAGGGGGTAAATCCTTCCAGTCCAGAAGTGGTTAATGGACTACCTCAGCACATCACATGTTAATGCGTACCATGCCATGTGTTAAGCCATGTGCATTAACCAACTACGATGGAAGGTTTAAGCGTGGAACATCAATATTTCCTTGCAACCATTAAAGCCATCTACGCGCAACATTTCTTTTTTAAAGTGGAAAGTGTTTACGGCCACAAATTTTCCACCAGCTACCCAAGTGACATTCTTTGAGCTTATACATCGGCGGGATCATTTGTCAGCAGCAATATTGCTGCCCATTCATGCCTAGAGCTCGGTGTTTGTTTCCTGGGACAGAAGGATGGAAGGGGACGCGGCCAAGGTCACGCCGAGCTGACACAAAATTCACACCTGGCTCTCTGACATGCGTGTCAATGTCCAAAACTGCTGAATGCTCCTTATTTTTCTCTTCAGCGAGGATGAATGTTCATTGATCCGGCTGAAAGAAAAGACTTTTACAATAAAAGCTCAGAAAATTACCTGACTTGGGTCTTCATTCCTTCCCGTTCCACCGAGAACCGCCAGCAAAGATTTTTTCTTTCAGATAACAAAGGTACTATGATTCTTGGTGCAACTTCGAGATTAGATAGTTTATCACAATTCAGTTTTGTGTGTTTAAAGCCGAAACATATTTGTAGCATTGGATAGAGCAGCCTATCTGGTTATTTTCTGCCCTTAGCACCCCACAGGGGGAATTTCACTTCACGTCCTGTCTTGGAAACCCAGCTGGTGAGGTGACCCAACTGGGGAGATGACTCAACTGCTGGGATGACCCAGCTGGTGAGGTAACTCAGCTGCTGCGGTTACCCAACTGGTAAGATGACCCAGCTGGTGAGGTGACCCAACTGTTGAGGTGGCCCAGCTGGTGAGGTTACCCAGCTGGGGAGGTGACCCAACTGGAAAGATGACCAAAATGGTTAGGTGACCCAGCTGGTGAGTTGACCCAGCTGCTGAGGTGATCCAACTGGTGAGATGATCCAACTGGAGAGGTGACCGAACTGGTTAGATGACCTAGCTGTTGAGGTAACCCAACTGGTGAGGTAACCCAACTGGCAAGGTGATCCAACTGGTGAGGTGACCCAAATGGTTGATGACCCAGCTGGTGAGGTGACCCAACTGGTGAGGAGACCAAACTGGTGAGGTGAACTAAATGGTTGATGACCCAGCTTGTGAGGTGACCCAACTGGTAAGATAACCCAGCTGGTGAGGTGAACTAACTGATGAGGTGACCCATCTGGTGAGATGACCCAACTGGTGATGTGACCCAGTTGGTGAGGTGAACCACCTGGTAGAATGACCCAGTTGGTGAGGTTAATCAACTGGTGTGATGACCCAGATAGTGAAGTGATCAAACTGGTGAGGTGACCCAGCTGGTAAAGTGACCCATCTGTTGAGATGACCCAACTGGTGAGGCATCCCAAATGATGATCCAGCTTGTGGGTTGTTCTAACCAAAGTAAATGGGGTTTATGTCCTGGTTGTTACCAGAACAAGTGTCCCCATTGGAAGGTGTCCTGTCCATTCTTGTTCTATTGGGACAATTCTAACATTTTAGGTTTTTCAATCACTTACTGTATCAGTGGCCACCAGTACAAATAGAGGGGTGAATCTCCCCAATGGTGACATAAGATTAAGAACTTAACCAAGAGTCTAACCTTTCTCCTCTAAAAAAAAAAAGGGCACCGCGCCCATGTTCCTTTTCTCTCGGATAAAACTATTCCGGATGCTCACAAATGCCCTTTATGTGCAGTGGAAAGGCCCTCTCTCTGCCACAAGTTCTGGTCCTGTCCCTGTATATCCACTTTCTGGGACCAAGTCCTGTCATTCGTCCGGGAAGTGACCAAGATTAGTCTACCTAAGGACCCTCTTTTGCTCTTGTTCGGTTATTGGGATAAACGCCTGCAAAAATGGTCTAGTAAACCTGCGCTGTCACATCGCATGTGGATCCTGTCTTGTTTATTGATCGCCAGAAGAACCATCCTGAACAACTGGATTTCCTCATCCCTTCCATCACTTACCCGGGTTAGATCAGAGCTCTCCACGCTTTTCTCCATAGACTGCACCAATACGGATTTTTCAGCCCCCTCTTCACAGGAATCTTTCTTCCAGAAATTGGACAGCTACATCATCTATACCTCCCCCCGGACTGACCCCGCCATGGCTCATTATAGGTTCAACTTTCAGGACTCTCCCAAAACCTCTCCCTTAGTGCCACGTTCACTATCCTGCCCCCTGAGCCACTGATACAATCCCTTCCCACTCCCCATATTCCACCCCCTGCCTTCCCCGCCCACAGCTCCCATTTGCTGTGGGACTCCTTTTGCATAAAGTATATGTATAATCTTGTTGTACATGTTGTTGACTTTCAAGTGTTTTATGACAAAATTTTAAATTCTTGACACTGACTACTAATGTAAGGAGCATTCTTCCCACTGTCCTCAATGAATTTTTGGTAGGTGGAATTCCTAAGACTTGAAATGTATTTTGAGGGTTTCTCAGGGGTTAAAGACTCAGAAAGGCTAGTCTTTTGCCTTTTCTGGCATCAACATCCTATTAGAATGTTTAAAGGAAATCCTTCTGTCTTCAATACAAATTTTAGATGATGGTAGACGTCCTCCAGCCAGGAAATGAGGTGAGCTCTATCTTCTAATGAACATTGTGAGAAGCACAATGATGATTATGATTGATGATGACAATAATGATGACTGTGATGATGATTATGATGAGGACGATGACAGTATTGACGACAATGATGATGATGGGGGTAATGATGATGACAATGATGATGGTGATGATAATGTTGATGACAATGTTGACGACAATGATAATGATGACGATGATGATGGCGACGATGATGATGAAGATGATGATTATGATGATAATGATGACAATGGTGATGATTATGATGATTGTATGTGTTTGGGTGTGAATCTCGCGCTGTCCTAAGAGATATAGGTGTGAATACCCTTAATGCTGCTTGTACTTATTACTGTTAGCCACACAGTTGAAAAGACAGAAAAAATGAGGGGAAGTTCAGTTCCCCTGAAGAAGTCACGTGAGCAATCGTGACGTAACGCGTAGGGCATAGCACCGGAAGTGACGTACGGAACGCGGAAGTAAGTCCCACAGCTGATTATAAACGCTAAGAACGGCAGTCTTTATGTAAGTTGTTACAATTTTTTACTAAATAAATTTGTTGGATTGAAAATATTACACTATATTGGCCCCTTATTTCGAGATCCGAGGCAGTACCAGAGGGCCCCCAACTTGATCCAGATAAGGCGAAGTACACCATCATCCCCCCACCATATACACCTTAAGAAGGAGAGGAGGAGAGATCAGATCTTTTATAGATCTAAAGGCGCATTACCTGAAAGCTTGAGGTGAGCATTTAGCACACCCATAGGTGAGGAGCACCAAAGAGCACCCTATATAATCACATGGTGTAAAGGTAGAAGACATTTTATTGAGACATCGCTCTTTGTTTCCTTTGATGTTTTGGGACACTTAAGCACTTTATAATATATTTTGGCACCTTATTCCATGTTGTGAAATACACTAAAAGAATATCTTGGTTTATATCTGCACTGAAAACTTTATTGGCACATTTATATAATTTATAATTGAACACAATATCACCATAAACACCTTAATATATACTTTGAAGATCAGTTTATCTATTTTATATATTTATTTATTTATTGATTTATCTTTATTGTATATTGTACATCACTATATGTATCTATTTGAGCACTATAACATTTTTTGTTACATGGAATGAATTTTTATATCCTATTTTTGAAGATACATAACAATAGTTTATTCAGTCTATATTCTGACACAACACATTGAATATTTATTATCCATTGCAAAATAATTTTATTTATTTATTATCCATTTCAAAATATTTATTAACACAATTTTCACTACTATTGTACATCACATAGACATCCCTTGAAGCGCGGTACTTCCCCCCATTTTTTATGATTATGATGATGACGACAATACTGATTACAATAATGACAATAACGGTGATGACAACGATGATGATGATGACAACAATGACGATGATGATGATGACAACAATGACAATGATGATGACAATGATGATGACAACAATGATGATGATGACGATGAAAAATGTAAAGTCTAAGAAGTGAATCGACTATTTGATCCTTAATGTTCCTTCTTTTCCCCCGATGAGTAGAATGGATTTGAATAAAGTGTTAACCAGTGCAGACAAATCTCAAGCAATATTCATTTTCTATGACAAAACACAGTCTCCATGTGTAAACATGTGACAGCTTAATTCCTCTTCACCCTCGCTGCCGCAAAGCGTCATCATGCAGAGCGAAAAAAAACAGCACATTTTACCATTTGCGCTAAATATTTTGGTTATTATGTTCATAAACTTCCTCTCTCTGGATAAACAAATTAACATGTAAATAAATGTTTAACAATTACAAATCGCTACAGAAAACACCAACATCTTCCTATCTGGGGAGGTTTGCAGGCCGAAGACGCATTTCTGGATGACCTGTAGGGGGCAGCATTTTTCCATGAAACTGGCTGAGAATAATTGCAGCCTCCCGCTCTGTTAAATGTGTGTTTTTTCCCCCTTCACCTATTATATGCACAACAATTTTCCAAAGTTATTTCCTTGATTGATAATGTTGGCAAATGCTAAATCACTTCTGTTTGCAAACTGGTGTTTGTATAAATTTACATTTGTATACCTATACAACAAAGAAAGTTACGTGTTCGAGAGCCTCTCATTATGTCATCTTGTCGTTGCATTATACATCCTATAACATAGCTGAACACGGAATTGTCAAATTAAATAGAATTCTTTATCGTATGGCTGCAATCACTTTTATTGACGTGATTGTCTCTCGCTTTGTATAGACGGAATAAATCTTTGTTTGTTTTTTTCCTTTTTTTGTCTTTTCAGAATGGAGAAAAAAAAAAAATCTGTTAATGATTTTTGAGATGAGCAAAGCTGCTATTAAGAAGAAGAAAAAAGAAAGGCATTTACCTTATTTACTTAGTCCTGTCTTTACCAGAATTAGAGAAGTCCACTTAGAATGTGATGGTCAATAATGAACACTGAAATGAGAAATCCCATTGTACTATTTGTCCTTCTATTTTTCAATATTTGTATTATGTAGTAATTATATAAATATTATTATTATTATTATTATTTGTATTATTATTATTTTTATTATTATTATTGCTATGTTTTTTTTTTTACTTTTTTATTTATTTATATCTTTAATATTTTTTATTATTTTCTTTTCACTATTTTATTCATTTATTTAGTGTTAGCATTCTCTTTGGCAGACGACTTTGTTGCCCAAGGTAAGACCACCGCTTGTTTATGGGGGCAATTGGAAACTTGAACGCCAGCAAACCTTCCTTTACCATTATGTTGGAGTACCAGCAAAAGTGCAGGTTATTGTTGCCCAAGGTAGGACTACCACTTGTCTACTGGGGCAATTGATTTGTGAACTCCAGCAGACCTTCCCTTACCACTATGTTGGAGTCCCAGCATAGCTACACTACAGGTCGTTGTTACCCAAGGTAGCATCATGCCTTGTTTACCGGGGCAATTGGTTCTTGAATGCCAGTAAACATTACCTTACGCAATATAGTCTCAACAAAGGCATAGGTCATTGTTGCAAAAGGTAGGACCACCACTTGTTTACCAGGGAAATTGGCTCATAAACCACAGCAAACATTCTCTTACTGCTACATGGGAGTCCACAAAAGTCACAAGTTATTGTTGCCCAAGGTTTGACCACCATTGGTTTATTGGAACAATTGGTTATTAAATGTAAGAAAAACTTCCCTTACCACTAAATGGGAGTCCAGCAAAGCTGCAGGCATTGTTGCCTATGGTATGACCACCACTTGTCTACCAGGGCAATTTGTTCTTGAATGCCAGCAGACCTGCCCTTGTTTCGCTACGTGGGAGTCCAGCAAAGCCACATGTTATTGTTGCCCAAGGTAGGACCACCCCTGGTTTACCAGGACAACTGGTTCTTGAACGCTTGCAAACCTTACCTTACTGCTACATATGAGTCCCAGGAAAGCCGCAGATCATTGGCGCCCAAGTTGGACCAACATTTGTTTACTAAGGCAATTGGTTCTTGAATATCAGCAATCCTTCCGTTACTGTTACATAGGAAACCCAGAAAACGGCAGATCATTAGTACCCAAGGTAAGACCACCATTTTTCACCGGGGCAATTGGTTCTTGAATGCCAGAAAACATTCCCTTACGCTATATATTGGAGTCCTAGCAAAGCCACATGTCATTGTTGCCAAAGGTAGGACCGCCACTTGCTTACCGGGGCAATTGGTTTGTGAACACCAGCAAACCTTCCCTTTCACTATATGGGAGTTTCAGCAAAAGCAAAGGACATTGTTTCCCAAGGTAGGACCACCACTTATTAACGGGGGCAATTGGTTTGTGAACACCATAAAAACTTCCTTTACCACTGCATGGGAGTCCTGCAAAGCTGCAGATCATTGTTGTCCAAGGGCAATTATTTCCTGAATGCCAGCAAACCTTCCCTTACCTCTACGCGGGTGTCCACCAAAGTCCCAGGCTATTGTTGCCCAAGGTAGGACCACCACTTGCTAACTGGGGCAGTTGGTTTTGGAATGTCAGCAAAAGTTCCCTTACCACTACCTGGTTGTCCACCAGAGCTGCAGGTCATTGTTGCCCAAGGTAGGACCACCACCTATTTGCCAGTGAATACCAGCAAACCTTCCCTTAGCTTCTACATAGGAATCCCAGTAAAGCCATAGGTCATTGTTGTCAAAGATAGAACCACCATTTGTCTACTGGGGTAACAAACCCTTTAGTACCAGGATATTTACTGTATAAACATACCCTGATAGACAAGGTATAGTGCCCCTTACCAGTTTTAGCTCCGTTTTAGCTAAGCTTCTCCTAAGCCCAAGAAATTGATTCTTCTTACTGCTGATGTGGAGTGTTTTACAGTAGCTAGAGCAGCCATTCTCTGCCAGGTTTCTGTGGAACCACAGGGTTTCTCCAGAGGCACTGTCAGATATGACTTATTGACCTCCAATTCGATGGTGCCTGCAATTCTAGGTCCATACTTTTTGGCAGAGCTATTTGTGTGACTCTATTGTCTCTGCATTGCGAGGTTTAAATTGTTGTGTATAGTCAGGGGAGGGGAAAAGCATTTTTTTCTTACGCCAGCAGATGGCACTCTCCAATGCTTCAGTGGTGAACTGGGTTTGGGCAACCTCATGTCCAGTCCCCGCATCAGTCTTGATGACGTCAGGGACATCTAACTGACAGAGAATAAGGGAGAATATGCTGCAGGGATTGGTTCTGCGGTACGGAGGAGTGGTGGATTGGGTAAGTAAAACTAATTTTCCTGTCCCCTAGATGTAAGCAAGCATTTAACCCATGCAGTTCAGCAGCAGTCCCACTGCAAGGGAGCATTTTTAATTTCCCACAGAACTAAGCTTTAACTTCAGGCCAAAAACTAAATAAATATGACAGCTAAAATAAATATATAGGAGCTGTTTTACCATCCAACAATTTTGAACTGACAAGCTCATCGCTCTGTCTCTCTCCCCCTATCAGAATGCCCCTTGGGTTCCATGAGCACTAGAGCACAACTGATTGGCTTTGTATGCTGCTTCTCCTTGTCCTAGTCTGAGCTCTGGCATACAGAGACTGCAAGAGGTCAATAGCACTGCATAAGAGATGAGTATTGCAGCAAGAGATTGTTTTATTATTTTTACTGCAGTGGGGCTATACAAATTAAAATAAAAATGAAAGCTGTGATTTGGCTTTCATCTCCCAAGGCTTACTGCTCCTCTGCCCTGGTGGGCCTGGGACAAATGTCCTTTTCCCTACTTTGAATTTGATACAAAAATTTATTTGCATTGCCCCAGTCATCCTTGGTGAGGAATCCTCCACTATTGCCACAATGAACCATAGACAGGAATCCTCCACTATTGCCCCAGTTAACCATAGGCAAGAATCCAACTCCATGGCTAGAATCAACGATAGACAAGATTCCTTCACCATTGCCACAGACAACCATATGCAGGAATCCTCCACAATTGCCACAATCAACCAGAGGCAAGAATTCTTTAGTATTGCTACAGTCAACTATAGGCAAGGATCGATGTGCAAAAAATGTAAACAGCGCAAAAATTGGTGTAGCTAACCTCGTGAAATGGTCAGTGCAACAGAAATTAAAAACAAATATTCAAAATATTAATTTACAATGGTGTTTACACCCCAGTGAAATAAATATAAATAAATGAATAAATACAATAAAGTAGTGCTGAATTAATAGTCCAAAATAGTGTTGCAATGAATTAAATAGATTAGGGTGAACAATAGTCCCAATTATATGTGTTCAGCAAGTAGCCAGTGAAAGTATTCAAACGACAGCCAAATAAAGTGCTCAAGTGCTAAAAGGACAAGCACATGCTGCAGTAGTGCGATGCTAAAGTGGCTCCTCTCCCCAAGAGTGATTCCACTTACCGGACGGCGTGGACCCCAAGGCCTATACGGCGTAAGGGTCTCACAAGCAGAGTCTGGTATATATTCTGGGCAGTTATCCTTGAAACCGAGTTGGTAACCAGTATGAGTCTCCTAGGTTCTCTCAACGGATAGTGGCCATATAGGGGAAAAAGGGATACCAATTGCGTAATCCTGCTACAAATACGTTTATTGTTTTGCAAGACAAAGTATAAAACTCACATTTCGTAGGTAAAAAGACAAGCGATAGGTTTACAGGGTGGTAGATCCTCTTTGGATGACGGTGCGCAGCGGGGCTTGGCTCCGACATGCGTTCCACCGCTACCGGAAGTGACGTTACTACGGGCGTAAGCCGGAAATTGCGTCGACGCGTTTCGCCAGCCAATGGCGTTCTCACAGACGTATTTCCGGCTTCTAGATAGGCGGTCGCTTTATATCGCTCCTAATTGGTCATAATTGGGCATTTCCTTTTCCCGTTGGGTGTACCCGGCTTCATGTACACCCAACCGGAAGTCAGCTCCGGTGTATTTTCTTCCAAATTGGCTTACAGAGTTTACCATAACAAAAACAATACCAAAAACCCTTAATATTGCGTGAGAAGCCGTACTCAACCAGAAAATAGTAGCCATTTCTAATGTTGGTCCGCTTTTCTGATTGCAAGGGTATTTTAGGATGTATCTGTGCCAAAATTTGATAATGAGTATATTATTGCAAGACTATTCATTAAATTATTGATTGTGGGAAATATTCCCAAAGTGTATCCAAAGCACAAGCCCAAGGTGTGAGGGCATGGGTTTGGATGGAAACAAGAATGTAGACGGAAAAATAGATGAGGAACAAGGAAAAAAGAAACTAGGAAAGAAAAAGGGGGAGGGGAGAGGGAAGGGGAACAAAAATGGGGGAGAGAGAGGGAAGGGAGAAAGGGGAGAGAAAGGGGAGAAGAAAAAGAGAGGGAGGAGGGGGGGGGGGAAAGGGAAGGGAAGAGAGGGGAAAAAAATGAAAACTGGGAAAGAAGGAAAGAGAGAAGGGAAACAAGAGAAGTGGGAAAAAAGGTGTTGAGGGCTGATGGGATTTTTTAGGTACCAGATAGAACAAAAAGAAAAAATGTTTATAAAAACTAAAAAAGTTTATTGGTACATATTAAAACCAGTTTATATGATGCAAATCATGATATACATAGAAATACATTAAGCATATATGAGATGAAATATAAAATGAGGCATATAGGCGTAAGGCAACAATGTGTAGTAGATTGGGTCCAATGAGGAGCATCAGACCATTCCCGACATGTTTCGCGGGCACAAAGGGTCCGCTTCTTCAGGGGAGTAGAACACATAGAATATAATATGCCTTGAATAGCCTGTATGATATAACAACAACAACAGTTATTAGTGTGTACATGTACATATATAATCATAAATGCATGCGAGTGTGGAACACCAGGTGCACCCAGGGCCTCCACCGTGCAAACAACAAACCGACGTCCGAGTGAAAGGAAAGTGCCCCCCCAGGAAACGTCTCCCCAGCGGATGTGGAGGGGTAATCAGGACAGTGGGCTATCCCAAATGGGTGTTGCAAGATAGAGTGGGAAAAAATAGGTCTGCACTAAAAAAGGAGAGCAAATATGTCCACCATCACCATAGAGGGTATGGGATTTGTATATAAATGCTTAATACCTATTCATGTTTCCTGAGGAAAACACACATATCTCATAAAATAGGGAGATCAGCCAAGATTATAGAATGCAGCTGGAGCTGGAGTCCAGAGACCAGTATTAATCCTAAATGGGCAAGAATATAGCATGTCAGCATCCCAAAAGGGTTGTACAATATAAAGGCAGCCTTGATTGAGAAGGCAAGCCAAATCAAGGAAAAGGTTACCTGTTTGGAATTATGCCAGATGAACAGGGATAAGTTAAGATAGCATAGTGATGGTAATTTGAATCAGGCACAGGACAAGCTGTGCCATTAAGAAATGCTCCGTGGGCCAAATGCTTAGCCTAGGCAATGGATCATCTATGAAACAGGAGAATAATTAAGTTCAGAGGGATGCATCAATAGCTAAAAAAAGGTCCATAAAGGAGAAGCCATCCTGGATCATACCTGCAACATGCTGCAATGGCGCTGAACGCCGTCTCCTGAGAGACAGTGTAGTGAAGCCCCGCCTAATATGACCCTCAACCCGACGCCACATGCGCATGACGTCATGCGCGATGTGGGCGGGTCAGGTCCTCAACTGCGCGCGCACCATAGGGTGCGCACGCAGTGCCGCTTTTGGATGGGCCACAATGGGCAGCCCAGGGCGGCCGCAACGAAGATAGAGCGGACACATTGTCCGATCATCAGCGCGCCCGAGGACCACACATCCGCTGGAGAGTTTGGGGAGGCACGCCCCCGTCCGGACAGAAAGTGTATTGCAACCGGAGACACAAAAGGAGTGCACAATGAATAGGGGATCCACACAAGCATGTAACAATTCAATAAACAAACAAAAAAGAATATATGTAAACATGATACAATTGATAGAGACACCTTTTAATACAAAAACTATGCATTGTAGTAAAAAAATAGAAAAGAAAAAAGGGGAGAAGAGGGGAACAGAGAATAGGTCCCCCTTGCTACAATACAATAGAATTCTGTAGGCTGTATGGGAAAACCCAACAGCTAGTGGATTCACCCATAGAGCCAACAGGATTTGAAGGAAAAAATATATGAAAAATTCCATAAACACTGCTGCATAAGCAAATATAATACTGAGTCAAGGAGAGTTGTCAATCAAAGAACTGTATATGGAAGATATACGTATACAATAAGTTGTAGTCACATGGTTAGATGTGACAAACGATCTTTCAAAATAAATGAAGATCTATAACTTACCCAACCAGGAGTCAGGATGTGAGACACAGTTGGCGCGGACCAGACAGAAACAGGCGCAGTTGACTAAAGACCGGATATACTGGGCTAGGGATTCAGTATAAGGCAGATATTGAAGGGTACTTAACCCAAAAAGGGTTTGTATGTCAAAACTTCGTTGATTCCCGGAGGTGTCGTGGCCTCCAGGGACTCAATCCAGTAGGACTCCTTCTGTAATATACGTTTATCCCAGTTACCCCCGCGGGGGTCCTGGGAAACAACCTCCAACACAAAGAAAGAAACCGCAGAATTGTCATATTTGTGCCGAAAAGCTATGTGACGTGTGACACTGGTCTGAATGGTGCCCCCTTCTGAGTGGTAAATATGGTCTCCTATACGTTTGCTGAGCTTTCTAATCGTTTTACCGACATAAAAGGCTCCACAACGACAGGTCATAAGGTAAATTAGTCCCTGTGTGTTGCAGTCAGCATGATGTTTGGAGTGGAACCATTTCCCATTGGGTAGGCGTATACCTGTACCAGTCTTTACCCAAGGACATTTGTCGCAGGAGCCGCATTGGTAAGTACCATGTTTTAGGTTATGTGTAGTAATGGAGTTAGTATAATGGCTACGAGTCAAACAATCCCGGAGGGAAGTGGCTCGTCTGAATACCAAACTCGGTTTGGCTTTAAGGTACTTGCTTAGGGTATAATCTTGGGTAAGGATGGACCAATGACGGTTCAAAGTTTTGCGCAAAATGTCCTCGTGTGCAGAATAGGTAGTGATGAATCTGACATTGGTGTCATTTTTCTTGGTGGTGGTTTTATACAACAGACTGGCTCGGGAATGCGCTCTAGCTCTGTTGTATGATTTCCTTAACAACGTTTTAGAATACCCTCTGGCAACGAGTCGCTCACGCAACTGATCCGCTTGATTTTTGAAATCAGCATCCACAGAACAATTCCTGCGGAGCCTGAGGTACTGAGCATATGGGATACTTGCGACCAAGGGGGTGGGGTGGGCACCTGCTGCGCTAAGAATAGTGTTGCCAGCACTCGGTTTGCGATACAAATTGGTATCAATCCGTCCATCCGGGGAGAGGCTGATGTCCAGGTCGAGAAAGGAAATATGATGTCTATCAATAGTGTAAGTGAATTTCAAGTTCAAATTGTTGGCATTGAGGGCCGTAAGAAATGACAGAAGTTCGCTATGTGTACCTGTCCATACGACCAAAAGGTCATCAATGAACCTGTACCATATTAGGATCTGATTCATCCATAGTTCCATTTCATCGTCTGAGAAAACCAGCCTCTCCCAGGCTCCCAAATATAAATTGGCATATGAAGGTGCGCAGCAAGTGCCCATCGCAACCCCCTGGATCTGCAAGTATGTCTGTTCCATAAAAGTAAAGTAATTCCTGGTGAGGATGAACCTGAGAAGCTTAAGGACAAAGTCCACCAATGGCCAAGTCTTACGATCTTGTTCCTTGAGGAACGATTCAGCCATCCGGATGCCCTGGTCGTGCGGGATACTTGAGTACAAAGCCTCAATATCAATTGCTACAAGCAGGGCATCCGGAGGAATCTGAATCTCCTCAAGGTGTTTTAAAAGATCAGTGGTATCCTTTATGTACGATGGAAGTGCCAGGACATGGGGCAATAAAAAGGAGTCAACAAATTTGCTAGCGTGTTCTGTGAGCGACTCGTTGCCAGAGACGATAGGTCTACCAGGAGGATGTTCAAGGCTTTTATGCACCTTAGGTAAGGTGTAAAAGGTGGGGGTTTTGGGAAATTTGATAATTAAAAAATTATACGTGTCCCTGTCTATGAGGCCCTGGCTGAAGGCCTCCACACACAGGGACTTGTATTCAATTATGAAGTCGTCTATGCAATCGGGTGTGATAGGACAGTACCACTCTCGGTTGCAGAGGACCTCCAGGCACATAGTTTCGTATTGGAGGGGGGACATAACTACTATGTTACCCCCTTTGTCTGAGGGTTTTATCAAAATCTCTTTGTTGTTTTTGAGGGACGTTATGGCTGCGGTCTGCTCCTGTGTTAGGTTGTTAGGTATAGAGGGCCAAGACTTGGTTTTAAGTTCTCTCGATACCCTTTGGACAAAGGTCCAGATGTTAGGGTTTGTTGATAAGTCTGGAAACTTTTCAGATTTGGGTTTAAAGCCCTTTCTTGGGGCGGCTATTGAAGTAGAAGGGACATCTCCTTGTGAGGAATCCGTAGAGTCAATAACTGCAACAATTTCAGTATTGCCCTCCTCATATAGGAGGACTAGGTCCTTGAGGGCACGACTCTCCGCCATGGTAAAGTGCTTGGTTTGTTCGGCTAGTTGTTTTTCTAAGGTTTTCTGTTTTCTCTCATCATCAAACATAAACTTGAAGGTGAGATTTCTCGCAAATAAATGTAAATCTTTGATGGTTTCTGATATATCGAGAGCCCTGGATGGGCAAAAACCCAAACCTAAACCAAGCACTTGTTCCTGGGCCTGAGTTAAATCAACGGTGGTTAAGTTGATGATATTTAATTTATTTAAGGAGTTTTGCGTGGTTAATTGGTTTTGGGTTTCATATATACATCCAGGTTGCCCTGTTTGGTATTCCTGGGTGTTTGTGGAGTTGGTAATTCTAAAAAACCATCGTCTAAAGTGGCAGATGTAGAATCACTAGTGTTCAAAGAGGGTGTGGTGTTTTTGGCCAAAACTTTTTGTAATGTGGGTGCTATATTGGCTAAATGTGTGGACGTGTTCATGTGAGCTTGTGTGTCGGGTTTTTTCTTGTTGTGACTCAGAGGTTGAGTAGGTGAGGGACCGGCACTGCCTCGTCCTCGTTTTTGTGCTTTAGTGCGTTTATTGGGAATGGATGGTCCCTGTCTAGACAACTGGGATTTTTGTGAAAGAGAACTAGCAATGCTAGAGTCAGATTCCATGTTGTCATCCGTAATTTCGGCATGATCAACTGTGCGTGGTCTTGATGTGCGTAAAGTGCGGGATTTAGAATTCCATCTGTAGGCATAGCCTTCATTGAAGGCCTGTCTATCTTTAAGAAATTTACATTGTTTTTTATGGACAATTTCCTTGTTCATAATTTCTAATTTTGCTTTTACCTCCGTCCACGCAGGGGCGAAGGTCGGGGCCTCAAAGACATGTTTGAACTTGGTATTAATTTGATCTATTTCGGTATCTAGAGACGTCATATCCCCCTTGTATTGGACCACCAGAGATTTCATAAGATCACGACTACAGTTATTGAGAATACCTTCCCAATCCTTTTTAAAGGTATCTGAGGGGTCCCTCAGAGTGGGAAGGGTGTGTATTCTTAGGCCCTGAGGGCTAATATTCTCATCGATGTACTTCTGGAAATATTCTATGTGCCAATACAAATGGGATTTTCGTTTCAAAAGATTCTGCATTTTGCCGAGGTAGACTCTGAGGTCCTCCTCGACTTTGGTTTGGGATCCACAAGCCAACTGAATACCTGACATGAAACCAGTCCATGCTGTGCCCTGGAGATCCATGACTCAGTCCTGCGTCCAGTCCAGTCCGCGCCAACGGAACCCACGAGGCTGAAGCCGAAGGGAAGGAAATGAAGAAGACAAACTCCCGCTAGGGAGTATATGTTAATTAGATGATGAAAGATAACTGTCTCTCCAAAACAGGGAAAAAAGCTTAAGCAGTCAGTATAACCTAAAAAAAGTAATACATAGAATTGAATAGTTAGATATACAAACATACGGCTGAAGGCCGAAAAAAGGGGAAGCCCTCGGGTGTGTTATCCACCCAAAATTTCAAAATCGAGAATATGTTTGTAATAAATCAAAAAAAGAGAGAAGGTACCACATCCCTAGAATGTATACTATTGATTGTGGGAAATATTCCCAAAGTGTATCCAAAGCACAAGCCCAAGGTGTGAGGGCATGGGTTTGGATGGAAACAAGAATGTAGACGGAAAAATAGATGAGGAACAAGGAAAAAAGAAACTAGGAAAGAAAAAGGGGGAGGGGAGAGGGAAGGGGAACAAAAATGGGGGAGAGAGAGGGAAGGGAGAAAGGGGAGAGAAAGGGGAGAAGAAAAAGAGAGGGAGGAGGGGGGGGGGAAAGGGAAGGGAAGAGAGGGGAAAAAAATGAAAACTGGGAAAGAAGGAAAGAGAGAAGGGAAACAAGAGAAGTGGGAAAAAAGGTGTTGAGGGCTGATGGGATTTTTTAGGTACCAGATAGAACAAAAAGAAAAAATGTTTATAAAAACTAAAAAAGTTTATTGGTACATATTAAAACCAGTTTATATGATGCAAATCATGATATACATAGAAATACATTAAGCATATATGAGATGAAATATAAAATGAGGCATATAGGCGTAAGGCAACAATGTGTAGTAGATTGGGTCCAATGAGGAGCATCAGACCATTCCCGACATGTTTCGCGGGCACAAAGGGTCCGCTTCTTCAGGGGAGTAGAACACATAGAATATAATATGCCTTGAATAGCCTGTATGATATAACAACAACAACAGTTATTAGTGTGTACATGTACATATATAATCATAAATGCATGCGAGTGTGGAACACCAGGTGCACCCAGGGCCTCCACCGTGCAAACAACAAACCGACGTCCGAGTGAAAGGAAAGTGCCCCCCCAGGAAACGTCTCCCCAGCGGATGTGGAGGGGTAATCAGGACAGTGGGCTATCCCAAATGGGTGTTGCAAGATAGAGTGGGAAAAAATAGGTCTGCACTAAAAAAGGAGAGCAAATATGTCCACCATCACCATAGAGGGTATGGGATTTGTATATAAATGCTTAATACCTATTCATGTTTCCTGAGGAAAACACACATATCTCATAAAATAGGGAGATCAGCCAAGATTATAGAATGCAGCTGGAGCTGGAGTCCAGAGACCAGTATTAATCCTAAATGGGCAAGAATATAGCATGTCAGCATCCCAAAAGGGTTGTACAATATAAAGGCAGCCTTGATTGAGAAGGCAAGCCAAATCAAGGAAAAGGTTACCTGTTTGGAATTATGCCAGATGAACAGGGATAAGTTAAGATAGCATAGTGATGGTAATTTGAATCAGGCACAGGACAAGCTGTGCCATTAAGAAATGCTCCGTGGGCCAAATGCTTAGCCTAGGCAATGGATCATCTATGAAACAGGAGAATAATTAAGTTCAGAGGGATGCATCAATAGCTAAAAAAAGGTCCATAAAGGAGAAGCCATCCTGGATCATACCTGCAACATGCTGCAATGGCGCTGAACGCCGTCTCCTGAGAGACAGTGTAGTGAAGCCCCGCCTAATATGACCCTCAACCCGACGCCACATGCGCATGACGTCATGCGCGATGTGGGCGGGTCAGGTCCTCAACTGCGCGCGCACCATAGGGTGCGCACGCAGTGCCGCTTTTGGATGGGCCACAATGGGCAGCCCAGGGCGGCCGCAACGAAGATAGAGCGGACACATTGTCCGATCATCAGCGCGCCCGAGGACCACACATCCGCTGGAGAGTTTGGGGAGGCACGCCCCCGTCCGGACAGAAAGTGTATTGCAACCGGAGACACAAAAGGAGTGCACAATGAATAGGGGATCCACACAAGCATGTAACAATTCAATAAACAAACAAAAAAGAATATATGTAAACATGATACAATTGATAGAGACACCTTTTAATACAAAAACTATGCATTGTAGTAAAAAAATAGAAAAGAAAAAAGGGGAGAAGAGGGTTAAGTACCCTTCAATATCTGCCTTATACTGAATCCCTAGCCCAGTATATCCGGTCTTTAGTCAACTGCGCCTGTTTCTGTCTGGTCCGCGCCAACTGTGTCTCACATCCTGACTCCTGGTTGGGTAAGTTATAGATCTTCATTTATTTTGAAAGATCGTTTGTCACATCTAACCATGTGACTACAACTTATTGTATACGTATATCTTCCATATACAGTTCTTTGATTGACAACTCTCCTTGACTCAGTATTATATTTGCTTAATTTAGCAGTGTTTATGGAATTTTTCATATATTTTTTCCTTCAAATCCTGTTGGCTCTATGGGTGAATCCACTAGCTGTTGGGTTTTCCCATACAGCCTACAGAATTCTATTGTATTGTAGCAAGGGGGACCTATTCTCTGTTCCCCTCTTCTCCCCTTTTTTCTTTTCTATTTTTTTACTACAATGCATAGTTTTTGTATTAAAAGGTGTCTCTATCAATTGTATCATGTTTACATATATTCTTTTTTGTTTGTTTATTGAATTGTTACATGCTTGTGTGGATCCCCTATTCATTGTGCACTCCTTTTGTGTCTCCGGTTGCAATACACTTTCTGTCCGGACGGGGGCGTGCCTCCCCAAACTCTCCAGCGGATGTGTGGTCCTCGGGCGCGCTGATGATCGGACAATGTGTCCGCTCTATCTTCGTTGCGGCCGCCCTGGGCTGCCCATTGTGGCCCATCCAAAAGCGGCACTGCGTGCGCACCCTATGGTGCGCGCGCAGTTGAGGACCTGACCCGCCCACATCGCGCATGACGTCATGCGCATGTGGCGTCGGGTTGAGGGTCATATTAGGCGGGGCTTCACTACACTGTCTCTCAGGAGACGGCGTTCAGCGCCATTGCAGCATGTTGCAGGTATGATCCAGGATGGCTTCTCCTTTATGGACCTTTTTTTAGCTATTGATGCATCCCTCTGAACTTAATTATTCTCCTGTTTCATAGATGATCCATTGCCTAGGCTAAGCATTTGGCCCACGGAGCATTTCTTAATGGCACAGCTTGTCCTGTGCCTGATTCAAATTACCATCACTATGCTATCTTAACTTATCCCTGTTCATCTGGCATAATTCCAAACAGGTAACCTTTTCCTTGATTTGGCTTGCCTTCTCAATCAAGGCTGCCTTTATATTGTACAACCCTTTTGGGATGCTGACATGCTATATTCTTGCCCATTTAGGATTAATACTGGTCTCTGGACTCCAGCTCCAGCTGCATTCTATAATCTTGGCTGATCTCCCTATTTTATGAGATATGTGTGTTTTCCTCAGGAAACATGAATAGGTATTAAGCATTTATATACAAATCCCATACCCTCTATGGTGATGGTGGACATATTTGCTCTCCTTTTTTAGTGCAGACCTATTTTTTCCCACTCTATCTTGCAACACCCATTTGGGATAGCCCACTGTCCTGATTACCCCTCCACATCCACTGGGGAGACGTTTCCTGGGGGGGCACTTTCCTTTCACTCGGACGTCGGTTTGTTGTTTGCACGGTGGAGGCCCTGGGTGCACCTGGTGTTCCACACTCGCATGCATTTATGATTATATATGTACATGTACACACTAATAACTGTTGTTGTTGTTATATCATACAGGCTATTCAAGGCATATTATATTCTATGTGTTCTACTCCCCTGAAGAAGCGGACCCTTTGTGCCCGCGAAACATGTCGGGAATGGTCTGATGCTCCTCATTGGACCCAATCTACTACACATTGTTGCCTTACGCCTATATGCCTCATTTTATATTTCATCTCATATATGCTTAATGTATTTCTATGTATATCATGATTTGCATCATATAAACTGGTTTTAATATGTACCAATAAACTTTTTTAGTTTTTATAAACATTTTTTCTTTTTGTTCTATCTGGTACCTAAAAAATCCCATCAGCCCTCAACACCTTTTTTCCCACTTCTCTTGTTTCCCTTCTCTCTTTCCTTCTTTCCCAGTTTTCATTTTTTTCCCCTCTCTTCCCTTCCCTTTCCCCCCCCCCTCCTCCCTCTCTTTTTCTTCTCCCCTTTCTCTCCCCTTTCTCCCTTCCCTCTCTCTCCCCCATTTTTGTTCCCCTTCCCTCTCCCCTCCCCCTTTTTCTTTCCTAGTTTCTTTTTTCCTTGTTCCTCATCTATTTTTCCGTCTACATTCTTGTTTCCATCCAAACCCATGCCCTCACACCTTGGGCTTGTGCTTTGGATACACTTTGGGAATATTTCCCACAATCAATAGTATACATTCTAGGGATGTGGTACCTTCTCTCTTTTTTTGATTTATTACAAACATATTCTCGATTTATTCATTAAATTAAAATTTCATATTTATTAAAAATACATAAAATTCATAAAATTTTGAACTGGATATATTCCAGATTTGTAAAGGGAATACTAGAAATGTTCAATATATTAGAGTTACAAATAGGGGATATTCCCACTGGTTGGGTTATTCTGGTGGGGATGGCCATCTCCGCAATACCCAGCACCCCCCCAAACCTTGGGGTCCCCCCATATCAAGAAGAAATACTTTTTAAATAAATTAATTAATTAATTTCCAAATGGTGAAGTACATGATCTGCTATATGTAGAAAGGCGGAAAAAATAAACTAAAAATTATACGATAAAATATTGTGAACAATAGAAATATTAAATTGGAAAATGGGCCTCATCCTTAAAAAACATGTTTAAAAGGCCCTATGTACATTTAATTGATAAAAAATTTTTGGTAAAAATTATTTATTTTTTTTTTTTTGATAAAAGGATCCTCCACCATTGCAACAATCAACCATAGGCAAGATTGTTCCACCATTGCCAAAATCTACCATTTGCAAGACTTCTCCACTATTGCCACAATTAACCACAGACAAGAATCCTCAACATTGCCACAATGGACTTTAGGCAAGAATCCTCCACCACTGCCACAAACATCCATGGTCAACAATCCTCCACCATTGCCATAATCAACCATAGGTAAAAATCTTTCACCACTACCACAATCAACTATGGTTCAGAATCCTCCACCATTGCCACAATCTACCCTGGTCAAGTATACTCCACCACTGCCACAAACGTCCATGGTCAAGATTCCTCCACCATTACTATAATCAACCATAGGTAAGAATCCTTCACCACTACGTCAATCAACTATTGTCAAGAATCCTCCACCATTGCCACAATCAACTATGGTTCAGAATCCGCCACCATTGCGCAATCAACCATAGACCAGAATCCTCCACTATTTCCACAATCAACCAGAAGCAAGACTCCTCCAACATTGCCACAATCAACCAAAGATAATATTCCCCTACCATTGCCACAATCAACTAGAAGCAAGAATAATCCACCATTGCCACAATCAACCCTGGTCAAGAATCCCCACCATTTTCCACAATCAACCTTTGACAATAATTTTTTACTATTTCCAAAATCAACCAGAAGCAAGAATCCTCCACCATTGCCACAATCAACTCTGGTCAAGAATCCCCCACCGTTGCCACAATCAACCCTGTTCACGAATCCTCCACCATTGCCACAATCAACCATGTCAAGAATCCTTCACCATTGCCACAATCAACTCTGGTCAAGAATCCCCCACCGTTGCCACAATCAACCCTGGTCAAGAATCCTCCACCATTGCCACAATCAACCATGTCAAGAATCCTTCACCATTGACACAATCAACTCTGGTCAAGAATCCTCCACCATTGCCACAATCAACCATGATAAGAATCCTCCACCATTCCCACAATCAACCATGATAAGAATCCTCCACTATTGCTGCAATCAACCATAGACAAGATTGCTCCACCATTACCACAATCAACCATAGGCAGGAATCCTCCACCATTGCCACAAACACCACTTTGGTAAATAATCCTCCACCATTGGCACAATCATCCATTATCAACAATCCTCCACTGTTACCCTCAACCACTGAAATCCAAGGTCAGTGGCTTTGCCTCTTCATTACAGACACATGAGAGGGGGGATGAGCGCTTTCCAGACAGACAGGACTGAGAAGTGCTTAATATATGCGGGCGAGAACTTAACAGATTTACTTGCTGGCATTTAAGCTGTTCCTTTCTTCTCCGGCAAGGAATAATTGATCAGTTCAGTAATTGCCTGAAGAAGTGAACAGTGAACAGTAATGAAAACACACACAACTGTCATTTGCTTTAACACTTTTTAAAGGTTTCTCAGACTCAGAATAATCCCGACTGAAGTTGCAGCAAATGTCTCAATTACTGAGTCCTGACCATCAGGAGAGCAGACAATGAGGATTGTGTAGACGGGGGATGATGACCAGAATGGTGTGTTCTACATGTTGGAATCCCAGGAGCAATTACAGAATACATGTTGGAATGAAAGAAATAATAATGGTGTCAAGGAGAGCTGGTAGCACCCCTCCCTTTCCTTCCTGGGAAAGCAACAGCAGGTAACCTACAGAGTACCTACTAGAGTACTTCCTAAAGGAGTGCTCCAAAAATAAAGGAAAAAGGACAGAGAAGCGGGGTTGACATGCTATCTAAATCACTTCCTTAAGATTTTGTTTTTGGCTCCTTCTGTAGTCAAGGGAGCAGTGTTCATTAGCTTTGGTCTACTCAAGGCTTTACAGGCTGTGAGTTTGATTGCTCCCCCCTGCCCCCTAGAAGAAGTTTCTAGAGTTTAAGGAGGGGAAATTCAAATTAGCAGCCTGAATATTTATCCGGACTTGGCCAACCCCTGGAGAGGTGTGCCCAGATGGTGGCTGGGGAGCAGATAAATAGCCTGGAGCCCTGGAGACAGTGCAGGGACAAGGCCATCTAGAGCCCAGGTATAACATGCCAAACTGCCCCCCCCCTCCCCAAAATCTGTATTAACATTATGTTTCAGCAAAAATCCCCCTCAAAAACTGAGCACTAATCTGCATGCTTACCCCCTCTTACCAGTACAATTCGGCCCCCCTGCTGGAATCCCCTCCAAATCCCACAAGCACAAATTCCCCCACCCTCAAATCACCCCTTCTAGCACAAATCCTTTACCCCTAAAATGTCTCCTCCAAATACACATCTTCTCTTTTCCACTCTAAATCCCCCCCTCCCAGCACAACCCCCCCCCCCCCCTCAGCACAAATCTTCTTTCCCCCTCTCTCCTCCTAACACAAATCCCCCTAAATCACCACTCTTATCATACTCCCCCTCCCAAATTCCTCTTCCTGGAACAATACCTACATCCTGCTGCCCCCCCCCCCACCCCCAAGTTCCCCCTTCAACACAAATCCCCTTCCCCTAATCTCCTTGTGGTGCCCCCCCACTCCACCTCACATGATACCACAGTGCCCAGGGCAGCCACTCTTCCTGCCCACCCCTTGTCCCGGCCCTGCCTGGAGAGGTTCCTGTTTGTAAGCAAGTTGGAATGATGCCAGGAGGTTAAGGGTTAATGCCTTTCCCAGGTTCTTTGGTTTTGGCAGATTTTTTTCCTCTGGGCCTGACCCACTGCTCCTGTGAAATAAAAAAGAGGCAGTGGTTTGGAGCATGTTGATCGTGTGGTTGGTTGGGTATGGATGGAGATGGGGAACCCCCGAGCAGAGCATCCCAGGGCCCGTAAGGTAGAGAGAGGGAGAACAACACCCATGAGAATGTCACTTTTTACCAATGAAATGTAAAGCACATCAGAATTTGGGGTTCACCCTAAAGAGCCCAGCTGCTGGAGAATGCCTCTGATGGACTCTGTATTACATGGACTTTACCTTTGCAGGTATGCTCGGGCAGCACATAGCTTGAGTTAGAGTTAGGGATGTAAGACTTTGCAATTTTTTAAGTAAAGTTTTAAAACCTTGTTTCCGCCTGTTCTGAAATTACTAAAGGGTTGTAATGCAAGCATCCAGCACATTTGGCCTATGGTTTGGGTCATTATACACATTGGGGTATGAAGACAGCTCTGCAAGAGTTAATACAGTGTGGCGTGCAAGCAAGTGGTTACCTAGGGTAACATAAGTCTACCAAGCAGCCTGTCTTTAAGCGTGTGCCCAAGATAGGTGGGATAGCCTCTTGTAGGAGGGAGTTTTTGGCAGAATTCTCTCCATGAGTGTTCCATTTCCCCTAGCAACAGGAGCAAACTCTCACCGCAGAGGTTCCCCAGCCTGTGCTCAGGTACGGAAAAGTTAAGTGAAGTTGAATGCATGCATGGAGTTGGCATTATGTGCACAGCAGGACCTAATATCGCACTAGGTGTGAGGTAGCGGTGATATGCTGGGTAGGTGGTACCATAAAGTGAATATCTGGCAGTCCTCAAGGGGGCAATGCTACATTGGCATTTATGGTTCTCTCAATGAACTGTAGCTCCCCAGTGCCGGCAGCACTCATGCAGACCCAGACCATGACACTCCCACCACCATGCTTGACTGTAGGCAAGACACACTTGTCTTTCTACTCCTCCCATGGTTGCTGCCACACACGCCTGACACCATCTGAACCAAATAAGTTTATCTTGGTCTCATCAGACGACAGGAGATGGTTCCAGTAATCCATGTCCTTAGTCTGCTTGTCTCCAGCAAACTGTTTGTGGGCTTTCTTGTGCATCATCTTTAGAAGAGGCCTCCTTCTGGGACAACAACCATGCAGACCAATTTGATGCAGTGTGCGGCGTATGGTCTGAGCACTGACAGGCTGATCCCCGACCCCTTCAACCTCTGCAGCAATGCTGGCAGCACTCATACGTCTATTTCCCAAAGACAACCTCTGTATATGGCGCTGAGCATGGGCACTCAACTTCTTTGGTGGACCATGGTGAGGCCTGTTCTGAGTGGAACCTGTTCTGTTTATCCGCTGTGTGGTCTTGACCACTGTGCTGCAGCTCAGTTTCAGGGTCTTGGCAATCTTCTTATAGCCTAGGCCATCTTTATGTAGAGCAACAATTCTTTTTGTCAGATCCTCAGAGAGTTCTTTGCCATGAGGTGCCATGTTGAACTTCAAGTGACCAGTATGAGAGAGTGAGAGCGATAACACCAAATTTAACACACCTGCTCCCCATTCACACCTGAGACCTTGTAACACAACAATGAGTCACATGACATCGGGGAGGGAAAATGGCTAATTGGGCCCAATTTAGACATTTTCACTAAGGGGTGTACTCACTTTTGTTGCCAGTGGTTTAGACATTAATGGCTGTGTGTTGAGTTATTTTGAGAAGACAGCAAATTTACACTGTAGAGGCCCAGCGGAGTGGAGGATCATATCGAGCCTTGCCTGGCTGAACTCACAACTCGGGGCTAATAATTATAAACAAATAATACGAGACCTGGGGCTTTTTGGGGGCCCACCTTGGACTACAGCCCGGGTCATTGTTCCTGTGTGCTCATTGTTGCTTTGTGCTCATTGTTGCTATGCGCTCATTGTTGCCGTGTGCTCATTGTTGCTGTGTGCTCATTGTTGCCGTGTGCTCATTGTTGCTGTGTGCTCATTGTTGCTGTACGCTGTGTGATCATTGTTGCTCTGCACTCATTGTTGCTGTTTGCTGTGCGCTCATTGTTGCTGTGCGCTCATTGTTGCTCTGCACTCATTGTTGCTGTTAGCTGTGCGCTCATTGTTGCTGTGCGCTCATTGTTGCTGTGTGCTGATTGTTGCTGTGCCCTCATTGTTGCTGTGTGCTGTGCGCTCATTGTTGCTGTGTGCTCATTGTTGCTGTGCGGTCATTGTTGGTCTGTGCTGTGTGCTCATTGTTGCTGTATGCTCATTGTTGCTGTGCGCTCATTGTTGCTGTGTGCTGTGTGCTCATTGTTGCTGTGCGCTCATTGTTGTTTTGTGCTGTGTGTTCATTGTTGCTGTGCGCTCATTGTTGTTTTGTGCTGTGTGTTCATTGTTGCTGTGCACTCATTGTTGCTGTGTGCTGTGCGCTCATTGTTGCTGTGTGCTCCTTGTTGCTGTGTGCTGTGTTCTCATTGTTGCTGTGCACTCATTGTTGCTGCGTGCTGTGCGCTCATTGTTGCTGTGCGCTCATTGTTGCTGTGCGCTCATTGTTTCTTTGTGCTGTGTGCTCATTGCTGCTGTGTGCTGTGCGCTCATTGTTGCTGTGCGCTCATTGTTGCTGTGTGCTCATTGTTGCTGTGTGCTCATTGTTGCTATGTGCACATTTTTGCTGTGCGCTCATTGCTGCTGTCTGCTGTGTGCTGATTGTTGCTGTGCGCCGATTGTTGCTGTGTGCTCATTGTTGCTGTGTGCTGTGTGCTTACTGTTGCTGTGTGCTGTGTGCTCACTGTTGCTGTGTGCTCATTGTTACTGTGTGCTGTGTGCTCATTGTTGCTGTGTGCTTTGTGCTCATTGTTGCTGTGTGCTCATTTTTGCTGTGCGCTCATTGTTGCTGCACGTTCATTGTTGCTCTGTGCTCTGCCCTTATTGTTGCTGTGTGCTCATTGTTGCTGTGTGCTGTGCGCTCATTGCTGCTGTGCCCTCATTGTTGCTGTGTGCTTATTGTTGCTGTGTGCTCTGCCCTCTTGGTTGCTGTGTGCTCATTGTTGCTGTGTGCTGTGCGCTCAATGCTGCTGTGCGCTCATTGCTGCTGTGCCTTCATTGTTGCTGTGCGCTCATTACTGCTTTGCCCTCATTGTTGCTGTGTGCAGTGCGCTCATTGCTTCTGTGCCCTCATTGTTGCTGTGTGCTCTGCCCTTATTGTTGCTGTGTGCTCTGCCCTCATTGTTGCTGTGTGCTCATTGTTACTGTGTGCTGTGCGCTCATTGCTGCTGTGCCCTCATTGTTGCTGTGTGCTCATTGTTGCTGTGCACTCATTGCTGCTGTGTGCTCATTGTTGCTGTGCTCTCATTGTTGCTGTGTGCTCATTGTTGCTGTGTGCTCATTGTTGCTGTGTGCTCATTGCTGCTTTGTGCTCATTGTTGCTGTGCTCTCATTGTTGCTGTGCCCTCATTGTTGCTGTGTGCTCATTGCTGCTGTGCCCTCATTGTTACTGTGCCCTCATTGCTGCTGTGTGCTCATTGTTGCTGTGTGCTCATTGCTGCTGTGCCCTCATTGTTGCTGTGTGCTCATTGTTGCTGTGTGCTCATTGCTGTTGTGCCCTCATTGTTGCTGTGCCCTCATTGTTGCTGTGTGCTCATTGTTGCTGTGTGCTCATTGCTGCTGTGCCCTCATTGTTGCTGTGTGCTCATTATTGCTGTGTGCTCATTGCTGTTGTGCCCTCATTGTTGCTGTGCCCTCATTGTTGCTGTGTGCTCATTGTTGCTGTGCCCTCATTGCTGCTGTGCTCTCATTGCTGCTGTGTGCTCATTGCTGCTGTGTGCTCATTGTTGCTGTGTGCTCATTGTTGCTGTGTGCTCATTGCTGCTGTGTGCTCATTGTTGCTGTGCCCTCATTGTTGCTGTGCTCTCATTGTTGCTGTGTGCTCATTGTTGCTGTGTGCTCATTGTTGCTGTGCCCTCATTGTTGCTGTGCTCTCATTGTTGCTGTGTGCTCATTGTTGCTGTGTGCTCATTGTTGCTGTGTGCTCATTGTTGCTGTGCCCTCATTGTTACTGTGCCCTCATTGTTGCTGTGTGCTCATTGCTGCTGTGTGCTCATTGCTGCTGTGCCCTCATTGTTGCTGTGTGCTCATTGTTGCTGTGTGCTCATTGTTGCTGTGCCCTCATTGCTGCTGTGTACTCATTGTTGCTGTGTGCTCATTGCTGCTGTGTGCTCATTGCTGCTGTGCGCTCATTGTTGCTGTGCGCTCATTGTTGCTGTGTGCTCATTGTTGCTGTGTGCTCATTGTTGCTGTGTGCTCATTGTTGCTGTGTGCTCATTGCTGCTGTGCCCTCATTGCTGCTGTGCTCTCATTGTTGCTGTGTGCTCATTGTTGCTGTGTGCTCATTGCTGCTGTGCCCTCATTGTTGCTGTGTGCTCATTGTTGCTGTGCCCTCATTGCTGCTGTGCCCTCATTGTTGCTGTGTGCTCATTGCTGCTGTGTACTCATTGTTGCTGTGTGCTCATTGCTGCTGTGTGCTCGTTGCTGCTGTGCCCTCATTGTTGCTGTGCCCTCATTGCTGCTGTGTACTCATTGTTGCTGTGTGCTCATTGCTGCTGTGTGCTCGTTGCTGCTGTGCGCTCATTGTTGCTGTGTGCTCATTGTTGCTGTGTGCTCATTGCTGCTGTGCCCTCATTGCTGCTGTGCTCTCATTGTTGCTGTGTGCTCATTGTTGCTGTGCGCTCATTGCTGCTGTGCCCTCATTGTTGCTGTGTGCTTATTGTTGCTGTGTGCTCATTGTTGCTGTGTGCTCATTGTTGCTGTGTGCTCATTGCTGCTGTGTGCTCGTTGCTGCTGTGCCCTCATTGTTGCTGTGCCCTCATTGCTGCTGTGTACTCATTGTTGCTGTGTGCTCATTGCTGCTGTGTGCTCGTTGCTGCTGTGCGCTCATTGTTGCTGTGTGCTCATTGTTGCTG
The DNA here is from genome assembly GCF_965119305.1 of Pelophylax lessonae. Taxonomy (NCBI): domain Eukaryota; kingdom Metazoa; phylum Chordata; class Amphibia; order Anura; family Ranidae; genus Pelophylax; species Pelophylax lessonae. The sequence continues at coordinate 9,281,863 of NC_138774.1, forward strand.
TGTGCTCATTGCTGCTGTGCCCTCATTGTTGCTGTGCTCTCATTGTTGCTGTGTGCTCATTGTTGCTGTGTGCTCATTGTTGCTGTGTGCTCATTGTTGCTGTGCCCTCATTGTTGCTGTGCCCTCATTGTTGCTGTGCTCTCATTGTTGCTGTGTGCTCATTGTTGCTGTGTGCTCATTGTTGCTGTGCTCTCATTGTTGCTGTGTGCTCATTGTTGCTGTGCGCTCATTGTTGCTGTGTGCTGTGCTCTCATTGTTGCTGTGCGCTCATTGCTGCTGTGCTCTCATTGTTGCTGTGCGCTCATTGTTGCTGTGCGCTCATTGTTGCTGTGCTCTCATTGTTGCTGTGTGCTCATTGTTGCTGTGTGCTTTGGCTCATTGTCAAGTTGGAAGGGAAATCTTCTTCCCATTGACAACTTTCTGCCAGCAGAGGGCAGCAGATTTTACTCAATTTGTTGATATTTTGCCCCATCCATTTTTCCTTCTATTCTGACAAGTAGTGATGAGCCGAACATTCCCCCTGTTCGGTTTGCACCAGAACATCTCGAAGAGGGAAAAGTTCTAGCGAACATGCAAACTCCTAATTTTAAAGGCTTAAATGCAAGTTATTGGTCCAAAAAAGTGTATGGGGACCCGGGTACTGCCCTGGGGGACATGAATCAATGCATTTTTTTTTTTAAACAATAGTTTTTACAGGAGCATTGATTTTAACCACCTCAATACTGGGCACTTAAACCCCCTTCCTTCCCAGACCAATTTTCAGCTTTTAGCGCTGTTGCATTTTGAATGACAATTGCGCGGTCATGCAACACTGTACCTAAACCAAATTTATGTCATTTTTTCCCCACAAATAGAGCTTTCTTTTGGTGGTATTTGATCACCGCCAGGTTTTTTCTTTTTTGGTGCACAAATAAAAAAAGACCGAAAAGTTTGAAAAAAAAAAAAAGTTTTTTTGTTTAGGTTATAAGATTTTGTAAATAGATACGTTTTTTTCTGCACTGATGAGCACTGATGACGCCGCACTGACAGGCACTGATGAGGAGACACTGATGGGCTGGCACTGATGGGGTGGCACTGATATGCAGCACTGATGGGCACTGATAGGTAGCACTGATATGCAGCACTGATGGGCACTGATAGATAGCACTGATATGCAGCATTGGTGGGCACTGATAGGCGGCACTGATGGGCACTGATGGGCGGCACTGATCGGCACTGATGGGGGGCACTGATGGGCACTGATAGGCAGCACTGCTGGTCAATAATGGGCACTGGTGGGCGGCACTGATAGATGGCAATAACGGGCACTGGTGAGCAGCACTGATAGATGGCATTGGTGGGCAGCACTGATAGGGGGGCACCACTGGCAGGCTCTCTGAGCCCTGTTTGCCATCCCTGGTGGCCATGGTGGGCATCCCCTGGTGGTCATGGGTGGGCATCCCTGGTGGCTCTAGTGGCACCCCCTCCCCCCAGGGCTGCACTGGTAATCAATCATCTGATTACCAGCACAGACCCCCCCTGTGATCAGTGAGTAATTAGAAATACTCACTGATCCCCCCGGCTGCAGCACCGATCCTCTCCTCTTCTCCTCACTGACAGGATCTGTCAGGAGGAGAAGAGATCGAAGCCGTTACAATGGCTGTATTTACATTACATGATGGCTGTGATTGGACACAGCCGTCATGTGATCAGGAGGGCCAATCACAGGGCCCTCCTGACGCATCTTGTTGCTCTGTGTCCTAGGAACACAGGCACATCGAGATCGCGCCGCTGCGCGTGCCCGCGGCGGCGCGATCTCTCTCCTTCTGAAGGACGTTCCGGAACGTCCGATCAGAAGGACGAGACTCCCACCCTGCCGTATATGTACAATGGCCCGGGTGGGAGGTGGTTAATAATGCTTAAAGTGAAACAATAAAAATGAAACATTCCTTTAAATATCCTGTCTGGGGGGGGGGGGGGGGTCGCCTTACTGTGCCTGTAAAGCGCCACATCTGTACAATGTGTGGAGCCTGCTGCAGCAATACTGACATTTCTAAAGGAAAAAATGTCATTTAAACTTGTTTGCGGCTGTAATGTATTGTCGGCTCCCAGCAATACAGATACAAAACATGAAAAAAACGGCCGAAATTTAAAGAATAATTATGTGGTGTTCCCCCTGAAATCCATACCAGACCCTTACCCAAGCACACAGCCTGGCTGGCCAGGATGGGGGTGGGGGAAAGCAATCTCCTGAACCATACCAGGCAAAATGCCCTCAACATGGGGGGGGGTGCACCTTGCCCACATGTTGATGGGGACAGGGGTCTCTTCCCCACAACCATGGGCTGTGGATGGCAGGGTGTGCGAGGGGAGGCTTATCGGAATCTGGAAGCCCCCTTTAACAAGGGGACCCCCAGATCCTCCCCCCCCCTCTATGTGAATGGATATCGGGTACATCCTACCCCTACCCATTCACCAAAAAAAGTGTACAAAAAAATAAAGACATAAGCCAGTTTTGGAAAAGTCCTTTATTAAAAAATAAAAATAAAAAAATTGTGTCCCCCCGATGATCAGTCGCCCGCCCGCCCCAAAAATAGAAAAGAAAAGAAGCTCCTGCTTCTCCGGATGCTTTGCACGCTATGAGCTGTTTTGAGTGTGACAGCTCTTTTAAAGGGACCTGACGTCAGTGAAAATACTACTGACATCATGTAATTTATTCACTGCACCTGAGCAGTGCATTATGGGGCAGTTCCCTATAAAAGAGCTGTCACAATCAAAACAGCTCATAGCGCGCAAAGCATCTGGAGAAGCAGGAGCCTCTTTTTTTTTTCTATTTTCGGGCAGGCGGGAGACTGATCATTGGGGACACTATTTTTATTTTTTAATAAAGGACTTTTCCAAAACTGGCTTCTGTCTTTATTTTTTTTTTGTACACTTTTTTTGGTGAATGGGTAGGGGTACGATGTACCCGATATATCATTCACATAGGGGGCGGAATCTGGGGGTCCCCTGGTTACGGTGGATTCCAGATTCCGATAAGCCTCCCCATGCAGACCCCCACAACCACAGCCCAGGGTTTTGGGGAAGAGACCTCTGTCACCATCAACATGGGGGCAAGGTGCTTTGGGGTGGGGGCAGAGCCTCCCCTGCCCCAAAGCACCCACCCCCCATGTTGAGGATATGTGGCCTGGTATGGTTCAGGGGGGGGCGCTCACTCGTCCCCACCCCCATCCTGGCCAGCCAGGCTGTGTGCTCGGATAGGTGTCTGGTATGGATTTTAGGGGAAAACCCACGCCTATTTTTTTATTTTCATTTTGGCGCAATACTGACATAAACTGATATAAACTGAAGTGCCTATATATATATATAAAACTTTATGGTAAAAATCACTCTCCCTGCCATCAATGTGTTATTAACTATAGAATTCCACTTATGAATCACCCGCTGGCCAAGGGATTCAAACCCACAACCTCACAATAGCAAGCCTGGCATTCTACCACCTATGCCTCCGTCAAGTATGGTTTAGCTGAACACACTTTCCCTGCCTAACTAACTAACTTCTATCTCACCGTACACACAGTGGATGAGATAGAAAGAAGGGAGTGTGTGTGTTAGGCTTAACGGTAGCGTAGGTGGTAGAATACCAGGCTTGCAATTGAGATGGTTGTGGGTTTGAATCCCCTGGCCAGCAGGTGATTTATTGGAATCAGAGGTCAGAGTCCATGATAATTCACTAACACGAAGCTCATTTGTTCGTCATTCGACGAAGGAGCGACCAGCCAATGTTCGAGTCGAACTTACGTTCGATTCGAACTCGAAGCTCATCCCTGCTGACAAGTCAAGTGCTCCAGTCCCTGCTGCAAAGAAACACCTCCATAACAGTATATTACCACCCCCCCCCCCCATAACAGGATATCACCACCCCAATAACAGGATATTACCACCCCAAAATAGGATATTACCACCTCCATAACAGGATATTACCACCTCCATAACAGTATATTACCACCTCCATAACAGTATATTACCACCTCCATAACAGGATATTACCACCTCCATAACAGGATACTGCAACCTCCAGAACAGGATATTACCACACCCCAAACAGGATATTACCACCCCATAAGAGGATATTACAACCTCTGTAACAGGATATCATCACCCTAATACCAGGATATTACAACCCCCATAACAGGATATTACAACCTCCAGAACAGGATATTACCACACCCCAAACAGGATATTACACTTTCCATAACAGAATATTACCACCCCAAACAGGATATTACACTGTTTGTAAACACAGCTGGCCGTTCTTCTCCCTGGAATGATCACAGAGTGCCTGTGATCCTTCTATGTAGGATTACAGGTCTCTATGATCATTTCACAAGCCCCGCCCCCATACAGTTAGAATCACTCCCCTAGGCTCACATTTAACCCCTTATTCACCCACAGTGTTAACCCCTTCCCTGCCAGTCTCATTAGTACAGTAACAGTGCATATTTTTAGCACTGATTACTGTAGTAACGTCACTGGTCCCCCCAAAAGTGTCAAAAATATCAGTTGAGGGTCCGATCCGTCCGCCGCAATGTCGCAGTCCTGCTAAAAATCGCAGATCGCCGCCATTGCTAGTAAAAAAAAAAAAAACAATAAAAATGACAAATCTTTTCTCTAGTTTGTAGACACGATAAATTTTGCACAAACCAATCAAAATACGCTTATTGAAATTGGCCTAAAGTGTTAAAAAAGAATGTGATTTTTACATTTTTTTTTTTGGGGGGGGGGGGGGATGTTATATAGCACAATGAGAAAAATATTGTTTTGGGGTTTTTTCAGAATTGTTGCTCTTTTTTTGTTTATAGCGCTAAAAATAAAAATCGCACAGGTGATCGAATACCACCAAAAGAAAGCTCTATTTGTGGGAAAAAAAGGTATAGCAATTTTATTTGGGTACAGCGTCGCACGACCGCGCAATAGTCCGTTAAAAGTAATGCAGTGATGAATTGCAAAAAGTGGCCTGGCAAATCCTTCCGGTCCAGAAGTGGTTAAACAGAAAACCAGATCCCATGCCCAGGAGTTGCGTTGCCCCAGGATAACAGCAACAGTATAAATTGTAATCAGTTTTGCGTCACTAATCTGCCTCTTGAATCACAGAGACCCAGTGATGAGATCACTAAGTCTATAATAAGGGATGCAATGAACACAGAACTGTCATTAGCGTGTTGAAGAAGAGAGAAGATAAAATATAAGTGGAATAAACTCTAGCGTTGCTCTGTAGCACGTTTTGCGCACACCTAAAATCTCGCAATTCTCACTTTTTTTTTTTTTACCTTCTTCTAATAGCGCACTTTGCCTTATGTTTTTATTCATTATTTTCACAGGGAGACGAGAGCGGCGCTAAATAAGAACGCTTCAAATATATGCAGATGTCCCACCAAAGCGGAAAGGTGCAAAAATGTTCCCTTAGCAACAAAGATCCGGGATTGCGGAGACGTTCCATTTATCAGTGAAGAACCGCCGTTACCGCCGTCACCTGTCTATTTCTCTGGTATAAATAAAGCTGTCAACGCTTTTTTTTTTTTAACACTATATATTTCTCTACTTTAATGGGGGGAAGTAAAGGACTGCTAAGGTGTATCATCATTTTACACAAATTCTCTTCTTAATTAGGAACACCCGTACAGCCACTTATTCATGCAATTATCTAATTAGCCAATCACGTGGCAGAAGTGCAATGCATATAATCATGTAGATACAGGGGCAGAAGCGTCAATTAAAAGATAACCGGGAAAACAGTTTTTGCACAAAAAAATAAATAATGATAGAATATAGAAAATAATAAAGAAAAAAAAAATATATATATATATGCTGTATATTTTGTGTATATATATATATATATATATATATATATATATATATATATATATATATATATATATATATATATATATATCTATATATATCTATATCTATATATATCTATATATCTATATATCTATATATATATATATATATATATATATATATATATATATATATATATATATATATATATATATATATATCTATATATCTATATATATATATATATATATATAAATATATATAGATATATATATATATATATATATATTTATTATTTATTTATGCAGATACAGGGGCAGAGGCATCGGGTAAAGAATAACTGGGAAATTTTTTTTTATATATATATATATATATATATATATATATATATATATATATACACATACACATTTATTGTTTTTCTTTTATAGTATCACTTATTTATGCAGATACAGGGGCAGAAGCATCAGAAAAAGGGTAACAGGAAAAACATTTTTTCAAATAGAAAAACAAAATACCAAATATATATATAAATATATATACATATAAATATATGGGTTAAGGCAGTGCTGGAAAATAATGGTGGCCACACAAAATATTGACACTTTGGGCCCAATTTGGACATTTTCACTTAGGGGTGTACTCATTTTTGTTGCCAGCGGTTTAGACATTCATGGCTGTGTGTTGAGTTATTTTGAGGGGACAGTAAATTTACACTGTTATACAAGCTGTACACTCACTACTTTACATTGTAGCAAAGTGTAATTTCTTCAGTGTTGTCACATGAAGAGATAGAATAAAATATTTACATAAATGTGAGGGGTGTACTTACTTTTGTGAGATACTGTGTACATTTGTGAGAGAAGTACAGAGACACAGTGACCTAGACATCACTGAGCAGAAAGTAAGGTATGTGATGAAAATAGAACAGTTTTATAAAAAATAAGTAACTAAATAAATATATATATATATATATGTTATCATGTTGATGGGGGCAGGGAAGGCAAAACTTCGGCTTTAAAGTTACATTGATCATCTAAAGGATAGCATAAAATGCAGAGAAGGTGTGGAGGGGACACGAGTATGACATGGCTGGTAATGCAATCGTTGAAAGGTATTCAATTATAGGGAAGTGATTTGAATAAATATCCTTTTTCCTTTTCATTCGGCTCAGATCGGTAGCCGGGGGCTCCATGTTTCCATATGTTCAATTGAATTGTGAAACTTCAGGTCAGAAAATGATGCGGAATACCTGGAAAGGATTCATGTTTTATTTATGGGCCCCTGGAAGAGTCTCTGTTGTGCACACAGAAAGCGAGGAGGAAAACTTGTGATAACAAATCACAGAGAAAATAAGAATCACCGGATTGCTGCACACAAAGAGAGGAGCCATCTCTGCAAATTAGGGGTCAACTTATCCCCCTTTCTTAAAGCTGGACTCCCAACACAAGTTTTCTTGATTTAACACTTGCTGACCAGGCCTTTTTTTCTGGAACTTTTTGTATTTTTTGCTAGAAAATTAGATATATATTATATATACCTATATACAGTATCTCACAAAAGTGAGTACACCCCTCACATTTTTGTAAATTTTTTTATTATATCTTTTCATATGACAACACTGAAGAAAGATAGGGGGCTGCCAGCATTGTTGCAGAGGTTGAAGGGGTGGAGGGTCAGCCTGTCAGTGCTCAGACCATACGCCGCACACTGCATCAAATTGGTCTTCATGGCTGAGAAATCTGAGGATCTGAAAAAAATCATTGTTGCTCTACATAAAGATGGCCTAGGCTATAAAAAGATTGCCAAGACCCTGAAACTGAGCTGCATCACGGTGGCCAAGACCATACAGTGGTTTAACAGGACAGGTTCTACTCAGAACAGGCCTAGCCATGGTTAACCAAGGAAGTTGAGTGCACGTGCTCAGTGTCATATCCAAAAGTTCTCTTTGGGAAATAGACGTATGAGTGCTGCCAGAATTGCGGCAGAGGTTGACATGGATTACTGGAACCATGTCCTGTGGTCTGATGAGACCAAGATAAACTTATTTGGTTCAGATGGCGTCAAGCGTGTGTGGAGCAACCAGGTGAGGAATACAAAGACAAGTGTGTCTTGCCTACAGTCAGGCATGGTGGTGGGAGTGTCATGGTCTGGGGCTGCATGAGTGCTGCCGGCACTGGGGAGCTACAGTTCATTGAGGGAACCATGAATGCCAACATGTACTGTGACATACTGAAGCAGAGCATGATCCCCTCCCTTCAGAGACTGGGCCGTAGGGCAGTATTCCAACATGATAACGACCACAAACACCTCCAAGATGACCACTGTCTTGCTAAAGAAGCTGAGGGTAAAGGTGATGGACTGGCCAAGCATGTCTCCAGACCTAAACCCTATTGAGCATCTGTGGGGCTTCCTCAAATGGAAGGTGGAGGAGCGCAAGGTCTCTATCATCCACCAGCTCCGTGATGTCATCATGGAGGAGTGGAAGAGGACTCCAGTGGCAACCTGTGAAGCTCTGGTGAACTCCATGCCCAAGAAGGTTAAGGCAGTGCTGGAAAATAATGGTGGCCACACAAAATATTGACACTTTGGGCCTAATTTGGACATTGTCACTTAGGGGTGTACTCACTTTTGTTGCCAGCAGTTTAGACATTAATGGCTGTGTGTTGAGTTATTTTGAGAGGACAGCACATTTACACTGTTATACAAGCTGTACACTCACTACTTTACATTGTAGCAAAGTGTCATTTCTTCAGTGTTGTCACATGAAAAGATAGAATAAAATATTTACAAAAATGTGAGGGGTGTACTCACTTTTGTGAGATACTGTATTTAGTTATATACAGTATATATACAGACTATATATAGTCCCATGTTTACGGGGACATGGAGGGGGCGAGGCCAGCCCTGCTAGCGCTGCTGCTGATCAGAGTGGAAGCGGCCGGGCCTGTGGAGCACTGAGCTCCGGGAGGAGACCAGAGCCATCAGTACCTTGGTCCCTGGAGGGTTCAGGGTGGCCGCAGCATTCCCAGCCAGAGCTGTGTGACGGTGGAGGATGATGAGGCCGAGCTGGAGGAGAGCTGGAGGAGAGCCAGGTGAGGGTGCCGTGGGGGGGCACTGAGGGGACTGGACATGGTGAGGGAGGTGCCAGACTGTACTGTCCAAGCTGACCAATACCCTCCCTCACCAACAAACTGTCACCATAATATACTTTTCTTGCTGCCACCCCTGCTCATTACCATAGGTCTCCCCTGCCCAGTGTCGCCACGGACCAATTCCCATCCTTATTGATCAGAATCCACACTGGTCCATGCCCCCACCTCTACATCCCATACATACATCCCAGGAGTCTTCAGGAGAGGAAGAAGGATTCTCAGCAAATGATGTCATGCATCCAAGGAGTCTTCAGGAGAGGAGGAATGATTCTCAGCAAATGATGTCATGCATCCCATGAGTCTTCAGGAGAGGAGAGAGGGTTCTCAGCAAATAATGTCATGCATCCCAGGAGTCTTCAGGAGAGGAGGGAGGGTTCTCAGAAAATGATGTCATGCATCCTAGGAGTCTTCAGGAGAGGAGGGAGGGTTCTCAGCAAATGATGTCATGCATCCCAGGAGTCTTCAGGAGAGGAGGGAGGATTCTCAGCAAATTATGTCATGCATCCCAGGAGTCTTCAGGAGAGGAGGGAGGGTTCTCAGCAAATGATGTCATGCATCCCAGGAGTCTTCAGGAGAGGAGGGAGGGTTCTCAGCAAATGATGTCATGCATCCCAGGAGTCTTCAGGAGAGAAGGGAGGGTTCTCAGCAAATGATGTCATGCATCCCAGGAGTCTTCAGGAGAGGAGGGAGGGTTCTCAGCAAATGATGTCATGCATCCCAGGAGTCTTCAGGAGAGGAGGAAGGGTTCTCAGCAAATGATGTCATGCATCCCAGAAGTCTTCAGGAGAGAAGGGAGGGTTCTCAGCAAATGATGCCATGCATCCCAGGAGTCTTCAGGAGAGGAGGGAGGATTCTCAGCAAATGATGCCATGCATCCCAGGAGTCTTCAGGAGAGGAGGGAGGGTTCTCAGCAAATTATCATGCATCCCAGGAGTTTTCAGGAAGGGAAGGAGGGTTCTTAGCTCAGCCAATGCCTTTTCTAAGGGCAGATGGATTACAGGAAGTTAATGCTCCATGATTTATCTGCCCTTTCTTAAGATGTTTACTGCCAGAAATACCAGGGGGTGTTTTTCATAATGAATTTTCAGCAAAATAAAGCACAGAAACATGGATGGATGGGGGAGTTTGCTTTGAATATTAACAGATAATTTAGTAGCGTTTTTGGTTTGTGGTGCTCAGATGCAGTGCAGTTCCACTTTAAGTGGTTAAATAACAATTATTTTTTTCTTTTTAAACAAAATCAGATTTTTCTTTTGAAGACTGCTCTGATATACTGCCTGACAGACAAGTTCCAGCAGATTTTATTTTAGAAATTATCACCAAAAGTTATTTTTTTGTGAAGAAGGAAAACCTGTTTATATTTCTCTCTGCGGCATCTGAGACATTGGCGAGTCACTTCCCATCAGTCGGTCACTTTGTCCTTCCAGGACGCTCTGCGATTTTGTGCCCACGGCGCAGTCCGCATCCCGCAGCTTTCTGCCTATTAAGGTCCGAAGAAGAAAATATTGAGAATTGATGACGGCTGTGGTTACTTTCAGATTTTAAATACGCGGTGAGAAGCGTCGGGGAGAGGAAGATGGATGTCTTAAGTTACTTCACCTTGTGCTTCGCAATTTGTTCCGTATTGATTTCCTTCTATATTTCATATGTTCAAACAAGATTAGCTTATTAGAGGATTCAAAACTGGATTCCAACTCTTTAGACGTGAAAGTTGAGATGGACTGAGGCCACTCTCTCTCTCTCTCTCTATCTCTTCAAAGATAAACTGCCGAAAATACTGGAAACCGGAATAGAGAGGCACTTAGAGGGAACAAAGCTCACCTGCCCGGGGCTTTGGTTTCTACTCTTTGTACTCTTTAGTTGAACACAGCAGGCCAACTATTTGTGTAAAACCCTTTGATTACTGGAAGCGTCGAGTTCTAGGATCACATAACACTGAGACTGTGATTCTGAAGGTCAGAGATTCCCAACTCCTCCCACCTGGGGCTCTCTGCAGACAATTTATGCATACCCCTGAATAGTCCCGGTCATGGAGAGAGGTCTGTATCCACGGGGAGAGAGAACAGTCCAGAAAATGCACGAGGATACCTGAGGGTGCGTGTAGCTAAGGGTTCACTGGAGTCACAGGATGACACAGGATTCTCTGGAGACACAGCATGACACAGGATGCTCTGGAGTCACTGGTTGAAACAGGAAGCTCAAGAAATACTGGGTGAGACAGAAGTACAGGGGGTCACTGAAGACATAGGAGTTATTGGAGACACTGGAGCACATTGTTATTGTGGGGGTTTGGGTTCTTGGAGACACAGGAGTCAAAGGAGACGCTGGGAGCACAGGGGTCACTGAAGACACAGGAGTCAATGGAGACACCGGGAGCATAGTGGTCACTGAACGACACAGGATGCTCTGGAAGCATGGCAAGAGACTTCAATCTCTGGGGTCACGGGGTGAAATAGGCAGTTCAGAAAACACTGGGTAACACAGAACAAATCACTAAGGATGCTGGGGTCCCTGGAGACACATGAGTAAAAAGAGACACCTGGAGCACAGGGGTCAGTGGAGATACTGGGGTCCCTAAAGAGACAGGAGTCAATGGAGACACCTGGAGCACAGGGGTCAGTGGAGATACTGGGGTCTTTGGAGAGACAGGAGTCAATGGAGACACCTGGAGCACAGGGGTCAGTGGAGATATTGAGGTCCCTGGAGACACAGAAGTCATTAAAATACACCCAGAATACAGTGGTCACTGAATGACACAGGATGCTCTAGTGGCACAGAATGAGACTTTAATCCCTGGGGTCAATGGGTGAAATAGGCAGTTCAACAAACACTGGATGACACAGGAGCACAGTGGTAATTGGAGATGCTGGGGTCCCTGGAAACACAGGAGTCAATGGAGACACCTGGAGCACAGGGGTCAGTAGAGATATTGGGGTCCCTGGAGACACAGAAGTCATTAAAATACACCCAGAATACAGTGGTCACTGAATGACACAGGATGCTCTGGAGGCACAGAATGAGACCTTAATCCCTGAGGTCACTAGGTGAAATAGGTAGTTAAAGAAACACTGGGTGACACAGGAGCACAGGGGTCACTGGAGATGCTGGGGTCCCTGGAAACACAGGAGTTAATGGAGACACCTAGAGCACAGTGGTCACAGAATAACACAGGGTGCTCTGGTGGCATTGAATAAGACTTTAAAAAATTGGGTCACTGGGTGAAGTAGGGAGTTCAAGGAACACTGGGTGACCCAGGAGCACAGGAGTCACTGAATAACATAGGGGTTATTAGAGACACTGGAGCGCAGAGTTATTGGAGATGATTGGGTCCAAGGAGTCAAAGGGGACACTCAGGGCACAGTGGTCACTGAATGAAACGGGATGCTCTGGTGGCACGGAATGAGACTTTAATCCCTGGGGTCAATGGGTGAAATAGGGAGTTCAAGAAACACTGGGTGACACAGGAGCACAGGGGTCACTGGAGATGCTGGGGTCCCTGGAAACACAGGAGTCAATGGAGACACCTGGAGCATTGTGGTCACTGAATGACACAGGATGCTCTGGTGGCACAGAATGAAACTTTAAAAAATGTGGTCGCTGGGTATAATAGGGGGTTTAAGAAACACTGGGTGACACAGGAGCACAGGGGTCACTGAAAACATAGGGATTATTGGAGACACTGGAGCACAGAGTTACTGGAGATGCTGGGGTCCAAGGAGTCAATGGTGACACTCAGGGCACAGTGGTCATTGTATGACACGGGATACTCTGATGGCACGGAATGAGACTTTAATCCCTGGGGTCGATGGGTGAAATAGGGAGTTCAAGAAATACTGGGTGACACGGGAGCACAGGAGTCACTGGAGATGCTGGGGTCCCTGGAAACACAGGAGTTGATGGACACACCTAGAGCACTGTGGTCATTGAATGACACAGGATGCTCCAGTTGCACGGAATAGGACTTTAAAAAATGGGGTCACTAGGTGAAATAGGGAGTTTATGAAACACTGGGTGGCACAGGAGCACAGGGGTCACTGCAGATGCTAGTGTCCCTAGAGACACAGGAGTCAAAGAAGACACTCGGAGAACAGTGGTCACTAAATGACACAGGATTCTCTGGAGGCATGGCATGAGATTTCAATCCTGGGGTCACTGGGTGAAATAGGCAGTATAAGAAACACTGGGTGACACAGGAGCACAGGGGGTCACTGGAGATGATAGGGTCCCTAGAGACACAGGTGTCAAAGAAGACACTCGGAGCACAGTGGTCACTAAATGACACAGGATGCTCTGGAGGTACAGCATGAGACTTTAATCCCAGAGGTCACTGGGTGAAATAGGAAGCTCAAGAAATACTGGGTGACACATAGATCACTGAAGACCTAGGAATCATTGGAGACACTGAAGCGTAGAGTTACTAGAGATGCTGTGGTCCAAAGAGTCAAAGGCTACACTAAGGGAGCGGTGGTCACTAAATTACATATGCTGCTCTGGCGGCACAGAATGAGACTTTAATCCCTGGGGTCACTGGGTGAAATTGGCAGTTCAAGAAACACTGGGTGACACAGGAGCACAGTAGCCACTGGAGATGCTGGGGTCCCTTGAGACACAGGAGTCAATGGAGACACCCGGTGCACAGTGGTCACTGTGCGATACAGGATGCTCTGGAAGAACGGCATGAGACTTTATTCCCTGGGGTCATTGGATGCAATAGGAATTTCAAGAAATACTGGGTGACACAGGAGCAAAGGGGTCACTGAAGACACAGGAGTAAATGGAGACACCAGGAGCACAGGGGTTATGGGAGATGTCGGGGTCCCTGGAGACCCAGAAGTCAATGGGGACACCCAGAACACAAGGGTCACTGGAGATGCTGGGGTCCCTGGAGACACAGGAGTCAATGGAGACCCCTGGAGCACAGGGGTTATGGGAGATGCTGGGTTCCCTTGACACACAAGAGTCAATAGAGGCACCCAGAACACAAGGGTCACTGGAGATGTTGGGATGCCAATAGGGACAGAAGTCAACTGATACATTGCATAGCACTGAAGACATAGGAAACATTGGAGTCAATGGAGCGTAGGGGTCACTGGAGATGCTGGGTTTGCTGGAGACCCAAGGGTCACAGAATACTCAGAGTTTGCTGGAGACATTGAGGTCACAGGACGGGAGATGAAGAGTTTGCTTGAGACAGGGGTTGCTGGAGTGCACAGTGTCACTGAAAGCACTAGAGTTCTGGGGTCACAGGAGTGCACAGGAGCCACAGAGTCTCCATTGGCACAAAGGTAAAGGGGTCTCTGGAGGCACAGGGGTTTGGAGTCACTGGAACAGGGGAACGCAGGAGTAGGGATGAGCCTGGGTTTGGCTTGAGTTCTGATCTGAACCTATGTTCATCTGAACCCGGAAAGTGACTGTCAGTGGCAAGCCAATCAGCAGCAGTCAGGGATTCCCTGAAGCAGCACATACACAAAGGGGGGCTGTCCATGACAACATGACCTAATGTGGCCACAAAAGCATGGTCTTAAGCTTGGACTGATCCTATTCTCAGCCATGAGCTTGTTTTAATCTCCTGCATACCAGGACATTTATAAACCTACCTTTGTAGATAAGCGGTAAACAGATGAGGACCAATGAAATCACAGTAATAGGAGTTGTCCTTTATCTGCATATTTTTTTTTATTTTTAAAGTCTTGTTAAATTTTGCTAATTTCCCCCAGTTTTTTTAGATCTCTCTCTCTCTCTCTTCCCCCTCTCTCTCTCTCTCTCACCCCCTCTCTCTCTCTCTCTCACCCCCCTCTCTCTCTCTCTCTCATCCCTCTCTCTCACCCCCCCTCTCTCTCTCTCTCTCTCTCCCCTCTCTCTCTCTCTCATCCCCCTCTCTCTCTCTCATCCCCCTCTCTCTCTCTCATCCCCCTCTCTCTCTCTCTCACCCCCTCTCTCTCTCTCTCTCTCTCTCTCTCATCCCTTTCTCTCTCTCACCCCCCCCTCTCTCTCTCTCTCTCTCATCCCTCTCTCTCACCCCCCTCTCTCTCTCTCTCTCCCCTCTATATCTCTCTCGTCCCCCTCTATCTCTCTCATCCCCCTTTCTCTCTCTCTCATCTCCCTCTCTCTCACCCCCTCTCTCTCTCTCTCATCCCTCTCTCTCTCTCTCTCTCTCATCCCCCTCTCTCTCTCTCTCTCTCTCTCATCCCTTTCTCTCTCTCTCACCCCCCTCTCTCTCTCTCTCTCACCCCCCCTCTCTCTCTCTCTCATTCCTCTCTCTCTCATCCCTTTCTCTCTCTCTCTCTCACCCCCCCCCTCTCTCTCTCTCTCTCTCTCTCTCACCCCCCCTCTCTCTCTCATCCCTCTATCTCTCTCGCTCTCTCACACCCCCCTCTCTCTCTCTCTCTCTCTCTCACCCCCCGTCTCTCTCTCCCTCTCTCTCTCCCCCCCTCTCTTTCCCCCCTCTCTCTCTCCCCCCTCTCTCTCCCCTCTCCCCCCTCTCTCCCCCCTCTCTCTCCCCCCTCTCTCCCCCCATCTCTCTCTCTCGCTCTCTCTCGCTCTCTCCTTATTTCTTATTATTTATATTATTTTATTATATAATATAAAAAAATAACAATTATCTTTTTTAAAATGTGCTACATTCTGCCGTTTTTCTACAGGTTGTTTACTGTTCCATGTTTTTTATACTTTATTTCTTTTTTCTTTGTGTTCAACCTTTTCGGTATTGAACTTTTATAAGCTAGAAAAAAATATATCAGTGCAGAACAAAGCGCTGACCTCACATTTCTCTATAAACAAATCCTCCAGAGCAGATTCACACTGCGACCTCTTCTTATTGATTGGGCTCCCAACGCGCCGCAACAGTCTGAAAGAGCAAGCGAATTTCACCAGCACCCCTAAATCCTGCACTCCGTACACAGCACACCCCGAAACTCTGCACTCTGTATGTAGCATGCTCTTCAACCCTGCACAATGTATACAGCGCACCCCCACAACTCTGAACTCTGTACACACCGCACCCCTAAACCTTGCACTCTGTACACAGCACACCCCTGAACCCTGCACTCTGTGCATTGCACACTTCCTGAACCCTGCAATCTGTGCATTGCACACTTCCTGAACCCTGCAATCTGTATGTAGTGCATCCATAAACCTTGCACTCTGTACAAAGCACACAAATAAACCCTGCACTCTGTACACAGCACATCCCTAAACCCTGCACTCTGTAAACAGCGCACCCCTATGCCCCGCACTCTGTACACCCCTAAACTCTGCACTCTGTACATAGCACACCCCTGAACACTGCACTCTGTGCACAGCACACTTCCTGAACCCTGCAATCTGTACATAGCACGCCCTTAAACCCTGCACTCTGTATTTACTGCACCCCTAAACCATGCACTCTGTACAAAGCACAAACATAAACCCTTCACTCTGTTCACAGCACACCCCTAAACTCTGCACTCTAAACAGTGCACCCCTAAACCCTGCACTCTGTACACAGCACATCCCTAAACCCTGCACTCTGTAAACAGCGCACCCCTATGCCCCGCACTCTGTACACCCCTAAACTCTGCACTCTGTACATAGCACACCCCTGAACACTGCACTCTGTGCACAGCACACTTCCTGAACCCTGCTATCTGTACATAGCACGCCCTTAAACCCTGCATTCTGTATTTACTGCACCCCTAAACTCTGCACTCTGTACAAAGCGCACTCCTAAACCCTGCACTCTGTACAAAGCACACATAAACCCTGCACTCTGTACATAGCACACACCTGAACCCTGCACTCTGTGCACAGCACACTTCCTGAACCCTGCAATCTGTATATAGCACGCCCTTAAACCCTGCACTCTGTATTTACTGCACCCCTAAACCATGCACTCTGTACAAAGCACAAACATAAACCCTTCACTCTGTTCACAGCACACCCCTAAACTCTGCACTCTAAACAGTGCACCCCTAAACCCTGCACTCTGTACACAGCGCACTCCTAAACCCTGCACTCTCTACAAAGCACACATAAGCCCTGCACTCTGTACACAGCACACCCCTAAAACCTGCACTCTGTATGTACTATACCCCTAAACCCAGCACTTTGTACACAGCACAACCGTAAACTCTGCACTCTGTGCACAGCACACCCCCAAACCCTGCACTCTGTACACAGCACAGTGTGAGTATAATGTAGTGTGAGTATAGTGTAGTGTGACCATAGTGTAGTATCGGTATAGTATAGTGTGAGTATAGTGTAGTGTGAAAATAGTGAAGTGTCAATATAGTGCAGTGTGATTATAGTGTAGTGTCAGTATAGTGTAGTATGAGTATAGTATAGTGTGAGTATAGTGTAGTGTCAGTATAGTGTAGTGTAAGTGTAGTGTAGTGCGAGTATAGTGTAGTGTCAGTATAGTGTAGTGTGATTGCAGTGTAGTGTAAGTGTAGTGTAGTGCGAGTATAGTGTAGTGTCAGTATAATGTAGTGTGATTGTAGTGCAATGTAAGTGTAGTGTAGTGCGAGTATAGTGTAGTGTCAGTATAGTGTAGTGTGATTGTAGTGCAATGTAAGTGTAGTGTCAGTATAGTGTAGTGTGATTGTAGTGTAATGTAAGTGTAGTGTAGTGTAGTGCGAGTTTAGTGTAGTGTCAGTATAGTGTAGTATGAGTATAGTATAGTGTGAGTATAGTGTAGTGTCAGTATAGTGTAGTGTGATTGTAGTGTAATGTAAGTGTAGTGTAGTGTAGTCAGGGGCGGACTGATAACCCATGGGGCCCCCGGGCAATATGAGATCATGGGGCCCCCCTGTGTCCATGTCCATGAGTACACATGTTGCAGCAGGAGTTAAACCCCCTGTTGCTTTTGGTTGGTTATCGTGACCCATTCAAGTGAATGAGGCCCACTCGGCAAACACCCTGCAACCATGTGCAATGCACATAGTTTCAGCATGCTAGTGTGTGATCCAAGGAGTTGAAGCAGGTGATGAGGAGGCAATACAACGCCTTCTCATTGCCTACTTTAACCCTTTTTTTTTTGCTGTACTGCACAAGGTTGCACAGCCTTTGCAATGCAGCCCCATTCACTTGAATGAGTTATGCTTGGCAGGTGCTACACCTGCCAAGCGTGACAGGACATATAATTCCTGATGCGGCTGCAACATGTGTACACCCCTGGCCCTTGCAGTTAAAGGGGGTGTGGTGGGGGTGAGTAAATACAGGGCTCGATTCTGAAGTTTTCCTACCCCAAACTGCAAATTTAAACAGGCCCTTGCTGTCCTGAACACCCTATCACAGTTGGTGTTTAGGGGACCCCTTGGATGAGGACAGAGAGGGACCCCTGAGATAAAGACAGAGAGTGACCCTTGGGATAATGACAGAGAGTAGCCCCTGGGATAAGAACAGAGAGGGACCCCTGGGATAAGGACAGAGAGGGGCCCCAGGGATGAGAGCAGAGAGGGGGGCCCTAGGATGAGAGCAGAGAGGGTCCTGGAATGAGAACAGAGAGAGGGTCCAGGGATGAGAGCAGAGAGGGGGTCAGGGATGAGAGCAGAGAGGGGGTCCTGAGATGAGAGCAGAGAGGGGGTCCTGAGATGAGAGCAGAGAGGGGGCCCTGGGATGAGAGCAGAGAGGGGGCCCTGGGATGAGAGCAGAGAGGGGGTCCGGGGATGAGAGTGGAGAGGGGGTCCTCAGATGAGAGCGGGGGGGGGGGCCTGGGATGAAGGCAGAGAGGGGGTCCTGGGATGAGAGCATTGCGAGACCCATAGGATAAGAGCAGAGAGAGGATCCTGGGATGAGAGCAGAGAGGGGGCCCTAGGATAAGAGCAGAGAAGGGGCCCTGTGACGAGAGCAGAGAGGGGGTCCTGGGATGAGAGCAGAGAGGGGGTCCTGGGATGAGAGCAGAGAGGGGGTCCTGGGATGAAGACAGAGAGGGGGTCCTGGGATGAAGGCAGAGAGGGGGTCCTGGGATGAGAGCATTGCGAGACCCATAGGATAAGAGAAGAGAGGGATCCTGGGATGAGAGCAGAGAGGGGGTCCTGGGATGAGAACAGAGAGAGACCCCTGGGATGAGAGCAGAGAAGGGGCCCTGGGATGAAGGCAGAGAGGGGGTCCTGGGATGAGAACAGAGAGAGACCCCTGAAGTGAGAGCAGAGAGGGGGCCCTGGGATGAAGGCAGAGAGGGGGTCCTGGGATGAGAGCATTGCGAGACCCATAAGATAAGAGAAGAGAGGGATCCTGGGATGAGAGCAGAGAGGGGGTCCTGGGATGAGAGCAGAGAGGGGACCCTTGGATGCGAGCAGAGAGGGGGTCCTCAGATGAGAGCAGAGGGGGGGACCCTGTGATGACAGCAAAGAGGGGTCCTGGCATGAGAGTAGAGAGTGGGTCCTATGATGAGAGCAGAGAGAGGGCCCTGAGATGAGAGAAGAGAGAGGGCCCTGAGATGAGAGCAGAGAGAGGGCCCTGAGATGAGAGCAGAGAGAGGGCCCTGAGATGAGAGCAGAGAGAGGGCCCTGAGATGAGAGCAGAGAGAGACCCCTGGGATGAGAGCTGAGAGGGGACCCGGGATGAGAGCAGAGAGAGACCCCTGGGATGAAAGGAGAGAGGGGGGTGCAGGGATGAGAGCAAAGAGGGGGCCCTGGGATGAGAGCTGAGAGAGACCCCTGGGATGAGAGCAGAGAGGGGGTCCTGGGATGAGGAGAGAGGGGGTCCTGGGATGACAGCAGAGAGGGGTCCTGGGATAAGGAGAGAGGGGGTCCTGGGATGACAGCAGAGAGGGGTCCTGGGATGAGGAGAGAGGGGGTCCTGGGATGACAGCAGAAAGGGGTCCTGGGATGAGGAGAGAGGGGGTCCTGGGATGACAGCAGAGAGGGGTCCTGGGATGAGGAGAGAGGGGGTCCTGGGATGACAGCAGAGAGGGGTCCTGGGATGAGGAGAGAGGGGGTCCTGGGATGAGGAGAGAGGGGGTCCTGGGATGACAGCAGAGAGGGGTCCTGGGATGAGGAGAGAGGGGGTCCTGGGATGAGGAGAGAGGGGGTCCTGGGATGACAGCAGAGAGGGGTCCTGGGATGAGGAGAGAGGGGGTCCTGGGATGAGGAGAGAGGGGGCCCTGCGATGAGGAGAGAGGGGGTCCTGGGATGAGGAAAGAGGGGTCCTGGGATGAGGAGAGAGGGGGTCCTGGGATGATAGCAGAGAGGGGTCCTGGGATGAGGAGAGAGGGGGTCTTGGGATGAGGAGAGAGGGGGTCATGGGATGAGGAGAGAGGGGTCCTGGGATGAGGAGAGAGGGGGTCCTGGGATGATAGCAGAGAGGGGTCCTGGGATGAGGAGAGAGGGGGTCTTGGGATGAGGAGAGAGGGGGTCCTGGGATGAGGAGAGAGGGGGCCCTGCGATGAGGAGAGAGGGGGTCCTGGGATGAGGAGAGAGGGGTCCTGGGATGAGGAGAGAGGGGGTCCTGGGATGAAAGCAGAGAGGGGTCCTGGGATGAGGAGAGAGGGGGTCCTGGGATGAGGAGAGAGGGGGTCCTGCGATAAGGAGAGAGGGGGGTCTTGGGATGAGGAAAGAGGGGTCCCTGGGATGAGGAGAGAGGGGGCCCTGGGATGAGGAGAGAGGGGTCCTGGGATGAGGAGAGAGGGGGTCCTGGGATGAGGAGATAGGGGGTCTTGGGATGAGGAGAGAGGGGGTCCTGGGATGAGGAGAGAGGGGTCCTGGGATGAGTGGCAATCTGCACCTCTTTGATTTGGGGAGAAGGGGCAGTAAGAGAACATGTGCTGGGGGTGCATTTGGAGGGGAGAGGTCAGAGTTGAAATCCCCTCACACCACCTCCTCACCTTCTAGCACAAGTCATCCCCCCTCCAAAAGCATCCCCCTAGCATATGCCCCCGTCCCCATCACTTCTCCATATGTGCATCCTTGTTATCTGTCCCCCTTCCGTATCCATAAACTATGTACAGTACATACCTCAGATAATCAGTGCAGCTCTTGAAGTTAATGTCTCTCCTCCCCGGCTACTCCTCCTCCTGTCTGTGTACTTCAGAGCCGTACAGGAGGATCCTTGGTGAGCTCTGTGTACTGTGCAGGCATCAGTTGGGGGAGAGATGCAAGTGTCGGCTGCTGCAGAAGGACGATCGCTGCGTGAGGGAGCCCAGGCACCCTGAAAGAGATGCAGGGAATGTGCCCTGAGTGCCCACGCTAGTGTGTCTCTGTCAGGCCAGTTACCGGAGCTCAGTGCTGGAACTTGTTCTGGCAATGGGGTCCGGGATCATCACAGATGCTTTAGAAGGTAGGTGCCAGGAGCCTCTCATGGGGCCCCCTACTAGCCCCGGGCCCTCGGGCAGTGCCCGAGTGCCCTAATGGTCAGTCCGCCCCTGAGTGTAGTGCAAGTATAGTGTAGTGTCAGTATAGTGTAGTGTGAGTATAGTGTAGTGTCAGTATAATGTAGTGTGAGTATAGTATAGTGTCAGTATAGTGTAGTGTAAGTGTAGTGTAGTGCGAGTATAGTGTAGTGTCAGTATAGTGTAGTGTGATTTTAGTGTAATGTAAGTGTAGTGTAGTGCGAGTATAGTGTAGTGTCAGTATAATGTAGTGTGATTGTAGTGCAATGTAAGTGTAGTATAGTGTGAGTATAGTGTAGTGTGATTGTAGTGCAATGTAAGTGTAGTGTTTTGGGAGTATAGTGTAGTTTCAGTATAGTGTAGTGTGATTGTAGTGTTAGTATAGTATAGTGTGAGTATAGTGTAGTGTCAGTATAGTGTAGTGTGATTGTAGTGCAATGTAAGTGTAGTATAGTGTGAGTATAGTGTAGTGTGATTGTAGTGCAATGTAAGTGTAGTGTTTTGGGAGTATAGTGTAGTGTCAGTATAGTGTAGTGTGATTGTAGTGCAATGTAAGTGTAGTGTAGTGTAGTGCGAGTATAGTGTAGTGTCAGTATAGTGTAGTGTGATTGTAGTGTAATGTAAGTGTAGTGTAGTGCGAGTATAGTGTAGTGTCAGTATAGTGTAGTGTGATCATAGCATAGTGTGAGTACAGTGTAGTGTAGTAGTAGTAGTACTATGCTATAATCACACTACACTATACTGACACTACAATATACTTACACTACACTGTAATCACACTACACTATATTCACACTAAATCACACTACACTGATACTACACTATACTCACACTATAAGCACACTACACTGACACTCTACACTTGTCACAATAACACTAACTAGCTGTCACTGAGCCTTGCTCTATCTATCTCTAACAACACACTGCAAAAGGTTCTGGTGGGAACAAACCTTTTATAGTGTGGGATGGGACTTTGAGCACTGAGCAATGATTGTGCCAAGTCATCGTGACTTTCTCCAGTCAGCGCTCTGACGGTGTTCTTGTGCCCTGATTGGGCAAATCCTCGCACATCACCAGCAGTCAGGTGTATTGCTTCAGCCAATCAAGGCCCTAGAATGCACTGCGCCCAGTACATTGTGTGGCACTTAACGGGCGAACATCCAGTCGAGCGCCACACAAATTTGGGTCTTCGTCGAATGGGCAAGAAGGCGATGTTCGGGCCTAATTTTTCCTCGACACAAGCTGTTCGCCCGAGTCTACTCTCTACTTGTCCTGGTGACATTGATCACCAAGAGTGAAGGTGAAAGAAAATCCCAAATCTTGGGTTGTCAAAAGCACAGGAACAGAGGGGAAACCTTGCAATGGGAACGCTAGTGCTGTTCTGGCTGCAGGACAGGGAGTCTCCATAATAGAACAAAGTTGGCAAATCCCCCCTCCCCCTGAAAAACACAAGAATTATTGCCCTCCCTTATACCCCATTAACATTTGTGTGACTTGTCATGAGAATTTGGACACCAAAGTTGCATAAAATATTGTAGCCCGTGTTTTCCATTGATAACCATTCATATATATGTGTGGCTTAAAGTTGACTTCAGAGTAGTTCATTTACTACTTTGGCTTGACTTTCAAGCAAATTGAGGGCCAGAGACTATAATGTAGGGATGGGCAGATGGTTCGGCCCGAGCATGAGTTCAGGCCGTTTGCTAAACACACAAATTTGCAGGGTGTTCACTGGGTGTTCTCCTCAACGAACACCCTGCAATACAATGAGAGCTGCACAGTGCATTCTGCACTCTGATTGCACAAAGCTTTGCCCAATCAATTGTGCAGTGTAAGCTGGTTGTTAGGAAGCAGAGCTGGGAAGCCTGCCGCGGTGTCCTTAACAACCGATGAGTCATCAGCTGTCAATGGGATTCCCCGCTGACAGCTAAATAAAAAAAAAAAAGTGCTAGTAAAAGAAACATGCAAAAAAAAAAAAAAAAAATGGTGTGCCCCCCCCCCCCATAATCCATACCAGCCCCCTATCCGGGCATGCAGTCTGGATGGTCAGGAAATGGGGGGTGAGCGAGCGCCACCCCAACTTCTGAATCGTCACAAGCCCTCAACATGGGGGTGGCTACATCACCCAGGGATACCACAACACCCCCCCCCCCGTTGATGTCATGTGTGTCAGAAGGGGGAAGTGCCACTAGGAGAAGTAACCAGGTGGCCCAGCCTCTTGCCTATATATATAAGAAATATCAAAGCACAGAGTAGGCATACAGTGGGAGGCCTCCGGAGGGTTTTTCATTTTTTTCTACTTTTTGGGGCCGGCGGGTGGCGTGATTGACGATGGAGGACATTTTTTTCTATTTTTAATAAGGACTTGTCAAAAACTGTCTCATGTGCTTATTACTTTTGTACACTTTTTTGGTGAATGGGTAGGCATACTATAGTATCTCACAAAAGTAAGTACACCCCTCACACTTTGGTATATATTTTATTCTATCTTTTCATGTGACAACACTGAAGAAATGACACTTTGCTACAATGTAAAGTAGTGAGTGTACAGCTTGTATAACAGTGTAAATTTGCTGTCCCCTCAAAATAACTCAACACACAGCCATTAATGTCTAAACCGCTGGCAACAAAAGTGAGTACACCCCTAAGCGAAGGTGTCCAAATTGGGCCCAATTAGACATTTTCCCTCTCCGGTGTCATGTGACTCGTTAGTGTTACAAGGTCTCAGGTGTGAATGGGGAGCAGGTGTGTTAAATTTGGTGTTATCGCTCTCACTCTCTCATACTGGTCACTGGAAGTTCAACATGGCACCTCATGGCAAAGAACTCTCTGAGGATCTGAAAAAAATCATTGTTGCTCCACATAAAGATGGCCTAGGCTATAAGAAGAGTGCCAAGACCCTGAAACTGAGCTGCAGCACGATGGCCAAGACCATACAGTGGTTTACCAGGACAGGTTCCACTCAGGACAGGCCTCGCCATGGTCGACCAAAGAAGTTGAGTGCACGTGCTCAGCGTCATATCCAGAGGTTGTCTTTGGGAAATAGATGTATGAGTTCTGCCAGCATTGCTGCAGAGGTTGAAGGGGTGGGGGGTCAGCCTGTCAGTGCTCAGACCATACGCCGCACACTGCATCAAATTAGTCTGCATGGCTGTCATCCCAGAAGGAAACCTCTTCTAAAGATGATGGACAAGAAAGCCCGCAAACAGTTTCCTGAAGACAATCAGACTAAGGACATGGATTACTGGAACCATCTCCTGTGGTCTGATGAGACCAAGATAAACTTATTTGGTGTCAGATGGTGTCAGGTGTGTGTGGTAGCAACCAGGTGAGGAGTACAAAGACAAGTGTGTCTTCCTACAGTCAAGCATGGTGGTGGGAGTGTCATGGTCTGGGGCTGCATGAGTGCTGCCGGCACTGGGGAGCTACAGTTCATTGAGGGGACCATGAATGCCAACATGTACTGTGACATACTGAAGCAGAGCACGGTCCCCTCCCTTCAGAGACTGGGCCACAGGGCAGTATTCCAACATGATAACGACCCCAAACACCTCCAAAACGACCACTGCCTTGCTAAAGAAGCTGAGGGTAAAGGTGATGGACTGGCCAAGCATGTCTCCAGACCCAAACCCTATTGATCATCTGTGGGGAATCCTCAAACGGAAGGCGGAGGAGCGCAAGGTCTCTAACATCCACCAGCTCTGTGATGTCATCATGGAGGAGGGGAAGAGGACTCCAGTGGCAACCTGTGAAGCTCTGGTGAACTCCATGCCCAAGAGGGTTAAGGCAGTGCTGGAAAATAATGGTGGGAACACAAAATATTGACACTTTGGGCCCAATTTGGACATTTCCACTTAGGGGGTGTACTCACTTTTGTTGCCAGCGGTTTAGACATTAATAGCTGTGTGTTGAGTTATTTTGAGTGAACAGCAAATTTACACTGTTATACAAGCTGTACACTCACTACTTTACATTGTAGCAAAGTGTCATTTCTTCAGTGTTGTCACATGAAAAGATAGAATAAAATATTTACAAAAATGTCAGGGGTGTACTCACTTTTGTGAGATACTGTATGCACCCGATACTCATTCACATGGGGGGGGGGGCGGGCTTGGATCTGGGGGCACCCTTGCTAAAGGGGGTTTCCAGATTCCTATAAGCCCCTAGCCTTTTTTTTTTTAATTTATTGATACATGTCCCCTAGGGTTGTACCCGGACCCCCATGCCCCTTCTATGGCCAATTACTTCCATATAAGCCTTCAAAAAGGCCACTTTTGATTTTTCCAGTTCGGCTCCCATATACTTCATTGGGGTTACCCGTTCAGGTTAGAACATATTCCCTGGAGTTCTGCTTTAAACCGAACAGGGGGGTGTTCGGCCTATATCTACTACAGCCGGAAAAAAAAAAAGAAAAATTGCACTTTAGAGGCCACAATGGAGGTATAATCAAAAATGAGTAAAATACATGTTTTTATTGTATCCAAAAAAGATTAAAATCAATACATAGTAGCAAACCAATATACAATAGACAGATTAAAAATGAATTCCTCAATAGGAATAATGGTTAATGCAGTAAGTACTGTATGTAGCGCGGGTCTTCAATGCCGACGCATTTCGCCAAATACTTCCTCAGGGCTATAAAGACCATACAGTGCTTGTCTGCAGTACTGCACATGCAGTAGATCTACATGATTATGTGCACGGCGGTTTCGGCGGTGCTCGCACGCCACCGGAGCCACGCTTCCGCTGTGAGTAGACAAAGCAAGAGGCAGACAGCGGGAGGAGCGGCTCGATCGCCGCCGGCCTCCCGCAATCTTCGGCTAGAATGACAGAAGAACCTCCTGCCTATGTAAACAAAGCAGGCAGCTCTTCTGTCAGGGAGGAGGGGAAAGATTGCGTGATTCAGCTAAGCTGACCGACCACTCTCTGCCTCTGTCCAACCCATCCCCCCACGCAGTTAGTAAGCACATATAGGTAACACATTTAACCCCCTTGATCACCCCCAGTGTTAACCCCTTCCCTGCCAGTGTCTTTTATACAGTATCAGTGCATATTTTTAGCACTGATTACTGTAGTAATGTCACTGGTCCCCAAAATATGTAAAAAATGTCAGTTAGGGGTCCGATCTGTCTGCCGCAATGTCGCAGTCCCGATTAAAAATCGCTGATTGCCGGCATTACTAATGAAAAATAAATAAATAAATAAAAAGTTCATAAGGCTGCATTCACATGTCAGCGTTTGGATCGCGGGCAGAATAGCTGCGATCCGGAGATTATTGCAAATCGCGGGACGCCTGTGCGTTGCCCGTGATTTGCAATAGCCCCCCCAAACGCTGAGCGATGTTGCCGCGATTTCCGCCTGCTGGAAAAAAAAATTGCGCGACGCAATACGCTCCAAAGAAGCTCTTGTACTTTTTTGGGCGTAATGCGTCCCGCGATTTTTTTTTGCGCGATGCTACCGCGATTCGGCAGGCGGAAATCGCGGCAACATCGCTCAGCGTTTGGGGGGCTATTGCAAATCACGGGCAACACACAGGCGTCCCGCGATTTGCAATAATCTCCGGATCGCGGGCGGAATCGCGCCGCGATCCATACGCTGACGTGAACGGAGCCTAAATCTATCCCGTAGTTTGTAAACGCTATAACTTTTTGCGCAAACCAATTATTATACGCTTTTTGCGATTTTTTTTTTGTTTTTTTTTTTTACCAATAATATGTAGCAGAATACAAATTGGCCTAAACTGATAAAAAAATAATAGATTTTTGAAATTTCTTTTTATTGGGAATGTTTTATAGCAGAAAGTAAAAAATATTGTGTTTTTTTTTTCAAAATTGTTGCTCCTTTTTTTGTTTATAGCGCAAAATATAAAAACCGCAGAGGTGATCAAATACCACCAAAAGAAAGCTCTGTTTGTGGGGGAAAAAAAGGACATCAATTTTATTTGGGTACAGCGTCACACGACCGCACAACTGTCAGTTAAAGCAATGCAGTGCCATAAGTCCATCCCCTACACAGTCCATTCCATAAGTCCATCCCCCACACAGTTAGAAAACACCCCCTAGGCATACATTTACCCCTTTGATCACCCCCAGTGTTAACCCCTTCCCTGCCAGTGTCATTAATACAGTAACAGGGCATACTATTTAGCACTGATTACTGTAGTAATGTCATTGGTCCCCAAAATATTTAAAAAAATGTCAGTTAGGGGTCTGATCTGTCCGCCGCAATGTTGCAGTCCAGATAAAAATCGTGGATCGTTGCTATTACTAATAAAAAAAAATAAAAATAAATAAAAAGTCCATAAATATATCGTATTGTTTGTAAACACGATAACTTTTGCGCAAACCAATTAATATACACTTTTTGGGATTTTTTTTTTATCAAAAATATGTAGCAGAAAACAAATTGGCCTAAACCGATAAAAAGAAATTTGATTTTTTACATTTTTTTATTGGGAATGTTTTATAGCAGAAAGTAAAAAATATTTTTTTTTTTTTCAAAATTGTCGCTCTTTTTTTGTTTATATAGCGCAAAAAAAAATAAAAAAATCGCACAGGTGATCAAATACCACCAAAGGAAAGCTCTATTTGTGGGGAAAAGGGACATAAATTGTATTTGGGTACAGCGTCGCACGACAATTGTCATTTAAAGCAATGCAGTCCCGAATCGCAAAATATGGTCTGGTCATTAACCACTTGCCGACCGCCGCACGACTATTTACTGTGGCGGTCAGCCCCTCACAGGCAGAGCGACGTAGTACTACATCGCTAGCCTGTGAGGGTCTAGGGAGCGAGCGCGCGCCCCCGGAGGAGCGCTCCCGCTCCCGAGTGACCACGGACCCCCCCCCGCGCGTATGACCGGCGGACCCGATCGTCCGCCGGTCACTCGCGATCGTCGGTGGAGAGGGAGAAAGGCAGGCGGCTAATGTAAACAAGCCGCCTGTCATTCTCCCCTGTGTATGAATGCTGATCATACGGTTCTACTATGTAGAACCGTTGATCACTGTTCCTACACCTCAAGCCACAGCCAATCACAGTTAGAATCACGCCCCTAGGGACACACACTACCCCTCCCTCTCAAAAAAAGTTAACCCCTTCACTGCCAGTGTAATTTTACAGTAACAGTGCATATGTATAGCACTGATTACTGCAGTAATGTCACTGGTAACCCAAAAAAGTGTCAAAAATGTCAGTCAAGGGTCCGATCTGTCCGCCGCAATGTCGCAGTACCGCAAAAAAAAAATTGCAGATCACCGCCATTACGTGTTAAAAAAAAATACAAAAATCTTTCCCTTTGTTAGTAAACGCGATAGCTTTTGCGCAAACCAATCAAAATACGCTTTTTGCAATTTTTTTTTACCAAACATATGTAGCATAAAACAAATTGGCCAAAAATGTTAAAAAATTTTGATTTTTACATTTTTTTTTGGGGAATTTCATATAAAAAAATGTGAAAAATATTGTTATTTTTGCAAAATTGACGCTCTTTTTTTGTTTATAGTGCATGATCAAAAAATCGCAGAGGTGATCAAATACCACTAAAAGAAAGCTCTGTTTGTGGGAAAAAAAGGACGTGAAATTCGTTTAGGTACAGCGTCGCACGGCCGCGCAATTGTCCGTTAAAGTCACGCAGTGCCGAATCACAAAATAGGCGCTGGTCAGGAAGGGGGTAAAATCTTCCGGGGCTTAAGTGGTTACCTTGAGAGGTTCTCATCTTTTTTTATCTTGGTGTTTCAATTGTTTCTGTGTGTACTAAAATAAATGGCAGTTTTCACTGAAAATATACATTTAATGAAATTTAAATTCAATTGTAACATTTAATTAAACATGTTTCCAAATATTATGCAACATACAAAATTAAGACTATCATGCATTTGTATTACAGGTTCTCAGTTTTTAGAGCTATAAAGTGTTTTTGAAGCCAATAATGCGTATTTAAAGGAATATTGCCCCATTCCATATTTTCTGTTAAATTCTGAGAACAAAAAAAATTATAACATGAAATATGTGTTGCGCCCCCCAACATGAACTGTATATATTTTCATTGTGGTCTAGAGGGGCCTAATGGATTGAATTATTTATCTTAGTCAAATGTCCTATAGGCTTACTCCACACTGGACGATCGATTCTCCTAAAGCAGTTCCTCTTCATTGCCCGTTCAGCTGCCCCTTGCCAACCTCGTCGAGTAGAATACAGGACCAGTGGTCCTGCATTGTAAGTGGTCATGTCAACCATCCAACCAACCATGTCCATCCAGGAGAAGATACAATTGGAGCACTGGCTGCCATGGAACAGAGGTTCAGGGTAAGAACAGTATATTATTATCACTGATCACTGTATACTATATATATATATATATATGTGCACTATATTACCATAAGTATTGGGACGCCTGTCTTTACATGCACAATAACTTTAATGGCATCCCAGTCTTAGTCTGTAGTATTCAATATTGAGTTGGCCCACCCTTTGCAGCTATAACAGCTTCAACTCTTCCGGGAAGGCTGTCCACAAGGTTTAGGAGTGTGTCTATGGGAATGTTTGACCATTCTTCCAGAAGCACATTTGTGAGGTCAGGCAATGATGTTGGATGAGTAGGTCTGGCTCGCAGTCTGCGCTCTAATTCATCCCAAAGGTGTTCTATCGGGTTGAGTTCAGGACTCTGTGCAGACTAGTCAAGTTCTTTCACCCCAAATTTGCTTATTCATGTCTTTATGGACCTGTGCTTTGTGCACTGGTGCGCAGTCATGTTGGAACAGGAAGGGGCCATCCCCAAACTCCTCCCACAAAGTTGGGAGCATGAAATTGTCCAAAATGTCTTGGTATGCTGATGCCTTCCCTTCACTGGAACTAAGAGGCCAACCCCTAATTACTCCCAAAGGTGTTCTATCGGGTTGAGGTCAGGACTCTGTGCAGGCCAGTCAAGTTCCTCCACCCCAAACTCACTCATCCATGTCTTTATGGACCTTGCTTTGTGCACTGGTACGCAGTCATGTTGGAAAAGGAAAGGGCCATCCTCAAACTGTTCCCACAATGTTGAAAGCATTCAATTGTCCAAATTGACGCCTTAAGGGTTCCCTTCACTGGAACTAAGGGGCCAAACCCAATCCCTGAAAAAAAACCCCACACCCAATGATCCCCCCCCTCCACAAAATGATTTGGACCATTGAACAAAGCAAGGTCCATAAAGACATGGATGAGCGAGTTTGGGGTGGAGGAACTTGACTGGCCTGCACATCCAGTTGAGGTCAGGACAAGTCCCTCCCCCCCAAACTCGTTCATCCATATCTTTATGGATCTTGCTTTGTGCACTGGTGCGCAGTCATGTTGGAACAGGAAGGAGCCATCCCCAAACTCTTCCCACAAAGTTGGAAGCATGAAATTGTCCAAAA
Organism: Pelophylax lessonae; assembly: GCF_965119305.1. Lineage (NCBI taxonomy): Eukaryota > Metazoa > Chordata > Amphibia > Anura > Ranidae > Pelophylax > Pelophylax lessonae. The sequence goes on from NC_138774.1 coordinate 9,312,539, forward strand.
TGTCTTAAGAGTTCCCTATACTGGAACTAAGGGGCCAAGCCCAACCCCTGAAAAACAACCCCACACCATAATCCCCCCCCTCCACCAAATGATTTAGACCAGTGCACAAAGCAAGGTCCATAAAGACATGGATGAGCAAGTTTGGGGTGGAGGAACTTCACTGGCCTGCACAGAGTCCTGCGAGCCAGGCATTCTCTTCTAACATCAGTGCCTGACCTCACAAATGCACTTCTGGAAGTCCTGACCTCAACCTGATAGAACACTTTTGGGATGAATTAGAGCAGAGACTACGAGTCAGGTCTTCTCTCCAACATCAGTGCCTGACCTCCCAAATGCGCTTCTGGAAGAATGGTCAAACATTCCCATAGACACTCCTAAACCTTGTGGACAGCCTTCCCAGAAGAGTTGAAGCTGTTATAGCTGCAAAGGGTGAGCCAACTCAATATTGAACTCTATGGACTAAGACTGGGATGCCATTAAAGTTCAAGTGTGTGTAAAGGCAGGCGTCCCAATACTTTTAAAGACATGGATAAACGACTTTGGGGTGGAGGAACTTAACTGGCCTGCACATCAGGTTGAGCTCAGGACCTCCTCCCCAAATTCGCTCATCCATGTCTTTATGGACCTTGCTTTGTGCACTGGTGTGCAGTCATGTTGGAACAGGAAGGGGCCATCCCCAAACTCCTCCCACAAAGTTGGGAGCATGAAATTGTCCAAAATGTCTTAAGAGTTCCTTTCACTGGAACTAAGGGGCCAAGCCCAACCCCTGAAATACAACCCCACACCATAATCCCCCCCTCCACCAAATGATTTGGACCAGTGAACAAGTCAAGATCCTTAAAGACATGGATGAGCGAGTTTGGGGTGGAGGAACTTGACTGGCCTTCAGAGTCCTGACCTCAACCCGATAAAACACCTTTGGGATGAATTAGAGCGTAGACTGCGAGCCACGCCTTCCTGGCCAACATCAGTACCTGACCTCAAAATACGCTTCTGGAAGAATGGTCAAACATTCCCATAGACACTCCTAAACCTTGTGGACAGCCTTCCCAGAAGAGTTGAAGCTGTTATAGCTGCAAAGGGTGGAGCCAACTCAATATTGAACCCTACGGACTAAGACTGGGATGTCATTAAAGTTCATGTGTGTGTAAAGGCCGGCGTCCCAATACTTTTGGTTACATAGTGTACCATAGAGCACGGCTTATATCAGTCTATATACATCGATGCTCCATGATGGATCAGAATAACCTTTAATAAATAAAATCCTCCCGTGCGTATGATGGGTGAGCGCTTTTTTTTTTTCCTTCCTTTTTTTCATAATCATATAAATCAAAACTCAGCCCGGGCAGCCTTACATGAAGTGACAGCTGTTTATTTAAATTACCCCGGTCTCAGTGTAATTCCATCTCTATTTGACAGACATCTGTTCCATTATTGCGGCAGATATAAATCCACATATTGTTTGCCATACTGCGCTAACAGGAAAAGGACAGTGCCAGTTGCTGCAGCAGTTGTGGCGGGGAGGAGGACATATTTAGTGATGGCGAGGAGATGAAATTAGCGTGGTGACATTACGAAGTGGCAAGGTTATCTATGAGCTGATTGCTGCCTCTGTTTATTAAAGCTGAACTACGGGGAAAAAAAAACGCTAAATACGCCATGGAGGGACAAAGACGGGGGGGGTTTTACCTGTCGGAAAAATTATAATTCTGTGCAGTCAGTCTCGTGATCCAGCCACCTCTTCCAGACAGTAGGGTCAGCGAATTAACCTCCTCTGCACCCGCATCACAACTCGGTCAAAAACGCGTCTCCAACCTTCTTCATGGACAGGAAAGGAGTAGCGGCTCAAGCCTGAATCATCTCATTACTGCCTCTTCCACCGGATTTTTTTATTTTTTATTATGCTCACCCAGAATAAAATAAATTAACAAATTAATACATAATTTTAGATTATTATTTATACACGTTGATCTTGTTTGCAAAGTGAGCAAAAGTAAAAATCTTCATCAAATGATTACAAGGACTCTTTAACCACTTTACGACCGCCCGCCGCAGATTTACTGAGGCAGGGAGACTCTCCTGCGCGAACCGACGTCGGTCACGTGCGGGAAGCTAGGGGGGCGAGCGCGCGCCGCCGGCGGCACGCTCCCGCCCCCCACTCGGCACCGGGGAAGCCGATGCATAGTTGAGGCGGCTCCGATTGCCACCTGACACCCGCGATCGCTCCCCACTGAGAGAGGACGGTCGGCTGTTGTAAACACATCTGACCGTTCTTCTCTCTGAAATGACCATAGAGCCCCTGTGATCCTTCTATATAGGAACACAGGTCTCTATGGTCATTTCACAAGCCCCGCCCCCCCAACACTTAGAAACACGCCCCTAGGTACACATCTAACCTCTTGATCACCCCACTGTGTTAACCCCTTCCCTGCCAGTGTCATTAGTACAGTGACAGCGAAGATAGGTGGCACTGATGGGTGGCACTGAAGGGCACTGATAGGTGGCACTAATCGGCAGCACTGATGGGCACTTACAGGCACCTCTGGGAAAAAAAAAAGATTTTCTGTCAGAAAATTGTGTATATAAGTAATTTATCTTCTTCACTGATGAGGCTGTACTGATGGGCACTGATATGCTGCACTAATGGGCATTGATAGGCTGCACTGATTGGCACTGACGAGACAGCACTGAAGGGCACTGATGAGGTGGGACTGATATGCAGCACTTATAAGCACTGATAGATGGCACTGATGTAAACACAGCAGACTGTTGTTCTCTCTGAAATGATCACAGAGCGCCTATGGTCCTCCTATTTAGGATCACAGATCTCTGTGTTCATTTCACAAATCCCCCATACAGTTAAAATGCACCCCCTAGGCTCACACTTAACCCTTTGATCACCCACAGGGTTAACCCCTTCTCTGCCAGTGTCATTATTACAGTAACAGTGCATATGTTTAGCAGTAGTAATGTCACTGGTCCCCCCAAAAGGGTCAAAATGTCGCAGTCTATCAAAAAATCGCAGATCGCCACCATTACTAGTAAAAAAAAAAGAAAAAACAATAAAAATGACATAAATCTTTCCTGTAGTTAGTAGACGTGATAACTTTTGTGCAAACCAATCAAAATACACTTATTGGGACTTTTTTTAACCACTTAAGCCCCAGCCCTATTTCGGACACTTTTTGTTTACAAGAAAAAAATCAGTATTTTTTCCTAGAAAACTACTTAGAACCCCCAAACATTATATATATTTTTTGAGAAAAGACTCTGGAGAATAAAATGTCGGTCATTACAATATTTTTTGTCACGCGGTATTTGCGCAGCGGTCTTTAAAACGCCATTTTTTTGGAAACATTTTGAAAAATCACATTTCACTGCATTTAAAAAATACTAAACAGTAAAGTTAGCCCATTTTTTTTTATATTGTGAAAGATGATGTTACGCCGAGTAAATAGATACCCAACATGTTACGGTTTAAAATTGCGCCCCCCCGTGGGATGGCGGCAAACTACGGTCAATAGAGATCTCAATCTGCGACATTTTAAATGTATTTAACGGTTACCAGTTTAGAGTTAGAGTGTAGCTCTTTTTTTTAAATTATTGCCCACGCTCTGGCGATCGCGGCGATACCTCACATGTGTGGTTTGAACAGCGATTTCATTCGCGGCTCGACTTCCGTATACGTTTTCTTTCGTGCGCGAGCTAACGGTGACGGGGGCGGCTAAAAATTTTTTTTTCCTATTTATTTTACTTTTTTTTTTAACTTTATTACAGGTTTTAAAGAAAAAAATCTGATCACTTTTATTGTTGTCACAAGCAATGTAAACATCCCTTGTGACACCAATATGTAGTGACAGGTACTCTTTATGGAGGGATCGAGGGACTAAAAGACACCAAACCCCTCCACTACACTTCCCTGTATGCAAAACGCCGAAAACTGCGTTTTTGCATACAGCCGTTTTTTAAATTTGCCGCTTTTTGCAGCACAGTAACCCGGAAGTGACGTCATGGACGCCGCCTCCGTGTTACGTCATCGGAGGCCCGATCAAAGCCGTTTCCGGCATTGATCGGGACTCCATCCAGCCAGCGGACATGCCGGCTGGGTGCTCAGGGCTCCCGGTGGGACGGGAGCCCCGAGCAAAGTCACGGAAGGCAGCGGGAGGGGGGGGGGACGTCCCCTCTCGCTCACCCGGGTAACGATCGAGCGGCTCCCGAGCCGCATCGGTCGTTACCGACGGAAAGCCGAGCGTTGGCTGTTAACCACAGTACCGGGATGATGCCTCTAGCTAGAGGCATCATCCCGGTATACCCCCGCAAATTCTGCCGACGTATATATACGTCGATATGCGGTAAGTGGTTAACCAAAAATATGTAGCAGAAAACAAATTGGCCTAAAATGTTAAAAGAAATTTGATTTTTAATTTTTTTTGGGGGGAATGTCATATATCAAAATGTGAAAAATATTGTTTTTTTTTTAAATTGTCGCTCTTTTTTTGTTTATAGCGCAAAAAATAAAAATCGCAGAGGTGATCAAATACCACCAAAAGAAAGTTATATTTGTGGGGAAAAAAGGATGTACATTTTGTTTGAGCACAGCGTCGCACGACCGCGCAATTGTCCATTAAATAACGCAGTACTGAATCGTAAAATAGGGCCTGGTCATAAAGGGGCAAATCTTTCCGGGTTTTAAAGTGGTTAAAGCGTAACTCCACTTTTGTTGAGAGAAAAAACATTCCCCTCTGGGTGATCTCTGTACATTGCAGGGATTGTAACAAACTTTGTTGCAGATTCCTACTTTTTGTTATTCTGAAGAAATCATTGTTTGTTCCTCTGTGCTGAGTGGCTCTAATGGGAGTGGTTTCATAATTATCTATCAGCTGTGGCAGCTGCAGAGCTCTAATGAGGAAATCTGCTGGGCCTGCGTCCCTTTAGCCGTGTTCCTATTGGGAGTATCTCACCAAAAAAAATGACATTTTTGTTGCAGGGGATGCCAGAAATCTGACTTGTATCTTAGTGCAGACTTCTGGGAAAATTGGTGAGCCAATCACACAAGCAGGAAATGATGTTTCTGGGGGTGTGGTCAGTATACATTCTGTGTACAGAACACCTCCAGGCGGCCATATTGTATTGCATTTTCAGAAAATTATAACAGCTGCAGATTGAAAAGGAAAGGTCATTATTAATAACATTCAGTTACAATATGATTTGTGTCGCAATTGTATACGCTATATTGTTTTTTCTTTGTTTGCTGATTTTTTCCCCCACAAAAGTGGAGTTACCTTTTAACCACTTGCCGACCGCCCCAGGCAGATTTACTGCAGCAGGGTGGCTCGGCCGTGCATAATCATGTAGATCTATGTGATTATGTGCACACAGTCGTGGCGGCGTGCGCGCTTCGCCAGAGCCGCGCTCCCACTGTGATTAGACACAGCGGGAGCCAGACTGCGGGAGCAGCAGATACAATCGCCGCCGGCCTCCCGCGATCTTCACAGAAACTGACAGGAGAACCATAGTACTAAATGAACCGCACATGTCTACTCCTAAACCTTGTGGACAGCCTTCCCAGAAGAGGTGCAGCTGTTATAGTATACTGTAATATAGTGTATCTAGGACAAGTTTAATCTTCCTATATAAGACTTTCTCCCTCATCGATAGTTCTAAATAAAATCTTTCCATTTTCATTACACACCTTTTTTTTAGTACCAGTGATGTCATCACCGGGCCTCTGTTCCTGTCTATGCAATGAAAGCATATCACGACTGGTGGGAGGGGCTGGCAGGGGGGCTGTACCTAGCTTCCTGAAGACATCACAGCACACGCCTCAGTACTTCTCTCAGGAACCTTCAGTCCTGATGCAAGCAGGGGGAGGAGTTATGCAAATCTCAAAATGCCTTGATGGGTGGGTGTCAGTCTGGAGGAGTGGGCGTTCTTAAGCAGGCTGGATTTGCATTGGTACCACCCACATTTGGTTCTGAGCATTCATGATTGGAGCCTTTGATGCAAGCAGTGGGTGGGCTCTTGGGAGGGGTTATGCAAATATCAAAATGCCTTGATGGGTGGGTGTCAGTCTGGAGGAGTGGGCGTTTCTAGGCAGGCTGGATTTGCAAAGGTCCTACCCACATTTGGTTCTGAGCCTTCATGATTGGAGTCCTTGAATCAAGCAGTGGGCAGGCTCTTGGGAGGGGTTATGCAAAAATCGAAATGCCTTGATGGGTGGGTGTCAGTCTGGAGGAGTGGGCGTTTCTAGGCAGGCTGGATTTGCAAAGGTCCTACCCACATTTGGTTCTGAGCCTTCATGATTGGAGTACTTGAAGCAAGCAGTGGGCAGGCTCTTGGGAGGGGTTATGCAAAAATCGAAATGCCTTGATGGGTGGGTGTCGGTCTGCAGGAGTGCAGCCACAGTGATCTTTGGGTTCTTCTTTACCTCTCTCACCAAGGCTCTTCTCCCCCGATAGCTCAGTTTGGCCGGACGGCCAGCTCTAGGAAGGGTTCTGGTCGTCCCAAATGTCTTCCATTTGAGGATTATGGAGGCCACTGTGCTCTTAGGAACCTTAAGTGCAGCAGAAATCTTTTTGTAACCTTGGCCAGATCTGTGCCTTGCCACAATTCTGTCTCTGAGCTCTTTAGGCAGTTCCTTTGACCTCATGATTCTCATTTGCTCTGACATGCATTGTGATCTGGAAGGTCTTATATAGACAGGTGTGTGGCTTTCCTAATCAAGTCCAATCATTATAATCAAACACAGCTTGACTCAAATGAAGGTGTAGAACCATCTCAAGGATGATCAGAAGAAATGGAAAGCACCTGAGTTAAATATATGAGTGTCACAGCAAAGGGTCTGAATACTTAGGACCATGTGATATTTCAGTTTTTCTTTTTTAATAAATCTGCAACAATGTCAACAATTCTGTGTTTTTCTGTCAGTATGGGGTGCTATGTGTACATTCATGAGGAAGAAGAATGAACTTAAATGATTTTAACAAATGGCTGCAATATAACAAAGAGTGAAAAATTTAAGGGGGTCTGAATACTTTCCGTACCCACTGTATATGTATATATTATTTTTTTTTTTTTTTTTACACAAATAGAGATTTCTTTTTATTTTTTATTTATTTTTTTTTATTTTTTTATTTATTTATTTTTATTTATGTTTTTTATTGATTATGTATAAGCAAAACATTATGTAAGTTGCGGATGCAGCCACTAGATATAGTACAACTTTTATGAGGTAGCATTTAGTTTAACAGTTAAACACGTAGATATGGAGAGTAATTAGGTCACTGTTGTGTGCATATGATATGCTGCAAGGCACATACTAAAGTGATAACAATAACAACTTCATATTTAATTTTTTTTTATTATATTTATTTTAAAATATTTGTTATTTATTTTTTTATACATAATTGAAAATAAAATACCAAACATTGTGAAAATAAAAAAAAAAGTTTTTTTTTTAGTTTCTTTAGTTTCAAATTTCGCAAACAAATAATCTTTCTTCATAAATGTAGGCCGAAATGTAACATTTTTTTTTGGTAAAAATAACCCAAACGTATATTAATTGGTTTGTGTGAAAGTCATAGATTTTACAAACTATGGGATGTATATCTGACAATTGATCAATCCTGGTGTACGGACTCATTTCTTGAGGCCCCAAAATGCCAGGACAGCACAGTTACCCATCAAATTACCTCTTTTTGGAAAGTTGGCAGTCCAGGGTATATAGTAAGAGGCATTTCCGTTTTTTTTTTTTTTTTGTAAGTTGTCATTTTCTTGTCACAATTTTTGTAAAATGAAGAAATTGAAAAAAAAAACTTTTTTTTTTTTCCCACAATTCTTTTTTTTTTTTTTTACATGCTGTCACCAGTGCAGTACAGTGTCATCATATGACTGGTTTGGCGGTGACCAGAAATCCTGACTGGTGACAATGTAAAAAAAAAATAATAATAATAATAATAATTCTTTTTTCAATTTTGTTTTAACTTTTTTTACAATGTTTTTTTTTTTTTTTCTTTTTTTTTTAAATATTCTCATCAGAGTAGTTTACTGTACTATACTTACATAGTTACATAGTTAGTCAGGTTGAAAAAAGACAAGTCCATCTGGCTCAACCAATAAAAAAAAAAAAAACAGTAACAAAAACCCAACCATACAATCCCATATACACAATCCTATACCCACAGTTGATCCAGAGGAAGGTGAAAAACCCCAGCAAAGTGCGATCCAATTTACTACAGCAGGGGAAAAAAAATTCTTCCTTATCCCCCGAGAGGCAATCAGATATTCCCAGGATCAACTTTACCTATAAATATTAGTACTCACTTATATTAAATACTCTCAGGAAGGGATGGTGGGAGGGGGTGATCAGGGATTTATTTATTATTTTTAATTTATTTTTTTTACACTGTGATTGCTTGATAGAGTGATGATCCCTGTTACAGCAATCACTTGAACTTTCAATCCTGAATGGCTTTTATTCCTGACTCATTGTTTACTATTGTGATGCTGTGATTGGCCAACATCCAGTGTTGGGGGTAACTAGTTACAAAGTAACGGATTACAGTAACTACATTACTTTTTTTGATAACGAAGTAAAGTAACTAGTTACAATACTAATATTGGTAACTACACTACTTTACTAGGCTATGGGAAGTAACTACACTACTTTACTAGGCTATAGGAGGTATCTACACTACTTTACTAGACTATAGGAGGTAACTACACTACTTTACTAGACTATAGGAGGTAACTACACTACTTTACTAGGCTATAGGAGGTAACTACACTACTTTACTAGACTATAGGAGGTAACTACACTACATTACTAGACTATAGGAGGTAACTACACTACTTTACTAGACTATAGGAAGTAACTACACTACTTTACTAGACTATAGGAGGTAACTACACTACTTTACTAGACTATAGGAGGTAACTACACTACTTTACTAGACTATAGGAGGTAACTACACTACTTTACTAGACTATAGGAAGTAACTACACTACTTTACTAGGCTATAGGGGGTAACTACACTACTTTACTAGGCTATAGGAGGTAACTACACTACTTTACTAGGCTATAGGAGGTAACTACACTACTTTACTAGGCTATAGGAGGTAACTACACTACTTTACTAGGCTATAGGAGGTAACTACACTACCTTACTAGGCTATAGGAGGTAACTACACTACTTTACTAGACTATAGGAGGTAACTACACTACTTTACTAGGCTATAGGAGGTATCTACACTACTTTACTAGGCTATAGGAGGTAACTTCACTACTTTACTAGACTATAGGAGGTAACTACACTACTTTACTAGACTATAGGAGGTAACTACACTACTTTACTAGGCTATAGGAGGTAACTACACTACTTTACTAGGCTATAGGAAGTAACTACACTACTTTACTAGGCTATAGGAGGTAACTACACTACTTTACTAGGCTATAGGATGTAACCACACTACTTTACTAGGCTATAGGAGGTATCTACACTACTTTACTAGGCTATAGGAGGTAACTACACTACTTTACTAGACTATAGGAGGTATCTACACTACTTTACTAGGCTATAGGAGGTAACTACACTACTTTACTAGGTTATAGGAACGCGCTTTCCTGCGTTACCCAAGCCGTGCAATACAATCGTTATTTTGAAGAATAGAGAGGGATGAAGTTTATGACTTTTTGTTGCACTTTATGTTTTATTCTGTTTTTTCAGGTTTTGTTCTCATGTTTCCCAAAGCCGGTGTTTATACAATTAACTCTATGCAGAAAGAGTGTCATGTATCTTCTTCTACACCGTCAATTAAGAAAGAGGAAAGTAAAGTAATAAGTAGTGAAGTTACTTTTCAAATGCAGTAACTAGTAAAGTAATCTCATTACAATTTACAGAAGTAACTAGTTACATTTTTTGAGTAACTACCCCAACACTGCCAACAGCTATCACATGGTATAGGCCGGGTGATTTGATGGGCCCAGGTACCATGTGTTGGTGACCAATCACAGATCACACAGTCAAAAACAATGAGGTCATGAATGGATTCCATTGATGACTATTGTTTACTAGGTGTCATGTGATCGCACAGCAATCCTGTGGTACCTGGGCCAATCACAGCAGCCTAATAGAGGGGCAACTCAATCCACCGTGTCCGTTGACCGACACCTCTCCCGCCACCCATAAAAATGATCCCGCGATAAATCCACCGCTGGGACCACTTATGTTAAAGCGGACCGCCCACCATTTAAAAAAAATACTGGCAGCTATCTGCAGCCATAACCCAGGTATTTAACGCCAAAGTACCGACGTAAAACTGCGGTGGGCGGTCTGTAAGTGGTTAACCACTTGCCGACCGGCTGCTGCGGCAGGTCGGCAGGTTCCCGCGAAATGGAGTACTCATACGTCGTTTCCCTGGAGCGATCGTGGGGGGCGCACACTCATTCGCCAGAAGGGAAGCTGATCTGCGGGGCCGAGCACCCGCAAATCACTCCCCGTAGAGACAGAACACCGGTCTGCTGTTATAAACAAGGCAGACAGGCATTCTGTCAGTAATGAACACAGGGATCCCCCTATTTAGGCACACAGGTCCCTGTGTTCATGCAGCAAGCCCATCCCCCACACAGTTAGAAAGCACCCCCTAGGCTCACATTTAACCCTTTGATCGCCCCTGGCATTAACTCCCTTCCCTGCCAGTGTCATTATTACAGTGACAGTGCATATTTTTAGCACTGATTACTGTAGTAATGTCACTGGTCCCCCCAAAAGTGTCAAAAATGTCAGTTAGGGGTCCGATCTGTCCGCCGCAATGTCGCAGTCCCGCTAAAAATCGCAGATTGCTGCCATTACTAGTAAAAAGAATTAAATAAATAAATAAAAATGACATAAATCTTTCCCCTAGTTTTTAGACACAATAGATTTTGCGCAAAACTTATTGGGATTTTTTTTTTACCAAAAATATGTAGCAGAATAAAAATTGGCCTAAAATGATGAAAAAAAAATGTGATTTTTACATTTTTTTAATTGGGAATGTTATAAAGCAGAATGTGAAAAATATTGTTTTTTTTTTTTTTTTTTCAGAATTGTCGCTCTTTTTTTGTTTATAGTGCAAAAAATAAAAATCGCACAGGTGATCAAATACCACCAAAAGAAAGCTCTGTTTGTGGGGAAAAAAGGACGTCAATTTTTTTAGGTGCAGCATCGCACGACCGCGCAATTGTCCGTTAGAGTAACGCAGTGCCGAATCACGAAAAATGGCCTGGTCATTAAGGTGGAAAACCTTCCGGTCCAGAAGTGGTTAATGTCAAAGTACCGGAGTAAAACTGCGGCGGGCGGTCCAGAAGTGGTTAAAGGATACAATTGATGAAATCAGATGAAGAAGGCGCTGAAAGGGTTTATTTCTTAAAATCACTTTAAGAAGTATAACGCAACGTTTGCACCAATCCAAGTCCTGAGATACAGAAATAATAAATTCACCGAAATAAAAAGACATTATTCAGATGATGAAATAATTATAATGATAATAAATAATGATAAAAAAATAAAATGATCAACTAAAAGTAAATAAATAACAATAATAATTATATATATATATATAAATGATAGAATGATAAATTAAATAAACATAAATAAATAATAATAATACTTTAAAATAAAATAAAATGATAAAATAATAAATAACATAAAATAATAAATGAAATAAAAATAAATAAATAAATAAATAATATATTATAACAACAACAATAACAATAATAATAATAATAATAATAATAATAATAATAATAATAATACTAATAACAATAATAATAACAATACTAATAACAATACTAATAACAATAACAATATATATATATATATATATATATATATATATATATATATATATATATATATATATATATATATATATATATACAGTGGGTACGGAAAGTATTCAGACCCCCTTAAATTTTTCACTCTTTGTTATATTGCAGCCATTTGCTAAAATCATTTAAGTTCATTCTTCTTCCTCATGAATGTACACATAGCACCCCATACTGACAGAAAAACACAGAATTGTTGACATTGTTGCAGATTTATTAAAAAAGAAAAACTGAAATATCACATGGTCCTAAGTATTCAGACCCTTTGCTCAGTATTTAGTAGAAGCCCCCTTTTGATCTAATACAGCCAGGAGTCTTTTTGGGAAAGATGCAACAAGTCTTTCACACCTGGATTTGGGGATCCTCTGCCATTCCTCCTTGCAGATCCTCTCCAGTTCTGTCAGGTTGGATGGTAAACGTTGGTGGACAGCCATTTTTAGGTCTCTCCAGAGATGCTCAATTGGGTTTAAGTCAGGGCTCTGGCTGGGCCATTCAAGAACAGTCATGGAGTTGTTGTGAAGCCAATCCTTCGTTATTTTTAGCTGTGTGCTTAGGGTCATTGTCTTGTTGGAAGGTAAACCTTCGGCCCAGTCTGAGGTCCAGAGCACTCTGGAGAAGGTTTTTGTCCAGGATATCCCTGTACTTGGCCGCATTCATCTTTCCCTCGATTGCAACCAGTCGTCCTGTCCCTGCAGCTGAAAAACACCCCCACAGCATGATGCTGCCACCACCATGCTTCACTGTTGGGACTGTATTGGACAGGTGATGAGCAGTGCCTGGTTTTCTCCACACATACCGCTTAGAATTAAGGCCAAAAAGTTCTATTTTGGTCTCATCAGACCAGAGAATCTTATTTCTCACCATCTTGGGGTCCTTCAGGTGTTTTTTAGCAAACTCCATGCGGGCTTTCATGTGTCTTACACTGAGGAGAGGCTTCCGTCGGGCCACTCTGCCATAAAGCCCCGACTGGTGGAGGGCTGCAGTGATGGTTGACTTTCTACAACTTTCTCCCATCTCCGGACTGCATCTCTGGAGCTCAGCCACAGTGATCTTTGGGTTCTTCTTTACCTCTCTCACCAAGGCTCTTCTCCCCCGATAGCTCAGTTTGGCCGGACGGCCAGCTCTAGGAAGGGTTCTGGTCGTCCCAAACGTCTTCCATTTGAGGATTATGGAGGCCACTGTGCTCTTAGGAACCTTAAGTGCAGCAGAAATCTTTGCCTTGCAACAATTCTGTCTCTGAGCTCTTCAGGCAGTTCCTTTGACCTCATGATTCTCATTTGCTCTGACATGCATTGTGATCTGGAAGGTCTTATATAGACAGGTGTGTGGCTTTCCTAATCAAGTCCAATCAGTATAATCAAACACAGCTGGACTCAAATGAAGGTGTAGAACCATCTCAAGGATGATCAGAAGAAATGGAAAGCACCTGAGTTAAATATATGAGTGTCACAGCAAAGGGTCTGAATACTTAAGACCATGTGATATTTCAGTTTTTCTTTTTTAATAAATCTGCAACAATGTCAACAATTCTGTGTTTTTCTGTCAGTATGGGGTGCTATGTGTACATTCATGAGAAAGAAGAATCAACTTAAATGATTTTAGCAAATGGCTGCAATATAACAAAGAGTGAAAAATTTAAGGGGGTCTGAATACTTTCCGTACCCACTGTATATATATATATATAAAAATAAATGATAAAATAATAAATAAAAAAAATAAATAAATAATAACAATAATAGAAATGATCAAATAATAAATAAAATAAAAATAAATTATACATAAATAATAATAATAATAATAATAATAAAACTAAATAAAATGATAAAATAAATGATGCAATAATAAAAAAATAAATAGTATATAATAATAATAATGATAATAATAATAATAAATAAATAGTAAACAAATAATAATAAATAAAATAAAATAATGATAAAACAAATGATGAAATAATTATTAATATAAATATAATGATAAATATAATGATGAAATAATTGCAGTGGATTGAAATGTGCCCGGCGGTTCGATGGGGAGAAGAGATTGATATATATTTATGTCATTTGTTTTGGGGGAGGAAGAATCGTGTCGCACAGGACGGGCAGCGGAGCGACAGTGGCGATCGGTCGCCATTCTCAGGGTGGAAGGAATATAAATTGGTCAGCCAGTCATGCGGGGGATGGGAACATCTGGAGACACGTGTAGCGGCAGGTGGGGAGACAGCGCAGCTCCATCAATGAGCCGCCGACAGATGAGCGCTGACAGACGTGATGGAGCGATCGCCGCTAAGAAACCGCCAAATCCCCCAAAAACTTCTCACTTCTTCTACATTAGAAGCAAAGCAACTCAGCGGGGTGTGAGAGAGCCCAAGGCCTCGATCGCTCTTCATTGTGGAACGTACGAAGAGAGTCAGTGCTAAAGAGGAGAAACTGTGTGCACCCGCTAAAAAGGAGACCCCCCCCCCCCCAAAAGAAAGATCAATACGCATTTAGAACATTTAGGTGACCACCGGCCTCCCCTCCAGTCTTGCACAGTTGTAGCGGCTCCTCTCCCGGACTGAAACGGCTTCCTCTGATTTCACCGCATACTGTGAGCTTCTCACCATGTGCATTAGAAGATAAGCCCCTCCCTCATTTTCTGGCTGAAGGACGTCCAGCATTACCATCCCTGGCCGGCCCCTTTTATTCATTAGATTGTAGTTCTGTCAATCATACATCACAGGTGGGCGTTACCTATGTAAATGCAGGCTGCCCAGGAACGCCCACTCCTCCAGACTGACACCAGCCCATCAAGGGATTTTTGATATTTGCATAACTCCTCCCACTGCTTAAAAGCAGAGGGCTCCTCAGAGTAGTACTGAAGCAGGGGGGACGCAATGTACAGCCCCACTTCTGGCTCCTCCCACCAGCCGTGATCTGCCTGCATTGCATAGAGAAGAACAGAGAACCAGTCATGGGACTAAAATAAGGTATGAAATAGGAATGGAACAGATTTATTTAAATATTAAATTAACATATCAATGGGGGGAGGGCCTACACACATCTCCCCCAGCCCCCAGTGCCTATAACATGTCTGGATGGCAGTCCTATTGGTTCCCAGTAAGCTTACTTGAGTGCACAGTCATGCAGTTTTGTGTCACCAGTCTGCCTCTTTCTGTGCTCTCCTCCTTCTGTAAATTATCTAAACACATCTCCCTCAGCCCCCAGTGCCTGCAACATGTCTGGATGGCAGTAGTAAGCGATGCAGGTGGAGTCTTATTGGCTCCCAGTGTGCCCAGTAAGCTTCCTGGAGTGCACAGTTGGGCAGTTTGGCTTACAAGGTAAAATCTGTTTTTTGCTGCTGGACAATTACTTAGAGCCCCCAAACCTTATATATAACATTTTACTTAGCAGAGACCCCGGAGAATAAAATGGCCATCGTTTACATTTTTTATGTCACGCGGTTTCTGCGCAGCGGTTTTTTAAAAGCAATTTTTGAAAAAAAAAAATAAACTTTAACCACTCATGGACCGGAAAGTTTTACCCCCTTAATGACCAGGCCCTATTTTGCGATTTGGCATTGCGTTATTTTAACGGAAAACTGTGCGGTCGTGCGACGCTGTACCCAAAAAAATTGATGTCCTTTTTTTCCCACAAATAGAGCTTTCTTTTGGTGGTATTTGATCACCTGTGCAATTTTTTTATTTTTTGCGCTATAAACAAAAAAAGGAGCGACAATTCTGAAAAGAAAAAAAAAACAATATTTTTCACATTCTGATATAAAACATTCCCAATAAAAAAAAAATAATAATAAAAATCATTTTAGGCCAATTTGTATTCTGCTACATATTTTTGCTATAAAAAAATCCCAATAAGCGTATATTGATAGGTTTAAATGTACAAACCATGGGATATTTTTATGGAACTTTTATTTATTTTTACTAGTAATGGCGGCAATCAACAAATTATAGCGGGACTGCAACATTGTGGCGGACACATTGGACTCTAACTGACACTTTTGATACTTTTTTGGGGACCAGTGAACGATCGGCGGGTCCCAGTTGACATCGGGTCCGCCAGACCCGCTGATTGGCTCCCGCTGTGTCCAATCACAGTGAGAGCAGGTTGCCGGCGGCGCACGTGTGTGCTGCAGAGTGCAGACCCGAAAGTGCTAAATCACGTACCTGTAGCCGCCCCCCCACGGTAGATGTACGGTATGGGGGGCGTCCGGCAAGCAGCTAAAGTGATGCTAAAGTCGTTATTTTTTTACAAACCTGCCCTGCGCAGTCCAGATCCCCCTCTTCCTGCTATGGGGGACACCTGAGCCGAGCCGCTGCTCTGGGTGTCGATTCAGACACTGAGCCCCACCCCCTCTCTCTCCTCATTGGCTCACTGGCTTTGATTGACAGCAGCAGGAGGCAATGGCGCCCCACTGCTGTCTCAGCCAATAAGGAGGGAGAGTCCCCAGACAGCCGAGGCTCTCGTGCAATATCGCTGGATTGAAATGGGGTTCAGGTAAGTATTAGGGGGTGTGAGGGGGGCTGCTGCGCACAGAAGGCTTTTATCCCAATGCAGAGAATGCACTTTCTGCATTTACAGCCCCTTTAATAGAGCTCTAAACTCTCATTTTTTCTTCTACATTCCCTCCGTTACTGGGAGAATCTCACAGGGATGGGGAAGTTGTCTACTCACACTTCCAAAGACTGGAGAATCATCCTCTGTACCCCAATTGTCAGAAGGAACATTGTGTTGGTTTCAACTTCTGTGTCTTGTTGAAGAGTTCAGCTGCCTGTGGATGGTGCCAAGTCAGTAGGTGACCAGACTGTGCAGATAGATTGGGTCTAAGGAGATATGTCAATGCATAAAGCAGCATATGAAACATAACACTGGGGATGGTCAACCATTTGTCACCATCAGGGAGTTAATCTAGGGCAGTGTTATACCTGAAGGGTTTCACATGTACTGTCACTTTAAGGCTGGCTCCACCCAGGAGTGATGACAAGGGTCAAGGGGCAGAGTGGCCATCTTTAGAGACATGTAGAGATGTATTGATATGCAGAGCTGTCCTGTAATGCTGTACAGTGAGTCCTGAATAAACAACCGTTGTTCCAGACCAGAGTCCTGTGTCTCTCACAACACGGAGAATATAACAGTGGCGACGAGGATGGGATTTTCAAGGTTACTATCCGTGTGAGAAAGGAAAGGAAGAAAAAAAAACTCTGGATTGTCAGGAATACAAACACCCACAGAGCCCAGCAGGAAAATGTCATTGATCGGGACATTAAGTGAATTTGATGGCGAACAGACAACGTGGATTTCTTGGATTGAAAGATTAGAACAATATTTCTGTGCAAATGCCATCCCAGGCGACAGGCAAGTAGCAGTGTTTCTGAC
Organism: Pelophylax lessonae; assembly: GCF_965119305.1. Lineage (NCBI taxonomy): Eukaryota > Metazoa > Chordata > Amphibia > Anura > Ranidae > Pelophylax > Pelophylax lessonae. The sequence goes on from NC_138774.1 coordinate 9,329,771, forward strand.
AGTGGTTGGTGCTAGGACATATGACACTCTTAGGGATCTCCTTTTCCCTGAAAAACCAGCAACTAAGACTTTGGCAGAGCTCCTGACACTGTTAGGGAATCACTTCCAGCCTAAACCACTAGAGATTGCAGAAAGATTCAGGTTCTATCAGCGGCAGCAGCAGCCGGGTGAAGATATTAAGGCTTACGTGCTCGCCCTTCGCAGACTAGCCTCAACCTGTTCTTTTGGGGAGTATTTACCAACTGCACTGAGGGATAAGTTTGTCATGGGACTGAATAGTGAGTCTAGCCAAAAGAGACTGTTAACAGAGAAAGACCTTACCCTTACAAAGGCAATTGAGATAGCTTCAGTGATGGAAATGGCTGTGAAAGATACAGAAGCTTTGAACCCCCAGAGCAGAAGGGGAGAGGTTAAAGAGGAAGTTTTCAGAACAGCAGTCAAGCAAACTGCAGCTAACGGTAAATATAGACTCTCATCAAGCCGGGAGTCAGCTTGCTACCGTTGTGGGAATACAGACCATGATCACAAAGTCTGCCGGTTTAAGGATCAGCTCTGTCATAATTGTGGTAAGGCAGGCCATCTGAAACGAGTCTGCCGTAGTAAGAAGGTGCGAAATAAACAACCTCTGAACACCAGGACAAAGGCATATATGGTGGGAAGATATACATCGTCATCTGAATCAGAGGATGAGGAAGTGCTCCACAGATTGGACATACATCATATGCATTCAGCACCCTCAGCAATGACTGTAGAGGTAACCGTGGAAGGAAAGAAACTCAAGATGGATGTAGACACAGGAGCAGCAGTTTCAGTTATCACCCAGAAACAATGGAGAAAACTTCTGATCCGAACAACTGTCCGTCCAACACCAATCAAACTGCAGACATACTCAAAGCAGATACTCCACCCACTGGGGTACGTGAAAGTACAGGTATCCTACAAGGGTCAGACAAAGAGAATGCCATTATATATCCTAGAACATGGGGGACCCCCTCTTTTTGGGAGAGACTGGATTGCTCACTTTGGCATGCCAGACATCGCCATTAACCCCTGCAACACCGTGACCATCCCATCAGGGGATGAAGAGGGATGGGTGAAGTCCCTGAAACAGCGATTCCCGCAAGTCTTTGATAACCATTTGGGAAAAATAAAGCATGACTGTGTGAGACTCAGGCTGAAACCCAACGCCCAGCCTAGGTTCTTCAAAGCTCGGACGGTACCTTTCGCACTCCGAGCAGGTGTGGAAGCTGAACTAAGCCGGCTGGAGGAACAAGGTGTCATCTCAAAGGTAGAGCACAGCGAGTGGGCATCACCAGTTGTACCAGTAAAGAAAGCGAATGGGGACTTACGCATTTGTGGCGATTTCCGCATGGCACTAAATTCTCAACTGGAGATAGACCAGTATCCCCTACCCAGAGTAGATGACATTTTTGCCTCTCTTGCAGGAGGTCAAAAGTTCACCAAGCTTGATCTCAGGCAAGCTTATTTACAGTTTGAGGTCCACCCTTCGTCCCGCAAGTTTCTAACCATCAACACTCACAAGGGACTGTATGAATACAATCGGATGGTGTTTGGGGTAGCCTCCGCCCCAGCCATTTGGCAACGCAAAATGGATGAGATTTTGGCGGATATTCCTTTCACACAGTGCCTGTTAGATGACATGCTCATCACGGGCCTGACGGACCAGGAACACAAGCGTAACGTGGAGCTTGTGTTGGCCAGACTCCAAGAGCAGGGTCTAAAAGTGAACTTAGCGAAATGCCAATTCATGGTACCTAAATTGGAGTTTTGTGGCCACCTTGTGGATGCAGAGGGTATACACACCACGGAAGCCAAAGTTGATGCTTTAGTAAAAGCTCCAGCCCCGACCAACGTCCAGCAGCTGCGATCATACCTGGGCTTGCTGAACTATTACCACAAATTCCTGCCGGATCTAGCACACACTTTGTTTCCATTAAACAAGCTTTTGGAGAAACACTCCAGATGGAACTGGTCGGCTGCATGCCAACGTGCTTTTGAAGTTTCTAAGCGAAAGCTGTTGGCGTCACGCATGCTCGTGCACTATGACCTCCAAAGGCCTCTCACCTTGGCTTGTGATGCCTCACCCTATGGTCTAGGGGCTGTACTATCTCACGTTTTACCAGATGGGTCAGAGAAACCTGTGGCATTCGCCTCCAGGTCCTTGACAAAAGCAGAAAGCAATTACTCTCACATTGACAAAGAGGCTCTGGCGCTCATATGGGCAATTAAGAAGTTTCATCTTTACCTGTATGGTAGGGAATTCACCATACTGACTGATCATAAACCACTCCTTCAGATCTTTAGCCCTGACAAAGGCATCTCCCAGACGACTGCAGCCCGTCTTCAACGCTATGCCCTATTCTTGGGAGCATATAGCTACAAAATCCAGTATCGCAGCCATGATGCCAACGCTAATGCAGACGCCATGTCCCGTCTGACAAGGACATTAACAGACTCTTCTCCACCTGTCAAGAGTTGTCGTTACACTAGCCTGTCCTTTCTGTCTTCCGGGGAAGTAGCAGCCCATACAGCCAAGGATACCTTCCTTAAGACAATACTCTCCTGGGTACGGTACGGTTGGCCTGCAACTGTCACACAGGATTACGAGCCTTACTTCCGTAGGCGTCTGGAATTAACTGTGTCTGGCAACTGTGTTTTATGGGGAGACCGAGTGATCGTTCCACAGACCCTCCGGAGACACATTCTGGAATTGCTACATACTGGTCATCCCGGGGGCACACGTATGAAACAAAAGGCCCGAGGCTATGTGTGGTGGCCAAACCTCGACTCCGATATCACGACATATGTGAATGCGTGTGCTGGATGTGCACAAACTGCGAGAGACCCTCCTCGAGGGTGCGTCCAGCCCTGGACTTGGCCCACGGTTCCCTGGTTTCGCCTACACTTGGACTTTGCAGGCCCGATCAGAGGACACACCTTTTTGATCATTATTGATGCCCATTCAAAGTGGCCTGAGGTCGTTCCTGTTACTCAGCCAACGACTAAGGCGACGATTTCCATACTGTTACATCTCGCTGCTACGTTTGGATACCCCAGAGAAATTGTCACAGACAACGGTGCACAATTCACAAGCCAGGAGTTTCAGGGTTTCCTGACTGCCCACAACATCAAACACAAGTTGACCGCACCTTACCACCCGGCTACAAATGGTCAAGCAGAAAGGTTTGTACAGACCTTCAAACGCTATTTCAAAGCTACTGTGGCTACAAGTAAACAACAGTCCCTGTCACCCCAGCAGCTGGACTCCTTCCTTTCTGCTTACAGAACCACACCACATGCAACCACTGGGAAAACTCCAGCTGAACTTCTTTTGGGTCGGCAGCCATGGACTGTTTTGGATATGCTCCGCCCTCAAACGGTCCAGGAACATGTACGGCAGTCCCAAGACAAGAGGGTCGAACACGACGAGATTCCCCGGTTTACAGCCCAGCAAAAGGTATGGGCCCGATCTTATGGCGCTTCCAACACTCGTTGGCTTCCTGCTATCGTCGCAGAGACTTTGGGACCCAAAATGTATAGGGTCTGCCTGGAAGATGGTTCCATTTGCAGACGGCATGCGGACCAATTGCGTTCTCGTTCTCAGCTGCCCGAATCCCTGACATCGGCTGCACCTCCAGTGTCTCAAGGATCTGCTCCTACCGGATCAGGAGGCATTGAGACTGATGCTTGGGGAGACTCTGAACTTTTGAACTCAGCTCCAACAGAGCCCTCCAGCCCTGGTCCAGAGGTCTGCTCACCCTCTGAGCTAGGGAATCCCCTCTTGGCCCCGCCGGTGTCCATTCCGGCCAGCCCTGCTTCCTCCAGCCCCGAGTCGCTGGGTGCCCGTCCTCAACGACACTGTCGCCCTCCTGACCGGTTTCAAATGCAAGACCGGTTACGAGACTTTCGACGGGCCCGCCGAAAGTGATCCGCTGCCATTTTCTCCCCGGAGCTTCCCTGGAAGTTGTTCTCACATCCGGACGTGGAAGAAACCATGTAAATCTCCTGAGTTGGAGGACTGTATTGGACAATTATGAGTTACTGTTTTATGCCTGTTCTCGTTTTGTTGTTTTTTTTTTTTTTGTTTTTTGTTTTTTTTTTTAGGTATGGATGGAAGGTGTTATACCTGAAGGGTTTCACATGTACTGTCACTTTAAGGCTGGCTCCACCCAGGAGTGATGACAAGGGTCAAGGGGCAGAGTGGCCATCTTTAGAGACATGTAGAGATGTATTGATATGCAGAGCTGTCCTGTAATGCTGTACAGTGAGTCCTGAATAAACAACCGTTGTTCCAGACCAGAGTCCTGTGTCTCTCACAACACGGAGAATATAACAGGCAGTCAGCACTTTTCCTCCCACTGACACCAATGATGGGGCAATATACCTCCCACTGACACCAATGATGGGGCACTATTCCTCCCACTGACACCAACAATGGGGCACTTTTCCTCCCACTGATACCAATGATGGGGTACTATTCCTCCCACTGACACCAATGATGGGGCACTATTCCTCCCACTGATACCAATAATGGGTCACTATTCCTCCACTGACACCAATGATGGGACACTGTTCCTCCCACTGACACCAATGATGGGGCACTATTCCTTCCACTGATACCAATGATGGGTCACTATTCCTCCACTGACACCAATGATGGGGCACTATTCCTCCACTGACACCAATGATGGGGCACTATTCCTCCCACTGATACCAATAATGGGTCACTATTCCTCCACTGACACCAATGATGGGGCACTATTCCTCCACTGACACCAATGATGGGACACTATTCCTCGCACTGACACCAATGACGGGGCACTATTCCTCCCACTGACACAAATGATGGGACACTATTCCTATCACTGACACCAATGATGGGGCACTATTTCTCCCACTGACACCAATAATGGGGCACTATTCTTCCCACTGACACCAATGATGGGGCACTATTCCTCCCACTGATACCAATGATGGGGCACTATTCCTCCCACTGAAACCAATGATGGGTCAATATACCTTCCACTGACACCAATGATGGGGCACTATTCCTCCCACTGATACCAATGATGGTGCACTATTCCTCCACTGACACCAATGATGGGACACTGTTCCTCTCACTGACACCAACAATGGGACACGATTCCTCCCACTGACACCAATGATGGGACACTATTCCTCCAACTGACACCAATGACGGGGCACTATTCCTTCCACTGATACCAATGATGGGGCACTATTCCTCCACTGACACCAATGATGGGAAACTGTTCCTCTCGCTGACATCAACAATGGGACACGATTCCTCCCACTGACACCAATGATGGGGCACTATTACTCCCACTGACACCAATGATGGGGCGCCATTCTTCCCACTGATACCAATGATGGGGCGCTATTCCTCCTCTTACTGACAACCAACCCTGACGCCATGTTTATTCTCACTGATGCTGGGCCTGGGACATTTTCCACCCCCACTGGTCACAATGCACCCCCCCTAAAGTCTGAAGGACAGTAAACTGGCCCTGTCTTTGAAAATGGTAACATGCCCCTGCATTTTAATGCTTGTCTGGCATAGCCACAGGCTTGGGGTGCTTGGGGGATTTGGGGTGCTTGGGGGAATCCGGGGACTCGGGGTGCTCGGGGGACTCAGGGGGACTCATGGTGCTTAGGGTGCTCGGGCACTTGGGTTTCTCTGCGTGCTCTCTGGGGTGCTTGGGGGACTCGGGTTGCTCGGTTTCCTCCGGGACTTGAGGCGCTTAGGGGACTTGGGGTGCTTGGGGTGCTCAAGGGACTCTGGTTGCTTTGGACTCTGGGTGCTTGGGGGACTCAGGGTGTTCGAGACTCGGGGGGCTTTGAGTGCTCGGGACTTGGGGTGCTTGGGGGACACGGGTGCTCAGTGTGCTTAGGACTCAGGGTGCTCGGGGGACTTGGTGTGTTCGGGACTCGGGGTGCTTGTGGGACTCGGGTTGCTCAGTGTGCTTGGGACTCGGAGGGCTTTGAGTGCTCAGGACTCGGGGTGCTTGGGGTGCTCGGGGGTCACGGGTGCTCAGTGTGCTCAGGACTCAGGACTCAGGGTGCTCGGGGGACTCGGTGTGTTCGGGACTCAGGGTGCTTGGGGTGCTCAGGGGACTCGGGGGGCTTGGGGGACTCAGGGTGCTCGGGATTTGGGGGACTCAGGGGGCTCAGGGGACTTGGGTGCTTGGTGTGCTCAGGACTCGGGGTGCTCGGGGGGACTTGAGGTGCTCGGGACTCAGGGTTCTTGGAGGACTCAGGGTGCTCGGGACCTCGGGGGACTTGGGGGGCTCTGAGTGCTCTTAACTCGGGGTGCTTGGGGGACTCGGTGCTTGGTGTGCTCAGGACTCGGGGTGCTCGGGACTCGGGGTACTCGGGGGATTCGGTATGCTCGGGATTTGGGGTGCTCGGGGAACTTGGGGTGCTAGGGGGGACTCGAGGTGCTTGGAGACTTGGGATGCTCGATGTGCTCGGGACTTGGGGTGCTCAGGGGACTCGGTGCTTGGGGTGCTCGCGGTGCTCAGGGTGTTGTGTTCCTAGAACCAAAGGAATGCGGTTAGCGGTTCGGCATCGCCGGGATAATAAAGAAATCTCCTGAGCGTGTTCCATGTTTTTCATATGTTTACCAGCGAATGTTCTATGCTGACCTGAGATCACCGCTAATAGTCATATGAAGGACGGCGTGTGTTTGCTCAGCCGAGCCCATTATGACACATTGTACGGCTCTCTATTCATGTATGGAGTCCAGACCCAGCCACTGACATTGACAATCTTTTATGTAGAGAAATATTTATGACATTCAGTCCCCTCATTGTGAGCTGTGAAAGGTTTCATTTTCTGCTTATATAAGGCACTTCTAATACATTTATATAACATAGATAATATACAAGAGGGGAAAGTCTCCTTCACTTCTGTATACACAGACCCCTTCATGTATGTAGATATTCTAGAAATGTTTCTATTAATATTAGTATTAGCAATGTTTTTATTATTATTATTATTATTACTACTATATATATATATATATATATATATATATATATATACATACATACAGTATCTCACAAAAGTGAGTACACCCCTCACATTTTTGTAAATATTTTATTCTATCTTTTCATGTGACAACACTGAAGAAATGACACTTTGCTACAATATAAATTAGTGAGTGTACAGCTTGTATAACAGTGTAAATTTGCTGTCCCCTCAAAATAACTCAACACACAGCCATTAATGTCTAAACCGCTGGCAACAAAAGTGAGTACACCCCTAAGTGACAATGTCCAAATTGGGTCCAATTAGCCATTTTCCCTCCCCGGTGTCATGTGACTCGCTAGTGTTACAAGGTCTCAGGTGTGAATGGGGAACAGGTGTGTTCTGGCAGCCTGTCAGTGCTCAGACCATACGCCGCACACTGCATCAAATTGGTCTGCATGGCTGTCATCCCAGAAGGAAGCCTCTTCTAAAGATGATGCACAAGAAAGGCTGCAAACAGTTTGCTGAAGACAAGCAGACTAAGGACATGGATTACTGGAACCATCTCCTGTGGTCTGATGAGACCAAGATAAACTTATTTGGTGTCAGATGGTGTCAGGCGTGTGTGGGGGCAACCAGGTGAGGAGTACAAAGACAAGTGTGCCTTGCCTACAGTCAAGCATGGTGGTGGGAGTGTCATGGTCTGGGGCTGCATGAGTGCTGCCGGCACTGGGGAGCTACAGTTCATTGAGGGAACCATGAATGCCAACATGTACTGTGACATACTGAAGCAGAGCATGATCCCTCCCTTCAGAGACTGGGCCGCAGGGCAGTATTCCAACATAACGACCCCAAACACACCTCCAATATGACCACTGCCTTGCTAAAGAAGGTGAGGGTAAAGGTGATGGACTGGCCAAGCATGTCTCCAGACCTAAACCCTATTGAGCATCTGTGGGGCATCCTCAAACAGAAGGTGGAGGAGAGCAAGGTCTCTAACATCCACCAGCTCTGTGATGTCATCATGAAGGAGTAGAAGAGGACTCCAGTGGTGGAGGAATTTGACTGGCCTGACCTCAAACCGAAAGAACACCTTTGAGATGAATTAGAGCACAGACTGCAAGCCAGGCCTTCTCTCCAACATCAGTGCCTGACCTCACAAATGTGCTTCTGAAAGAATGGTCAAACATTCCCATAGACACTCTTAAACCTTGTGGACAGCCTTCCCAGAAGAGTTGAAGCTGTTATAGCTGCAAAGGGTGGACCAACTCAATACTGAACCCTACGGACTAAGACTGGGATGCCATGAAAGTTCATGTGCGTGTAAAGGCAGGCGTCCCAATACTTTTGGTAATATAGTGTACATACACATGGTGGAATGTTGTGGTTCCATGTCTTAGCAACACTGGGATTGATCAGGTGAGGATTACCTAGCAGTCGGTAGGTTAAAGGACATGACAGGGTGACATTGCTCGGCATCCTCGGGACGGTTTCTTCTGGTAGCGCTGATCTTCCTGTAGAGTGGAGACACAAAAGCAGCCATTGTTTTATTCGGCGCCATTCTGAAGGATGTAAGAAAATGCAGCCTGGGCATAAAAGTTCCAGAATTTTGCAGCATTCAGACGTTTCCTCCATTCTATCTCATTCCGCTCCGCGCTATACCTCCCTGTAATGTAATTTGGCGTCGCTGTACAGGTGAAAATCTGTCTTTAAGGTATTAAATATTAACAGAAAGCGGCTTCGCTGAACCCCGTCAGGATATTCCCAGAGAATACATTTATAAAATATATATTGCTGCGAGTGCGCGGCGCAGATTTCATTAAGGATCACTTTTATTTAACCTCTTGCTGGAGGATCATGTTGTGGTTCCCTGAACGTATACGCCGGTACACAGCGCCAATCGCATAAGGTCAGTGTTGCCTTGTAATATACGGAAGGATTACAATGTACCATTCTTCGTCTGATACTTTTATTCATATAACCCAAAGAGAGAAGAAAGAAAATCAACGCAAGAAATCCCCAAAGATTCCCAGGAGCTCCATTCAGCAAATATGTAAAGCCTTGCTATTGGGCCCCATCGGGGCATTTTTTTTGTTATCAGAGAATAGGTGAAGGAACTCCTCCTTTCTGAATCACCCATTGACTCCACCCCCTACCCACCTCTGAGCACCGTCCCTTTGTTCCACCCCTGAACAAAATTCCTCTTGGGGTGGGACTTTGAAGGCAACAAGTACTAAATAATGTGAATAAAAATCAGTTTTATTTCAGTTAGTATAAAAACACCAATGCTATATGGACATGGTTGTACCTGGAATACATACAGTTGTGCTCATAAGTTTACACACCCTAGCAGAATTTATAATTTCTTGGCCAGTTTTCAGAGAATATGAACAAGGCTTCTTTCACACGGACCGCCTCCGTAGGTGGATCCGTGCTGCTCAGCGGGGAATAGGCGTGCACAGCCTATTAAATTAGGGTGTGCACCCCAAAGCTCAAACACACGTGTTTGTGTGTGTCTACATATATTTGACCCCAGCACATTTATCTCCCTGCCAACACATTGAAAGGCAAGTGCTTAAAGGCTTCTATTATGGCAGAGCCAGTAAGAGAGAGATTTTTCCCATCGTCCTACCAGCACAAAAAGTGATAATGTTAATGTACATGGGGGGATTAGGGTGTGCCCAGGCACACCTGGCACACCCTGTGCGCACGCCTATGGGATAAATACACTAATCCCCACTGAGCAGGCAGGTGACACCTCCCTCTCCACTCTGTGTGCAGAGAGGGAGGTGTCAGAGCCCCATGCATCTCTATAGGGGAATCGGATGAGAGCGGACCGCATGTCCGCTCTCATCCGATCCCATCCGATCCGATCCCCTGGATGGATGGAAAATAGAGTTTCCATCCATCCGGATTTCACGGACAGGATCGGATGCGGATGGCAGTGGGTGTCAGCGGAGATGTCATCGCTCACATCCGCTGCCCCATAGGGATGCATGGAGGATCCGATCAGGTCGGCCTAAAAAACTGACAGGCAGATCTGATCGGAGCGCTCGTGTGAAAGGACCCTAACACAAAAACTTTTCTTCCACTCATGGTTAGTGTTTGGCTGAAGCCATTTATTATCATCCAACTGTGTTTACTCTTTTTAACCACTTTGGCCCCGGAAGATTTGGCTGCTTAACCACTTGCCTACAGTGCACTTTCACCCCCTTCCTGCCCAGACTGATTTTCAGCTTTCAGCGCTCTCACACTTTGAATGACAATTACTCAGTCATGCAACACTGTACCCATAAAAAATTTGTGTCCTTTTTTTCACACAAATAGAGCTTTCTTTTGATGGTATTTAATCACTACTGGGTTTTTTATTTTTTGTGCTATAAATAAAAAAAGACTGAAAATATTGTGAAAAAACACATTTTTCTTTGTTTCTGTCATAAAATTTAGCAAATGAGTAATTTTTCTTCACAAATTTTGGCCAAAATTTATACTGCTACTTATCTTTGGTAAAAATAACCCAAATAAGTGTATATTATTTGGTCTTTGTGAAAGTTATAGAGTCCACAAGTTATGGTGCTAATCATTGAAAATTGATTACACTTGATCACACCTGATGTACTGAAGGCCTATCTCATTTCTTGAGACACTAAAAAGTCAGGAAAGTACAAATACCCCCCAAATGACCCCTTTTTGGAAAGTAGACATTCCAAGGTATTTAATAAGGGGCATGGTGAGTTTTTTGAAGTTGTAATTTTTTCCCACAACTCTTTGCAAAACGAAGATTTTTTTTTTTTTTTTTTTTTTACAAATTGACGTATTAACAGGTTATTTCTCTCACACAGCATATGTATACTTGCAACTACACCCCAAAACACATTCTACTACTCCTCCTGAGTATGGCGATACCACATGTGTGAGACTTTTTCACAGCCTGGCCACATACAGAGGCCTAACATCCAAGTAGCACCGTCCGGCATTCTAGGAGCACAAATTACACATATAATTTCCTGACAACCTATCGCACTTTTAAAGGCACTGGAGCACCAGGACAATGGAAACCCCCATAAAATGACTTCATTTTGGAAAGCAAACAGCCCAACGTATAATTTTTGCGGCATAATGAGTCTTTTGAATATGTCATTTTTTTCCACAAGTTTTTGGAAAATGGGGAAAGAAAATGAAAACACATTTTTTTTACACGAAGCTGTCCATTTATGCAATATTTCTAACACATAGCATGTACATAGCAAAAATTGCACCCCAAAATACATTCTGCTATTCCTCCTGAGTATGGCGATACCACATGTGTAACACTTTTTCACAGCCTGGCCACATACAGAGGCCTAACATCCAAGTAGCACTTTTCACAAAGTTGTCCATTTATCCACTTTAAGACTGGGCCTATTTTTGACACTTGGTGTTTACAAGCTAAAATCATTTTTTTTGCTAGAAAACTACTTAGAACCCCCAAACATTATATATTTTTTTAGCAGAGACCCTAGAGAATAAAATGGAGATCGTTGCAATATTTTTTATCACACCAAATTTGCGCAGCAGTCTTCCAAATGCAATTTTTTTGAAAAAAATTCACTTTTTTGAACAAAAAAATAAGAAAACAGTAAATTTACCCCAATTTTTTTTCCATAATGTGAAAGATAATGTTACGCCGAGTAATTAGATACCCAACATGTCATGCTTCAAAATTGTGCATGCTCACAAAATGGCGCCAAACATTGGTACTTAAAAATCCCCATAGGCAACATTTTAAAAATATCTGCAGGTTACCAGCTTAGAGTTACAGAGGAGGTCTAGGGCTCAAATTATTGCTCTCACTCTAACGATCGCGGAGATACCTCACATGTATGGTTTGAACACCGTTTACATATGTGGGCGGGACTTGCGTATGAGTTTGCTTCTGCGTGCGAGCTAACGGGGACGGGGCGCTTTAATTTATTTTTTTATTTTTTTCCTATTTATTTTATTTATTATTTTTTTATTTTTACACAGTTTAAAAAAAAATGTTTTGATCATTTTTATTCCTATTACAAGGAATGTAAACATCCCTTGTAATAGAAATAGGCATGACAGGTCCTCTTTATTGTGAGATCTGGGGTCAAAAAGACCTCACACCTCACAACTACACTAAAAAAGAAAAAAAAAAAAAAATTGTTGAAAAAGGAAAAAAAAAACAAAAAAAAACGGCCCTTTAAACCGGTTGCCATCTTGCCCTCACTCGACTTCCTGTCTCTGAGGATCCGGGACCGGATAGTTTTTCCCGCTGCCGGCGGGTCCGGTAAGCTGGGAAAACGTCTGGGACGCGGCAGGAGGTGGGGGGGCACCTCTTCCCCTGCACCGTAAGGGTAATTCTGCGGCGAATCCGCCACTGGGACCACCCTTATCTGAAAGCCGACCGCCCGCCGTTTCAAAAATCTGCTGCCATAACCCCAGTATTTAGCTTTCAATGGCAGACGCATATAGTCGTTAGGCGGTTGGTAAGTGATTGCATGTATATGGCAAACAGGTGACGATGACTGATGGGGTGACAGGTGACGATGACTGATGGGGTGACAGGTGACGATGACTGATGGGGTGACAGGTGGCGATGACTGATGGGGGTGACAGGTGACGAGGATTGATGAGGTAACAGATGACGATGATTGATGAGGTGACAAGTGACGATGATTGATGGGGTGACAGATGACAATCACTGACGGGGTGACAAGTGACGCTGATTGATGGGGTGACAAGTGATGATCACTGATGGGGTGACAAGTGACGATGATTGATAGGGTGACAGATGACGATGACTGATGGGGTGACAAGTGACGATGATTGATTGGGTGACAGATGACGATGACTGATGGGGTGACAGGTGACGGTGATTGATGGGGTGACAGGTGACGGGCGATGGTCACTGATGGGTGACAGGTGACGGGCGATGGTCACTGATGGGTGACAGGTGACGGGCGATGGTGCACGGCGGTACTGATGGCAGTCTCTGGTGACCGGTGAACTTTAGGCTATGTCCACATGTGAGCGTAGCGATCGCGGGCAGAATCGCCCGTGCGTTGCCCGTGATTTGCAATAGCACCCCAAACGCTGTGCGATGTTGCTGCGATTTCCGCCTGCCGAATCGCGGTAACATCACGCAAACAACGCATGACGCCCCAAAAAAGCTCTTGTACCTTTTTTGGGCGTCATGCATTGTTTGCACGATGTTACCGCGATTCGGCAGGCGGAAATCGCGGCAACATCGCACAGCGTTTGGGGTGCTATTGCAAATCACGGGCAATGCACAGGCGTCCCGCAATTTGCAATGATTCTGCCCGTGATCGCTGCGCTCACATGTGAACGTAGCCTTATGGGTGTCAATTTCTGGGCGCTGATGAGGTGACTGTTGGGTGACAGGTGCAATTGGGGGGGCTGAGGACTGTGTGGGGACATTTATTGCTGTGATTTTACATTGTGACAGGTGTACAGAGCAGTAACTCACTATTTCTAGCTCTGCTCTCCTCACACTGGAAACTGTATGAGGAGAGAAGAGCTAGTAACAGTCAGTTACTGCTCTGTGTTTACATTTTCTGATCGGCTGTGAATGGATTCACTGTCAGTGACTGTTTACTACCGCCGGTGACAGCTGTGTTCCTACGGAACACAGTGCCACCGACATGACCGCGCTGCGCGCTCCCGATCGCGCATGTGCGGTCATCTTCCGGGCTCCTGTATGGTGATCGGCTGTGTCATTGGAACACAGCCGATCACGTGGGAAACAACCATGCCCATTGGCTGTTTCCCCCCTGCCGGTGACCGGCTGTGTCCCGGGGACACCCCGACACCGGCAGTGCACGACGGCGCGCACGCGATCGCGCGCCTGCCCTGCATTCCTGGATCACGTCATATGACGTCCGCCCAGGATAATGGTCGCACCGTCCTGCCGTCATAGGCGGGCGGGCGGCAAGTGGTTAATGACCAGGCCCTATTTTGCGATTCGGCACTACATTACTTTAACGGACAATTGCACGGTCGTGCGACGCTTTACCCAAATAACATTTACGTCCTTTTTTCCCCACAAATAGAGCTTTCTTTTGGTGGTATTTGATCACCTGTGCGATTTTTATTTTTTGCGCTATAAACACAAAAAGGGCGACAATTTTGAAAAAAAAACAATATTTTTCACATTCTGCTATATAACATTCCCAAAAAAAAATTGAAAAATCAAAATGTTTTAACTTTTTAGGCCAATTTGTTTTCTGCTACATATTTTTGGTAAAAAAAAAAAAAAAAAAAAAAATCGCAATAACTGTATTTTGATTGGTTTGCGCAAAAGTTATTTCGTTTACTAACTACGGGAAAGATTTTTATCATTTTTATTGTCACTCTTGGTGTTCCGGGTCACATCGTGGTGTCTTCTGCTTGGTGCCTTGCACTTCATACCTTATATAAATTATATATGGAAATTCTACTTTATTATATGGACTGATTGATAAATGTCTTATTTCAATTGCTTCATTTAGTGATCGTCAATCTCGCGATCGTCAATCTGCGCCCCCCCCTGATGGAGCGCAAATGTGGAGAGATTGGGGCAACAACATATGACGTCGTCCCAGAACGAGAGGTAGGAAAACGTTTTGTGGTCCTCCTCCTATCTTAAAAAGTCCTAACTTTGTTCTGTAATTTCAACATAATGCATTCAAATGCACTTGGCTGCGTGTTTTCACTTTAGCCCCGTACACACGTACTGATTGTCAGCCATAAATATTCGGCCGACGACCGATCGGCCGATTGTAGGCTTGTTAGTATGATGCTTCCGACAGCCGACAGCGCATTTTCGGCTGAACAGAATCGGGTGTGCAGGCATTAAAATTTTTGTTGGCCAACACCAGAACGGCCGATTGTTCGCCAGTCAGTACAGAATTCGGCCGACAAACAGCCTATTAGCAAGACTGGGCATGCTCAGAGAAGAAAAAACACACGGAAAGTTAACCATCACATGACATCACTTCTGCAGTCTTTTGCAGTTTTCAGCTGACAGGACAGCACCGGAACAAAACCCTTACAGCATTTTATCAATTCTGACCGCTCGCTCGGCGTGGAGGACGCTCCATATTATAGCGCTTTGTTAGCAGACGGCTACATTTGTAGCGATTATTTCTATTAACCATTTCCCGACCGCCCGCCGCAGATATACTGCTGCAGGCTGGCTTGGCTGTGCGAATCCTACGCAGGAACGCTCCTAGGGGGGCGCAAGCCGGAATGCTCCTGGGGGCGGAGTCACGTGCTCGCCCCTATTAGGCAGTGGAGAAGCCGATCCATGGGGCCGGCGCTCCGCGATTGCCGCTGGGCACCCGCAATCACTTCCCATGGAGAGAGAATGATGGTCTGCCGTTGTAAACACAGCAGACCGTTGTTCTCTCATGAATCAACACAGAGCTCCTGTGATCCTCCTATTTATTACAGGTCTCTGTGTTGATTCCACAAGCCCCTCTCCCATACAGTTAGAAAACACCCCCTAGGCTCACATTTAACCCTTTGATCGCCCCTGGTGTTCCTCCTGTTTAGGATCACAGGTCCTTGTGTTGATTCCTCAAGCCCCTCCCCCATACATTTAGAAAACACCCCCTAGGCTCACATTTAACCCTTTGATCGCCCCTGGTGTTCCTCCTATTTAGGATCACAGGTCTCTGTGTTGATTCCACAAGCCCCTCTCCCATACAGTTAGAAAACACCCCCTAGGCTCACATTTAACCCTTTGATCGCCCCTGGTGTTCCTCCTGTTTAGGATCACAGGTCCTTGTGTTGATTCCTCAAGCCCCTCCCCCATACAGTTAGAAAACACCCCCTAGGCTCACATTTAACCCTTTGATCGCCCCTGGTGTTCCTCCTGTTTAGGATCACAGGTCCTTGTGTTGATTCCACAAGCCCCTCCCCCATACACTTAGAAAACACCCCCTAGGCTCACATTTAACCCTTTGATCGCCCCCTGGTGTTCCTCCTATTTAGGATCACAGGTCTCTGTGTTGATTCCACAAGCCCCTCCCCCATACACTTAGAAAACACCCCCTAGGCTCACATTTAACCCTTTGATCGCCCCTGGTGTTCCTCCTATTTAGGATCACGGGTCTCTGTGTTGATTCCACAAGCCCCTCCCCCATACACTTAGAAAACACCCCCTAGGCTCACATTTAACCCTTTGATCGCCCCTGGTGTTCCTCCTATTTAGGATCACGGGTCTCTGTGTTGATTCCACAAGCCCCTCCCCCATACACTTAGAAAACACCCCCTAGGCTCACATTTAACCCTTTGATCGCCCCTGGTGTTCCTCCTATTTAGGATCACGGGTCTCTGTGTTGATTCCACAAGCCCCTCCCCCATACACTTAGAAAACACCCCCTAGGCTCACATTTAACCCTTTGATCACCCCTGGTGTTCCTCCTATTTAGGATCACAGGTCTCTGTGTTGATTCCACTAGCCCACCCCCTCACAGTTAGAAAACACCCCCTAGGCTCACACGAAACCCTTTGATCGCCCCTGGGTTAACCCCTTCCCTGCCAGTGTCATTGTTACAGTAACAGTGCATATTTTTAGCACTGATGATTACTGTAGTAATGTCACTGGTCCCCCCACAAGTGTCAAAAATGTCAGTTGGGGGTCCGATCTGTCCGCCGCAATGTTGCAGTCCCACTAAAAATCGCAGATCGCCGCCATTACTAGTAAAAACAATATATAAAAATTACATAAATATTTCCCCCAGTTTGTAGATGCGATAAATTTTGCGCAAAACAATCAAAATACGCTTATTGGGATTTTTTTTTATCAAAAATATGTAGCAGAAAACAAATTGGCCAAAAATGATGAAACCATTTTATTTTATTTATTTTTTTATTGGGAATGTTATATAGCAGAATGTGAAAAATATTGTTTTTTTTATTTTTTTGTTTTGTTTTTTTTCAGAAATGTCGCATTTTATTGTTTATAGCACAAAAAATAAAAATCGCACAGGTGATCAAATACCACCAAAAGAAAACTCTATTTGTGGGGAAAAAAAGACATCAATTTGATTTGGGTACAGCGTCGCACAACCGCGCAATTGTCAGTTAAAGTTACGCAGTGCCAAATCGCAAAAAAATGGCCTGTTCATTAAGGGGGGGGGGGGGGGGTTAAATCTTCCAGTCCAGAAATGGTTAATGAACAATCGTCTTTTTTCTTTGTCTCAGTAATTACTGCTCCAGATCTCTCAGGGCTTCCCAATCGCACTGCAAACAATGGGTTTTATGGTTTCTGCTGCGTTTTAGGAACGCGATCCATTTTTTTTTTTTTTTGGCTTTATGACTTTACGAATAACAGTCTCTGGCATGTAAAAAATTCCATAACACAGCGATTTAATCCCCCTCACCGCCGCACGTTCGCTCGCTGCCCGGAAAGCCAATTGTGTTGTCTCTCTCTTTTTTTTTTTTCCACAATGAACCGATTATTTTTTTTTCAGAGCCGGCGTCAGCTATTAATACAAGCTGTGCGGAGCCAACTGCTTACTCTCCCGTCAGTACTTAAGGGGAAAATTGATTACCGCCGCTTTCTGGATCTCAATCTATAGAAGGTGTAGGCGGTTTTCAGTGCCAAAAGAGCCGCCATCTCTATGCTGAGTCAGGGAAATCCGGGCGGGACGGAGAACGCAGTCATCTCTCAACTTCACTCTCTTCTCGAGGTGTTCACCGAATCGAAGGGAGATAATGCGATGTGTTTAGCGCGGGAGAGATGGACGACGGAGAGGTGCGGAGAGGATCGGCGCAGAGGTTTGCGCTTGTGAGCTGGAGGGTTATGGAGGACGAACTGCGGAGGAAACAGGAGGATTATGTGACTTTCTGCATATATATATATATACAGCGTCTCACAAAAGTGAGTACACCCCTCACATTTTCGTAAATATTTTATTCTATCTTTTCATGTGACAACACTGAAGAAATGACACTTTGCTACAATGTAAAGTAGTGAGTGTACAGCTTGTATAACAGTGTAAATTTGCTGTCCCCTCAAAATAACTCAACACACAGCCATTAATGTCTAAACCGCTGGCAACAAAAGTAAGTACACCCCTAAGTGACAGTGTCCAAATTGGGCCCAGTAAGCCATTTTCCCTCCCCGGTGTCATGTGACTCGTTAGTGTTACAAGGTCTCAGGTGTGAATGGGGAGCAGGTGTGTTATATTTGGTGTTATCGCTCTCACTCTCTCATACTGGTCACTGGAAGATTAAACATGGCACCTCATGGCAAAGAACTCTCCGAGGATCTGAAAAAAAGGGATTGTTGTTCTACATAAAGATGGCCTAGGCTATAAGAAGATTGCCAAGACCCTAAAACTGAGCTGCAGCACGGTGGTCAAGACCATACAGCGGTTTAACAGGACAGGTTCCACTCAGAACAGGCCTCACCATGGTCCACCAAAGAAGTTGAGTGCACGTGCTCAGCGCCATATCCAGAGATTGTCTTTGGGAAATAGACGTATGAGTGCTGCCAGCATTGCTGCAGAGGTTGAAGGAGTGGGGGGTCAGCCTGTCAGTTCTCAGATCATACGCCGCACACTGCATCAAATTGGTCTGCATGGCGGTCATCCCAGAAGGAAGCCTCTTCTAAAGATGATGCACAAGAAAGCCCGCAAACCGTTTGCTGAAGACAAGCAGACGAAGGACATGGATTACTGGAACCATCTCCTGTGGTCTGATGAGACCAATGTAGCATCCTCCTAGGTAGGTGATAGGCAGGGAAAGTATAATTGCTCTGTCTGCTTATCAGGGGAGCCTGATTAGTAGTTAGGCCTGCTGCACGTGTCCAGGGTGTGATTCATCTAGACTGAGGCCACTGATGGGCACTGATGAGGCGGCACTGATTGGCACTGATGAGGCAGCACTGTCGGGCACTGATCAGGAAGCAATGATGAGGCTGCACTGATTGGTGGCACTGGTAGGTGGCACTATTAAATTTTGCAAACAAGTCATTTTCCTCCTTTACTAATGGGCACTGATGAGGTGGCATTGATAGGCTGCACTGATGGGCACGGATAGGTAGCACTTTTGGGCACTGGTAGGTGGCACTGATAGGCAGGACTGATAAGTGACACTAATGATGAGGCAGTGATGGGCATTGATTGGCAGCACTGATAGTTGGCACTGGTGGGCACTTATTCGCAGAACTGATGGGTACTAGTAGGCGGCACAGAGAGGTGGCACTGATAGGTGGCACTGATGGACACTGATAGGTGGCACTTTTGGGCACTGATAGGCACTGGTAGTTGGCACTGATAGGTAGGACTGATATGTGACACTAATGATGAGGCAGTGATGGGCACTGATTGACAGCTGTGATGGGCACTGATATGTGGCACTGGTTGGCACTGATTAGCAGTACTGATGGGCACTAATAGGTGGCACTGTTGGGTACTGATAGGCAGCACTTTTGGGCACTGATAGAAACTGGTAAGTGACACTGATGATATGGCAGTGATGGGCACTGATTAGCAGTTCTGGTGGGCACTGATATAGGGCACTGGAGGGCACTGATTTGCAGCACTGGAGGGCACTAAGGGGCCCAATGTCCCTCTAACAGAAGAAGCCGGTTAAGAGCTTTCTTCTTTCCTATATGCTGACAGCGTGAGGGGAAAAAAAGCAGAAAACTGGCTCCTGTATACTTCCACAATTAGCTGTCATTGGATGACTGATCTCATTGTAAAGGGCCCGCTGTGATTGGCCCTTTACAATGATCAAAGAGTGCGTCGCCCTTCAGGTGGAGAGGCAGAAAGAAACAGTACGGGGGAGGGGGTCCTGGAGGGCACAATACTGGGATAAGGAGGGCACGGTACATTTTCCTGGGCGTGGTCATCCCAGGACAGCTTAGTAAAAAGTGGGACGGTCCCGGCCAATATGAGACAGTTGGCAAGTACAATTCAAGATGATCATGGGGCCCCCATGCACCTGGGGCCCCCTGGGCAGTGCACAGGGTTTCCCATGAATAAAGACAGCCCTGGGGTGGATTATCCTTTCAATAGAAAGTGCTTTGCCTTAATGCCAGCCTTTCACCTCTACAGATGTTTGCTGGCGGAGATGGTGGTGTGGTCACTGAGCCCCTGCGTCGCTGTCGCTGCACTCCGCTAATTTCCTGCGCTTGTCACTAGCAATCATGTGTCACCGGAGGTGTGCTTGTGAATTGTGTGTGACAGCACGGTGAGGGATACATGAATCTAGGCAACATCTGTGCGCCATCATTTCTAATCATTAATTCCCGAGAAATACGCCGACAAAAAAAACCAAGTGATTGCTTTATTAATATATAATATTAAGTTGTCATTTTCAAACATCATCTATAATTATAAAGAACATGGGAGGCGGAAGTACCAGAATTAAGAGGAATAAAAGTGTTACATTGTATCTCAACCCAAATCCAGAAATGTAATATGCTGCAGATTACTGACCCTTGATGTGGTGGCCGCATTCCCTTTTTTTTTTAAGCTGTTTTTTCCTTATTTTCACCTCTTGATTCTGCCAATAGCACACTTATTGTCCCTGGATACATCACACCTCCACTGTATCTATGGAGGAAGCAAATGTTGTTACTCTAGGCCAGTGGTCTCCAAGCTGTAGCTCGGGGGCCAGATGTGGCCCTTTGCTCGCCTTCATTCAGCCCTTGGGGCATTATTCCCCCCCATTGATGTGAGGCACTATTCCTTCCACTGACAACTAAAATGGGGTCCTATCCCTTCCACTGACACCAATGATGGGGCATCATTTCTCCCACTGACACCAACCATGGGGCACTATTCTTTCCACTAACACCAATGATTGGTTGTCATTTCTCCTACTGACACCAACGATGGGGCACTATTCTTTCCACTAACACCAATGATGGGTCATCATTCCTACCACTGACACCAACGATGGGGCACTATTCTTTCCACTAACATCAATGATGGGTCATCATTTCTCCCACGGACACCAACGATGGGGCACTATTCTTTCTACTAACACCAATGATGGGTCAACATTTCTCCCACTGACACCAATGATGGGGCACTATTCTTTCCACTAACACCAACGATGGGTCATCATTTCTCCCACCGACACCAACGATGGGGCACTATTCTTTCTACTAACACCAATGATGGGTCATCATTGCTCCCACTGACACCAACGATGGGGCACTATTCTTTCTACTAACACCAATGATAGGTCATCATTTCTCCCACTGACACCAACGATGGGGCACTATTCTTTCCACTAACACCAATGATGGGTTGTCATTTCTCCCACTGACACCAATGATGGGGCACTATTCTTTCCACTAACACCAATGATGGGTCATCATTTCTCCCAGTGACACCAACGATGGGGCACTATTCTTTCCACTAACACCAATGATGGGTCATCATTTCTCCCAGTGACACCAACTGTGGGGCACTATTCTTTCCACTAACACCAATGATGGGTCATCATTTCTCCCACTGACACCAACCATGGGGCACTATTCTTTCCACTAACCCCGATGATGGGTCATCATTTCTCCCACTGACACCAATGATGTCTACTCCCAGTAATGCCGAGGCATTTATCTACACCCACTGGCCCTAGTCTGGCCTCCCCTAAACTTTGAAGTACAGTAAACTGGCCCTTTAGACAGTTTGGAGACCCCTTGTCTAGGCTGCTGTCCTGATATGGACTACAAACATGCACACATATACAAGGGGGATACCATGAAAAATAGAAAAGATGGGATTTACAGCACATCAGTGAAGGAGAAAAATTACTTATTTACAACATTTTCTGACAAACTAAGAAAAACATTTTTTTCCCAAAAATGTTCATCTTTTTTTTTTTTTTTTAAGCTAAAAATAAAAAACCCAGCAGGTGATTAACTACCACCAAAATAAAGCTCTATTTGCATGAAGAAAATGATTACAAAATAATTTGGGTACAGTGTTGCATGACCGCACAATTGTCATTCAAAGTGCGACAACGCTGAAAGCTGAAAATTGGCCTGGGCAGGAAGGGGGTGAAAGTGCCCGGTATTGAACAACCAGATATTCTTCACAATGAATTTAGATTGATTCAATATTTTTAATTCAAATTCAAATTTTAATCTTTTTTAATATTTGGAATCTGTTTGAAAATTAATACAAACGTTCTCATTCTGCACATGTCTAGATCCCATAGAAAGTGGCCTGCAATGGTGGCATTCAGAAGGGGGGGGGGGGGGGGGTGATCCAGGAGTGTCAGGGGGGGGGGGGGGGCTGAGAAGAGGAGGATTAGGGTTGCTCTATGATAAACCATTACACAGAACAGAATAGTGAGGCATCAAATGGAGATAATCAAGTAATTTGTGAAAGGGGTACCTTCATCTTATTCTATTCTATCTTAATATATATATATATATATACACACACATATATATATATATATATATATATATATATATATATATATATATATATATATATATATAATAAATGTTATTATTATTATTATTATTATTATTATTATTATTGTTATTGTTATTATTATTAATAATAATAAAAATAAAGTAGTAATAATAATAATAAGTACCCACCTTAACCCTATCACATAAAAAAATAAATAAATAAATAAATAATAGTAAGGGCTCTTTCACACGGGCGCTCCGTATGTCCGCAAATCATCCTATTTTTTTGCGGACATAATGTAAGTGAATGGCATTGCGGATGTCAGCAGAATACCATCCGCTGACATCCGATTTCCTTCCTTTCAGTTCTGTTCCGTTTTTTCGAACAGAACTCTATTTTTCCTCCGTTCAAAAAAACGGAAAGGAAGGAAAATCGGATGTCAGCGGTGTCATCCGCTGACATCCGCAATCCCCATAGACTTACATTAGGTCCGCATATCATCCGCAAACGGATGGGATGATATGCGTACCTACGGAGCGGATGACAGAAATGTCATCCGCTCCGTGAAAAAAAAAAAAGGACCGCAGCGGAGCTCTCACACGGAGCGGCCGAGTGAAAGAGCCCTAAGATATAATATTAATATTATTATTAATAATAATAATAATAATAATAATAATAATAATAATAATAATAATAATAAATAATAATAAAAATAATATGTGTTATTTATTATTATTATTATTATTATTATTATTATTATTATTATTATTATTATTATTATTATTAATAATAATAATAATAATAATAATAATAATAATAATAATAATAATAATAATATTTATTATTATTATTTTTTACTTTTATTAATATTATTATTATATATTACTATTATTTATTTATTTATTATGTGTTAGGGTACATGTGTGTGTTTATTATTATTATTATTGTTATTATTATTTTTATTTATTTTTAAGGGTTAGGAGTTAAGGTTAGTTAGGGGTTAACTAGTTAATCATTTATTTATTTATTATTGCATAGTATCAATTTATTGTATTTATTTATTATGTATTTATGATAATTTTTATATTTTTGTGTATTTATTTTACATTCATTTATTATTATTATTATTATTATTATTATTATTATTATTATTAGTAGTAGTAGTAGTAGTAGTAGTAGTAGTAGTAGTAGTAGTAACACCCTAACAAAAAAAAATAAATAATAGTAAATAGGTGATGAATAAATTAATATCCCCTAACCCCTAATTCTAATCCCAACCCCTAACCCTAACCCCTTACCCTAACAAAAAAAAAATATGAATAATAAAAATAAGATTAAAAAAAAAAAAGAAATAAAAGATGATAAAAAATAAAATAAAAAAAATAAAAACAAAAGTGGAAAAACCTAGCAAAAAATGATGCAACAGATGATAGTCCTCTCTATTGGCTAATAAAACATGCTAAAGGTCAAAAACGCTGTAAGAAAAAAAAAAGCACAGGAGCGCGTATAAAAACGTGCCAAATCTTACATAAAAACGTTAGAAAAACATTTAAAGACGCTATGCTCAGGTGTGAATGCAGCCGTAGTTTAGAACGTATTCCATGAGAGGAGAGAGAACCCGCCACCTGTGATTTGTGAGTCTGATGCAGTTGCAGACCGATTGTTACAAGAGGATCCCCACTATAGGTGGTTCAGATGTCTATCTAGTTGTGCGGCTGGAGTTGGCCTTTAATGAAACCTTAACACTTGCTTTTCTTTCTAAAAGAGTTCCTTTGGATAAATATTTCTGTCCGTTTCAGCATAATTGTTCAGTGTGACGGTTTTAGCAATGGGGTTGGAAGGCTTCGTTGAGTTAATGCTCAGAAATGAGCTTCTATGTACGGAGCCCCATAAAGTAACTGGAATTAACCTTTGTATCTGCTGAACAATGCTGTTTTCACCGGGAATTTAGGAGAATATTTTACTTAAATGGCAAGATAAAATAGGGCAAACATTCCTGAATTTAATCATTTCCTCTTCTGGGTCAGAAACAATTAAAAATTGTTGAAATATGCTAAAATGGAGCTTAGTTGTAATTTAGCGCGAGCTTTACAAAAAAGAAGAGAGAAAAAAACCCAGAAGAGTTTCCAACCAATTAGAAGTCTCCTTTTTAATATCCAATCTAAAATCATATTTCGTTTTCTTCAGGTTAGTTATTTTTTTTAAGTTCCTCTGGTTCGAGCAGTAAGGCCATTTTTAGTACCCTCTAGCTTAATGTGCTAGTGTAGTGTACATAGCTGTAGTGTAGGTAAATTAGCCAGGCTGAGAGCCAGGCCTGGGATGAATCTAGGTTAGGGTTGAGTGATCAGTGAGGCTGGATGACTCAGCAAGCAGCACATCTGGTACCTCCCCCTACTTGCTGGAACCTTGAAGAAGCTTCCAGAAGAATGGGTGGGAATGGTTAGGTGGGGCTTCTTGGAGTAATGATGAGGCCCCCAGCCACTTTCCGGCCAAGTGGGCTGGCAGCGGGTGGGCACCTCTTAAATACAATTGGGTCATGGCAGCATGGGCAGTCGGGTGGAAGATGGAGAGGAAGTGCTTAGGAGGCTGTCAGTGGCACTTGAGGGTGCTCTCTAGTCTGGGGGGGGGGGTGACCTCAGCCTGGGGCTTGGGTGCTGGAGGGACCCTCTACAACACACAGAGGAATCCTTGCCTGGATGTACGGGAGCAAGTGCGAGGACAGCAGGAGAGAGAGTCAGCACATCCAGGAGATCTCCTGACAGTCAGTCTGGAGGACTGGGAAATATCAGTCTGGAGGACTGGAAGCGTCAGTCAGGAGGACTGTGGTGTTGCAGCCAGGAGGGCTAGTGAAAGAGGCTGCTGCAGCCAGGAGGGCTGGCAGGGCCTGAAGAGGTTGTGCTTGGATCAGTGATCACAGGAGGAAGTGCAGTAAATGTGTTAGTGGTGTCACTCTACATCCTACAAGTATAGGGGCCTGCGGTCCCTGATTGTAATGGGTCACATTTTTACATAGTGACACCAATTCTGCAAGCAAGTGAAGTGCTAGAACAGGGGTCTTCAAACTACGGCCCTCCAGCTGTTGCAGAACTACACATCCCCAGAGGCATTGTAAAACATTGACATTCACAGACATGACTAGGCATGATGGGAAAAACTGAACGAATGGACGGACATAGTTTGAAGACCCCTGTGCTAGAGGAAGGAAAGGAGCTGTATATGGGACTGTATATACTAGGAGTTGTCCCTAAAGTTGTTTCAAAGTCAAGTGGGCATCCCATAATACCACTACTCCCCATCCAAGTTTTATCCTCTCATAAAATACAAAAAACAAAGTCCTGGACTGTACCTCAGACTCCATGGGTTACTGCTCATTAGATCAACCAAACCAAGAATCTCACTGAAGCATTGGCCAGCCTAAACTCAGTTGATATGCTTGGGCTCTCAGCCTGTAGAAGTCGAGGAACCTCTATCTTATAGGTCTTCATGTGCATCAACCTTGAAGCTTCCTGCATGGCTCACTACAACAAGAGATCCACCATCACCTCCTAGGCGTCTGCCTACTGCTGCCGCAAGAGTTGGCCAACCATTACATCTCCAAGGGCATCAAGGCCATCACCAAGTACACCAGCATCCATCAATCATCACTGCATCCTCCATTTACCCTGAAATTACATTTGCCCATAGAGAGTAAAGGATATGAAACTCCCTGAAGGACTGAAGGCTGTAAAGGCTGTAAATACACTTTGTGTGCACTCTATGCTTTTGAGAACTCAGAAATTAGCTCGTAAATGTGAAGATGCAAGAGTTGGGGTGATCTGAGGTGTGAAGGTGCAGGAATTGAGGTGATGTGAGGTGCGATGGTTTAGGAATTAGGCTAATCTGAAGGTGCAGGAATTGGGGTGATCTGAGGTGTAAAGGTGCAGGAATTGGGCTGATTTGAAGTGTGAAGGTGCAGGAATTGGGGGATCTAAGGTGTGCAGGTGCAGAAACTAGAATGATCTGAGGTGTGCAGGTGCAGAAATTGGGGTGATCTCAGGTGGGAGGGTGCAGAACTTGGGGGATCTGAGGTCTGAAGGTGCAGGGATTGGGGGGTTATCTGAGGTATAAAGGTGCAGGAATTGGGGTGATCTGAGGTTTGGAGGTACAGGAATTGGGGTGATTTAAGTTATGAAGATTCAGGAATTGGGGTGACCTGATGTGTGAAGGTGCCGGAATCGGGCTGATCTGAAGTGTGAAAGTGCAAGAATTGGGGTGATCTGAAGTATGAAGGTACATGAATTGGGGTGATCTGAAGTGGGAAGGTGCAGAAATTAGGGTGATCTGAAGTGTGAAGATGCAAGAGTTGGGGTGATCTAAGGTGTGAAAGTGCAGAAATTGGGGTGATGTGAGGTGCGATGGTGCAGGAATTAGGCTAATCTGAAGTGTGAAGGTGCAGGCATTGGGGTGATCTGAGGTGTGAAGGTGCAGGAATTGGGGTGATCTGAGGTGTGAAGGTGCAGGAATTGGGGTAATCTGAGGTGTGAAGGTGCAGACATTGGGATGATCTGAGGTTTGAAGGTGCAGGTATTCGGGTGATCTGAGGTTTGGAGGTGCAGGAATCGGGGGATCTAATGTCTGAAGATGCAGGAATTGGGGTAATCTGAGGTGTGAAGGTGCAGGAACTGGGGTGATCTGAGGTGTGAAGGTGCAGGAACTGGGGTGATCTGAGGTGTGAAGGTGCAGGAATTGGGGTGATCTGAGGTGTGAAGGTGCAGGAATTGGGGTGATCTGAGGTTTGGAGGTGCAGGAATCGGGGATCTAAGGTCTGAAGGTGCAGGAATTGGGGGAAATCTGAGGTGTGACGGTGCAGGAATTGGGGTGATCTGAAGTGTGAAAATGCAAGATTTGGGTTGATCTGAGGTGTAAAGGTGCAGGAATTAGGGTGATCTTAAGTTTGGAGGTGTAGGAATTGGGGATCCAAGGTCTGAAGGGGCAGGAACTGGGGTGATCTGAGATGTGAAAGTACAAAGCTCAGTATTCATTTATTATTATTTCATTTACCAAAATTCCTTATCATGATTGAGAGCGTGATATGACATTTTTATGTAGCTGGCACTCAATTTCTCTGAAAACATTTTTCGCCATTTGAAAGTTTGCGTACCCCCATACTAGACCCTAGGGCAGTGATGGTGAACCTTGGCACCCCAGATGTTTTGGAACTACATTTCCCATACATACTCTGCAGTGAACTTGAGCATCATGGTAAATGTAGTTCTAAAACTTCTGGGGTGCCAAGGTTCCCCATCACTGCCCAAGGATGTTCTTCTATGCTATATACTGTAGTGGCTTCTTCTGTATCCTTCCCATCTCCCTTTTTGAAGTTGTTTAGTAGAAAATATATGCCACTTAGATAGATCAGCTATCACTTTACTGCTGAGAATACAATCTAGATGCCCCCATAACAACGCAGAACATAAGAGAACGCGTCTCAGAGAGGAGCCGGGGAAGAAGAACATTCAGTACAGAGCCGAGCATCAGTAATTCTGACTTGTAAATTCATTTGGTATTAACGCTCGCTCACCTCTTTAGTCTCTGACAGGGCTCCATTAATATTGAAACGCTCAGATGTAATTATTTCTCGTTTTTTTTTTTTTTTTCTCGCGAACTATTAGAATTATTTATACGCTCAATCTTAATATCACGGCTTTGACGCCTAATAGAAAGGAATCTGCGGGATATGAATCACTGCATGAAAATATTGAATTTGTCTCTATTTCCAACAAAAAAAAAAAAAAAAGGGAGATAAAAGGGTTTTTCAATGCCACAAAAAAAAAAATAATAATAATATATGTATATTAAATAAAAAAAAACGGGAGATAAAAGGGTTTTTAATGCCACAAAAAAAAAAAAAAAAATATATATATATATATATATATATATATATATATATATATACATATTGAATAAAAAAAAAAAAAAAGCGGGAGATAAAAGGGTTTTTAATGCCACAAAAAAAATAATAATATATATATATATATATATATATATATATTAAATAAAAAAAAACGGGAGATAAAAGGGTTTTTAATGCCACAAAAAAAAAAAATATATATATATATACATATATATATATATATATATATATATATATATATATATATATATATATATATATATATTAAATAAAAAAATGGGAGATAAAAGGGTTTTTAATGCCACAAAAAAAAAAAATATATATATATATATATATATATATATAAATACATATTGAATAAAAAAAAAAAAAAAAAAAAACGGGAGATAAAAGGGTTTTTAATGCCACAAAAAAATAATAATAATAAAATATAGAAATGCTCCAGGGCACTTTCTAGCAAATCCAACCTATTACTTCTACTTTGATCTTTGATTGATGGAATGTTATAAATATTCTTGCTGTGCCTGACACCTATATTGAAGGAAGGACGGGTAATTGACGATTGAGAAATCCATATTAATAACAGGGACACAAGGGTGGAATGGGTTGCTGAGTTTTTTTTTTTTTTTTTCGAAGGCTTTGTTGAAACGCGTTCCCGCTTTACCGCCTCCTAGGTCCGAGCCCCTGGGTGACAATGTAATAAAATGTGTGACATTACAAATGCAGTCATTTTATGGCTGTATTGTGTAATGGGATAATAGGGTCATGAAATGAACATGTTACAAATTACGGCCGTGCCGAGATATCATAAGCATGACATTTATTGCATACTAGCTCAAGGATGTTGACACATAAGAACAGAACGGCCTTTCGCTGATGGGCTTGCGAATCAACGTATAATTCACTTTCCGAGCCGGCGCTGTGCCGTGCCAGACGTCTCTCGTGATTCCGGATATCTATGGATTAAAATGTAACTATGTCTGTAAAACAGACCCAGCATCAGGATTGGTTCACATCTCCAGGTGTGACGCGGCCTTGCATTTTTGTGCGTTCCTGCGCATTGCATGGTGGATAGCCCAGCAATTTCAATAGGCTGACCTACGTGTATTCGTATCTGGTTGCCGGCAAACAAACATTTTATCAATAAAAAACATCTAAATGCTCGCAATATTAGACAAAAAAAAAAAACAGTGTGCTTGTTCATAAACAATCCCTATATGTGCTTACTGTGAGGGGAAAAAGTATTTGATCCCCTGCTAATTTTTTACAGTTGCCCACTGACAAAGAAATGATCAGTCTCAGTGGCGGCTGGTGCTCCATGGGCTGGGGGGGCGGCAGACGGACCACACCATACCCCTCCCCCCTCTACCACACCAGCTCCAGCCCGCACACCTAACTCCCCCCCCCCCCGGTCGCCGGCTCACTCACCTTGGGCAGGCAGCGGTGGCTTCCCCCTCAGTCTCCTCTGTGGGCTTCCCCTGCGTCTCCTCCCTCCTCCTCCTCGTTGGCCAAAAGCATGGCTTCTCCTTTCGGCCAATCGGGAAACAGGTCTCAGGACCCACTTTCTGATTGACTAGGAGGAGAATCAGTGTGGCAATAGCAAATATTCATTCGCTATTGTTACACAACTGGGTGGGCTCAGGGCGCACCCTTTTTTGAAGCCTATTAGAGCCTCTGGCTTTAGCCACTTTACCACCGGAGGATTTTGCTGTCTTACGTCCAGGCCACTTTTTGTGATTCGGCGCTGTGCAAATTTAACTGACAATTGCGCGGTCGTGCGACGCCATACCCAAACTAAATTTACGTCCTTTTTTCCCACAAACAGAGCTTTCTTTTGGTGGTATTTGATCACCTGTGCGATTTTTACTTTTTGCGCTATAAACAAAAAAAAAGCGTTTATTTTGAAAAAATAACAATATTTTTCAAATTTTTTTATATGAAATTCGCCGCCAAAAAAATGTAAAAATCAAAATTTTTTAAAATTTTTGGCCAATTTGTTTTCTGCTACCTATGTTTGGTAAAAAAAATCACAATAAGCGTATTTTGATTGGTTTGCGCAAAAGTTATTGCGTTTACTAACTAAGGGAAAGATTTCTGTCATTTTTGGTGTTTTTTTTTTTTAACGCGTAATGGCGGCGATCTGCGATTTTTTTTTTGCGGGACTGCGACATTGCAGCGGACAGATCGGACCCTTGACTGACACTTTTGGGGGTACCAGTGACATTACTACAGTAATCAGTGCTATACATATGCACTGTTACTGTAAAAATTACACTGGCAGGGAAGGGGTTAATTTTATTGGAGAGGGAGGGGTTAATGTATGCCTGGTGCTTACTAATGTGTGGGAGGGGAGGTGACTGAGTGACACAGGGACAGATCACAGGTTCAGCTATGCTGAACCCTGCAATCTGACCCTGCCTGTCACTTAGGAGATCCGCCCGCTCTGTTTACACAAGCGGGCGGATCTCCACACTCGATTCCCCGACGGTCGGGGAAGATCAGCGACGATCGCCGCTGCTCCAACCCGGGCCCGACTCCCGATGTGACTGAAAACAGCGGGAGCGAGCCTCCAGCGGCGCGCGCGCCCCGCCCACAAGCGGCGGAGTCCAGCGACGTAGGTCTACGTCGATGGACGATAACGAGCCACATTGCTGCAGTAGCAGCAATGTGAGCAATGCTAAAGTGGGTAATCACATGCTTCAAAAAAAAAAACCCTATTGAAATCAATGCATCCGGTGCTCTGCATGTAGATTAGGGGGCCGGACGCATGGATGAGGGGGGGGGGGGCGGCACCCCTGCGCCCCCAATGGACGGGCCACCACTGATCAGTCTATAATTTTATCGATAGGTTTATTTTAACAGTGAGAAACAGAATAACAACAAAAATTTCCAGAAAAATGCATTTCAAAAAAGTTATACGTTGATTTGCAATCTAATGAGTGAAAAAAGTATTTGATCTCCTATCAATCAGCAAGATTTCTGGCTCCCAGGTGTCTTCTATACAGGTAACAAGCTGAGATGAGGAATATTCTCTTAAAGGGAGTGCTCCTAATTCCTAATAATCAGCTTGTTACCTGTATAACAGATACCTCCCCACAGAAGCAATCAATCAATCAATCAATCAATCAGATTCCAATCTCTCCACCATGGCCAAGACCAAAGAGCTGTCCAAGGATGTCAGGGACAAGATTGTAGACCTACACAAGGCTGGGCTGGGCAACAAGACCACCGCCAAGAAGCTTGGTGAGAGGGTGGCAACAGTTGGTGCAATTATTTGCAAATGGAGGAAACACTAAATAACTGGCAGTCTCCCTCAGTCTGGGGCTCCATGCAAGATCTCACCTCGTGGAGTTTCAATGATCATGAGAATGGTGAGGAATCAGCACAGAACTATACAGGAGAAACTTGTCAATGATCTTAAAGCGGAGTTCCAGACACAAAAACTTTTTTTCAGTGAACATACCCCCGGGACAGTCAGGGCTAGTACATTCCACAATGGCTAGCCTCTGATCTGTCCCGGTTCGCACTTACCTGCAAGAAGAAGTACTTACTTTTAAAATTTCTTCTCCAGCGTTGCCACCTCTGTTGTGGGCAGCTGAAGCCAGCGCGATCCTCTTCTGCATCCTCTTCCGCGTCTTCTTCTCCCAGAATGCGCCTGCACCGGCCCCTCTCGTCACTTCCGGTGCGGCGCCACATTCCTCCACAGCTTCTGGGCATGCCCAGAAGCTGCTTAGCAGGGAATACGGCGTCGCCCCAGAAGTGACGAGCGGGGCCGGTGCCTTCGCATTGATTCCTGGGAGCGATGACGTTCAGCTCCCAGAAATCATCGCAAGACAGGAAGTGACGTCGGAGCCGCGACACAGAGGGAGGAAGTAGAGAATAGGTGAGTATTTTCAATCTACAATTACAAGGTGAGTGAAAAAGAAATGCCTAACTATCCAATTCCTTTTCAGGTGAAGGAGACCAAGCGGATGGGCACAAAAAAAAAAGGTTGATTTTGTGCCCGGAACTCCGCTTTAAGGCAGCTGGGACCAAAGTCACCAAGAAAACAATTGGTAACCAGTGATGGTAGTAACTGCGTTTAAGTAAACGGCGTTACTTAACGCAGTTACTTTAGAGGGTAACTGATTACTGTTCCCCTCACAGTAACACCGTTGCCACTACTTGGGCGGCGTTACTGCAATTACATCTACTGCCACTAGATGGCAGTAGTGTAATTGTAATTCCTCCTCTCCTCTATGACCGAGGCCGGCGCTGTCCGCGGTACTGGCCTCAGTCGACGAGAGAGGAGGAGGAGACTGTGACGTGAAAGAGCAGAGAGTGTGGACTCCGAGTTCAGCACACCAGGCTCAGGAGGGCAGAGCGAGGCCAATGCCATTGCCACTTTGCCATGCCTGGCCATTTAATTTAATATAAAATAATATAGTATAAAATAAATAGTGTATAAAAAATATTTATAGCAGGCAGTCCACCACCAGTCCACCACCGCACCGTCACAGACACAGCCAGCCAGACAGAAGAGAGAGGTACACAGGCAGACAGACAGGCCTGGAGGAGGAGGACAGAGCCAGACAGACCCCAGGCCACACCACCACCACCAGCCAGCCAGGCAGCACTGCAGCAGCAGCACAGGTATCAAACATAAAAAAAAAACAAAATACGGTTACTCACAGACTCAGTCACAGTCAGGACAGGAGGACTCAGTGTGCCACACCACCAGTGTGCCACACCACCACCAGCCACCACCAGCCAGCCGGTACCAAAAAAACAAACAAAAAACAGTTACCACAGTCAGGACTCAGACCCCATCAGTGTGCCACACCACCACCAGTCAGCCAGCAGGTACAAAATAAATAAATAAATAAAATACCACAGTCAGGACTGGAGTGGAGTCAGACTCAGGTCAGGTACCACCGTACCACACTGCCAGTACCCCCACCAGTGCCACACCACCATCCACCACTGCCCACCACCATAACCAGCAGCAGGTACCACTCAAGTTAAAAAAAAAAAAAAACACCACTCAGTCAGGAGTCACTCAGGAGGACTCAGGTCAGGTACCACTGCCAGTACCAGTGTACCGCCACCACCACGCAACCAGTCGGTACCACTCAGCAAATACCACTCAGGTACCCACTGCCAGTGTACCACGTAGCCAGCCAGTACCACTCAGCAAATACCACCCAGGTACCACCAGTGCCACTCAGCAAATACCACTCAGGTACCACCAGTGCCACTTAGCAACCATACCAGTGTACCACGCAGTTGGTATCACTCAGCAAATACCCCGCAGGTACCACTCAGGAATCAGGATTCACCTCACCACATAGGTGTCTCATTGTCCCACAGCAACATTAAAATAGTGTAGATTACTGTAAAATGTTTTACAATAATAATTGCTTCTATTTATGTTCATTTCTATCATTTAACATATTTAATATTGGGGGCATCCAAGTTATTTGACATATTTGATTATTTTTTTTAAAGTAACGCAATAGTTACTTTCCCTGGAAACTAGTTACTTTTTTACTGATGTTATTAACTTAGTTACTTTTTTTAACTTACATGACGAACACTATTGGTAACACACTACACCGTGAAGGACTGAAATCCTGCAGTGCCCGCAAGGTCCCCCTGCTCAAGAAGGCACATGTACAGCCCGTCTGAAGTTTGCTAATGAATATCTGAATGATTCAGAGGAGAACTGGATGAAAGAGTTGTGGTCAGATGAGACTAAAATCAAGATCTTTGGCATCAACTCAACTCGACGTGTTTGGAGGAGGAGGAATGCTGTCTATGACCCCAAGAACACCATCCCCTTCATCTAACATGGAGGTGGAAATATTATGTTTTGGGGGTGTTTTTTTGAACAGCTTCACCGCATCAAAGGGCGATGGACAGGGCCATGTTATGTCAAATCTTGGGTGAGAACCTCCTTCCCTCAGCCAGGGCATTGAAAATGGGTCATGGATGGGTATTCCAGCATGACAATGACCCAAAACACACGGCCAAGGCAACAAAGGAGTGGCTCAAGAAAAAGCACTTTAAGGTCTTGGAGTGTCCTAGCCAGTCTCCAGATCTTCCTAATCCCATAGAAAATATGTGGAGGGAGCTGAAGGTTAAAGTTACCACACGTCAGCCTTGAAATCTTAATGACTTGGAGAGGATCTGCAAAGAGGAGGGGGGCAAAATCCTTCCTGAGATGTGTGCAAACCTGGGGGCCAACTACAAGAAACGTCTGACCTCTGTGATTGCCAACAAAGGTTTTGCCACTAAATACTAAGTCGTGTTTTGCGATGGGGTCAAATACTTCAATATACACTGAGTTGTATTCAACCACTTTTTTCACGGTAGTGGGGCCCACACTGGTATCACCTATATACCTTCCTATTTTCTTTCTTGGGGACCTAATATATGTGCCCGGACTCCCTCTGTGGCTCCTTAACACCACAGTTCCCGGAGTGGACATGTTAAGCAGCCCCCTCAGCTTTCAATCTCACAGTTTCCAGACTCAACTGATATGTCAACTGATATGTGAGTATACTAGGTGGATAGGTATCTCCCCTTTTCACAGTAGTGTCCTCTGCCCCCCATAGCAGTGTTCTCTGCCCCCACCCCTACAGCAGTGCCCCCCCCCCAAAGCAGCGTCCTCTGCCCACCTTCCTATCTACCCCCTGCACTGTAGTGTCCTGTACCACCCCCAAAACACTGTCCCTTGCTGCCCCCCTTCACATTACTTCCGTCCATAGTAGTGTCCTCTTCCCCCCATAGCAGTGTTCTCTTCTCTCCTTCCCCCACAGTAGTTTCCCCCCTAAGACTGTGTCCTCTGCCCCCCTTCCCATCTACCCCCTGCACTGTAGTGTCCTGTACCACCTCCAAAACAGTGTCCTCTGCCCCCTGCACATTACCTCCCTCCATAGTAGTGTCCTCTTCCCCCCATAGCAGTGTTCTCTGCTCTCCTCCCCCCACAGTAGACCCCCCCAAAGCAGCTTCCTCTGCCCCCCTCCTCACATTAAACCCCTCACACTGTAGTGTCATGTACCACTCATAAAACAGTGCCCTCTGCCCCTTCACATCACCCCCCCGTAGTGTCATCTGACCCCCATAGCAGTGTTTTCTGCCCCCTCCCACCACAGTAGAGTCCCCCCTAAGGCCATGTCCACTGCCCCCATTCCCATCTACCCCCCCCCGCACTGTAGTGTCCTGTACCACCCCCAAAACAGTGTTTGCTGCGCCCCTTAACATTACCTCCCTCCACAGTAGTGTCCTCTGCCCCTCCATAGCAATGTTCTCTGCCCCCCTGCCCCCATAGTAGTGCCCCCCCAAAGCCGTGTCATTTGCCCCCCTTCCCATCAGCCACCCCCCGTATTGCAGTGTCCTGTACCACCCCCACAATAAGTTGTGCTGTTGCACAAGGGAAATGCAGAAAACTGATCACAACTGCTTGATCTCAGGTGTTCCCTATCGATGCTGATTAATGCTAACTTTAGGGACGGTTCACACTGGTGTGATGGCGGACATCGCATGTGATTTGCGCCGCATTGCTTTGTAGATCACATGCGATGTCTGTGCGATGCAAATTCAGCCATACAAACTGTATGGCTGAATTTGCATCACATTTGTACCAAATTCGTGCAGGACCCTTTTTTGTCCGCACCAGAATTGGATTGCATGGCTGTTTACACCCATGCGATCCGATTCTGCAAATCGCGCTGCTTTTTGCAAACCGATTACAAGGTGTCGTTAACATAATTTCCAGTAGGCAATCAGTTTGCACGAACAGGTTGCGATTTTGATGCGGTGTGAATTTGTACCGGCCCTTAGCCACTTACCCCCTTCATGACCAGGCCATTTTTTGCGATACGGCACTGCATTACTTTAACTGAGAATTGCACGGTTGTGCGATGCTGGACCCAAATAAGATTTCTCCCACAAATAGAGCATTCTTTTGATGGTATTTGATCACCTCTGCGATTTTTTATTTCTCTTTCATTCATTGACGGACACAGTTCCATATCTTCTTGACCAATAGGTTTATGCTGCTGTCCATAGGAGTAGGACACTAGGCGGAAAAAAATTAGACCACGCCTGTAGGGCAGTCCCTGGGGGTATACTCCCACTTCCTGCTATAGGACTTCAGTTTTGTTTCTGCCTAGTCAGGAGTGAGGACCTGGTTCCCTTCTGGGATCTCTGGTTCTTGTAATTTTTCCTTCTTAACAACTTGCTGACCACCCGCCCCAGTTTTACTGCGGCAGGCTGGCTGGGCTGCGTGAAACGACGTAGGGCTAGGTCGGTCAGGCGAGTGATGCTAGGTGGAGAGCGTGCACCACCGGAGGCGCACTCCCACCCCAATAGGCAGCAGGGATGATGAACCATGGGACCGGCGCCTGCGATTGCCACCAGGCACCCGCGATCGCTCCCCGCTGAGAGAGAAGAACGGTCAGCTGTTGTAAACACAGCTGACCGTTCTTCTCTCTAAAATGATCGCAGAGTGCCTGTAATCCTTCTATATAGGAACACAGGTCTCTATGATCATTTCACAAGCCCCTCCCCAATACAGTTAGAAAACATCCCCTAGGCTCACACTTAACCCTTTGCTCACCACTGTGGTAACCCCTTCCCTTGCCAGTGCCATTATTACAGTAACAGTGCATACTGTTTTTCTCCACTGTGAGATTTCAATCGCAGAATAGTCGGATATGCCAGTGTGAATTCGATCCGGGCGTTGTGAAGTTTTGAGCATACAGTTTGGAAAGCTTTTCCCCATTTGGCTACCTCAACCGAATAATCGGCAAAAATTAGGATTTTAGTACCGTCAATCTGGAAGGATCTAGTTTGCCGGTATTTCTGGAGAATGGCCGACTTGTCAGCATAGTTAAGATATGTAGCAATGATCGGATGTGGGGAAGCGTGATCAGAGGAGTATAGGCCCATGCGGTGCTCTCTTTCAACTACACAGATTCCTTGAAGGCCCAGGGCCTCTGGGATTTTGGTAGCGGAAAGATCAGGAATGGCTTGGGGTGACAGGTTTTCCGGGACCCCAATGAATCTCAAATTGTTCCTCCGTGCTCTATTTTCCAGTTCCTCCAGCTTTTGTAAAATAAAGTGGTTTGTCTTCTCCTGAGCTTGTTCAGCAGAATGGGACTGGTATATCTCATCCTCTATGGAGAAGATGCGACCTTCTGCATCCTGAAGCCTATGTGTAAGTTCCCCCAGCTGCTTCTTAATGTCCTGCATGCCCGCTGCCACTGCTTTCTCTACAGAGTCTTTAATAGAGGGGGCTAGTAGCGTGACCACTGCTTGGGTAAGTTGATTTACCTGCGGGTCTCCTTGCAGGAGCTGGGCGGCAGCCGTGTATGCAGTCTCCATAGGCGGAGGATCAGCGGGTCCGGGAGTGAGGGCCGAGACCGCGGCCTCGATTTGCGGTGTGCCCGGCGGGATGCACGGGCCTCCTTTTTCCAGGAACCACTCCATGTAGTGTGGTCCGGCGCGGCTAGTATGTATCTGGGGTACGAAGGCAGGTGTGCGGGGGCTTAGCGGTGGATAACGAGGTGGCACGCCGGTGTTATAGAGCAGATTAGGAGTCCTGCCACGGGAGCCGGAGGGGAGAGCGACTACCGCATGTGGCGCCGGAACCGGAAGTGACAGTGCATATTTTTTAGCACTGATTACTGTAGTAATGTCACTGGTCCCCCCAAAAGTGTCAAAAACATCAGTTAGGGGTCCGATCTGTCCGCCGCAATGTCGCAGTCCCACAAAAAATTGCAGATCGCCGCCATTACTAGTAAAAAAAAAAACAATAAAAATTACATAAATCTTTCCCGTAGTTAGTAGACGCGAAAACGTTTGCGCCAACCGATCAAAATATGCTTATGTAGCAGAAAAACAATTGGCCTAAAATGTTAAAAAGTTTTATTTTTTTTTATTTTTTTTTTTGTTTTGGGAATGTTATATAGCAGAATGTAAAAAATATATATATATTTTTTTTTCAGAATTATCGCTCTTTTTTTGTTTATAGCGCAAAAAAATAAAAACCACACATGTGATCAAATACCACCAAAAGAAAGCTCTATTTGTGGGAAAAAAAAGGACATCAATTGTATTTAGGTGCAGCGTTGCACGACCGCACAATTGTCCGCTAAAATAATGCAGTGCCGAATCGCGACATATGGCCTAGTCATTAACCGCTTTACCCCCGCTCACATTCCTGCTACTGCGGCAATGTGGCTTGTTATCGTCCAGCGACGTAGACCTACTTGTGGTCGGCGCGCGCGCGCCGCCGGAGGCTCGCTCCCGCTGTTTTCAGTCACAGTGGGAGTCGGGCCAGGGGAGGAGCGGCGGTGATCACCGCCGCTCTTCCCCGATCGTCGGGGAATCGAGTGAGGAAATCCGCCCACTTGTGTAACCAAAGCGGGCGGATCTCCTAAGTGACAGACAGGGTCAGATTGCAGGATTCAGCATAGCTCAACCTGCGATCTGTCCCTGTGTCACTCAGTCCCCTCCCCCCACACATGTTAGTAAGCACCAGGCATACATTAACCCCTCCCTCTCCAATAAAATTAACCCCTTCCCTGCCAGTGTCATTTTTACAGTAACTATTTATAGCACTGATTACTGTAGTAATGTCACTGGTACCCCCCACAATGTCAGTCAAGGGTCCGATCTGTCCGCCGCAATGTCGCAGTCCCGCAAAAAAAATCGCAGATCGCCGCCATTACAGAAATCTTTCCCTTAGTTAGTAAACGCAATAACCAATCAAAATACGCTTATTGGGATTTTTTTTACCAAAAATATGTAGCAGAAAACAAATTGGCCAAAAATAATAAAAAATTTAGATTTTTTACATTTTTTGGGGGGGAATTTTATATAAAAAAATGTGAAAAATATTGTTATTTTTTTCAAAATTTTCATTCTTTTTTTGTTTATAGCACAAAAAGTAAAAATTGCACAGGTGATCAAATACCACCAAAAGAAAGCTCTGTTTGTGGGAAAAAAAGGACGTCAATTTCATTTGGGTACAGCGTTGCACGACCGTGCGATTGTCAGTTAAAGTCACACAGTGCCGAATCGCAAAAAGTGGCCTGGACGTAAGACAGCAAAATCCTCCGGTGGTAAAGTGGTTAAGGGGGCAAATCCGGTCCAGAAGTGGTTAACTGAATCTGAATATATGAAACAAATCCAAATATATAAAACAAATCCTGAAAACTATCATTCTAACAAAGAATTTGATGAAACCGAATTATTAACTTAACAAACCAATTTCGAAATAAAACATTTTTATTTTATTTTTTTTCCATCGTCCACATCTCTAGAAATGATTTCCAATTTATCTGGGGACGCTATGTGACCGGCTGTGCGTGTACCCAATGGAGGCATCAACCTGCAGATTTTACATTTTATACAGCTGTTAGACTTTTTCAGTCCTTTTATCATACTATACACCACAGCCACCCCTAAAGAAAACATCTGTTCGAAACGCGTTGGGTTGCTCCTGCATGTAACATATTGGAGGGAGGAATAGAGGAGACGCAAGCAGCAGAGGTACGCAGCTGGGTGACTGTTAGGAATGTTAGGGGGAGGAGAGTCAGGGAGGCCAGTCCTGAGTTGGTACACCCTAACATGTTTGCTGAGTTGCAGGTTGAGGGGGATATCAACTCAGGGGTGGCAGAGCTGGAGCATGCGCCCTCCCCCAGCTGCCAGGGGAGGGACGGCTCCAGGAAGAAGGGGGGCCGTAACGCAGGAAAGGTTAGACAGGTTGTGGTAGTTGGGGACTCAATTATCAAGAGGACAGAGAGGGAAATCTGTAAAAAAGATCTCGTGAACCGAACAGTTTGTTGTTTACCGGGCGCCCGAGTTCGGCACATCGCAGATCTGGCAGACAGATTGTTGGGCGGGGCTGGGGATGACCCAGCGGTCATGGTGCATGTGGGCACTAATGACAAAGTTAAAGGTAGGTGGAGGATCCTTAAGAACGATTTCAGGGACTTAGGTAATAGATTGAGGAAAAGGACCTCCAAGGTGGTTTTCTCTGAAATACTGCCTGTACCTCGAGCCACACAGGAGAGGCAGAAGGAGCTTAGGGAAGTTAACAAGTGGCTGAGGAATTGGTGTAGGAAGGAGGGGTTTGGGTTCCTGGAGAACTGGGCTGACTTCTCAGTCGGCTACCGGCTCTTTAGTAAGGATGGGCTGCACCTTAATGGGGACGGTACAGCTCTTTTGGGGAGAAAGATGGCCACCGAGTTGGAGGGGCTTTTAAACTAGGAGACGGGGGGGAGGGCTCAGAAGTAGAATCAGTCAGGAGGGAGCAGAGGACTGAAGGCAGTTGTAGGGTCAACAGCGACAGTAGGTCAACAACATCAATTGGCGGGTCTGTGCGGGAGAACAGCAGACCAAACAGAAATAAACAAAACCGCCAATCACGTTTAACTTCCGTAAAACTAAGAGGGGTATATGCTAATGCCAGGAGCCTAGCTAATAAGATGGATGAGTTGGAAATGTTAGTACATGAGGAAGACATAGACCTTGTGGGAATAGCGGAGACTTGGTTCGACCCCTCACATGACTGGCTGGCCAATATCCAAGGGTATTCGGTGTACCGGAAGGACAGGGTTGGTAAAAGAGGGGGAGGGGTATGTCTCTATGTCAAGAACAATATAAAGGTGCTAGAAAGGAGTGACATTACGGATGGGATGAGCATGGATTTAGAATCTGTGTGGGTTGAACTCGATAGGGAAGAAGATAAGGGAAAAGTAGTTGTGGGGGTTTGCTATAGGCCACCTAACCAAGGGGAGGAGGTAGAGCTGGAATTTTTAGCACTAATAGGTAAAGCGGCAAAACTAGGATCAGTCATCATATTGGGGGACTTCAATTATCCCGACATTGACTGGGAAGAGGGGACTGCACACTCGCATAAGGCCCGGCTATTCACGGAAACCTTACAGGATAACTACATGTCGCAGTTTGTGGATTCCCCTACTAGAGAGAATGCTATCCTGGATCTATTGATCACTAATGACCCAGACATAATCTCGGAGGTAGGAGTCCAGGACAACCTGGGCTCTAGCGATCACAGGATGATCACATTTAGTATAAATAACAATATAAAAAGGCAAGTGGGGAACATAAGAACCCTAAACTTCAGAAGGGCAGACTTTCCAAAATTGTACTCATTGATGGAAAGGGTAAACTGGGACCAAACCCTGGGATCACTGACCACAGAGGAAAAATGGGAATGCTTTAGAACAATATTAAGCAAAGGCATCTTGCAGTGCATTCCTATGGGGAATAAATTTAGAAGAGACAAAGCCAAACCTGGCTGGCTAAACCGTAGCGTTAAAAAACTTATTAGGGGAAAAAAATTGGCCTTCAAGAAATATAAATCAGAGGGCACAGTATCGGCCTTCCAGCAATACAAGGAGGAAAATAAGAAGTGTAAACACGAAATCAAGATGGCTAAAATCAACTTTGAGAGACAAATAGCGGAGGATAGTAAAAAAAACCCAAAGAAATTCTTTAAATATATCAACAGCAAAAAAACTAGGGCAGAGCATATTGCACACATAATTAACGATGATGGGAGGATGGTTACAGAGGACACTGAAAAAGCAACCGTGCTGAATTCTTTTTTCTCGTCAGTCTTTACGCAGGAAAAGGAAGGGTACACTGACCATGACTGTATGGTTAGTAGTAATACACAGGACTTGCCACTATGGCTAACAGAGGGGGAAATCAGGGAAAGACTGGATAAACTTAACACAAACAAATCACCAGGCCCGGATGGCGTACATCCGAGAGTGCTCAAGGAACTCAGTATGGTTATATCTAGACCACTGTTCCTGATCTTTGCTGACAGTATTAGGACAGGAGATGTACCAGGGGATTGGAGGAAGGCTAACGTGATTCCGATATTCAAAAAGGGCCAGAGACATATCCCGGGAAATTATAGGCCTGTCAGTCTGACATCAATAATATGTAAACTTTTGGAGGGGATGATAAGGGACTATATCGTAGAGTATGCTAAAGACAACAACATCATCAGTAGTAACCAGCACGGGTTTACAAATGGGCGTTCTTGTCAAACCAATCTCTTAGCATTCTACGAGGAAGTGAGCTGTGAGCTAGATAGGGGGAGACCAGTGGATGTGGTGTACTTGGATTTCGCTAAGGCGTTTGATACAGTTCCCCACAAGCGCTTAATTTATAAAATAAGGTCTGCAGGTATCGACAGCAGGGTTTGCTCTTGGATACGGAATTGGCTAAAAGGCCGTGTCCAAAGGGTAGTAATAAACAGCGCATACTCAGACTGGTCTGAGGTAGTAAGCGGGGTGCCCCAGGGCTCAGTCCTGGGACCAACCTTGTTCAATTTATTCATAAACAGCATTGAGGAAGGGATCAGTAGTTCGTTATCAGTTTTTGCAGATGACACAAAATTGGCCAGGGCAATAACTGCACAGCATGAAGCAGATATCCTACAGAATGACCTGGACAAAATTACGGAGTGGGCAACGACATGGCAAATGAGGTTTAATGTGGAGAAGTGTAAGGTTTTGCACTTGGGGACCAAAAACATAAAAACACAATACACGTTAGGAGGGGAACCCTTGGGGGAATCAAAAATGGAGAAAGATTTGGGAGTCTTAGTTGATGATAGATTAGGCAACAGCATGCAATGCCAAGCGGCAGCTTCCAAAGCCAACAGAATATTAGCATGCATAAAGAAAGGGATGTATTCCAGAGATAAGACTATAATCCTTCCACTTTATAAAACTCTGGTCCGACCGCATCTGGAGTATTCTGTCCAGTTCTGGTCGCCAGTCCTCAGGAGGGATGTGTTGGAGCTGGAGAAAGTCCAGAGAAGGGCAACTAAACTGATTAGGGGGTTGGAGGACCTTACCTATGAAGAGCGGCTGCAATCGCTCGATTTATTTTCCCTGGAGAAAAGACGTCTGAGAGGGGACATGATAGCAATTTATAAATATCTTAATGGGGATCTCAGCTTAGAAGAAAAGCTGTTCATTCGAAGGAATTGCATGAGGACTCGAGGACATACAATGCGATTAGAGGAGAAGCGTTTTAACCTCAGGCAACGTGGGGGGTTCTTTACTGTTAGGGCTACAAGATTGTGGAATTGTCTACCACAAGAGGTGGTTTCTGCGGGTAGTATGGTGACTTTCAAAAGACTCTTAGACTTACATCTCAAGGATCAGGAGATTGAGGGCTATGTTAGATGATTACAGTCACACACACCTACACAGGTTGAACTGGATGGACTATTGTCTTTATTCAACCTCGCCTACTATGTAACTATGTAACTAATGCAAGATATTACTGTCATTTACCTTTTGTATGGAGTGAAATATCTGCACATATGTTGCAATTATCATTTCTGAAGGACTATGTATTTGTATTATAGTTATTATATTTGAAACAGTAATGAATGTTTCTTAAGGTCCGTTCAATAAAGATGATTGGTGATTTTACATATTATCTAGACAATTGCCAATGTGCTTTTAAAATCCCTAGACATCTCTTTTTTGTTGTATTAAAAAAAAAAAAAATGGGGGATGTTCGGCACATACTGGCCCTTTGAAGTGATTTTTTTTTTTCTTTTGCAATACAACTGAAGAAAAAAAAAAAAAAAAAAATCAATAAGTAGTTAGATGGCGTCGGCTAATCTGTGTTGATCTGTGAGGCCCTGATCATTGTTATTAGAGCAGAATAATTTGTCTTTTTTTTCTTTGCATATTTTTGCGGGAGAGCAAATACTGAAATGACTTAATTGAAATTAGAAAACCTAAAATAATGAAGTTTAACTTCAAGTCCCGCTTTATACTCTGTACATAGAAATTAGGATTAGAAAGTCTTTTCTGTGATCAGTCGTGTAGAGCCAGAAAGCTTTTGAGTCACTTTGTTACTAAATCAATGAAGATGTATTATGGTCCTGAAGATTTGCTATTTTAATTAGGAGTAAAGTAAAAAAAAAAAAAAGAAAGAAAGATGAAAAAAATAAATAAATAAAAAAGCAGGCTTGCCTGGTAAGTCTATTATTACTGCACATAGTGACGGTCGGAGTTTGCAAAGCTTCTGCATTGTGTTAACACTTTCGTTTTGCATGCAGAAAAAAAATTGCTTTTAAATGTGTATATATCTACACTATTATTATTGTGTATATGTATATATATATATATATATATATATATATATATATATATATATATATTTATTTATTTAATTTTATGTTTTTTTTTGTTTTTTTTTTTTGTTTCTTTTTGTTTTGGATACAGTAGGGGAGTTATGATCAGTTTTTTTTTTTTTTTTTTTATATGTCAAATTTTAATTTAGTTTTAATCATAGTCTTTTGACTAAAATGCTATTTTAGTCATATTTTAGTCATCTGAATTGTTTTAGTCATATTTTAATCTTTTGACTAAAATGCTAT
The DNA here is from genome assembly GCF_965119305.1 of Pelophylax lessonae. Classification (NCBI taxonomy): domain Eukaryota; kingdom Metazoa; phylum Chordata; class Amphibia; order Anura; family Ranidae; genus Pelophylax; species Pelophylax lessonae. Next base: position 9,374,511 of record NC_138774.1, read on the forward strand.
TTAGGTTTTAGTCATATTTTAGTCATCTAAACGCAAGTGGAGCGCAATTGGCATCCCTGCTGTTTTTACAGAGCTCTGTTTACTTGGAAACACTGTAGGTGAATTTTAATCTTTGTGTTTTAAATTAAACTCAATATATTACATGATTAAAGTCTTCTTGTCTTGTCCCCCTTGATATGGTCTATCGTTTTTGGTTCCGGGGGAGAGAAGAGTATACTAGGGGCCCTTTTTTCCTAGCATTGAAGGTCTCCCTCACCCAACCTACATGCAAGACCTTAACTGGTTCCCGACCAACCACCGCAGTTTTACGTCTGTCGCGCGCAGGGTGGTGGGGGGGCTGCTGATCCATGGGGCCAGCGGCTGCAATTGCTGCCGGCCACCCGGCTTGCTCTATGGACTCCACTCCTGCCTGCTTATCCGTGAATGACCTCAGCTTGGTCTTCTTACTCCGCTCCTGCCTACTTACCCGTGTATGACCTTGGCTTGCTCTATTGCCTCTGCTTCTTCCTGCTTATCCGTGAATGACCTTGGCTTGCTCTTCTTACTCCGCTCCTGCCTACTTACCCATGTATGACCTTGGCTTGCTCTATTGCCTCCGCTTCTGCCTGCTTATCCGTGAATGACCTCATGTCGCTCTTCTTACTCCGCTCCTGCCTACTTACCCATGTATGACCTTACCTTGCTCTATGGACTCCACTCCTGCCTGCTTATCCGTGAATGACCTCAGCTTGGTCTTCTTACTTCACTTCTGCCTGCTTACCTGTGTATGACCTTGGCTCGCTCTTCTTACTCCGCTCCTGCCTACTTACACGTGTATGACCTTGGCTTGATCTATTGACTCCAGTCCTGCCTGCTTACACGTGTATGACCTTGGCTTGATCTATTGACTCCAGTCCTGCCTGCTTACTCGTGTATGACCTTGGCTTGCTTTTCTTACTCCACCCCTGCCTGCTTAACTGTGTATGACCTTGGCTTGCTCTATTGCCTCCGCTTCTGCCTGCTTATCCGTGAATGACCTCAGCTCGCTCTTCTTACTCCGCTACTGCCTACTTACCCGTGTATGACCTTGGCTTGCTCTATTGCTTTTGCTCCTGCCTGCTTATCCGTGAATGACCTCAGCTTGCTCTTCTTACTCCACTCCTGCCTGCTTACCTGTGTATGACCTTGGCTCGCTCTTCTTACTCTGCTCCTGCCTGCTTATCCTTGAATGACCTCAGCTTGCTCTTCTTACTCTGTTCCTGCCTGTTTAACCCTGTATAACCTCAGCTTGCTCTCCTGACTCCGGTGCTGCCTGATTCCTTGTGTATGACCCTGGCTTGCTACTGACTCTGATTCCTGCCCCTTGCTCCTGGCTGATATCTCATGTATGACTTCTGGCCTGGCTCCTGACCCTGCTTCTGGATCTCCCTAATACCAAGTATCATCTGGTACATCTGAGCAACTCCTACCCTGCAGTGCATCCTGCCCATCAGCTGCCATCCTCTGCACTTTAGCCTGTCACAGCTGGCAACCCCTGTTTTTTTGAGTATAGCACCCCCTGTCACCACCTTTAGAGATATCCTGCATTCAGCTGCAAGGGAAGCCCTCTTAGCAGTCCGGCCTCCGACCAGGTACATGACACTGTGTCTGTACTTGCAGCCCACCCCAGTACATGTACTATGAGTGGTCGGCAGATGGTTCATTTTGTGTTCCTAATTACCGCAAAGCAAAATGGTCAACACCACTCATACATAGTGGAGGGGCATAAGACCTGTACACCAGTATGCCTTCCCATAATGCCTTGTGTACCAGCCTGTTGTCATTTGGAGATGGAGGTAATGGAGGGTTGTTTTTTAATTTGGAGTAGAAAAAATACTGGTTCTAAATCCTCCTGAATCATAGAGCAGATCGGTCAGATCACCAACTCCGTGGTCAGACTGCCTATATTACTGCCGTAATGCAACTATGTTTTACATTCAGTAAGCCAATAAACCAGCTAAACCCCCCAGGAAGTAACTACACTTTGTTTCACTCTACACTTTATAGAAACACTTTGTAATATTTAGATTTAGGCTCTCAGAAATGTCAGCTTTCAGTAGAGATGACACCTCGCCTGACACCGAAGGATAAAAGAAGAAAGTTAATAAATAAAGTCAGCCTGGAATAATTTCCCCTTGCTGGAGAATTAATGGGAGATGTTTGCTTTGATCTGATAGAAGAGGGTCTCTGTTAGATAAAGGGTTTAAAAAGGAAGCCAGGTGTGTGGAAGACATCTCAGAAAACAAGAAGAGCTCAAATATGTACCATGGTATCCTTTCCTATTGTGTGACTGATGTACATTCTATTCCTATAGAGTCCCCAAACTGCGGCCTGTGAGCCAGAGGCAGCTTTTTGTTTGCCCTTTATATGGCCCTTGTGGTATTATTTCTACCACTGACACCAATGATGGGGCACTATTCCTCCCACCGACATCAATGATGGGGCACTATTCCTCCCACCGACATCAATGATGGGGCACTATTCCTCCCACTGACACCAATGATGGGGCACTATTCCTCCCACCGACATCAATGATGGGGCACTATTCCTCCCACTGAAACCAATGATGGGGCACTATTCCTACCACTGACACCAATGATGGGACACTATTCCTCCCACTTACACCAATGATGGGGCACTATTCCTCCCCACTGACACCAATGATCGGGCACTATTCCTCCCACTGACACCAATGATGGGGCACTATACCTTCCACTGACACCAACGATGGGGCACTATTCCTCCCACTGAAACCAATGATGGGGCACTATTCCTACCACTGACACAAATGATGGGGCGCTATTCCTCCCACTGACACCAATGATGGGGCATTATTCCTACCACTGACACCAATGATGGGACACTATTCCTCCCACTTACACCAATGATCGGGCACTATTCCTCCCACTGACACCAATGATGGGGCACTATACCTTCCACTGACACCAATGATGGGGCACTATTCCTCCCACTTGAAACCAATGATAGGGCACTATTTCTACCACTGACACCAATGATGGGGCACTATTGATCTTTTATTGAAAAGAATCAAGCAACATATTTTATACAAAAGTAAAAAACAGAACTATAGTACAATATTCCAACAAAAAAAAACAAAGGAATTCACATCCATGTGCAGAATATATACAATATATACATAATCCACTTCCAACATTCTTAGAAAACTATTTACATAAAGCAGCAGAGAGGGCCTAAGAGGCACAACCCATCACCTATGTATGCAGCCATTTATCAAAAACTGAGCATTAAGAAAAAATCTAGGGTGATAAGAGACAGAAAGCCACACCCGGGAAAGAGACTCCTGGCAGTCAGGGAGGCTTGAAACCCCTCCACGCCTTCAGCCAAGCCCCCTGACCCCACTTGTCTCTCTCAAGCGCCCGAATCTTCCCCACCTCATGCAGAATGTCACACACCACCACCTGAACAGGAAGGATTTTACGCCGAAGGGTGACCTGACACCGTGCGTTCCAGGTGTAATAACGGACTACTAAGCTAACTAAAAAAAGTGTATCCAAACAAAAGCCCCCACCAGTATTGAATGCTCCGTACACCCACTCAGCATAACCCAGCCTGGAGAGGAAAGGAACACAGAGGGCCCGCCCAACCTGTTTGTATACCTCTATGTTAAAAGGGCAACGAAGCAGAAAATGGTCCATAGTCTCCTCCTCACCTGCACATTCCTCCCGAGGACAACCACGATCCATCCCACTGCGGAATTTCAAATTGCCCCGAACATAGAGCCTCCCGTGGAAGCACAACCAGGCCAGATCCCTGAATTTAAGGGGGACTCTAGCCAAATTAATCAATCTTAACCCTTCCCTCAAAATTGGGCCTGGGCAATCCCTTAAGGCCAGTGGGTCATGAAAGACTTCACTCAAGACTCGGCTCATAAGGACTTTCCTCGGAGCGGATCTGAGATCTTCAGCCGACAGTCGCCACTGCCGCAGCAACTTCAGACACGGAGCGACATAGACTGGGAGCTGACCACGATGACCCCTGAGATTCTTCACTTGGCCACCTTCTTCCCAAAGTCGCAGAAAAGGCCTAAACCAAGATCTAAACATGCCTGCCCATCCAGGAGGTTCCACTGCAAGCATACTACCAATGTTAAACTTGAGAAATAGCAGTGAAAAGAAAAGAACGGGGTTGACCATACCTAAGCCACCCTCCCTCCTGGATAGATAGGTGACATTCCTCTTGATGGGGTTCAGTCTGTTCCCCCACAGCATCTGGAAGAACACACTATAGATCCTAGCATAGAGAGACACTGGCAAGATGCAGACAGGGCTGACATACAAGAAGATCGGTATCAGGTAAGTCTTAATCAGATCAACCCTTTCCCTCAGAGATAACTTCCATCTCTTCCAGCTGACCACCTTAGTATTGGCAACTTCCAGCCTGCCTTCCCAGTTTTTGAGGCCATAATCGCCAGGTCCAAATTCAATGCCTAATATCTTAATTTTTTCCTGGGGCACTGGAAAAGTGTCCGGGAGATCAAACCCCTCACCTTCCTTTCCCATCCAAAAAACTTCACTCTTTTCCTGATTGATTTTGGAGCCTGATGCTTCAGAGTACCGTGATGTCAGAGAGACCACCTCCTCCGCTTCATCTGTCCCAGTGACAATCACTGACACATCATCCGCATAGGCAACAACCCTCAAAGGCGGCTCACCCGGGATTCCCACTGGTACCCCACACAACATGCTGCTCTCTAGCCTCCTGATGAAGGGGTCGATTGCAAACACATAGAGCAGGGGACTCAGCGGACAACCCTGGCGCACCCCAGAACCAACCTCAAAGGACTGTCCAACCCAACCATTAACAAGAGGGAAGCTTTCTGCCCCCTTATACAAAACTTTTAACCAATCGACAAAACCACCCGGCAGACCGTACTTACTAAAGAGCAACCACAGGTACTCATGGTTGACACGATCGAAAGCCTTTGCCTGATCCAATGCCAGTAGATACTTTCCGCAGCCTGCAGCCCTGCACTGCTCCAAGGCCTCCCGGACAGCTAAAACCGCTGTGAAGGTGCTCCTACCCTGGATCGAACAGTGCTGATGGCGAGAAAGCAAAGACTCTGCTACTGCCGATAGGCGCCAGAAAATTATCTTCGCCAGCACCTTTCTATCGACATTGAGAAGGCTGATGGGGCGCCAATTCTCAATCATCGAAGGATCTTTACCTTTTGAAAGAAGAATCACAGCTGAGTGTCTCATGGAAGGGGGAAGCACCCCCTCAGCAAGACAACTGTTAAAAATCTCTACCAAATGTGGGGCCAGAATAGACTTAAAGGCTTTGTAAAACTCAGCCGTCAGACCATCCGGTCCAGGTGACTTCTTGATGGCAAGCTGTTCAATTGCCCTCGTCACCTCTTCAACTGTGATCTCTTCTGTCAAATTCATCAAAGGGACATCTCCACCATTTAGACCTGGAATAGAGTCCAAAAAGTTTCCATCTTGTCTCGGTCAAGCTCCTTCCTCCCAAGAAGTTCAGCATAAAAAGACCTCACAACCTCCAGGATCCCTGACCTGGACTTTGTCAAGGAACCTGTACTATCCTTAAGGCCAACGACCATCTTAACAGCTACACCCTGTTTGCAGTTCTGGTAAGGGTCAGGCGAGTGGTATTTCCCATAGTCCCGCTCCAGAACCAAAGAGGTATGCCGGTCATATTGACACTTCCTGAGGAGGATTTTCACTTCAGAGATTGCCCCAGGATCTCCTCCTCTCGAGACAAGAATATCCAGCTTCCTCCGCAAACGTTGGTAGGTCATGTATCTATTAAACTGTTTTTTATTGGCTAGGCCCCTGAAGAATCCAGCAATCCTCTTTTTGGTCAGCTCCCACCACTCAGCCTTGCTGCTACAAAAGTCCAGGATGGTCACCTGTGCCTGAAAGAATTCCTCAAAGGATTGTCTAACATGTTCTTCCTCAAGGAGAGTCGAATTTAATCTCCAGATGCCTTTGCCCCTCTGAGGGAAATCTGAAGCATTCAAGACCACAGATAGCATACAGTGATCAGAGAACTCCACCGCCTGCACCACTGGGGGTGAGAAAGCAGAGGCCTCCTTCAAAAAAAACCTATCTATCCTACTCTGACTATTACCTCGATGAAAGGTGAACCCTGTGTCATCCGGGAGGTGCTTAATGTGCACATCCACAAGACCAGCATCCCTAACCATACTATTTAAAAAAACGCTATCATATCCCAGCCGGTCATTGAAGTCCTTCCTGTCCTTGGGCCTAGTCACAGTATTAAAGTCACCTCCAAAAACCACTTGCCGGGATGTAAAAAGAAATGGCTTGATCCTTGTAAAAAGGCATTTCCTGTCCCACTTTGTGTGCGGCCCATAAATATTAATTAGGCGCAGGTCCTGCCCTCCCACAAGAACGTCTAAGACCATACATCTCCCAATCTCCACCTCAATAACCCGCCGGACAGTTACCATGCCGGTTTTAAACAACACCGCCACCCCGCCGTAAGGCTCGGCCGCAAGAGACCAGTAAGATGGACCATACCTCCACTCTCTCTTGGCCATATGAATATCTGCCAAGGAGGTGAGCCTAGTCTCCTGCAAAAATAAAATTTCAGCATCTAATTGGCTGAAAATAAATAAGGCCATAGAACGAGCTCTTACCGACTTAATGCTGGCGACATTTATTGTCACCACTTTTAACGGAGGGGGAACCGCCATTAGGGTTATTGGGTGGATTGCTCCTTAGCTCCCCTCTGCTGCTCATCACCAGAAGCCTCTCTCTTTCTTGAAGCCTCCTCCAACTCCATTTCAATTTCTGAATTCTGCTCAGAAGAATCCCCAGATGAGGAGATATCCCAAGCAGAAGCCCTAGAACGGTTGGAGACAGTCACTGAGGCATCCTGTCCCTGTTCCGTCCTCACCGTCTGTCTCTTCCGCCTCACAACCTTCCTTCTCTCCTCCAGGTACTGAAGGTCAGATTCAGAGATGCTTTCATCTCTTGTTTTCTTCTTCTTCTTTGAAGTCTTCACAGAAGACTTCTTTACAGAGGAAGCCGCAGCAGCACCCTTTTTGGTACCCTCTACCACTCCTGGTGGGTGGGGGGCTTCTTTAAGGTCACACTTAAGAAGGGAAGACTGATCGGGAATAACTGACTCAGGGGGCACAGACTTGGCAGATTCTGACACAAGAGGAGCCGGTACAGTAGGCTGGGGGGACACAGGGACAGACACAGAAGAAAAACTTACAGATACAGGAGGGGTGGGCACAGGGACTAGGGAGGGATCCTGCACAAGACCAGGGGAGTCAGTCACCGCAGAGGAGGGTGGTACACCAGGGGCCTCATCCTCCATCCTGTCCAGCCTCAACAGATCATCTATCACCTCTCTATCCATATTATGCCAGGCTTCAGGACATCGGCTGTAGGGGTGGCCAAGGCGCAGGCACAGGTTGCACCTTATCGCCTGGGTGCAGTCCCTGGCCACATGACCCTGTCCCCGACACACTGAACAGATCAGTGCTGAACAAGAGGAGCTAAAATGCCCCTTTTCTCCACAGCGGTGACACAGTTTTGGCTGACCGGGATAAAAAATAGTCATCCTATCCCTCCCTATAAAAGCAGAGGAGGGCAGGTGACGGACAACATTCCCATCCCTAGCCAACCTGACCGTTACCGACCAACCCCCGGTCCAGATGCCACGCTCATCATGAATTTTATCCGGCCTGGTCAAAACATCCCCATAATTTCTCAACCAGTCCTCTAAGTCCCGAGCAGGAACACTCTCATTTGTAAGGACAATAGTAATTTTCTTTACTGTTGACCTTTGGGAAACTGCCACTGGCACCAGACCTTCCCATTCGGGTCTTGACCTGCACCGAGCCATATATCGTTCCCAGAACAAGTCAAGACCCTCTGGTCTGGTGAAACTAACTGTGTATTCCCGGCTTCCAGCCACATGTATCAGGGCATATAGGTCATTAGCCCCAAAACCCATATCTAAGATCAGGTCTAACACCATACGCCTTGCTAGAGGGACTGCACCACCTTCCCATTTAAGGAGGACTACGTTCCGCCTTGGACCCCCAGCAGAAGCCATAGATCCAATACCAGATCCAATGGTGCTCATAGTGGCAGCCCGCGAGGGAAAACCCTGATTAGAAGCAGAGCTCCTCCTTGATTGTAACCCTGGCTTGGTGATATTGCCAGGAGCACAGCTTACCACCTGTGCAAATGTAGGTTTTTTAGGGCCAAGACCCCACACTGATGTCACATTATCAGGTACATTACTATTATTATTTTTACCAGCTTGGCCTAAACAAGCAGCATTATCAGTTCCACATATAATGGTGGGATCCACCATGCCTGTAATGTTATTAGGGATAACTGTTTCTGATGCAGTACCAGATGTTTCCTGCTGCTGCGCTGTAGAGTCCTGTTCAACAGTGACTGAAATAGTTTTAAGCTCAGCAGAAGGGGGGTTAATCGGCTCTTCTGGGTTTTGTGGTTCTTCAGCAGAAATGTCATTTTTTAAACACAACTTTTCCTGTTTAGAGACATCAGCAGCAGGCACAACATTGCTGAGCATAGGGGAATCACCCGGAGTGTCATTAGGAAACCCATCATTAGGCAAGGTGCTAAAAGGCACAAAAACTGTTTTATCTGTAAGCTGGGGCTTTATATACTTTACTTTATCAGGCACACTCTCAGGTAAGTCCTCCACATCACCAAACACTAGCTGATCTTCCTGCATTGGAGACTCCATTACCTGTATAACTTTCAACATGCCTCCTGAGCCCTGAGATGGCAATGGGCTGCTTACCTCACCTTGAGGGGGAAGGGGGTCAGAACCGGGGGTCTCCTCCTCCACCTCCATCTTTGCAAACCTCCGTTCATTGCAAAACTTCTCCCTGAAGGGACCATCCCTGCCTTCCATCATGGCCACGATAGTTTCTTGATGATCCACACGGACTTTCGCTAATTGGACCTCTGAATCCATGGATCCACGGTTCTTGCTGAACAAGCCTTCACGCTGCTTTCTCAGGCGCTTTAAATCCGCTCTAAGCTTGTAGAGCTTGTCTCTCTCCTTATTGAGGACTTTGATCCCGGCCACCACTCGCTCCCGAATGGATCCAGCATCTTCATCCTCACCAGGTGCAGAGAGATCACCAACCACGGGCTGCACAGGAGCAGGGGTGCCATCCATCCGCCCAGGGGATGTCTGAGAGCCTCCAGCAGGAGAGGCCCTTCTGGCCTCCATGGCTTCCCCAGAAGGGGGCCAGGAGAGCTGGGAGGGATTTCACCTCACTCCCCTCTTACACAGATCACCTGCAGCAGCAACAGACACACAGCCAGAGAACCTTCCAGCAGCCACACCCGAAGCTGAATGATGGGAAACTACTCCTCCCACTGACAGCAATGATGGGGCACTATTCCTCCCAGTGACACCAATGATGGAGCACTATTCCTCCCACTTGAAACCAATGATGGGGCACTATTTCTACCACTGACACCAATGATGGGGCACTATTCCTCCCACTTACACCAATAATCGGGCACTATTCCTCCCACTGATACCAATGATGGGGCACTATACCTTCCACTGACACCAATGATGGGGCACTATTCCTCCCACTTGAAACCAATGATGGGGCACTATTCCTACCACTGACACCAATGATGGGGCACTATTCCTCCCACTGACACCAATGATGGGGCACTATTCCTCCCACTTGAAACCAATGATGGGGCACTATTCCTACCACTGACACCAATGATGGGGCACTATTCCTCCCACTGACACCAATGATGGGGCACTATTCCTATCACTGACCCCAATGATGGGGCACTATACCTTCCACTGACACCAATGATGGGGCACTATTCCTCCCATTGACACCAATGATGGGACATTATTCCTACCACCGACATCAATGATGAGGCACTATTCCTCCCACTGGCACCAGTGATGGGGCACTTTCCCTACCACTGACACCAATGATGGGGCACTATACCTCCCACTGACCCCAATTATGGGGCACTGTTCCTCCCACTGACACCAATGATGGGGCACTATTCCTCCCACTGACATGGATGATGGGGCACTATTCCTCCCACCGACATCAATGATGGGGCACTATTCCTCCCACCGACATCAATGATGGGGCACTATTCCTCTCACTGACACCAATAATGGGGCACCATACCTTCCACTGACACCAATAATGGGACTTCTGATGGACAACAAGACAGCGGTCTCTTATGTCTCTTATGTGATGAGGCAGGGAGGTACCAGGAGTTTGCGCCTTCTTCAAGTCGCAGAGATTTTCGAGTTACCTGAACTTCCTGTTAGACCTATCGGCAACGTATATTCCAGGTTCTCAGAATTCTCTAGCAGACCAGTTAAGCTGCAAAGTTTCCAATCACACAGAGTGGATGTTGAACCCAAAATATCTAAAGGAGATATTCTTCCGATGGGGGCTACCCGAAGTGGACCTTATGGCGTCCTCAAGCAATTGCCAGGTCCCTCAGTTCTTCTCCTGTTTTTTCTGCCCGCAAGCCCTGGGCCAGGACACCTCTCCCAGAAGTGGAACTTCCATCAAGTTTACATATTCCCTCCGACTGCTTTAATGCTCAGATCCTTAATGAAGATTGTGGAGGAGCAGAGCTTGGCAATAATGATCGCTCCATTCTGGTTTCCCCTCCTTTATCACCTGGTGGCTGGCCCTCCAATCAGATTATCCCAAGTCCGGGATTGGCTTCTCCAGATTGGTCAATACCACCCCAATCCAGCCCGCCTAGCCTTGACTGCATGGCTTTTGAAAGAGACAGGCTAAAGATCTCAACCTCTCGGAGCCAGTCATGTCAACCCTTTTGTCGGCCAGGAAACCATCTACCAAATCTACCTATCACCGGGTGTGGCAAAGATTGGAATCCTTTTCTTCTCAGCAAGGATTTTCCTTCCAGTCCCCTTCGGTAGCCAATATTCTTAGTTTTCTCCAGTCCGGGCTGGATACAGGCCTAATCTATAACACTCTAAAGGTCCAGGTCTCGGCTCTGTTACCATTGGCAGATATCTCTTGGGCTAAGGAGCCACTGGTGATTAGGTTTCTTAAGGCAGTGATTAAGATTCGTCCTCCCATTCATCCTTTTTTTTCCAAAATGGGACTTACCTTTGGTCCTGAGAGGACTGTTAAAGTCACCCTTCTTCCAAGATACGACAAGTCCATTATTTCATCTTACCCTGAAGATTGTTTTTCTTACTGCAGTGGTCTCATTTAGACAGGTCTCGGAAATCGCCGCATTCTGCTGTAATGATCCTTATTGCACCTTTTTTCCGGATGGAGTAGTGCTTGGCCCTTCTCCAAATTTCCTACCAAAGGTACCCTTGGCGTTCCACTTTAATTGGCATTCAGTCCTTCCAGCTTTCTGCCTTCAGAATCGGGTGTTGTGGAATCAGAATTGTCTACATTGGATCTGAAGTTAATTCTTCAAACATATTTGGAAAGGACAAAACCATTTTGCAAGTCTGAGGCTCTTTTTGTTTATCCAAGAGGTCCTAGGATGGGCATACCGGCTTCCCCAAGGGTCATCTCAATGTAGGTAGTGAAGGCAATCCAGATGGCTTACTCGCTAGAAGGCCTCCCCCTTTCTCAGGAGATTTGTGCGCACTCTACCAGGGCAGTCTCTTCTTCCTGGGCAGCCTGGTCCAAGACATCGGCAGATGTGGTTTGTAGAGCAGCAAGTTGGAGCTCTCCGAATACTTTTATAAAGCATTACAAGCTTGACATGATATCTTCTCAATCCAAAGAGATGGGTTCTTCTCTCCTGTCGTGTGCTTTGTCTACTTGTTAATAAATTGATTTAGCAGCACCTGGATTAGGGTTTTTTGTTTTTCCCACCCTGTTACTAGTTCTGGTCTAGTTAATTCCCGAGGTCAGGGTGAAAGGGGCTGAGCTGGGAAAATGGAAAATTGTTATCAATACTTACCGTAATCTTAAACATATTGGACTAGGTGGGAATTTAGATGAGACCCAAGCTGGTGTTGCCCGGCGTCTCCATCCCTATATCAAGAAAAAAAGAGGTTTAAGGATTGTAAGAGGTGCATGAAAGTCAGCCAGCCCCCAGTCTGATGTACTCACCCTCCAGTCTGTCACCAACCAAATGAAACCTGTCTCTTAGTACAAAGAACAGGGGTTTAGTTTACACACATTTGCAAACGCATGTGAAAGCTGCAGAGCCACTTCACAGCACCCTGTTTAAATCTGCAGTCCTACACTCTCAATTTAGTGTCCTCACACTGGAGGCACATGGCCGCTAATGGGTGGATGGGGGACAGGTGAGAGGGAGACAGCAACCAGGGATGGAGACGCCTTGCTCACAGCTTGGTGCCTCAATTAAAGTCCCACCGTGCGATTTTCGTGCGTTTTTGGTGGATGCAGTTTTGATTTGACCTTAGTGTTTTCCGTAGACAGGGATGGAGACCAATAGCATGACCTGCTTGTCTCATATAAAGTCCCAAAAAGGAAATTAGGGATTTCAAAGGCAGTGTGCTTTACAGGCCATGCCCCATACATAAAATCCCTTCCTATCTATATACTGCATCCACCAAGGGGATGGAGGTGTAATGCTTTTCAGCTGGTCTTTTCCAGTTTGCACCATGGTTATAACCTAATTATTTGAGTCTTTGAGACAACAGCCAGTCGTGTATGGGGATGGGTTGGGGGAGGTTGGGCTGTCTCCCTCTCACCTGTCCCCCATCCACCCATTAGCGGCCATGTGCCTCCAGTGTGAGGACACTAAATTGAGAGTGTAGGACTGCAGATTTAAACAGGGTGCCGTGAAGTGGCTCTGCAGCTTTCACATGCGTTTGCAAATGTGTGTCAACTAAACCCCTGTTCTTTGTACCAAGAGACAGGTTTTATTTGGTTGGTGACAGACTGGAGGGTGAGTACATCAGACTGGGGGCTGGCTGACTTTCATGCACCTCTTACAATCCTTAAACCTCTTTTTTACTTACCGTAATCTTCCTTTCCTGGCTCTGCCCCATGCCAACAGACACCCTGGTCCGTCGCAGACTAGTTATAGATGTATGTCTAGATGTCCTACAAGGGGTGGAATGACCCAAGATCATGGTGGCATGGGGCAGAGCCAGGAAAAGAAAATTACGGTAAGTATTGATAGCAATTTTCCGTTATACAGTCAGGTCCATAAATATTGGGACATCGACACAATTCTAATCTTTTTGGCTCTATACACCACCACAATGGATTTTAAAGGAAACAAACAAGATAGGCTTTAACTGCAGACTTTCAGCTTTAATTTGAGGGTATTTACATCCAAATCAGGTGACCAATGTAGGAATTACAACAGTTTGTATATGTGCCTCCCACTTTTTAAGGGACCAAAAGTAATGGGACAGAGTAACAATCATAAACCAAACTTTCACTTTTTAATACTTGGTTGCAAATCCTTTGCAGTCAATTACAGCCTGAAGTCTGAAACGCATAGACATCACCAGACGCTGGGTTTCATCCATGGTGATGCTCTGCCAGGCCTCTACTGCAACTGTCTTCAGTTCCTGCTTGTTCTTGGGGCATTTTCCCTTCAGTTTTGTCTTCAGCAAGTGAAATGCATGCTCAATCAGATTCAGGTGAATGACTTGGCCATTGCATAACATTCCACTTCTTTCCCTTAAAAAACTCTTTGGTTGCTTTCGCAGTATGCTTCGGGTCATTGTCCATCTGTACTGTGAAGCGCCGTCCAATGAGTTCTGAAGCATTTGGCTGAATATGAGCAGATAATATTGCCCGAAACACTTCAGAATTCATCCTGCTGCTTTTGTCAGCAGTCACATCATCAATAAATACAAGAGAACCAGTTCCATTGGCAGCCATACATGCCCACGCCATGACACTACCACCACCATGCTTCACTGATGAGGTGGTATGCTTTGGATCATGAGCAGTTCCTTTCCTTCTCCATACTCTTCTCCTCCCATCACTCTGGTACAAGTTGATCTTGGTCTCATCTGTCCATAGGATGTTGTTCCAGAACTGTGAAGGCTTTTTTAGATGTTGTTTGGCAAACTCTAATCTGGCCTTCCTGTTTTTGAGGCTTACTAAGGGTTTACATCTTGTGGTGAACCCTCTGTATTCACTCTGGTGAAGTCTTCTCTTGATTGTTGACTTTGACACACATACACCTACCTCCTGGAGAGTGTTCTTGATCTGACACACATACACCTACCTCCTGGAGAGTGTTCTTGTTCTGACACACAAAAACCTACCTCCTGGAGAGCGTTCTTGATCTGGCCAACTGTTGTGAAGAGTGTTTTCTTCACCAGGGAAAGAATTCTTCGGTCATCCACCACAGTTGTTTTCCGTGGTCTTCCAAGTCTTTTGGTGTTGCAGATCTCACCGGTGCGTTCTTTCTTTTTAAGGATGTTCCAAACAGTTGATTTGGCCACACCTAATGTTTTTGCTATCTCTCTGATGGATTTGTTTTGTTTTTTCAGCCTAATGATGGCTTGCTTCACTGAGATTGACAGCTCTTTAGGTCTCATATTGAGAGGTGACAGCAACAGATTCCAAATGCAAATAGCACACTTGAAATAAACTCTGGACCTTTTATCTACTCCTTGTAAATTGTATAATGAGGGAATAACGCACACCTGGCCATGCAGCAGCTGAGCAGCCAATTGTCCCATTACTTTTGGTCCCTTAAAAAGTGGGAGGCACATATACAAACTGTTGTAATTCCTACACCTTTCACCTAATTTTAATGTAAATACCCTCAAATTAAAGCTGAAAACCTGCAGTTAAAGCACATCTTGTTTTTTTTTTTTCATTTCAAATCCATTGTGGTGGTGTATAGAGCCAAAAAGATTAGAATTGTGTCGATGTCCCAATATTTATGGACCTGACTGTATATACACTGTGTATATATATATATATATATAATGTTTGGGGTGTTTGGGGGTTCTAAGTATATTTTTTTGCAACAAAATTACAGATTTTTACTTGTAAACAACAAATGTAAAAAAAAAAAAGACATGGGGTCAGTGCATGAAGCTTAAAAGGGCCATAAGCACATGAGTAGGAACATTCAACCCCTCTACTCTAGAGAGCCTACAGAAGGGTCTGCTGGACTACAGACAAGTAGTAATAAAATATTCAATAAAAAAAAAAAAATGTCTCCAATGCTATTACAAATATAGATTCTAAATAAAAGAACCTCCCCTGTCACTAATGTGGGACTAATTTGCGGTGTAAAGAGCAGTATATAATGGAGGAGGAGAGAGAACGAGGTCTTCCTTTATTTCTTGTCTGAAAAGCGGGATCTCCGCTGACTAATGAATTGGCTGTGACAGTAGATTTCAGCTCCTACCCCTTCGAGACGCAGAGTACACCGCCACTCGTGAAGCAGCTCCAGCAGCCCCCGGGGGGATTCGGATAAATTGGCGTTCTTGAAACGTGTCTGGAAAGAGACAAAATGCACAAACAAATGATATCGCCGAGTTAGCAAGTAACAGCGGAGAACATTACACAAAATGTGGGTTAAACAGGAACGTAAAAGACCAATAAAACAACACAAAAAAGGAAAGCTGAGGCCCCGGGGCGGCGACTGACAGCAGGAGATCAGATCTCTTCTTCCTGGAAATACCATTTCTGATTGGCTGTTATTATATACTTTTTGTTTTTTTGCCTTTTATTGTTAAGTTGCAAACTATACAAATAGTAGTCCTGCTGCTCCTGTCCTACTTACATCATGTTCACATTCCACCAGGGAACTCATTTGCACTGAGGCTTCTGTGTTCTGTAGGTGCTCTTCTGTCCTCTGTGGTAAGATCATCTGGTTTTGCCAGTATTGGCTTTAGATGATAGTAATAATATTAATAAAAACATAATTATAAAAAAAAAAAAAAAAAAAACACTACTACTAGCAATACTAATAATAATAAAAATATTTAAAAAAAATCATAAAAATAATGCAAAATACAACAATTACTAATACTATTAATAACATTATCATCAAAATACCACCACCACCATTACTACTAGTAAAAAATATTCATGACAGTAATGATAAAAAAAAATACACTACTACTAATATACTACTATTAATAATAACATTATTAATGTAAAAATACCACTTCTACTCCTACAACTAATAATAATACTACTACTACTAATAATAATAATAATAATAATAATAATAATAATAATTATTATTATTAATAATAATAATAATAATAATAATAATAATAATAATAATAATAATTACAAATACAACATCTACTACTAGTAATACCATTATCATCAAAATACCACCACCACTATTACTGGTAATAATAATCATGACAATAATAATGAAAAAAATGATAACACTACTACTACTACTACTACTACTACTACTAATAATAATAATAATAATAATAATAATAATACATTTAATAATAATTATTATATTAAAAATAATATTACAACCACAGTACTACTACTACAATGATTACTCATACTACTACTACTACTACTACTACTACTACTACTAATAATAATAATAATAATAATAATAATAATAATAATAATAATAATAATAATATTGTTATTATTAAACAAAATACTACTAGGATTACTTCTACTTCCACTACTACTACTACTACTACTACTATTATTATTATTATTATTATTATTATTATTAATAATAATAATAATAATAATAATAATAATAATAATAATAATACAAACAAAATACTACTACTACTGCTACTAGTAATGTTAATAATAAAAATAATATAAAAAAAAATAATAATATTAATATTATGACTACTATCATTAATATGAAAGATTATTGTAATAATACATCCAACATACTACTATTACAATGACTACTACTACTACTACTACTACTACTACTACTAATAATAATAATAATAATAATAATAATACTAGTATTATATTATTAATAACACCATTATCTCCTCTTCCTCTTCTCATAGGGATCCCCGAAGGCTCTGTCCTTGTCCTTGGTCACTCCGCTTCTTAAAGTCTTTTTATAGTGATCTCATTAAGATCAATAATAAACAATCAGTCTCTCTCCTCATAATAATAATAATAATAATAATAATAATAATAATACAAACAAAATACTACTACTACTGCTACTAGTAATGTTAATAATAAAAATAATATTAAAAAAAATAATAATAATACTATGACTACTATCATTATTAGGAAAAATTATTGTAATAATACATCCAAAATACTACTATTACAATGACTACTACTACTACTACTACTACTACTACTATTACTACTACTACTACTACTAATAATAATAATAATAATAATAATAATAATAATAATAATAATAATAATAATAATAATAATAATAATACTAGTATTATATTATTAATAACACCATTATCTCCTCTTCCTCTTCTCATAGGGATCCCCCAAGGCTCTGTCCTTGGACACCTTCTATTCTCTATCTACACCTCCTTCCTCCATCACTTGGCTCCCACGGCTTCCATAGAGGTGACATATCCGTATGGATGTCACTCTACTTCTTAAAGTCTTTTTATAGTGATCTCATTAAGATCAATAATAAACAATCAGTCTCTCTCCTCATGGCAGGGTGGTAGCGGGTGGCTCCTTTTAGCCTCAAATGCAGCCACTTTCCAAATCTTGCCATCTTCACCTCCTTTCCAAATTCCAAATACGCCCCTTTTAAACCAATAACACCACAAAACGTATGTAAATCAATGGCACCTCCCATCATGCCACGGTACTAGGTGTAATCCTGGACTCTGACCTCCCCTTTCAGCTCAAAATCCAATCATTGTCCACATTTTGAGGACTTAATGTCTAACATTTTGCAAATACATCCCCTAATAACCAATGACACCACCAAGTATACCTTTCACTCCCTTGTTATCTCTTGCTTTGCACCACTGACTATTGCTCACCTCTAAAGACTATCCCCCCTTTAGTCTACCATGAATACTTGTCCAGACTCATTCAATTACCAACTGCTCAGTGGCCTTCACCCCTCTAATATAAAGTTAAAGGGGCACTCCACAT
The DNA here is from genome assembly GCF_965119305.1 of Pelophylax lessonae. Classification (NCBI taxonomy): domain Eukaryota; kingdom Metazoa; phylum Chordata; class Amphibia; order Anura; family Ranidae; genus Pelophylax; species Pelophylax lessonae. Next base: position 9,392,608 of record NC_138774.1, read on the forward strand.
GGGCTGTAGGTTCCAAATGCGAGGCTTGTCAGAGCTCCCAGCAGACTTGAGACAGGAACTCTATCAGGAAAACGGCCATGGAGGAACTGGCAATATTGCCAATACTAGAGAAGGGCGCATCTGGCACACTCCCGTGCAGATGCGCTTTGTCAGAGGAATGGAGAATGGTACAATGGCGCGTGCACAACGTGACAGATGTGGCACCTTGCTGGCCTATAAAAGGCTGCTGCTTATTCTACCAAATTGCTGGATTGTCATCAGCCTTCCTGTGTTCCTGAGCCTCTGTGTGGATTCCTTGGATTTTCTGCTGTGACCCGGCTTGTTCTAGACCTGTCTGATCTCTTCTCCTGGCGTTGACCCCCTGGCTTGCTCTTCTGACCTTGCTTTTCTTTGCTCACCTGTGGATGACACCAGCTTGCATTATGGATTTTGCTACTTCTTACCGGCTTTCCTTCCCGTGCATGACCTCGGCCAAGTTCCTTTTTCCGCTACCTGCCTCTGCCTCCGTACTGATCATCAATGCTTGACCCCCAACCTGGCTTCTACTTCTGTTTCCTGTGTGCACTGTTTGTCAACTACATCTAGAGTTCCCCGAGAAACATCTGCCTTGCTGTGTATCCTGCCACCTCCAGTGTTCACCAGGTGATCACTAGCCCAGCTCTTCAGTACCATTGGCAACCTGTGCATCTTTGGGTGCTACACATCCTTTACCACCTTCAGGGGTGTACTGCACTTAGCCACAAGGGGAGACCTCTCAGCACCTTGGCCTTGGATCAGGTATGTGACAAACTCACTGCCATGAGCAGAGCTGATAAAGGTGACAGCTGTATAGGCACTCAAACTAGATATGGGAACAGAAGCATGGTCACAGGGATAGCCGAGGTCAGCACCAGGTGGGCAACGAGGTACAGAATCATAAGGCAGAGATCTGGTCAGGAACGGAGCCAGGGTCAGGAACTGGTGACAAGGCAGAAGCAGGATCTAAGTACAGGTCAGAGGCATGCTGGGTCAGCAACAAAGGAACAAGCAGAGCAGTAGCAGGATGCAAGTAATAGCTGAAAGACCAGTCAGCACTAAAACATCAGCAGGAGCAATCTTAAAGAGAAGTACGGGGAAAGCTCATTTGGCTGTACTTCTCCTGTGGATCACAGTTCGTTCTTCACTCCTGTGACTCATTTTCAGCAGACAGTAGAATGAAGCCCACTGTCGGCTGATGTCACAGAGCCGGTCCAGGCTGGGGCAAGATCACAACAATGAAGTCGGGATCCGCCCACTTGACTGAACTGACACCTCAGAAAGCCATTGAGAGCCTGAGCCAGCTGCTCCCACCCCCTTCACAGCTCAGTGCTTCAGTGAGCAAGAGGGGGGGGGGCTTTCAAGTAGCCCTGAAAACCGATCGACCGGCGGAGTTTGATCGCTCCGTTCTCAGTCTTAAAGCCAGCATAAGACAGATGCAGCATCCACCTAAGTATGATTCTGAAAAAAAAAACCATACTTCTCTTTTACATCGCACGTCTGGCTCCAACATGCACAGTGTGCGCGCCCATGCGCGTGCGCCTGTGCGCATTCCCTGCTAAGAATGCAACATGCATGCGCATTATTGCAAGCCAAACATCTCATAGGCATTCTGTGACACAGTGAAACAAAATCCATCCAAAAACCAGCAAATAGATTACACTGCAGACATGAAGATATACAATAAGTGAACTATAAACCAAGTGACAGAAACTCTAACTAGCAAACTAACCAACCATGTGACAGGAAACCTAACTAGCAAACTAACTATAATATGATATATATATATAAATAAAAGGTTAGCATGGGTAAACCGAGTAAAACTGGAGGGGGAAGGAGCAGTAAGAAAAGAAACCAGGACTGGGGTCAGGGACAATGGGAATAAATACGAAACAGCAAGGTACTGGGTACAGACGTAGCTCCCAACTGTCCCTGATTTCGAAGGGACTGTCCCTGATTTGGAACAAAATCTCTCTGTCTCTCTTTCCTCCTCATTTGTCCCTCATTTTGGTCTGATCTATATAGTTGTGTATAATATGTACTATTTATCTTTCAAAAAGTGTTTCCCAGTGCTAAACCTTTCATCTAATTTCTAAATTGTTGCATTTCTAAATTTCAAAGCCAATATAAAGGAATAGTAGTAGTATTAAAAAAAAGCACTTGTGGGTTTACCTAATATTTAACTAATATTTGTTTTGTATAAAAAAGGGGGCATGGAAGGGGGTGTGTCCTATGCCAACATACTTTTGCCAATAGGTGTCCCTAGTTACCATTTCAAAAGGTTGAGAGGTACCGTATATATACAGGTACAGGACTGGAGTAGGATCAGGCAGGAACAAGGCTCAAGAAAAATCAGCAAGTGGTATCTGGCTAGCAGGCAAAACACTGAAGCAAGAGGGAAATGCAAAGGAGGGACTAAATACCCTACCAGCAGCCATCATCAGGTGAAGACTAATTGCTGGGATATGCTAGCTGCTGGGAGACACCCGCTGGTGGACATTGGAATTAAAACCTTCTTATCTAAGAACCTTAGTGCCACTAGGAGATCCAGTTCCCATACCGCCCAAATTTTTGAGATGGGAACAAGCGACCTCTATTAGCAAAAGTAAGTAGACATAGGACACACCCCCTGCTATGTCCCCTTAAAGAAAAATTATACAACTATATAGTTCAGACCAACATGAAGGACAAATGAGGAGGAAAGAAGGACAGAGGGACTTTATTCTAAATCAGGGACAGTCCCTTGAAATCAGGGACAGTTGGGAGCTATGAGTTCCCGACACCAGTTATCTGATATATTGCCCACCTTTATGTGACCCCTCTCTTCAGAGAAGTCTATCCCACCTCCAATCAAGAATTAAACTTTTAATTCTCCTATCAACTCATCCCTGCAGGGTTATTTCTTTTTGTATCAGTTGCCCCTCTGTATTTGATAGTAAGTTCTCTAGAGTAGGGCCCTCCTAACGCTCTTGCATTGAATTTTATTGTAACTATTCTGAATTTTCATATACTCCCTGAGTACCCAGCAATGGGAAATTGTGTAGTACCTTCTCCATGAACCTCTTCCTCTAAAGTAGGAAGCTGAATGAAAATGGAAGCTCTGGACACTGACTACATACAATGATCACTCTCAGAGCTGATTTAATATTCCATTATTTCAAGTATTACCAGAACTAGAAAAAGCGATTGTGCTTCTCATGGTGCAATATGTAACTAATAGGGTACCTTCATCCCATATAAATTGTAAATATTGAGGCAGGAATTTCCGGATATGGGCAGGGACAATGGGGAGGGAAAGGGGAGAAGAAAAAGAGGGGGGCAAGGGGATTTTAATGGCACCATAAGAATGTTAGTAGACTCTTACATAAAATGGTTTTCTTTATTTGTTAACAAACACATTACATTGTTTAAAAATATATATCGGGCATTAGTAAATGGCGGGCCGCAGTCTGCGTCCGGCCTGAGCTACTGCTCTATTTTGGACCGCCGTGACCGTGCCAGTGAGCTGACGATTTTGTCCCCAGCCTCCGCCGCTGTCATGCGCAGAGCAGGAGGCGGGACAATTCTTCACCGGGGGCGGGACCAGCATTGCATAGAGAGAGGCAGCTGCCTGAATTAAATTTTCACATTAATCAGGAGGTGATTGGCTGCTAGGAGGCAGTCAGCTAGCTAATATGAAAGATTAACCCGGCAGCTCCTGCCCTCCATCCAGTGCTGCTGTGCCTTTGCCTTCAGTTCAGGATTGTCCCACCTCCTTCTCCTCGCTCTGTGTAAGGTAGGAGAGTGAAGGGAGGAAAGGACATGGCTGTGAACTTGGGAAGGATGTGGGGCAGGGTCATGTGGATGTGGGGCAGGGGTGCTGTGTGTGAGAGGTGGGGGGGTCATGTAAAGGGGGCAGTGCTGTGGGGGGGGTGTGAAGGGGGCAGTGCTGCAGGTAAGATATGTGAAGGGAGACAGTGCTGTGTGTGTGTGTGTGGGGGGGGGGGGGATGATGTAAAGGGGGACAGCGCTGTGTGGAGAAGTGAAATGGGGCAGTGCTGTGGGGGAGGATGTGAAGGGGGCAGTGCTGCGGGTATGATACGTGAAGGGAGACAGTGCTGTGTGTGTGTGTGTGTGTGTGTGGGGGGGGGTGATGTAAAGGGGGACAGTGCTGTGTGGGGAAGTGGAAGAGGCAGTGCTTTGGGGGAGGATGTGAAGGGGCAGTGCTGTGGGGGGGGGGATGTGAAGGGGGCAGTGCTGCGGAGATGATATGTGAAGGGAGACAGTGCTGTGTGTGTGTTGGTGGGGGGGTTGATGTAAAGGGGGGCAGTGCTGTGCGGGGGAAGAGAAAGGGGCAGTGCTGTGGGGGAGGATGTGAAAGGGCAGTGTTGTGGGGGGGGGGGTGGTGAAGGGGGCAGTTCTGTGGGGGGGGGGTGGAGGGGGGATGTGAAGGGGGCAGTGCTGATATGTGAAGGGAGACAGTGCTGTGTGTGTGTTGGTGGGGGGGTTGATGTAAAGGGGGGCAGTGCTGTGCGGGGGAAGAGAAAGGGGCAGTGCTGTGGGGGAGGATGTGAAAGGGCAGTGTTGTGGGGGGGGGTGGTGAAGGGGGCAGTTCTGTGGGGGGGGGTGGAGGGGGGATGTGAAGGGGGCAGTGCTGATATGTGAAGGGAGACAGTGCTGTGTGTGTGTGGGGGGGGGGGGGGTGATGTAAAGGGGGAGAGTGTTGTGCTGGGGAAGTGAAAGGGGCAGTGCTGTGGGGGGGGGGGGGGTTGTGCTGTGGGAAGGGGGTCGTGAAGGGGGGATGTGAAGGGGGCAGTGCTGCGGGGATGATATGTGAAGGGAGACAGTGCTGTGTGTGTGTTGGTGGGGGGGTTGATGTAAAGGGGGGCAGTGCTGTGCGGGGGAAGAGAAAGGGGCAGTGCTGTGGGGGAGGATGTGAAAGGGCAGTGTTGTGGGGGGGGGGGTGGTGAAGGGGGCAGTTCGGTGGGGGGGTGGAGGGGGGATGTGAAGGGGGCAGTGCTGATATGTGAAGGGAGACAGTGCTGTGTGTGTGTGTGGGGGGGTGATGTATAGGGGGAGAGTGTTGTGCTGGGGAAGTGAAAGGGGCAGTGCTGGGGGGGGGGGGGTTGTGCTGTGGGAAGGGGGTCATGAAGGGGGGATGTGAAGGGGGCAGTGCTGCGGGGATGATATGTGAAGGGAGACAGTGCTGTGTGTGCTGGGGGGGGGGGGGTTGATGTAAAGGGGGGCAGTGCTGTGGTGGAGAAGATGTGAAGAGGGACAAGTAGCTGAACACAAAATGAATGAGGTGCTGAACAGAAAATGTGCAGGGGTACCATTGGCTCTTAAACGTGCTTTAATACAAAGTGCAGTATCCCGCACGTGGAAATTGAATAGTACAAATGGACCATGGAGTTTCTATGTGGCTGCATTTTTAAAAAGGTGCCAGGGCCTTTTCCGATGATCGGTTGATCCCTAATATATATATATATATATATATAAATGAGGAAGGAATTACCAGAACTAGGCCCAGACCATTCCTATTATGTAATTAGTGAACTGCTGCAAGCACAAGAGTTCTTCAGACTTTGATTTTTATAAAAAAAAAAAAAATGAAAACACGATGATCAATAGCGGCGTCTATATTCTCGGCCCGCCTCCAGGAACAAGCCGTACGTTATTTCCCCATAAAACGTTCTAAATACATTGCTCACATAAATACTTAAACAGCCGTGGATGGAAAAATGAATTTACGTCGGCTTCTTGTTCCCCGTTTCCCAGGTGTTGTGCGTTTTCCTTTTGTCGCCTTTTTTTTTTTTTTTTTAGATTTAGAAGTTTTCCCCGCCGTTGCTGCTGCGCTCGTCTCTGTACAGGCGGCTCCCCGCCGCTTCTTGTATTATGTTTTCTAAAACATCTATTTAGATGCAGATGACCCGAGACTGTAAAAATATCATAGTCTGGATCGGGTCATATAAATGATAATAATGTAGTGATTAAGTTGTTGCAAGATGTTTCTTATTGGGCGCGTGTGCGGCTCGTAGCATTTGCCGGCATCTCATTTCCATTATAATTAGGGGGAAGACGAGGATTTCATTACCAATTAGAGCTCGAATAGTGTCGTTTGTTAGTCTGCCGAAAGCCGTTATCGGAATACGGCTTATTGCCGCACATAGCGGCCCCTGGCAACGGCAGAGATCCGGCTCCGTCGCCACTCGGATGAAGGCGAGATTTAAACCTTCCCACCTGCGGCGACACCTGTGATTCCATCGCCGGGAATCTGCGTTATGTTCCCCCCGACAAGTCCTAGCTTTGATTATTTGGCTGTTTACTATTTGATCCTAAAGCTGAACTCCGGGCTGGTACAAAAGGCACAAATTATTACTGCAGCTCTGTATTCATGTATACACTATATTACCAAAAGTATTGGGACACCTGCCTTTACACGCACATGAACTTTAATGGCATCCCAGTCTTAGTCTGTAGGGTTCAATATTGACTTGGCCCACCCTTTGCAGCTATAACAGCTTCAACTCTTCTGGGAAGGCTGTTCACAAGGTTTAGGAGCGTGTCTATGGGAATGTTTGACCATTCTTCCAGGAGCGCATTTGTGAGGTCAGGCACTGATGTTGGACGAGAAGGCTCCCACACTAATTCATCCCAAAGGTGTTCTATTGGGTTAAGGTCAGGACTTGACCTGTGCAGGCCAGTCAAGTTCCTACAGCCCAAACTCATCCATGTCTTTATTGATCTTTGTGCACTGGTGCGCAGTCATGTTGGAACAGGAAGGGGCCATCCCCAAACTCCTCCCGCAAAGTTGGGAGCATGAAATTGTCCAAAATGTCTTGGTATGCTGACGCTTTAAGAGTTCCCTTCACTGGAACTAAGGGGCCAAGCCCAACCCCTGAAAAACAACCCCACGGACATGGCAGGGTGTATGTCCTGTGTCTAGTTACTTTTGCTAATAGGTGTCCCTTGTTCGCATCCCCAAAAAGTTGGGAGGTATGTACCAGAGCTGACAATAGGGGGTGTTGGGATCTTTTTATCACTTCCGGAGAGGGGGCACGTTTGATGGTGGAATGATTAAATTAAAAGAACAGATAGTCATACCTAAGGTCGGATGGCAGGGTCAAATATGGCTTGGGGATATAGGTCCCCTTCTTTGTCCTTTTTTTTTTTCCTTCTTCTTTCTCTTTTCTCTCTCTCTTTTCTTACTTTGGTCCTAGTGGTAGACCTTTTGTCTAGTAGAAGTAGTGGAACCGCACACAGGTGGATGAAAGCAAATGAAGTGATTTATTCTTCAAAGTCATAAATGTACAGACAGTGCAGGGAACAGATAGTCCAGGTTGACGCGTTTCACGGCTCACATGGCCGCTTACTCATAACCGTAGTATGTGATGATGATGCCAAACCCCAATTAATGTATTTTGTATTACCTGTACCTGGCTGTAATCAATAAACTTTATAATAAAAAAAAATAAAAAAATAGGGTGTAGAGCCAGCCTATCTGTACTGGCCTCAGACTCAGTGTAGGCAGGTGCGATTGGCCACTTTGCCACTAGGTGGCTCTGTGCCAGAATAGTGCCTGATACAGTAGTTAGTGACACTAGGTGCTAGGCCCCTTTTAGGTACAGTCCTCCCATGGTGATGTCAGGAGTGAGTCAGGACCCACATATAAGCTAGGTGGGGAGGAACGCACACAGCCTTGGGAAATGGGAGTCAAAAACCCCACATGTCAGAGGTCCAATATTCGCACAGCTAATACTAATGCTAATCCTGCAGCCAATGCTCATTCCCATGCAGCCAATTCACATTCTCTTGCAGCTAATGTTTGTACACATGTACCAGTACACAGGGGACTTCGGGCTAATATGCAACATGCACTTACACGTTGACGCATCTGTATAGGCGCGCATGTCCACACACATAGGCAACAGGGTGCCTTTTAAAAGGAAACTCTGATGTGTGCTAATGCTGGATGTTCTTCAGCTTCCCTGTGACCTTTGTTACCATGTTCCTGCTTATGCTAACTGATCTCCCGTTGTTGACTAGTTACTGACCTTGGAGGAGGAACAACCCAGTGAGCCTTTAGCAGAAAAGTGTGCATCCAGGCATAGTTCTGCTGACTTCTGCCTGCAACAATCGGTGACCCTGGAGGTCTTGTGCAAGGCCACCGACTTTTCAGTTTACTTCCCAGTGGAACTGATGGCATCAGGGCGGAACATCACTGAGCTCTGTCCAGCACCAACAGCAGCTTCAGGCTTCCTAAGAGTAGAGGCAGCCGGCCTTTTTCCCACATCACTGACAGGGACATGGGACTTCCCAACAGCAGCATATGTGTAGTTACAGCAAACTTCTCCAGCTGAAGTACTGGCAACTGGCACTGGCAAGACCTCTGCCCCACACCTGTGGTAGTTCCGAAGGCCCAGGGTGAGAAGGAGGGGGTCACTTCCCAGCAGCAGATCAAGATCCAGGGGGAGAAGGGAGAGGAGGCTGTCATCCTCCCTCCCCAACAGTCAGCCAGAGTTGAGGAAACTGTCTTCCCTCCCTAGCCAGGATCCGTGCACCTGGGGGACAGTGAAAGAGAAATGTCATCCAAGCAGCCAGATGTGGGAACGGGAGTTGAAGCAGCCGGCTCATCTCCCCAATGGCCGCTACACATTTAGGGAGAGAAGGAGGTCATCCTTCCTCCCCAGCAGCAGATCCACAGTCTGGGAGTGGAGGAAGCCGGCCCTCCTCCCCAACGGTTAGCTGGAGGGGATGATGTGGCGTCCTCAACAGAAGTGCTGACAACAAGACAGAATGCTACCAACCTCTGCCTAGTACCGGCAACAACTACAGAGTTCCATGGAGTGGGGGCAGTTGGCCTCTCTCCCCAGCGACAAGCTGATGTAGTAAAGCTTCTACTCCCAGCTGATCCGCTGGCAACAGGGCAGAGCCACTGCCTAGGACCTACAGTGCCTCCACGGCTTCAGGGAACTGGGGCAGTTGGTCCCTCTGCCTGGCAACAGACCGAGCAATGGAATGGTAAAGACCACCTAGCTGAAGCGCAGGCAGCCGGACAGAGCCAATGACCTCTGTACCACACTTTACTGATGGTAACCATTTCCTGCTGCCAAGAATGGAACTCAGGTTGACCACATATGTGAGTCCACGCTGCGGAGTGTGGGACGGTTCCGTCACAGAGCGGTTGGCCTCAACAGGTGGGATTGTGTTCTAGCAGGGCTGGAGCAGGGGTTGGTACTTGTGCTGGGTGCCAAAGGCATGCCCAGAAGCTGTTTAGCAAGGTATGATGGCGCCTGCACCGGAACTGACGTCGGGGCCGGTGCAGGCGCATTGATTCCTGGGAGCGATGACGTTCAGCTCCCAGGAATCATTGCAAGGCAGGAAGTGACGAATCGCCGTGGCCGCCGAGTGGAGGAAGAGGAAGTAAGGTGAGTATATTTTCTTCTAAACAAGGTTAGTAAAAAAGAAAAAAAATTGTGATTATCCATTTGTTTTTCAGGTGACCCGGAGCAAGAAGATGGAGGTAAGTATAATTTTAGGGTGGAACTCTGCTTTAACCAGGGTTCCACGAAAAGCTGCTAAGGGTATCTTGAGATTGCATGTACTGTAGGAGTTTTTTGATGCAATAGGGTACAGAAGGGAGGTGTGTCACTATAATGCACAATCCTCAATCAGGATCCTAGGGAACCTTGGGATTTCTCCAAAGGCTTCTAGCTGTAACTTGAGATGATATGTAGGAGTTTTTTTTCAGTGGGATAGGGCACAGATGGGGCAGTTGTCACTATAATGCACCCATTCTCAACTAACATTCTGTGAAACGCTAGGGTTCCTCCAAAGGTTGCTAGAGGAAACTTGAAATGGCATCTAGGAGTTTTTCAGTGGGATTGGGTATGGAGGGGGAAGGAGAGGATTAGATGTGACTATAATGCAGACATTCTCAACCAGGGATTCTCCCTAGACAGCTAGGGGTAGTTTGAGATGATTTGTAGGAGTTTTTCAGTGGGATTGGGTATAAAAAGGACAGGTGTTGCTATAAGGCAACTATCCTCAACCAATGTTCCTTGGAACCCTAGGGTTCCAGCAAAGGTTTCTAGGGGTAGCTTTGGATAGTATGTAGGAGTTTTTCAGTGAGATAGGATACAGAAGAGATCACTATAATACAGCTATTCAAATCCAGGGTTCCATGAAACACTTGGGTTCCTTCAAAGGCTGCTAGGGTTAGCTTGAGTTGTGGCTGATTGACCTCCCATTTAATAGTGCCTGAATAGTTTTGGAGCCAACCTAGTTTGGCAGAGTCAGCAGCTTGACACCAAAAACATTTTTAGCTGCCTGTAAGACTGGCAGTTGGATCCCCACTGTAAGAAGGACATTCTTCCAACTAAACACCAATGGGCAGGGCATTTTCTTACACTGACACCTAATAAATTCGTTTTAGCTGGAAATAATTTTAGGGGTTTCCGGTTATAAAAGGGTTGAAACATTCATAATAGCCATGGGAGGTGATAGGGGAGATTAGAAGAACTTTCAAATTCTATCCATGGTATATCAGACTTGAAGGTGTGTCATTGGGCTCATCTTGCAGCAAGGTAATAGAGCCATGGATTTCTAGGGGCCAAGGTCACCTGACTGCGGGGGTCTGTAGAGTAGAGTTTTTCTAAATCAAGTTCTCTCTAACCATATGATATGAAAGATGAACCCAACCCCTTTCAACACTCACAGGCTAGTCTGTATTCTTGGTTCCCTTCAAGCAGCTGGGGGCCAAGTCCCTGGATTCTGTTCTTGCTCCACCGTAGTCCACCATCCACCATCCACAAAACTTTCAACTCCAGCCAAGTTTTATTGCAATGATAGCGTTGGCTCACTCCCACCCAAAGCCATGTGCCCAACATGTTTCACCCACAGCAAGGCTTAATCATGGGGATCCCCATGATTAAGCCCTGCTATAAGTGTTGGGGGAATGGCTTTAGGTGGGAGTGAGTGGTGAGCTGTCTTTACAATAAACCTTGGCCGGAGTTGAATGTCTTTGGTCTGAGTGGCTCATTATTTGGAACATGTGCCAAGGAAGTTTTATTTCCAGTTCAATGTTAAGAATAAGATGAATAAATTTACACCAGGTAATCAAAACAAGTTCCCTGTCCTTTATGAAGCTGCACATCCTGCAATCTACTGAGAAAGCGCACGTTTATTATTTTGTTTTTTTACCCATTTTCCAGATCCAGAATTTCAAAGACGATTCGTTAATGTAAACTGAGACACTGATTCTGCTTGTCAACTAAACTCTTAGATCTGAACGAAGGGAAGAGATCAAAGAGAACATCTATCCACTACAAATGTCACTTATCAATGCTACAATCATCGGATTCACTCAGAAGTCCCAATTCATTACCAGCCATCAAAAGTCATGACTAGTGATGGAGGCACCGCACTTCATAAAAGAGGACCTCATTTTCTGCTATCTATTTTTGGAAAATAAATTCACAGATGCTTTGTGGCAAGTTCACAGTAAAACTAAAGTTTGGGATGTTAAAAGAAGGTTTATTATGACAATTTTCATTCTGCTTGGTTTAGTTGGGTTGTGAAGTAAGGAAGCTGAGCAGGTCTTCCCCATTTCACCAGGCTATGACTATTCAAGATGGATTTGAGGGTGTACCCGGTGTATGTTGTCCAGGTCTGCTGGATCTTAGTGCCAGGAGCCCAGGGCTGGTGGTTTTGGTGCGGAACTCTAGGCTCCAGGAGCAAATGGAAATCCCAATACTTCTTGAATCATCTCTGAATTGAAGAGATATGAGATAAGACTCAATTATTTAGTGACCTCATATCCCCATATAAATTTGTGTACAAATGGAGAATAGAAGAAAAGATTGGGACTTTAAAAGTAGCCACTCATAACCCCCGGGAGAGATAAACTCAAGTGTTTATAAAAGAAATTATATTTAATTAAACATTGTTAAAATTAGTATAAAATCAATACAAATAACAGATGCAATATCTCCCCATGATATACAATATATAACAGGCTCTCTCCTATAACACAAGGGAGTGGCTTATGAGAATACCCGTAGTGTATGTAAATATTGTGTGATAGGAGATGAGGTTCTCTAGGTTCCACGGGTATCTCCAAAAATGGCAGGATCGCTACGCGTTTCACATGTGGCTTCTTCAGGGGATTCTGATCAATACCAACTTCCACAAGGAAGGGAGTAGAAATGGAGCATCTGGAGCCGTAGAATGGAGTAAGTATAAGTGGCGGGACCTGGGTATACTTACCCCAGCACAGGGGAGGGCTGAAAGCCCACACACCACGGATCTCACTCTGGGATTCCAAGTTCGGGGGTGTCAGCTGGGAGCCAATAACACTTGTGAATAGAAAGAATTCATGAACTCAATTCTCCCATGTAAAGAGGATGGTCCATCTGTTTAATTCTTACTGTTGAAAAAAGAAAGCTGGTCCCTAGTATGTCTCCCCTCTTTCTCCTTAGGAGATCCCAGCGGCATCCCAGCGGCATTTAATTTGTAATTTATCACATGAAAAGAAACTTTGGCGTATCCCTTACTCCACTGCAAATACCAGATGTTCAGTTTGCAGTCCTCCCACCAACAAAATGTGTAGAAAAAGTTAGAACAGTAATCCATTTCATCATGAGATTACCTACTTGTCTACCCGACCGCCCACAGTATATTTACTGCGGCAGTCAGCCCCTCACAGGCAAAGCGACGTAGTCGATAGCCTGTGAGGCTCTAGGGGGTGAGCGCGCGCCGCCGGAGGTGCGCTCCCGCCCCCGGAGGCGTGCTCCCGCCCCCGCTCGTTCACGGACACTCCCACACGTGTGACTGGCGGACCCGATGTCCACCGGCCACTCGCGTTCGTCCGCTGTGAAGGGAGAAAGGCAGGCGGCTAATGTAAACAAAGCCGCCTGTCATTCTCCCCTGTGCAAGAACAGAGATCATAAGATCCTGCTATGCAGGATCGTATATCTCTGTTATTACACAACAAGCCACATCCCTTTACCGTTAGAAGCACGCCCCTAGGGACACACTTAACCCCTCCTTCTCCAATAAAGTTAACCCCTTCCCTGCCAGTGTCATTTTTACAGTAACAGTGCATATGTATAGCACTGATTACTGTAGTAATGTCACTGGTAGCCCCAAAAGTGTCAAAAATGTCAGTCAGGGGTCCGCCGCAATGTCGCAGTCCCGCAAAAAAAATCACAGATCGCCGCCATTACTCGTTAAAAAAAAACACCAAAAATGACAAAAATCTTTCCCTTAGTTAGTAAACGCAATAACTTTTGTGCAAACCAATCAAAATACGCTTATTGCGATTTTTTTTTTACCAAACATATGTAGCAGAAAACAAATTGGCCTAAAATGTTAAAAAATTTTGATTTTTACATTTTTTCGCACAGGTGATCAAATACCACCAAAAGAAAGCTCTGTTTGTGGTAAAAAAAAGGACGTCAATTTCATTTGGGTACAGCGTCGCACGACCACGCAATTGTCCGTTAAAGTCACGCAGTGCCGAATCGCAAAATAGGGCCTGGTCAGGAAGGGGGTAAAATTTTCCGGGGCTTAAGTGGTTAATTGTTTGCACACATGTTTTAAGCCAGAAATTTTTTTGCTAGAAATTACTGTAAACCCCCAAAAAGTATATATTTTCTAAAAGCAGGGGTGCTGGAAAATAAAATGGCGGATGTTGCAATTTTTTATGTTGCACAACATTTGTGCAGCTATTTATCCAATACATAATTTTTGGGCAGTGCAGTGGCAATGTGGTTAGTACTTCTGCCTAACATCGCTTGGGTGGTTGGTTCAAATCCCAACTACGGCACTACCTACACGGAGTTTGCATGTTCTCCCTGTGCCTGTGTGGGTTTCCTCCCACACGCCAAAGACATGCTGATAGGTTAATTGGATCCAGGATAAATTGGCCCTAGGATGTATATGAATGTAAGTTAGGGACCTTAGATTGTAAGCTCCTTGAGGGCAGGCACTGATGTGAATGTACAATGTATATGTAAAGCGCTGTGTAAATTGATGTCACTTTATGACTGCCTGTAATACATATCTTAAGGAAAAAATACACTAAAATTAATTTTAGTGGAAACAAACACAATATTCCATTCAATTTGTTGGTAAAAGTATAAAAGACTGGGTTGTGCCAAATAAAAAATATGAAACATGTTAAACCTTAAAATTGTGCACACCCATAGGGTTAAGGTGATTGTAAATTATCAAATTTTACTTTTCTTTTTAAATAACATGTCATACTCTGTGCAATGGTTGTGTACAAAGCAGCCTGGATCCTGCTCTTCTGCGCCCCCTCCCCCCCCCCCTTGCCCCCACCAGACCTCCTAGCTCCTCCCTCATGCCTAATGCCCACCATAGTAAGTTGCTTGCTATGGGGGCACTTGTGTGGGCTCGCTCCCGAGCCGGCTCTGTGTGTCTATAGACACACAAAGCGCAGTTCGGGCCAAACCCTCTGCTCCCTCCTCACTGGCTGTGACTGACAGCAGTGGAAGCCAATAACTCCTGGCCAATGAGGAGAGAGAGCTAAAAGAGCTTCTGCCCTCGTGCACAGGTTGGGATTAAGATCAGGCTCAGAAGGGAGGGGGGATTGGCATGCAGAAGGTTTTTTACCTTAATGCATAGAATACATTCATTAGAGTATAACAAAAAAACTTCTGCCTTAAGAAACACTATGAATTCTGGTCCTAGACCTATTGCTCTGAGAAGAAAGAAAGAAAGAAAGAAAGAAAGAAAGAAAGAAAGAAAGAAAGAAAGAAAGAAAGAAAGAAAGAAAGAAAGAAAGAAAGAAAGAAAGAAAGAAAGAAAGAAAGAAAATGACAAGAAGAAAGGAAGACGAAGAGAAGAAAGAAAGAAAGACAATGACAACATAAAAAAAAAAAAAAACAAAGAGAAGAATGGAAGGAAGCCGGGAAAGAAAGAAAGAAAATGACAAGAAGAAAGAAAAAAAGAAAAAAGAGAAGAGAAGAAAGAAAGAAAGAAAGGGAAAAAAGAAAGAAAGAAAGAAAGAAAGAAAGAAAGAAAGAAAGAAAGAAAGAAAGAAAGAAAGAAAGAAAGAAAGAAAGAAAGAAAGAAAGAAAGAAAGAAAGAAAGAAAGAAAATGGCAAGAAGAAAGAAAGTCAAAGAGAAGAATGGAAGGAAGCTGGGAAAGAAGGAAAGAAAGAAAGAAAGAAAGAAAGAAAGAAAGAAAGAAAGAACGAAAAAGAAAATGACAAGAAGAAAGGAAGATGAAGAGAAGAAAGAAAGAAAGACAGAAAGAAAGACGATGACAACAAGAAAGAAAGACAAAGAGAAGAATGGAAGGAAGCAGGGAAAGAAAATGACAAGAAGAAAGAAAGAAAGAAAGAAAGAAAGAAAGAAAGAAAGAAAGAAAGAAGGAAAGAAAAAAAGAAAGGACGAAAGGAAGGAAGGACAGGGAAGGTCACAGGTAGACAGATAATCTGGAAGAATATTCTTCCGGTACATGTTGCCATTTTTACAATCTATTTTCATTGGCGATATCCTTTTATGAGTCTTCTGATACTTGAATGAAGATGATCACATGTGGAACGGCTCATAATCCTAAAAGGATGGCCATAAATAATTGACTTCATATTTTGCTTCCTCAGCTCTTAGCGGCTCTCAGATGATGATGTGGAACGGCTTCATAACATGTAATGCGAGTCTTTTATCTGTCTGCCAGGAGGGGAAGCACCTCTTATTATTGGCAATATGTAAGCAAATCGTCCTGTGCATTAAAATGTATCACAGAGACGTCTTTCCACTAATTAAATGCTTGATGTTACTGGTTGGCTATTGTCCTCTACAAATGGCCTGCATGTAATGGATGATATTAAGTTATAATCAATACTCATGTAAGATTTACTATCCCATTTAATGCAGACAGCTACAATGCCATAGGATAAATAATAGATGAAGGAGACTCTGGTTTAGTGCTGCTAATTCCAAATTGTGGAATCGGACAATTATTATTCACACGTTATGCTCTCCTATTGTAGATTGGGATGTTTTATCTGCATAAAGACACATAAACCCGTCAATGGGAGCCCCAACGCATTGTACAAATGGCCTTAACTTGTTAATTAACTAAATATAACCTAATCCTTTATGTGATCCTGACACAAGGCTGGCCAATTCAACTAAAGCATAAGTAGTAGAGTTTACCATCAGAGAAAATCACATGGCGAAATGGTCAATAGATCCCGAGATATTGTCAGCTCAAGTCTCATGCAGGTCTTGATGTTTCCCGTAAAAGTCTACCTTCTTCTCCCCCCCCCCCCTCCTCTAACTGCCAATACTTCCAATTGGTCTATTACTTTGATTGGCAGCCTTACAAATAAATACATGTTCGTAGTTTGTAGTATGCATGCCAAGCATTTGTAAACACCTGACCATCACACCTATGGTCTCATGCCTAAAAACGCTTAGCAGCTCTTGTATGCTGAGGTGTGAGGTCCCGGTAACTTTATGGCACCAAGGGAGCCACTCATGCCACATATGGCACTTTTCCACTGCAAGTACCGGCTCGGCTCTGCTCGGCCCTGCTTGGCCCGGTTTGCTTTTCTACTGCTGGTACCGCATGGTACGGTGTTGGAACGGTTCGGTACGGTATGGTTTGCTTTTCAACTAAAGTAGTACTAAAGTTAAGTGGGTGGGATAACAACGGGGTGGGTGGGATTCTCTGACCAATCAGTGGCTAGTAGTGACTGCATGCAAAGGATTGTGGGATATGGTACCAGGTATGGTACCTCTTGGAACCACAATCGAGGTGGTACTGTTTTTGAGAGCCGTACCGTTCGGTTCCATGCAGTGGAAAAGCGCCGCCGTACCATACCGTACCGAACCGTTCCTACACCGTACCATGCGGTACCATGCAGTGGAAAAGCACAAAAGCAAGCCGAACCGTTCGGTTCCATGCAGTGGAAAAGTGCCGCCGTACCGTACCGTACCGTACCGAACCGTTCCTACACCGTACCATGCGGTACCATGCAGTGGAAAAGCACAAAAGCGATCCGAACCGTTCGGTTCCATGTAGTGGAAAAGCGCCAATACAGCCACCAACACAAGCGAATGGCTGTAGGTGGCGCTTACCCGTACCAATTGCTGTTTGGGTGTGTAGTAGTGTTGCACCGAAATGACAATTCTTGACCAAAACTGGAACCAAAAATTCAGGATGCACTTGGCCAAAAAAACTAAATCTCTGCATGCACTTGGCCGAAAACTGAAACCGAAATGGTTCAGGTTTTTAACCACTTGCCGCCCGCCCGCCACAGATATACTGCGGCAGGCTGGCTCGGCTGCTCAAATCGACGTATGGGTACGATGGTTCATGGGAGCGGTCCTGGGGGGCGATCCAGGCAGCGGGGGATGCCAATCCATGAGACTGGCGACACTGATTGCCGCCTGACACCCGCTGGCCCTCCTACGTGAACCGACGTAGCCCTATATCGGTCGTGCGTTTGGTGCTAGGGCGTGCACCACCGGCGGCGCTCTCCCGCACCCACCAGGCAGCGGGATGCAGATACACGGGAGTGGCGGCCGCGATTGCCGCCGGCCACCCGCGATCGCTCCCCGCTGAGAAAACAACGATCAGCTGTTGTAAACACAGCTGACCGTTGTTCTCTCTGGAATGACCACAGTGCGCCTATGTTCCTCCTATATAGGGTCACAGGTCTCTATGATCATTTCACAAGGCCATCCCCTACACAGTTAGAAAGCACCCCCTAGGCTCGCACTTAACCCTTTGATCACCACTGGGTTAACTCCTTCCCTGCCAGTGTCATTATTACAGTAACAGTGCATCTTTTTTGCACTGATTACTGTAGTAATGTCCCTGGTCCCCCCCAAATTTGTCAAAAATGTCAGTTAGGGGTCCGATCTGTCCGCCGCAATGTCGCAGTCCCACTAAAAATTGCAGATCGCCGCCATTACTAGTTAGTAGACGCAATAAATTTTGCGCAAACCAATCAAAATACGCTTATTGTTGATTTTTTTTTTACCAAAAATATGTAGCAGAAAACAAATTGGCCTAAAAGGATGAAACATTTTGATGTTTAAATTTTTGTTTTTGGGAATGTTATATAGCAGAAAGTGAAAATATATATATTTTTTTTTTTTTCAGAATTGTCGCTCTTTTTTTGTTTATAGCGCAAAAAATAAAAATCACACAGGTGATCAAATAACACCAAAAGAAAGCTCTGTTTGTGGGGGAAAAAACAGGACATCAATTTTATTTAGGTACAGTGTCGCACGATCGCGCAATTTTCCGTTAAATGAACACAGTGCCAAATCTCAAAAAATGGCCTGGTCATTAAGGGGGCAAATCCTTCGGGTCCAGAACTGGTTAACAATGTCGTTGTCCCTTACCAATTACTTTTAATCTGTCCAATACAGGCAGAGAAAGAAGAAATCAAAGTAGTAGTAGAAGTAATCAAAGACGTATGGAACAAATTAGCACAGAAACACTCCAAAGGACATCCCCCGATGAAGTCATGTGATCTGATGACGCAACGCGTTTGGTGGAGCTGGGTGACGTCATTACAGATAGTGAATTACGTTATCCCGATGGTATATATGTATATCACAAACATCTCTTTTATCTAGGTTTGAGACTTTTTAGATATTCGGCCCACTTAAAAGGAAATCGTACGTTTACTGATTGAAGTGTTGGATGATCATATCTTATTTGTGAATGAGACCCTGAGCAGATATCTTCAGGACAAAATATTACGCATATTTGACCTGTATACATGATATGGGCCAAGCCTGGAGGTGAGGGCAGTGTGATCACAATGGTGGAGCACATGTTTGTCTTGACAGCACCGGGGTTGTTGTTTCACAGACCTGAATATTTTCACTTTGAAGTGGAAGGACTTTGTTTGTCATAGATATCATTGTATTGTCTATTTTTTGTCACATTATCACGGCTTCATTTTGCAGGTGACCAAAAAGGGCTTTTTGTTGTTATAGATATATGTTTTTATTTTTTATGTTATTGTAATCAGTTTTTTTTTTTTATGTTCGCAATCATTTTTGTTTTGAAGCAGCACAGCGCTATTTTTAATATTATCTTTAGTATCAGCTAGTTGAAGAGGAAAATTTTCACCAGCAAATATTTTTAAAATACATTTCCTGCTGCACATTCGCAAGACTCAGTGAATGTTCCCAGGGCTGCTGATAGGGGGGGGGGGGTACCAGCCCTCCTTTAGGGGGGCCCAGGGACACAGCATGGGGAATTGGTGTGGTCGGGCAGAGGGGCAATTACAGAAGGAAGCCCTGTGTGGCTCTCTGCAGCAGCTAAAAGTTTCTCCCCCTCCTGCCAGCTTTCAGCTGCTGCAGGGAGAGACACAGACACAGGGTATCGATCTTGTAGTTGCCTCTCTGACACCGATTCCCCTCCCTGTTCTGCCTGCTTCTGATCTCCCCCCTCCCCCCCTCCTCCCGGTGTGCCCCCTTTTCACTGACCCCTCCCCGCAGTACTTCAGACTTCCCTGTCCTGTAAAAAAAAAATAACAAATTGTAAAAAAAAATATATATATATATATTAAACATTGTAATAAATAATTTAAAAAAATTGTAAAATGAAATAATTGTAAAAATGATTAACATTTAAAAAAAAAACAAAATAAATTAATATATATATATATATTGTGAGGATTAGCTCGGTGGTAGGCGTGGATGACCCCTTTGGGGGTGCGTTTTCACAGAGAGATAGCCGATTAGAGGTTGAAAACAAGACTGATTTATTCATGCAATTTACTTAACACAATTGCAAGCATCAAAACAGCCAAAATAAAATAAAAGACAAAATAAATCCTTGCCTCTGTGGGCGGCTACCTTCTCACGCTGGAACCTACCTAAGAAGTCTTTCCAACCTACTGTTGGGCCGACACTGCTGATCCTACAGCAGACACTCAAATGTCCATTTGTTTGCTTTTCACACAGCACAAACATTGTCCATTGAACATGTCCCTTTGTTTTCTTTCACACAGCACATGTTCATTTATAACAGGATCCTTTACTCTTCAGATTCTTCATATTGAACACAGTTCATTTAACAGGTCCCTTTACTCTTCACACTCTTCACATGGAACACTTTGTCTTCTCACCTTTGAGACGTCTTCACTCGTGGTTACCCTCCTTAGCTTCACATCGCTTTAGGGGGTCTTCTCCCATGCTCACCAGCTTGTCGGGAGGCACACATCCGACTGTCCCCCTCTCCCAGCCCACACGGCGACAGGCGGCAGCAGTCCTTCTCCCATGCCCACACGGCGTCGGGAGGTACACGTATGTCTGTCCTCCTCTTCCCAGCTCACACAGCGACAGGAGGCAGCACTCAATAGATTTTCTCTGGACAAATTATAGAGGCCTTGATCTCCTCATTCTGAACAGCTGAATGGTTTTCAACTTCCTGCTGGCTCTCTCTGCAGCCAACACCCTATAGTATCAGTGAACTTTCAAAGCAGGTGGGAATGTGTCTCCTCTCAGTGACTACATTCCCAGATTTACCTGACTTCCTGTCACATACCCCCCCCTCTTGTTTCAACCCTAGGGTTGGGACACATATTTCCAGGCACGCATGTGTCAGGCACTGCTGACTCACTGATAAGCCTCCTATTATCCTCAAGCTTCCGGATGAAACTGTTTTGTCATCTTCATTGACAGATTTCTCATAAATGCCACACAGTTTGTCTCTCATCTCATATACACATTCTTCAACTGCATTTTTGGCATCATTTTGCTCCTTCTCGTTTCTGTCATCTTCATTGACAGCTTTCTCATAAATGTCAGACAGCTTGTCCCTCATAACCGTCTGTCCAATCCACCATGGAGGACCGTGATCCATAGGCAACTCAATTGGGCTAGTCTTAATGTCTTCAACATTCTTAAGACGCCTCTCTCTGCAATCCATAAATGTTTTCCACAAAACTTTGAGAACCTTTGCTTCACTAAGCTTTGTTCCAAGTAGGGACTCTTGACATCCCTCTGTGACTTGAGTTGCCTCTCCATACAGCTGTACACAATCATTGACTTTTTGTTGTAAAAGGGAATGATCTTCCTTCTTGAGCTTTGCTTGCTCTAAGATGCTGTGCAGAGGATTTTCCAATTGAGACAACAGGCTGTCACACATTTCTTCAAAGTGACCCCTGTTCCTTTTCCCAGAGATATCAATATCATTCAAACATTTCATATTCATAGGCAGATCTGAAGCATTTGCACTCATCAACTTCTTAAACTTTTCGCCCTCCTGAGCGAGTCGCAGTAAAGGCCTACTATTTGATTTGATATTCAGTTTATATTTCTTGCCAAACTCTTCACAGAAGTAGCCAACCAGAACATCATCAACTTTCCTTCCACCAACATATGGGTCAAAGGCAACAACACAGTTGAACCCAGCGATCTGGGTGGTATCCATTATAGACCTCCTCTCTGCATCAGTGAAGAAGCATGGAACTGCAACACATTCTTTTACAGGTTTCTTCAATGCACTTTCTGCTGAACTATTTGACCGCTCAAGGTCACCTAGTTCTTTTTCTCTATCTGAATTCCACATGGAATGCATCTCAAGATCACGATCAAACTTCTGCCACCCGTCTTTCACCAGTTCCATTTTGGAAACACTCCCTGAAAGGCACTTATTCATTTGCTTCACGTTTTCACCAACAGCCTTAGTTTTCCCCACTAGGTTTTCAGCCTGAACTGAGAAATCATCACATTTCTTACTCAGCTCCTTTGTTTGCTGAAGTTCTAATGATACATTTTCCAATGCTTGAAGTTTTTGAAGGAACGGTTTATTCCAAAGGGGTGATTCAAGCCACATGTCATCACATTTCTGAGGCTCACTCAG
This sequence comes from Pelophylax lessonae, assembly GCF_965119305.1. Classification (NCBI taxonomy): domain Eukaryota; kingdom Metazoa; phylum Chordata; class Amphibia; order Anura; family Ranidae; genus Pelophylax; species Pelophylax lessonae. The sequence continues at coordinate 9,414,473 of NC_138774.1, forward strand.
GACAGACCCCAAAACACTGATCCTTTTAAAAACTGCATCAGGCACACTATCCCCTCTTTGGGACAGATCCTCTGTTGCCTGGAATTCCTCTTCCAGTTCCTGCAACGGAATCTTCATCTCTTCTACTTGCTGTTCTAAGGCTCGCTTAGACTTTTCTAGCTCCTGAACTCTTTTCACAACATCATCCTTGGAGCTGACCAATTCTTCCATTTCTGTACGCAGCTGTTTGTCAACACTTTCTAGTTCAGCCTTACACTCTAGAGCTTCCTCCAAAGAGCGAGCCAAGAACAGGGCTTTGCTCTCGTTATCACGCACCTCCGTTTCTGCACGGGCGCGTTCTTCAGCATATTTTGCAGACACAGGCTTCTCTTCACCAAGCATCTGATCAAACTTCTTTTTCACATCTTCAACACACTGTAATGAACCAACGCTTTCTTCCATGCGTTTTTTCATATCCGCTATCTGAGCTTGCAATGTTGCGACTTGCTCTGATAGGTTTTTCTTTGCTTCCGCCTCCTCTTTTAATTGTTCCAGGAAGCCATTTTTCTCATCTTCCATTTGTTTGAGCTTTGTGCTAAAACTCAGCCTTTGACACCTCTCCTCCTGTAAGAGTTCCTGCGTGTCTTGCAGCTGCGATTCCAAGATAGAAAAATCTTCCGCAATTTCTCTAGATTTGCTGTCTGCTTGAGAAAGCTGATTTGTAACATTGTCCAGCTCAACCTGCAGTCGGTTTGCCTTCTCTGACAGCTTAGCACACAATCGGTCACCTTCTGACACCTTCACTTGCGATTCCAGAAGCTGTGCCTCTACTTTTTCCCTCTTATGTTCACAATCTCCTTTTCCCTGCATAAGAGCTTTCACCTCACTGGCTAGCATCTGGGAATAAGAATGTAATTCTGCCACACAGGCTTCTTTCTCCTTTAACTGCTGCTGGACACGTTGGGCTTCCCCTTTCCAACTTTCACAGTCCGCACGCCATTCATTTACCACATTGCTCAAAGTAGTGAGCTCATACACAGTACTCAGTAATTTAGCCTCTCTTTCACTTTTCTCGTTGTCGCTGAGAGACAATGTCGTTTTCAGAGCGACATTCTGTTCCTGCGACTCCTGCAGGTCTATTTTTGTAGCTCCCAAAGACTGAAGACTTTTTTCCAGCTGATTACGCAACTCCAACATATCAGCCATACTTTGCTTCTGCAAAGTCTGAATTTCACTTTCCTTTTCCATGAGGATGGTATCTTTCTCCATTATAGTCTCTCTGCGTTTTTGCAACTCGACCAAAAGAAGAGCAGTGGATTCTTCCCACTGTAACACATGAGACTTGAGTAGTTCATTCATTTCCTGCAAGTTTCTATGCTCCATTTTAAGCAATTCCAAGGCTTGTTCCTTTTCTTCCATTTTCCGTTGCAAGGCATCCAACTCAGCCCTGCACACATACTCGGTTTCCTCCAAACCGATGGCCTCCATTGGCTGCTGGCGTCTCTGTTTCCAGCCTGCCATGCTCTCTTGATGAGCCTTTTGTTGAGCTGCAAAGCTCTGCTGAAAATCCGCATTTGCCTGCTGTTGAGCTGCATTTGCCTGCTGTTGAGCTGTATTTGATATAATCAGTTGTTTCAACATCTCCTCCATTTTGAGCTTACTTTTCATCTGAGCACACTGCGTCTCCATAGCAGTTTCATCAGTGTTGCTAGGGACAACAACCTTCCTCTTTAGTAGACTCTCTTTAGGCATGGATGGGGCTGGTTCAGACGGTAGCATCCCCTCCATCCATAGAATTCGGTCTCTCATTTCATCTATCTTTGCATTTTTCAGGCGTTTTGAACGCCCCATCTTCAATAACTCCACAAACAAATTTTTCACAGTCCAGCAAAAATTTTTCAGACCACTGTCTCTTTAACACATGTAGTTTTTCTCTCTCTCTTGCAAGATCTCTTTTCCTGCACACACAGTTTGTGCAGTCACTTGCACCAGACACAACAAGGTTCATCAAATAATTTTGAGACCGCTGTCTCTTTAAAACACTTTTTTTTTTTTTTTTTTGTCAGGATCTTCTCTCCTGCACACATAGATTGTGCAATCTCATGCACCAGATAAAGTTCATCAAACATTTGCACTTCCTTGCAGGGATCTCTGCTTATGCCCACTGCATACCTCCACCATATGTGAGGATTAGCTCGGTGGTAGGCGTGGATGACCCCTTTGGGGGTGCGTTTTCACAGAGAGATAGCCGATTAGAGGTTGAAAACAAGACTGATTTATTCATGCAATTTACTTAACACAATTGCAAGCATCAAAACAGCCAAAATAAAATAAAAGACAAAATAAATCCTTGCCTCTGTGGGCGGCTACCTTCTCACGCTGGAACCTACCTAAGAAGTCTTTCCAACCTACTGTTGGGCCGACACTGCTGATCCTACAGCAGACACTCAAATGTCCATTTGTTTGCTTTTCACACAGCACAAACATTGTCCATTGAACATGTCCCTTTGTTTTCTTTCACACAGCACATGTTCATTTATAACAGGATCCTTTACTCTTCAGATTCTTCATATTGAACACAGTTCATTTAACAGGTCCCTTTACTCTTCACACTCTTCACATGGAACACTTTGTCTTCTCACCTTTGAGACGTCTTCACTCGTGGTTACCCTCCTTAGCTTCACATCGCTTTAGGGGGTCTTCTCCCATGCTCACCAGCTTGTCGGGAGGCACACATCCGACTGTCCCCCTCTCCCAGCCCACACGGCGACAGGCGGCAGCAGTCCTTCTCCCATGCCCACACGGCGTCGGGAGGTACACGTATGTCTGTCCTCCTCTTCCCAGCTCACACAGCGACAGGAGGCAGCACTCAATAGATTTTCTCTGGACAAATTATAGAGGCCTTGATCTCCTCATTCTGAACAGCTGAATGGTTTTCAACTTCCTGCTGGCTCTCTCTGCAGCCAACACCCTATAGTATCAGTGAACTTTCAAAGCAGGTGGGAATGTGTCTCCTCTCAGTGACTACATTCCCAGATTTACCTGACTTCCTGTCACAATATATATATATATATATATATATATATATATATGTGTGTGTGTGTGTGTGTGTGTATATATATATATATATATATATATATATATATATATATATATATATATACATTAAACAAAAATGTAAAACACAATTTAAAAAGTGAAAATACTGTATTGTCTTGATATATTTGGGGGGGGGGGGGGGTGTCCGCAAGGTAGGCTGTGCGGGGCCCCATGATTTCTGACAGCAGCCCAGAATGTTCCCTCCATGGATCTGACAGCTGATGAATGTGAGAAAATGGGGACAGTGCAGTCCGGAGCTCTCCAAGGTTCTGAAATTATTTTCATGTAATTTCAGCACTTGGAGAGCTGACTTTTTCTTTCCCTAAAGTAAATGTAATTCCAGTCACTAAAATCTCATTAAAGCTTTAATGTTTTAATGTCATTTCAAAAGTGATTTTCAGTCTCTTTGAAATTTCCTTTCAGTGGTTAAATATAACATTGAAAGTGTTTTGCTATCTGTTCAATGGATATGTTTCCCCAGACCATCACTGAGCAACCACCAAACCGGTCATGCTGAACGATGTTACAGGCAGCATAACGTTCTCCGCGGCTTCTCCAGACCCTTTCACGTCTGTCACATGTGCTCAGGGTGAAACTTCTCTCATCTGTGAAAAGCACAGGGTGCCAATGGTGGTCCTGCCAATTCTGGTGTTCAATGGCAAATGCCAATTGAGCTCCACGGTGCCGGGCAGTGAGCACAGGGCCCACTGGAGGATGTCAGGCCCTCAGGCCTTCCTCATGAAGTCTGTTTCTGATTGTTTGGTCAGAGACATTCACATCAGTGAGCTGCTGGGGGTCATTTTGTAGGGCTCTGGCAGTGCTCATCCTGCTCCTCCTTGCACAAAGGAGCAGATACCGGTCCTGCTGATGGGTTAAGGACCTTTTACGGCCCTGTCCAGCTCTCCTAGAGTAACTGCCTGTCTCCTGGAGTCTCCTCCATGCTCTTGAGACTGTGCTGGGAGACACAGCAAACCTTCTTGCAATGGCACGTATTGACAGGGGAGGACTGGCAAGGGGGGCAGGGTGGCAATTGCCCCCCGGGCCACTCTGAAAAGTGGTAAAAACTAGTAAGAAGGCCACACTCAAGGCTGGATTAATGTAGGGGCCAGACACTGTATACAGCTGTCAGTCCAAAACCAGGTGGGCATGGATTGTGAGCTGATTCCATGGTTCAATGGGCCACTTGACTGGACTTGCCCCCCAGGCCTAAGGCTGCCAGCCCTCCCCTGCGTATTGATGTGCCATCCTGGAGTTGGACTGCCTGTGCAACCTCTATAGGGTCCAGGTATGGCCTTATGCTACCAGTAGTGACACTGACCCCCCCTCTATAGGGTCCAGGTATCTCCTCATGCTACCAGTAGTGACACTGACCCCCTCTATAGGGTCCAGGTATCTCCTTATGCTACCAGTAGTGACACTGACCCCCTCTATAGGGTCCAGGTATCTCCTCATGCTACCAGTAGTGACACTGACCCCCTCTATAGGGTCCAGGTATCTCCTCATTCTACCAGTAGTGACACTGACTCCCTCTATAGGGTCCAGGTATGGCCTCATGCAGCCAGTAGTGACACTGACCCCCTCTATAGGGTCCAGGTATCTTCTCATGCTACCAGTAGTGACACTGACCCCCTCTATAGGGACCAGGTATGGCCTCATGCTACCAATAGTGACACTGACCCCCTCTATAGGGTCCAGGTATGGCCTCATGCTACCAGTAGTGACACTGACCCCCTCTATAGTCCAGGTGTGGCCTCATGCTACCAATAGTGACACTGACCCCCCTCTATAGGGTCCAGGTATCTCCTCATGCTACCAGTAGTGACACTGACCCCCTCTATAGGGTCCAGGTATCTCCTCATGCTACCAGTAGTGACACTGACCCCCTCTATAGGGTCCAGGTATCTCCTCATGCTACCAGTAGTGACACTGACCCCCTCTATAGGGTCCAGGTATGGCCTCGTGCTACCAGTAGTGACACTGACCCCCTCTATAGGGTCCAGGTATGGCCTCATGCTACCAGTAGTGACACTGACCCCCTCTATAGGGTCCAGGTATGGCCTTGTGCTACCAGTAGTGACACTGACCCCCTCTATAGGGACCAGGTATCTCCTCATGCTACCAGTAGTGACACTGACCCCCTCTATAGGGTCCAGGTATCTCCTCATGCTACCAGTAGTGACACTGACCCCCTCTATAGGGTCCAGGTATCTCCTTATGTTACCAGTAGTGACACTGACCCCAGCCAAATGCAAAACTAGTGAAAAACAGTCAGAAAAGATGAGTAGGGAAAAAAGCATTTTAGTGGCCTCCGCCTGTAAAACCATTCCTTTTTTGGAGGCTGTCTCATTGTTGCCCATCTAGTGCACCTGCTGTTAATTTTCATTAAAACCAAAGGAGCTGAAACTATTTAACAAACCCCTAATTAGGCTGCACCTGATGCTGGCTGGTATATTATCCCGCCAGGGCCGGGACAAGGGGTGGGCAGGAGGGACGGTTGCCCTGGGCACAATGGTTTATTGCGGGGATGGGGGGGGGGGCGCCTTGACCCTTGCACAGTTGGGCATCCTTGCCCTGGGCGCGGGATAACCTTGTCCCGGCAATGAATCCCGCCCTTAACTGAAGTTCAGTGTTTCCGTTTTCTTCCTTTTACCCATGCATGGAGAATTTGCAGAGCATGCGGTAGCAAATAATTAAATAAATAAATAAAATACATATAAACATAAAAGAGCAGAAGACAACAGAAAAATACCTTGTGGTCCCTTTTTTTTATTCCAAATAAAATAATAATAAAAATAATAATACTTTTCTGTGCATGTTGGTGACAATCTTTAATGGTCTCCCATTCCTCTGTCAGGCACAAGTGCAAGGATTAAGAAAAAAAAAAAAGGCCATGCGTGGCCTTAGCGTGTCACAGTTGAATACATCTGGAAAAAATATCTCTTTAACGTTTTCATTTGTATCTTTTTTTTATCAAAACAAAAATCTTGATCATGTGAAAAAAAAAAAGTTTCCCTTAAAAAATATTTGCATATGTGGTTTGACAGTTGTTACCCAGAAATAACTGATACATGCGTGGAGAATTTACAGAACATGCAGTAGCAAATAATTTAAAAAAATAAAAAAAAAAATGCATAGAAACATAGAACATAAGACAGCAAGAAAAAAGACCTTGTGGTCCCTTTTTTATCCAAATAATAATAATAATACTTCTCTGTGCATGTTGGTGACAATGAATGTTCTCCCATTCCTCTGTCAGCCACAAGTGCAAGAATTAAAAAAACAAATAAATTAAAGGACATGCGTGACTTCAGCGTGTTACAGTTGAACACATCTGGAAAAAATATTTCTTTAATGTTTCCATTTGTATCCTTTTTTTATCACAACAAAAATCGTGATAATGTAAAAAAAAAAAAAAAAAAAAAAGTTTCAGTAATACCCTTATCCCATTGAAAAATATTTGCATATGTGGTTTGCCAATTGTTACCAAGAAATAAATAATAAATGTGTGGAAATGTGCAGAGCATGCATTATAATATAGAAGAGCAGAATACTGCAGAAAAAGACCTTGTGGTAATAATAATAATAATAAATATAACATGAATAATAATAATAATAATAATACAAATATTAATTGCACACATATTAATAATAATACTTCTCTGTGCATGTTGGTGACACTGTTTAATGTTCTCCCATTCCTCTGTCAGCCACAAGTGCAAGAATTAAAAAAAAAATAAAAAAAAAGGACATGCGTGACTTCAGCGTGTTACAGTTGAACACATCTGGAAAAAAATATCTCTTTAATGTTTCCATTTGTATCCTTTTTAACCACAACAAAAATCGTGATAATGTAAAAAAAAAAAAAAAAAACAAATTCAGTACCCTTATCCCATTGAAAAATATTTGCATATGTGGTTTGCCAATTGTTACCCAGAAATCAATAATAAATGTGTGGAAATGTGCAGAGCATGCATTAGCAAATATAGAAGAGCAGAATACTGCAGAAAAAGACCTTGTGGTAATAATAATAATAATATTATTATTATTATTATTATTATTATTATTATTAATAATAATAATAATAATAATAATAATAATAATTATAACATGAATAATAATAATAATAATAATAATAATAATAAATATAACATGAATAATAATAATAATAATAATAATAATAATAATAATAATAATAATAAATATAACACGAATAATAATAATAATAATAATAATAATAATAATAATAATAATAATAATAATAATACAAATATTAATAGCACACATAATAATAATAATAATACTTCTCTGTGCATGTTGGTGGCAGTAGTTTCCCATTCCTCTGTCAGGCACAAAAGCAAGAATAAAAAAAAAAAAAAAGAGAACCTTCTTGGTTTTAGCATGTCACAACTGATCACATCTGGACTAGGAAAACATATCTCTTTAGCCCCGGTTCACACTTGTGCGTGTGCGGGGTTTGCATGTAATGTCGGAGCGCACTGCTCCGACATTACATGCGATCAGCTGTGCGGTGCGAGTTTAGCCATACAAACTGTATGGCTAAATTCGCATCGCTCCCGCAGCAAACACGCACAGGAGGCATTTTTGCAGCCGCATCAGGATCGGATCGCACAGCGGTTCACACTTGTGCGATCCGATCCTGTGCGAACTGCACGATCGCACTGCGATATGCGATCAAACTGGGGGTGTCGTTAAGATTACATTGACACCCCCAGCGTATCGCATATGGCAGTGTGAACTGCCGGGGGTGCGTGTGCGATGCGGGAACAGGCTGCGAATTCGCAGCCTTCCCGCATCGCATATATGTGAACCGAGCCTTAATGTTTCCAGTAGTATTTTTTATCACCAAAATAAAAAGGTCATGATAATGTAAAAAAAACAAAAAATATGATACAGTAATACCCTTAACCCACTGAAAAATATTTGCATATATGGTTTGCCAGTAGGGAGATTGGTACACAGAATAGAGTAATAAGTGTGCTTACATTTTACAAAAAATGTGCCAGCAAATAATGGATACATGGATACATACAAGATGTATGATCATTATGTGTCAGTAAAAATCCCCCTCCCCCCAGAGTGCTAATCTGCATGCTTCGCTCAAATCCTCTCAATCCACATATGCACTCCAGTACAATCTCCCCCCCTACAAAAGAAAAAACATTAAAATTACCCCCTCCGAGCACAAATTCCCCTCCCCCAATCCCCCATACTGGCACAAATCTCCCCCCAAAAAATTCCCCCCAAATATCCCCTCCTAGCACAACCCCCCCCCAATCCCCCCTTCTAGCACAAATCCCCCTCCCAAAAAACATTTCCCCTCCTAGAACACACCCTCCCACCTACCACTATGTTCACTTTTCTGCCACAAATCCCCCATCCTAGCACAAATGTTCTTCCCCCATCTCCCCTCTCAACACAAATCAGCATTCCTATCACACCTCCTCAAATTTCCCCTCCTAGAACAATTCCTGCCTCTCCCCAAATTCCCCCTTCCAACACAAGTCCCCTCCCCGCCCCCAATCTCCTTGGGGTGCCCCCGAACCTCACATGATACCACAGTGCCCAGGGCAGCCATCCCTCCTGCCCACCCCTTGTCCTGTGACCTGAATATACATAGAAACATAGAAGAGTGACAGCAAGAAAAGTGGTCCTTATTTTATTATTCTATTTTTATCCCTATAACAATATTATTATTATTATTATTATTATTATTATTATTATTATTATTATTATTATTATTATTAATACTATTAATATTATTATTAATACTATTAATATTATTGTATTATTATTATTATTATTATTATTATTATTATTATTATTATTATTATTATTATTATTATTATTATTATTATTATTTTAATAATAATAGTAATATGTATATTCTGCTTTCTAATATTACTACTACTACTACTACTACTACTACTACTATTATTATTATTATTATTATTATTATTATTATTATTATTATTATTATTATTATTTTAATAATAATAGTAATATGTATATTCTGCTTTCTAATATTACTACTACTACTACTACTACTACTACTACTATTATTATTATTATTATTATTATTATTATTATTATTATTATTATTATTATTATTATTGTTTTAATATTACTATTACTATTACTATTATTATTATTATTATTATTATTATTATTATTATTATTATTATTATTATTATTATAAATAATAATAATAATAATATTATTATTATTATTATTATTATTATTATTATTATTATTATTATTATTATTATTATTATTTTAATAATAATAGTAATATGTATATTCTGCTTTCTAATGCTACTACTACTACTACTTCTGCTAATATTATTATTATTATCATTATTATTATTATTATTATTATTAATAATATATTTTATATTATTATGAATAATATTATTATTATTATTATTATTATTATTATTATTATTATTATTATTATTATTATTATTAATATTATAATTATTATTTTAATAATAATAGTAATATGTATATTCTGCTTTCTAATACTACTACTGCTAATTTTATTATTATTATTATTATTATTATTATTATTATTATTATTATTATTCATATCATTTATATTATTATAATTAATCATATTAATATTGTTGTATTATTATTATTATTATTATTATTATTATTATTATTATTAATAAACATAATACTCATAATAATCATATTATTAAAAAATAATAATATTCATAATAATAATCCTAATAATAATAATACTTTTAAAGTGCTTGTGGTCCCCCACTCCTGTGTAAGGCACAAGTGCAAAGCTTAAAAACAAAAGAACATGCGTGGCCTCAGCGTGTCACAGCTGAGCTCATCCGGACTATGAAAAAATATCTCAGCTTTTACTGTCTCTTTTGTTTCTTCAATCAATATAATATGGGGGGAGGGGAAGTGAAGCCTGACACCTGACTTGTGATGGTGTCAGGTACTAGGTTTGCTCCTTAGCTCCTTAGCCACACACCTATCACAAGAAATGGAAGTAAAGGTGGTGAATGGTTGTTTATTGATTTTGTTTCTCCTTCATTGATGGACTTTCAGCACTGAGTGTCTCGGTGTTGTTGGCCTTCATTATATCACAAGCATACAATGCGATTTAAAAGGCAAATTTCATTTTCAAAGTAGAGAAATGACACAACGCCTCCTGGGAGCTTATTTACGGCACGGAGCAGCGAGCGTCCCTCTGAGAAACCTCCGATCACCTTAATTATGCCAAAACTTTTTCTTTGTGCCTCGAGAAAATACAAAAAAAGAAAAATCACAGAAAAGAGGTTTCCAACAAGCCGGAGACAACATTCGGCCCGCGTTTTTATTGTCGGTTATTTCCTTTTTTATTATTTTAATTAATTGGAACATTTAGGTGCCTCAGCTGAATTGTTTGAATAGAAATTTTACGATGGATTATGCCCTGGAGAATGAATAAAAATATAACTGGGGAGGGGGGGAATTCAATTGCAAGTAATGAGAACTAAATGGACAAAAGATTTCTTTATACTTATAGGCCATAACCTTCCTATCCTGAAACAGATCTGAGCAATAAAAAAAAAAAAAAAAAGAGTATAAAAATTATTTAAGGACTGTAATAAAAATATTGCAACTTTTTTACACTGTGGAGGGTCTGCTGAAATGTTGCATAAAGTATAGTTCGGGGGTCATATGACTTTGGGGGCCGCACAGTATAATGCGTAAGATGAGCAGAGTGACTTTGGCAACATTCATTTTCCTCTTGCCAATATGTTGCCAGAATTTACCGTATATACTGAAGTATAAGCCGACGCAAATATAAGCAGAAGCCCCTAATTTTACCACAAAAAACTGGGAAAACGTATTGACTCGAGTATAAGCCTAGGGTGGGAAATGCAGCAGCTACTTGACCCAACTGGACCACCACGAGACCAAAACAGGGGCAGCGGGCATGGTGCAGGGGCTCCGGACATGGTACAGGAGATGCAGGGCTGTGGGCATGGTACAGGAGATGGTTCAGGCATTGCACAGGAGATGGTACATGCATGGCACAGATGGTACAGGCATGGCACAGATATGGCACAGATATGGCACAGATGGTACAGGCATGGCACAGATATGGTACAGGCATGACACATATATGGCACAGATGGCACAGATATGGCTCAGATGGTACAGGAGATGCAGGGCTGTGGGCATGGTACAGGAGATGGTACAGGCATGGCACAGGAGATGGTTCAGGCATGGCACAGGAGATGGTTCAGGCATGGTACAGGAGATGATTCAGGCATGGTACAGGAGATGGTACAAGAGATGGCACAGGAAATGGTTCAAGCATGGCACAGGAGATGCAGGGCTGTGGGCATAGTACAGGAGATGGTACAGGAGATTGTACAGTCATGGCACAGGAGATGGTTCAGGCATGGCACAGGAGATGGTTCAGGCATGGCACAGTAGATGATACAGGCATGGCACAGATGATACAGGCATGGCACAGATATGGCACAAATGGTACAGGCATGGCACAGATATGGTAAAGGCATGGCACAGATATGGTACAGACATGGCACATATATGGCACAGATGGTACAGACAGGGCACAGATGGTACAGGCATGGCACAGATATGGCACAGATGGTACAGGAGATGCAGGGCTGTGGGCATGGTACAGGAGATGGTAAAGGCATGGCACAGGAGATGGTACAGGCAAGGCACAGATGGTACAGGGCTGGCACAGATATGGCACAGATGGTACAGGCATGGTACAGACATGGCACAGATGGTACAGGAGATTCAGTGCTGCGTGCATGGAACAGGAGTCTCACTTACCTTTACCTGCAGTGCTGCGGAGGAGTCTCACTTACTTTTCTGCCTTACATTTAAAAATGGCACCGCCCAGCACCAACACGACACTGTGCTTGTGCCGTCTGCCCGGGAATAGCCAAATGTGTACAGGCTTTCCCGAGCGCTGGCGGCGCATGCGCACTGACCGGGTAAAAGGTAAGTGAGCCAATGACTCCAGTATAAGCCGAAGGGGGCTTTTTCAGCATGAAAAAACATGCTGAAAAAGTTGGCTTACACACGAGTATATACGGTACCTCCAATGTAATTATGCAAGTCAATAGAACAATTATCCTTTCTGTCCCCTCATACCAGGGTGCTAGGTGTAATCCTGGACTCTGACCTCCCCTTGAAGCCCCACATCCAACATTTCAAAAATTCTCCCCTTCCTAACCAATGGCAACACCAAGCTCCTAACACTTGGTTTGGAGCTTACTCAAAGTGTAATGGGTAAGCTCCTAACCAAGTGTAGCCTCCTTGAACTAGACAGGTACTACTATGTCAATTAAGTATTTGGCTGGGCTTTAGTTAGCTCAGACTGATTGTATAGTTTTTCACCTGGTTTTTCCATAAGCTTAAATTGGCTTGTGATTTCTCACTGTCACCAGTAGATGTCGCTGGTATTACTGGTCATAGTATGAGATTTCACAAACAAAACAAAGTTATGGATATTTATATTTTCATCTGCCAATCTAGTAGGGGGTTTATGCCACTGGTGGATGCTGAGGGAGAATATAAATATTTGGACCAGGCCATGTGTTTGCTCTCCTCTCTTGGACTGAGGCCTAAGGAGATGCTATTGTATGGAGCTCTGTTGTTAAGCCCAATAGCCTGGAAGTGGTCTTAAAGCTGTCCTGCCCGGTCTGGAGGAGGCTGTGCCAGGGAGGAGACCCAGGTGAGGCCTCCTTGCTGGAGGCAGGCAGGAAGAAGGCTGGTCTCTCAGAATGGCCTGGTGGCTCACATGGAGGACACACTCACATTTGGGAAGGTGCTTACAGTGTTGCTATCAGGAACGCAAACTGCGCATAGGTGTACAAAAATATTTTAGAAGAAAGCTTTATATTATAGTCTTACAAATTATAAAAAGAAGCGCTATATCCAACACTGTAAACAAATTAATTATGATCGAAATTTAAATATGTCCGCAGAAAATTTGTGTGGTATATAAATAATAATATATTATTCATGTGAAAAGTCAAAAAGTGAAATAAATATATATATATCCAGCAAAAAGTGTGATGAAGGTGACCATGTCCATCCACGTAAATGATTAGGAGATGAGGGTGTCTCAAAGAAAAGGTAAAAGGTCCTCTTCAGGTAGTACCAGTGCTGTATTTTGGCCTAGGCCAACAAGGCCCAGGCCTAGGGCAGCACTTTGCAGGGGGGCAGCAAAAAAGCCACCCCCCCCTCCATCTGAGACTCTTTTGGCCACTGGTTGCTAGAGCCGCCTCTCCCACCTCTCTTTCTCTCACTACCTCCTCTCTCTCTCTCTCTCTATCTCTCTCTCACTCACTCACCCCCCTCTCTCTCTCTCTCCCTCACCCCTCCTTTCTCTCTCACCTCTCTCTCTCTTTCACCCCCTCTCTCTTTCTCTCTAACCCCCCTCTCTCTCAGCCCCTCCTCTCTAATCCCCCCTCTCTCTCACCCCCTCTCTTTCTTTCTCTCTCACCCCCTCTATTTCTCTCTCTCTCATCCCCCTCTCTCTTATCCCCCCTCTCTCTCTCTCATCCATTCTCTCTCTCTCTTTCTCTCACCTCCCCCCTCCCTCTCAACCTCTCTCTCCCTTTCATCCCCCTCTCTCATCCCCCTCTCTCTCCCCCCCTTTCTCTCTCATCCCCCCCTCTCTCTCTCTCTCTCTCACACCCCCCTCTCTCTCTCTCACCCCCCTCTCTCTCTCTCCCCCACCCCCTCTCACCCCCTTGTGAGATCTCAGGGGTTCATGCTGGGACTTGGAGTACTTCAATTTTGGAAGGAGTCACATCCGTTAAAAAGGAAGGAGTGGGGCAAATTTACATAGGAGTCGGAAGGGGTGCCCAATTTTAGTCTTGCCTAGGGCAGCACAAAACCAAAATACACCACTAGGTAGTACCCTATACGCTTATCAGATAGCCATGGCCTTTTGGTAACAGAAAGGTCAGAACGCATATCTACCCCAAAGGGCTCATAGGAACCTTCCCGAGCAGGATCCTTAGAATTTTAGGTATACTCCACTCCTCATGAAGGGTACCTCCAGAGAGAATCCTCGATTACAAATCCATGTGTTGTCATGAATTTAGAAAATGTCAAAGTGCTTTGTAAAAAATCTTCGGCTGATGTACAAAATGCTTACTGCAAACTTCCAGTAACATGATGATGTCACAGCAGGCTCCGCCCTATGCGTTTCATCACACCTGACGTCTTCTGGTGCTCACAGTATTGCTGGTTCAGCTTAAAGGTTCTGACACTGTGAAGCTGGACTTTGATCTGGTTCTGGAGAATCTGTAAGTGATCTGCTACAGTGGGGGTCCCCTACCACCGGGCCTCTCTGCAGCCGGGCTGCGAAGGCTGCTCTGTCACGTGTGCGGCGGGCAAGCAGGCCCACGGTTGGGTGAGTGATCGGAGAGATGACATCATCTCTCACTGCCTGCCCTGCATCACCGCAGTTCTGCGCTCACAGTCAAAGGTTGCTCTGTTTTGTGCAGCCACAGGGAGCAGAGAGATTACATCATCTCTCACAGGCTGCCCTCACTCTGGGACACAGCCAATGCGCAAGTGCTAGTTTCTCGCTCGGATGCTGAAAAGCTGGGAGAAACTGCCAGAACCCTTTTCTTCTGCTGACACTGTTGCCTGCCACCAAATTGCCTTTACATTTAAGAAGTGACAAGCTGCATCTGGTATTTTTTGGAGGCAGGCAACAGTGGGAAGCTTCAGCTGGTGGCAAGATAGTGACAATCCGCATCTGGTGGCAGGCGACACGGCAAGTGACAAGCTGCATCTGGTGTCAGGCGACGTAGTAAGTGACAAGTTGCATCTGGTGGCAGGGATGTGGCAAGTGACAATCCGCATCTAGTGGCAGGCGACATGGCAAGTGACAAGCTGCATCTGGTGGCAGGCGACGTAGTAAGTGACAAGTTGCATCTGGTGCCAGGGATGTGGCAAGTGACAATCCGCATCTAGTGGCAGGTGACGTGGCAAGTGACAATCCACATCTGGTGGCAGGCGGCATGGTAAGTGACAATCCGCATCTGGTGGCAAGTCACGTGGAAAGTGCATCTAGTGGCAGGCAACGTGGCTGATAACAAGCTGTATCTGGTGGCAGGCAACGTGGCAAGTGACAATCCGCATCTGGTGGCAGGTTACATGACAGGCTGCATCTGGTGGCAGGCAACGTGGCAAGTGACAATCAGCATCTGGTGTCAGGTGACGTGGCAAGTGACAATCAGCATCTGGTGGCAGGTGACATGTCAAGTGACAGTCTGCATCTGGTGACAGGTGACATGACAAGTGACAATCCGCGTCTGGTGGCAGGTTATGTGACAAGTGATAAGCTGCATCTGGTGGCAGGTGACGTGACAAGCTTCATCTGGTGGTAAGCAACGTGGTAAGTGACAATCTGCGTCTGGTGGCAGGTGATGTGACAAGTGCAAGCTGCATCTGGTGGCAAGTGAAGTGACAAGCTTCATCTTGTTGCAAGCAACGTGGGAAGTGACAATCCGCATGTGGTGGCAGGTGATGGGACAAGGGACATGCTGCATCTGGTGGCAGGCGACGGTGGTAAGTGACAATCTGCATCTGGTGGCAGGTTACGTGACAGGCTGCATCTGGTGGCAGGCAACATGGCAAGTGACAATCAGCATCTGGTGCCAGGTGACGTGGCAAGTGACAATCAGCATCTGTTGGCAGGTGACATGTCAAGTGACAGACTGCATCTAGTGGCAGAAGATGTAGCAAGTGGCAAGCTGCATCTGATGGCAGGCAACATGGCAAGAGACAATCCACATCTGATAGCAGGTGACGTGGCAAATGACAATCTGCATCTGGTGGCAGGTGACGCAACAAGCTTCATCTGGTGGCAAGCAACGTGGCAAGTGACAATCCGTGTCTGGTGGCAGGTGATGTGAAAAGGGGCATGCTGCATCTGGTGGCAGGCAACGGTGGTAAGTGCATCTGGTGGCATGTGACAGTGGTAAGTGCATCTGGTGGCAGGTGATGGTGGCAAGTGACACACTCAGATCTTCCATTGATTTTGCAATATGGTGAGTTGAACTATTTCATTTTATATGACAATGTAATAATAGAAGTATTGCACTTTAATCATCCTGACACAATATCAACCATGGTGCCGTGATGATTGAAGCTCCAACACCAGACATTGCCCTAACACATTTCCCACAAAAAAAATGCAGCCAGTCCCCGGTGCCACAAAGGTTGGGGACAGCTGTACAGTATCTGGAACCCTTAACTCTATCCTCCTTAACCGATTTGCAATAAAACTTTGAAAAGACAAAAGTGACTGGTGCCCAATATCCTTTCTCAGTCTCTCCTATTTTAGCCATGGACTCAGGACTGGGGGTGAAATGCTAACCCGCCCCTGGCCTCTGGAGGTGTCTTCCTGCCTTTGGGGTGCCAGAGGGGTATTGCAGGAGTGAAAAGTGTTTGAAGAGATTGTACATCCGATGTAGTCTGTTTGCTGGATGACTCAATAAATAATTTCAAAGCTTTTATAAGATGAGTGGTTCCTTTTCTTTCCTTTTTTGGACCCTCTGTGGAAGCAGACGGGGGGGAATGTTCAACACGAATAACTCATAAGTTTGAACAAAAGCCATCAGAGCTTTTGCCAGGACTTTCCTTTTTGTTGGAAATAATTGTTTATTGATTGAGCTGACCATTTAGTACAATAGATTTTTGAAAGTTGTCATTCCTTTACGAACAAATGAACATTCTGTGAAATGATCATATTATAACCCGTATGACCGGCTTTATGGAAGCCATATAAACAGGGTCATTTTCAGGCAATTTCAGCCGTTTGTCCATTGCAAAAAAGGGAGCTCTGGTTGGAATTCTTACGTCCTCTATTATAGTGTTGTCCTCCGCAGACTCACCAATCTGCAATCCAGGGCCAATCACCTTCCAGACTGAACAATGCTAAGCGCCGTTCAGCCGACTTCCTATAAACACACCCTCATCAGGCCACCGGGGACTCACAGGAGAACGCTGCAGAGACCTGGAGTTGGGTTTTGAGAGTTTTGTTAGAAATTGTTGGCGATAGGTTGCACCAGTGTCAGGACAAAGTCCCAATTCCCCCCCACTTTAGTGTCAGGACAAGGTTATTCAGCCCCCAGGGCGAAGATGGGAAACTGTGCCCCCCTGGCACCCCACAACCCTTTGCCTATCAGGCATCCTAAACCACCACCCCTTGGGTGGATAAGAGGATGCATAGTAGCGCATGCCAAAATGTTTGTAATATACAGTATGTGGCATGCACTGAAAGAGTATCAATGTTTGTGGTACAATGTAGCGAACTGAAAAGTTGAAGATGGGTGCACAAATATTGGGATAACAGTGGCAAAGGATAAAATGTGCCTGGGTTGGTGGTGTCACTGAAATTAAATATGTCCCTGGGTTGGTGGTATAGGTGAAAATAAAAGTTGTCCCCGCATTTGTGGTGTTACTGAAGACAAAAAATGTCCCTGGCAGTGGCGTAACTACCAGGGTTGCAAAGGTTGCACATGTGACTGAACCCTGGTGTTCTGCTGCTGTTGAAGGGGCCCCTGCGGGGTTGCTGGCCGCAAGGCTCTGAGTTAATAGTGTCTTTCTCATACAGCCCAGAGCCTGCACTGACAGTTCCCCCTCCTTCCTCCCTCACATGGATGGGAGAGGACAGAGCCAGTCTGCTTCTTCTCCTCCCGCCCCTCTCCTCCTGTGTGCACAGGGGGAAGTGTGAAACTAAGCAGCTGAATTTGAGAGAGACACTCTCAGCTCAAAGCCCTTCTGAGGAGGCACTAATAGGCGGCACTGATAGGCTGCACTGATGGACACTGATGGCCTGCACTAATGGGCACTGATAGGTGCACTGATATACACTGATGGGTGGCACTGATGGGCACTGATAGGTGCATTGATGAGTATTGATAGGCATCAATGATAGACTGCACTGATGGGCACTGATAGGTGGCATTGATAATCACTGATAGGCAGCACTGACGGGCACTGATAGGTGGCATTGATGAGCACTAATGGGTGGCACTGATAGGCGGCATTGATGAGCACTCATAGGTGGCACCAACATGCTGCACTAATAGGTGGCACTGGTGGGCTTTAATAGAGGGCATTGATGAGCACTGATAGGTGGCATCAACATGCTGCACTAATAGGTGGCACTAGTGGGCTTTAATAGAGGGCACTGATGAGCACTGATAGGTGGCACTGATGGGCACTGATCAGCGGCATTTATGAGCACTGATAGTTGACCCCTGTGTTAGTAATGTCACTGGAAGAAACACCACAACAAAGCCCCACCCCCACCTCTCCAGTACAGAGCTCTTCCATCAACCCTGGCCCCCCAACTACAAAGCTTTTGACTATAAATCAGCTCAGGCATGTTCAGACATGAGTCCCAACCTGTCTGAACTATCCTGCCAGGAAGTGGTCACTATGGACAGCCAATCAGAAGCAGCGCAGGCATTCCCTGCCCTGCAGCCACATGTATGCATGCCCATTGTGGGGCAGGGAATGCCCCAGTCACCTATGATTGGCAGTCAGTTTTGACAACTTCCTGGAGGAATAACTTAGGTGGGTTCAATACTTATTACCCATCCCTTCCTCAGAAATGATCTTTCTCCCCAACACCACCCCCTCTAATCCCAGTACAGAGCTCTTTCACTCACCCCCAGCTACCTACCCAGTCCTCAGTGCAGGAGGAGGTACTGCCAGGAGGCTGGGCTGTCATACTCTGTGTGGGCACTCCCTGCTCTGCAGCATGACATCCCAGCCTCCTGGCAGCCGCTTCTCCTGCCCTGAGGAGGCGGTCACATGAGGCGCACTGTCATTCGTAAACCGAAGCTGGCCCAAGAAGCCAAATTCTGCTACAAGTTCTAGAGCTGGTGCCAATGAGGGCTCCAGAAAATGAATCTCTGCTGACAGAAGTGACACTGCAGTCACTCCTGTCAGTGAGGAGGGAAGAAGGGAGCTCCCAGCATGCACCCTATACTTGCTGTGCTTGGGGCATGGTCCCCTTCCGCCCCCTCCCCTCCCCTCCTCTTTTTGTCCTGGCCTTGAGTTGCATTAACCACTTGCCGACCAGCCGGCGTACAAATACTACGGCAGATTCGCTTGTTCTCGCAAAACAACGTACCTGTACATCGCTTCGCAGGACTGCAAGTAGGAGCATGCGCGTGCACCCATTCGCCACAGGGGAAGCTGATCTGTGGGTCCGGCGGCCTCGATTGCCGCCAGGCACCCGTAATGGCTCCCCGTGGAGACAGAAGTGCGGTCTGCCGTTGTAACGGCAGACCGCTGTTCTGTCAGCAATGAACACAGAGCTCCTGTCACAGGATCACAGGTCCCTGTGTTCATTCCATAAGCCCATCCCCCACACAATTAAAAAAAAACACCCCCTAGGGACACATTTAACCCTTTGATCGCCACTGGTGTTAACCCCTTCTCTGCCAGTGTCATTATTACAGTAACAGTGCATATTTTTAGCACTGATTCCTGTAGTAATGTCACTGGTCCCCCCCAAAAGTGTCAAAAATGTCAGTTAGGGGTCCGATCTGTCCTGCAGAGTTACTACAGCGTGCCCCCATCAATGCAGAATTACCACAGCATGCCACCATCAATGCAGAGTTACCACAGCATGCATGCCACCATCAATGCAGAGTTACTACAGCGTGCCCCCATCAATGCAGAGTTACCACAGCATGCCACCATCAATGCAGAGTTACTACAGCATGCATGCCACCATCAATGCAGAGTTACCACAGCATGCCACCATCAATGCAGAGTTACTACAGCATGCATGCCACCATCAATGCAGAGTTACCACAGCATGCCACCATCAATGCAGAGTTACTACAGCATGCATGCCACCATCAATGCAGAGTTACCACAGCATGCCACCATCAATGCAGAGTTACTACAGCATGCATGCCACCATCAATGCAGAGTTACCACAGCATGCCACCATCAATGTAGAGTTACCACAGCATGCCACCATCAATGCAGAGTTACCACAGCGTGCCACCATCAATACAGTGACCAGCGTGCGTGCCCCCTTCAATGCAGTGTGCCCCCCCCCCCCCCCAGTGCACTTACCTTGAGCCTTGGAGCAGCCGGCGGCGATGACTTCTGTCTTCTGTCCCGGCGGGCGGCTTCTCCTCACTCGGCAACGGCTTCTTTCCCGGCGGGCGGCTTCTTCTCACTCGGCGACGGCTTCTGTCTTCTGTCCCGGCGGGTGGCTTCTTCTCACTCGGCGACGGCTTCGGCGGGCGGCTTCTCACTCGGCGACGGCTTCTGTCCTGGCGGGCGGCTTCTTCTCACTCGGCGACGGCTTCGGCTGTCTGGCACTGATAGGCCAATCAATATCCCAAAGCTCTTATTGACCTTTATTCATTTAGAGGTCACTGGAACTAGGGTGAGTGGGCACTTCTCACATTGGTTGTGGCTATTGGTGTTTTGTTGGATAGCCCTTTAGATATAAGAATATCACATTTCCATGGTGTGGGATCATCACATTTGATCTATGGACTTCATTTGTGGACTTTTTTGTAGTTGATTTATGCTGTCGAAAATAGCTCCAATTTTCCTCCTTTTTGTTTTCCATATTTTAGCACTAGTTTTGAAAGTCTTTTGTGATGAGTGATGCAGCTCACTAAATTTTGATATGATCATTGGAGGTCACTGCTCATGCCTCTCCCCGCCATGATATCTCTTGGGTGTACAATCCTTGGTGGATGTAGAATCTTGTTTAACCACTTTACCAGCGGAGGATTTTGCTGTCTTACGTCCAGGCCACTTTTTGCAATTCGGCACTGTGCGACTTTAACTGAAAATTGCGCGGTCGTGCGACGCCATACCCAAACTAAATTTATGTCCTTTTTTTCCCACAAACAGAGCTTTCTTTTGGTGGTATTTGATCACCTGTGCGATTTTTACTTTTTGCTCTATAAACCAAAAAAAGAGCGTTTATTTTGAAAAAATAACAATATTTTTAACATTTTTTTATATGAAATTCCCCCCAAAAAAAATGTAAAAATCAATTTTTTTTTTAATTTTTGGCCAATTTGTTTTCTGCTACATATGTTTGGTAAAAAAAATCACAATAAGCGAATTTTGATTGGTTTGCATAAAAGTTATTGTGTTTACTAACTACGGGAAAGATTTCTGTCATTTTTGGTGTTTTTTTTTTTAACGCGTAATGGAGGCGCTCTGCAATTTTTTTTTTGCGGGACTGCGACATTGCGGCGGACAGATCGGACCCTTGACTGACATTTTTGACACTTTTGGGGGTACCAGTGACATTACCGCAGTAATCAGTGCTATATATATGCACTGTTACTGTAAAAATGACTCTGGCAGGGAAGGGGTTAATTTTATTGGAGAGGGAGGGGTTAATGTATGCCTGGTGCTTACTAACGTGTGTGGGGGGAGGTGACTGAGTGACACAGGGACAGATCGCATGTTCAGCTATCCTGAACACTCCGATCTGTCACTCCTTGTCACTTAGGAGATCCGCCCGCTCTGTTTACACAGGCGGGCGGATCTCCAAACTCGATTCCCCAACATTCGGGGAAGAGCAGCGGCGATCACCGACGCTCCTTCCCTGGCCCGACTCCCGCTGTGACTGAATACAGCGGGAGCGAGCCTCCGGCGGCACGCGAGCCTCCGGCGGCGCGCGAGCACCGCCTACAGGGGGAGGAGTCCAGCGACGTACTTCTACGTCGCTGGACGATAACGAGCCACAGTGGCCAAGTGATTAAAGGGGCTTTGACTCAAGGCTGATGCATGTACGCCGTTATAACATCTGAGCACTTAACTTCAGCCTTGCAGTCTCTGGCAAAGTGCTTTGTGGATTCACAACTAGGGTTGAGCGGACACCTAGATGTCCGTGTTCGACGGGTTCGGCCGAACTTTAAAAAAAAGTCCGGGTCCGTGTCCCGGACTTTTACCGAACTTTTCCCGGACACCGAACCCCATTGAAGTCAATGGGGACCCGAACTTTAAGGCACTAAAATGGCTCTAAAACACCAAAGGAAAGGGCTAGAGTGCTGCAAATGGCAGCAAAACGTAATTAAGAGCATGGCAAGTGCTCTGCAAACAAATGTGGATAGGGAAATAACTTAAAACAACAAAAAAAAACAGAAAAATAAAACAATGTTCTTCTTCATCTCTGAAGGACGAGGCCCATATGGAGTAGGAGGGAGGTTGAGGTGGTGGTGGATGTGGCGGTGACATAGGCGTGCGCACAGGGTGTGCTGGGTGTGCCTGGGCACACCCTAATCACCTAGGGCACATAGCATTGCCAGTGAGGAGATGGGAAAGATCTCCCTGGGACCTGCTCTGCTCTATTTCTCCTTGCCTACAGGTACATGGCCCCGATACATTACTCTCCCTGCTGGCAAACACATGCATGTGTATTTCAACTTTGGGGTGCACACCTTAATGCAATAGGCTGCGCACACCTATGGGCGGTGTAGGTGGAAGCGGCGGTGGAGGAGGACCAGGGCCGGATTAACAGCATCATGGGCTTGGTGCTGAGGATTTTGAAGGGCCTTAAGGGCCGTGCCTTGCCATGCACCCAGAGGAGGAAGGGTGCAGCCATGCATGCCTAATTCAACATGGGATGCTGTCTCTGAAGCCCATAAACACATCCATGCATCGCCAACTGTCCCTCCTTGTCCGGCCTTCACGCTGTGTGGGGAGGTTCTGAGGGTGCTGCCTGGGGAAGCGAGCATAGAAGCCAGACTTCTGTGTTTACAAGTGACAGAAGAGCGGTAACAGTGAATATGGCCAACCCGGGGCCTATATAAAAGGTAGGGGCCTGGAGCTGCAGCTCCAATAGCCCCTACATTAATCTGGCCCTGAGGAGGAGGACGAGGTAGCCAACACTGCTTCTTTTCAAAAATTTTAAATGAGGGTACACCCCAAAAGAGTGAGAAAGAGCAAAAATGGAACAATGGGTGGGTAAGGTCGGTATCCATTGCTATTCTGCATAAGGTACGGAAAAGTCCCGTGGGATCCATGCCTGGTTCATTTTAATGAACGTGAGCTTGTCCACATTGTCTCTGGACAGGCGGCTGCGCTTGTCTGTTATAACGCCCCCAGCCGTGCTAAATACCCGTTCAGATAATACACTGGCTGCAGGGCACGCCAGCACCTCCAAGGCGTAAAGGGCAAGCTCAGGCCATGTGCCCAATTTGGAGACCCAGAAGTTGAAGGGGGCAGACCCGTCATTCACTACATGTAGGCGTGTGCACACATACTGCTCCACCATGTTGGTAAAATGCTGCCTCCTGCTAAGACGTTCCATCTGAGCTGCTGGTGCTGCTGTTTGTTGTGGCGTGCTGACAAAGCTTTTCCACATTTCGGCCATGCTAACCCTGCCTTCTGAGGTGCTGGCGGTGCCCTGGTTGCGTTGGCGACCTCCTCCTCCTCCTCCTCTGCCTTGTGCTTCCACTGTGGCCCCGCTGTCAGATGGGAATGCCAGCAGCATGGCGTCTACCAGCGTGCGCTTGTACTCGCGCATCTTGCGATCGCGCTCCAGTGAGTGAATTAAGGACGGTACGTTGTCCTTGTAACGGGGATCCAGCAGCGTGGCCACCCAGTAATCAGCACAAGTTAGAATGTGGGCAACTCGGCGGTCGTTGTGGAGACACTGCAGCATGTAATCGCTCATGTGTGCCAGGCTGCCCAGAGGCGACGAAAGGCTGTCCTCTGTGGGAGGTGTATCGTCCGTGTCCTCTGTATCCCCCCAGCCACGCACCAGTGATGGCCATGAGCTGGCCTGGGTGCCACCCTGCTGTGAACATGGTTCCATCTCCTCCTCCAGCTCCTCCTCCTCCTCATCCTCCTCATCCTCCAGAACTGTGCCCCTGCTGGACAATTGCGTCCCTGGCGTTTGCGTGTGCAGGAACCCACCCTCGGAGCCCCTTGCGAATGACTGCCCTGAAAGCCTTGGAAATGTTACCTCTTCATCCTCCTCCTCCTCCTCATCCTGTGCCACATCCTCTTCCATCATCGCCCGAATTGTTTTTTCAAGGAGGCATAGAAGTGGGATAGTTAAGCTGAGAACGGCGTCATTGCCACTGGCCATGTTGGTGGAGTACTCAAAACAGCGCAACAAGGCACACAGGTCTCGCATGGAGGCCCAGTTATTGGTGGTGAAGTGGTGCTGTTCCGCAGAGCGACTCACGCGTGCGTGCTGCAGCTGAAACTCCACTATGGCCTGCTGCTGCTCGCACAGTCTTTCCAGCATGTGCAAGGTGGAGTTCCACCTTGTGGGCACGTCACATATGAGGCGGTGAGCGGGAAGGCCGAAGTTACGCTGCAGCGCTGCCAGGCGAGCAGCAGCAGGGTGAGAACGCCGAAAGTGCGCACAAACGGCCCGCACTTTCTGCAGCAGCTCTGACATATCGGGGTAGTTTTTAAGGAACCTCTGCACCACCAAATTCAGCACATGCGCCAGGCAAGGGATGTGCGTCAAACCGGCTAGGCCCAGAGCTGCTATGAGATTTCTCCCGTTATCGCACACCACCAGGCCGGGCTTGAGGCTCGCTGGCAGCAACCACTCATTTGTCTGCTGTTCCATGCTCCTCCACAACTCCTGCGCGGTGTGTGGTTTGTCCCCCAAACAGGCAAGTTGTAAAACTGCCTGCTGTCGTTTACCCCTGGCCGTGCTGAAGTTGGTGGTGAAGGTGTTACGCTGTCCGGATGAGGAGGCGGTAGAGGATGAGGAAGCGGAGTAGGAGGAGTTAGGAACAGGAGGCAAACTGAAGCGCCCTGCAATCCTCGGTGGTGGAAGGACATGCGCCAAATTGCTATCCGCCTCAGGCCCATCCGCCACTGCATTTACCCAGTGTGCCGTTAGGGAGATATAACGCCCCTGACCGTGCTTACTGGTCCACGTATCGGTAGTTAGGTGGACCTTGGCACAGATGGCGTTGCGCAGTGCACACCTGATATTTTCCCCCACTTGGTTGTGCAGGGAAGGGATGGCTTGCCTGGAAAAGTAGTGGCGGCTGGGCACGACGTACTGTGGGACAGCCACCGACATAAGGTTTTTAAAACTGTGCGTCTCCACCAGACGGAATGACAGCATTTCAAAGGCCAATAATTTTGAAATGCTGGCATTCAGGGCCAGGGATCGCGGGTGGGTAGGGGGGTACTTCCTCTTCCTCTCAAGTGTTTGGGAGATGGAAAGCTGAACGCTTCCACGGGACATTGTGGAGATGGTTGTTGGTGACCCAGGTGGTGGTGTTGCTGACAGATCGTCTGTTTGCGGGGTGGCAGGTGCCGGTATCACTACAGATGTGGCTGGAGCGGCCGAGACTGCAGCAGAAGAGGAAGCAGGATGAGCCAGAGACGTTTCTTGGTTTTGAAGGTGTGTACTCCACTGCAGCTCGTGCTTTGCACTTAGATGCCTGATCATGCAGGTTGTGCTCAGGTTGAGAAGGTTTATGCCTCGCTTCAAGCTCTGATTGCACAGGGTGCAAACCACTCGTGTCCTGTCATCAGCACATTTTCTAAAGAACTTCCACGCTAGAGAACTCCTTTGAGCTGACTTTGGTGCGCTCGTTCCCTTGCTGCGTTGGGCAGTAGCGGGCGTAGTGTCTAGGGCACGGCCGCTCCGCTTCTGCACCCTGCTCCCTCTTCTGCTGTGCTGGTGGCTCTGTGCGACCACCGCCTCTTCCTCCAAACTACTCAGGTCACCTGCATGACGTTCATTCCATGTGGGGTCGAGGACCTCATCGTCCTCCACATCATCTTCCACCCAGTCTTCACCCCTGCCCTCCTTGTCGGTCTCCACAATGCTGAACGCCGCAGCAGTTGGCACCTGCGTTTCGTCATCATCGGAGACGTGCTGCGATGATCCTTGCATGTACTCATCTTGAGAAATAAGTGGTTGGGCATCGCTGCACTCAATCTCTTCCACTTCTGGGGCAGGGCTAGGTGGATGGCCCTGGGAAACCCTGCTGACAGAGTCCTCAAAAAGAATAAGAGACTGCTGTATGGCTTGGGGCTCAGACTGCTGGCCTGATTTGCAAGGGGGTGAGGTGAAAGACGGTTGGACATTGGCTGCAGGTGCCAACTCTGACCTTTCTGCAGTAGACTGGGTGGGAGACAATGTGAAGGAACTGGAGGCACTGTCAGCAGCAAACCAATCTACTATCGCCTCAACTTGTTCTGGCCTCATCACTTCTAGGGGCGTTTGATGCCCTACCAAATACTGATGCAGGTTCTGTCGCCTACTCACACTTGAGGAAGGTGTTTCACTTGTGCGTGTAGCTGGCACAGATCGACCACGTCCTCTCCTTGCAACAGGAGCTCTACCAGCAGCACCACGACCCAGGCCACGGCCCTTATTTGACGGTCTCCTCATATTTCTGTAATTTAAGATCTTGCCCTAGAAAGGTTTTTATTGAATAGCGGAATAGGAAATATGATCCAAAAAAGTGTATGTATCTCGCACGTACAAAACCACACTAGGCCCCAATTACTATTGTTTCTACCCCTAAAAGGATGGATGAGGAGTAGGAGGAGTATGGAACAGACAGCACCCTCAAATCTTCAGAAGTATGAGATGAACCCCAAAAACTTGGAAAGGTGGATCTCACACGTACCGACACAGACTATCCCGCAATTCAATTGATCCTCAAAGGTTTTTATTGAATAGCGGAATAGGAAATATGATCAAAAAAAGTGTATGTATCTCGCACGTACACAACCACACTAGGCCCCAATTACTATTGTTTGTACCCCTAAAAGGATGGATGAGGAGTAGGAGGAGGAGTATGGAACAGGCAGCACCCTCAAATCTTCAGAAGTATGAGATGAACCCCAAAAACTTGGAAAGGTGGATCTCACACGTACCGACACAGACTATCCCGCAATTCAATTGATCCTCAAAGGTTTTTATTGAATAGCGGAATAGGAAATATGATCAAAAAAAGTGTATGTATCTCGCACGTACACAACCACACTAGGCCCCAATTACTATTGTTTGTACCCCTAAAAGGATGGTTGAGCAGTAGGAGCAGGAGTATGGAACAGGCAGCACCCTCAAATCTTCAGAAGTATGAGATGAACCCCAACAACTTGGAAAGGTGGATCTCACACGTACCGACACAGACTATCTCGCAATTGAATTGATCCCCAAAGGTTTTAATTGAATAGCGGAATAGAAAATATGATCAAAAAGAAAGTGTATATATCTCGCACGTACACCACCACACTAGGCCCCAACTACTATTGTTTGTACCCCTAAAAGGATGGTTGAGCAGTAGGAGGAGGAGTATGGAACAGGCAGCACCCTCAAATCTTCAGAAGTATGAGATGAACCCCAAAAACTTGGAAAGGTGGATCTCTCTCACACGTACCAACACAGACTATCCCCCAATTTAACTGATCCCCAAAGGTTTTTGATTAAATAGCGGAATAGAAAATATGATCCAAAAAAAGTGTATGTATATCACACGTACACAACCACACTAGGCCCCAATTACTATTGTTTGTACCCCTAAAAGGCTAGGAGTAGGGGGAGTATGGAACAGGCAGCACCCTCAAACCTTCAGAAGTATGAGATGAACCCCAACAACTTGGAAAGGTGGATCTCTCTCACACGTACCAACACAGACTATCCCCCAAATTTAACTGATCCCCAAAGGTTTTTGATTAAATAGCGGAATAGAAAATATGATCCAAAAAAAGTGTATGTATATCACACGTACACAACCACACTAGGCCCCAATTACTATTGTTTGTACCCCTAAAAGGCTAGATGAGGAGTAGGGGGAGTATGGAACAGGCAGCACCCTCAAACCTTCAGAAGTATGAGATGAACCCCAACAACTTGGAAAGGTGGATCTCTCTCACACGTACCAACACAGACTATCCCCCAATTTAACTGATCCCCAAAGGTTTTTGATTAAATAGCGGAATAGAAAATATGATCCAAAAAAAGTGTATGTATATCACACGTACACAACCACACTAGGCCCCAATTACTATTGTTTGTACCCCTAAAAGGCTAGATGAGGAGTAGGGGGGGTATGGAACAGGCAGCACCCTCAAATCTTCAGAAGTATGAGATGAACCCCAAAAACTTGGAAAGGTGGATCTCTCTCACACGTACCAACACAGACTATCCCCCAATTTAACTGATCCCCAAAGGTTTTTGATTAAATAGCGGAATAGAAAATATGATCCAAAAAAAGTGTATGTATATCACACGTACACAACCACACTAGGCCCCAATTACTATTGTTTGTACCCCTAAAAGGCTAGATGAGGAGTAGGGGGAGTATGGAACAGGCAGCACCCTCAAACCTTCAGAAGTATGAGATGAACCCCAACAACTTGGAAAGGTGGATCTCTCTCACACGTACCAACACAGACTATCCCCCAATTTAACTGATCCCCAAAGGTTTTTGATTAAATAGCGGAATAGAAAATATGATCCAAAAAAAGTGTATGTATATCACACGTACACAACCACACTAGGCCCCAATTACTATTGTTTGTACCCCTAAAAGGCTAGGAGTAGGGGGAGTATGGAACAGGCAGCACCCTCAAACCTTCAGAAGTATGAGATGAACCCCAACAACTTGGAAAGGTGGATCTCTCTCACACGTACCAACACAGACTATCCCCCAATTTAACTGATCCCCAAAGGTTTTTGATTAAATAGCGGAATAGAAAATATGATCCAAAAAAAGTGTATGTATATCACACGTACACAACCACACTAGGCCCCAATTACTATTGTTTGTACCCCTAAACGGCTAGGAGTAGGGGGAGTATGGAACAGGCAGCACCCTCAAACCTTCAGAAGTATGAGATGAACCCCAACAACTTGGAAAGGTGGATCTCTCTCACACGTACCAACACAGACTATCCCCCAATTTAACTGATCCCCAAAGGTTTTTGATTAAATAGCGGAATAGAAAATATGATCCAAAAAAAGTGTATGTATATCACACGTACACAACCACACTGGGCCCCAATTACTATTGTTTGTACCCCTAAAAGGCTAGATGAGGAGTAGGGGGAGTATGGAACAGGCAGCACCCTCAAACCTTCAGAAGTATGAGATGAACCCCAACAACTTGGAAAGGTGGATCTCTCTCACACGTACCAACACAGACTATCCCCCAATTTAACTGATCCCCAAAGGTTTTTGATTAAATAGCGGAATAGAAAATATGATCCAAAAAAAGTGTATGTATATCACACGTACACAACCACACTAGGCCCCAATTACTATTGTTTGTACCCCTAAAAGGCTAGATGAGGAGTAGGGGGGGTATGGAACAGGCAGCACCCTCAAACCTTCAGAAGTATGAGATGAACCCCAACAACTTGGAAAGGTGGATCTCTCTCACACGTACCAACACAGACTATCCCCCAATTTAACTGATCCCCAAAGGTTTTTGATTAAATAGCGGAATAGAAAATATGATCCAAAAAAAGTGTATGTATATCACACGTACACAACCACACTAGGCCCCAATTACTATTGTTTGTACCCCTAAAAGGCTAGGAGTAGGGGGAGTATGGAACAGGCAGCACCCTCAAACCTTCAGAAGTATGAGATGAACCCCAACAACTTGGAAAGGTGGATCTCTCTCACACGTACCAACACAGACTATCCCCCAATTTAACTGATCCCCAAAGGTTTTTGATTAAATAGCGGAATAGAAAATATGATCCAAAAAAAGTGTATGTATATCACACGTACACAACCACACTAGGCCCCAATTACTATTGTTTGTACCCCTAAAAGGCTAGGAGTAGGGGGAGTATGGAACAGGCAGCACCCTCAAACCTTCAGAAGTATGAGATGAACCCCAACAACTTGGAAAGGTGGATCTCTCTCACACGTACCAACACAGACTATCCCCCAATTTAACTGATCCCCAAAGGTTTTTGATTAAATAGCGGAATAGAAAATATGATCCAAAAAAAGTGTATGTATATCACACGTACACAACCACACTAGGCCCCAATTACTATTGTTTGTACCCCTAAAAGGCTAGATGAGGAGTAGGGGGAGTATGGAACAGGCAGCACCCTCAAACCTTCAGAAGTATGAGATGAACCCCAACAACTTGGAAAGGTGGATCTCTCTCACACGTACCAACACAGACTATCCCCCAATTTAACTGATCCCCAAAGGTTTTTGATTAAATAGCGGAATAGAAAATATGATCCAAAAAAAGTGTATGTATATCACACGTACACAACCACACTAGGCCCCAATTACTATTGTTTGTACCCCTAAAAGGCTAGGAGTAGGGGGAGTATGGAACAGGCAGCACCCTCAAACCTTCAGAAGTATGAGATGAACCCCAACAACTTGGAAAGGTGGATCTCTCTCACACGTACCAACACAGACTATCCCCCAATTTAACTGATCCCCAAAGGTTTTTGATTAAATAGCGGAATAGAAAATATGATCCAAAAAAAGTGTATGTATATCACACGTACACAACCACACTAGGCCCCAATTACTATTGTTTGTACCCCTAAAAGGCTAGGAGTAGGGGGAGTATGGAACAGGCAGCACCCTCAAACCTTCAGAAGTATGAGATGAACCCCAACAACTTGGAAAGGTGGATCTCTCTCACACGTACCAACACAGACTATCCCCCAATTTAACTGATCCCCAAAGGTTTTTGATTAAATAGCGGAATAGAAAATATGATCCAAAAAAAGTGTATGTATATCACACGTACACAACCATACTAGGCCCCAATTACTATTGTTTGTACCCCTAAAAGGCTAGATGAGGAGTAGGGGGAGTATGGAACAGGCAGCACCCTCAAATCTTCAGAAGTATGAGATTGTGTTCACTGTACCCCACAAAGATTGAGTTCACTGCACCCCACAATGATTGTGTTCACTGCACCCCACAAAGATTGTGTTCACTGCACCTCACAAAGATTGTGTTCACTGTACCCCCCAAAGATTGTGTTCACTGCACCCCACAAAGATTCTGTTCACTGTACCCCACAAAGATTGTGTTCACTGCACCCTAAAAGGATGTTGTTCACTGCACCCCAAAAAGATTGTGTTCACTGTACCCCCCCAAAGATTGTGTTCACTGCACCCCACAAAGATTGTGTTCACTGCACCCCAAAAAGATTGTGTTCACTGTACCCCCCAAAGATTGTGTTCACTGCACCCCAAAAAGATTGTGTTCACTGTACCCCCCAAAGATTGTGTTCACTGCACCCCACAAAGATTCTGTTCACTGTACCCCACAAAGATTGTGTTCACTGCACCCCAAAAAGATTGTGTTCACTGTACCCCCCCAAAGATTGTGTTCACTGCACCCCACAAAGATTCTGTTCACTGCACCCCACAAAGGATTTTGTTCACTGCACCCCAAAAAGATTGTGTTCACTGCACCCCAAAAAGGATTTTGATCACTGCACCCCAAAAAGGATGTTGTTCACTGCACCCCAAAAATGATTTTGTTCACTCCACCCCAAAAAGATTGTGTTCACTGCACCCCACAAAGATTGTGTTCACTGCAGCCCAAAAAGATTGTGTTCACTGCAGCTCACACACAGAAAAATGGATGTGGATCACTGACACCTGCCTATCTCCAATCCCACACCACACAGCAATATCGATTGTAGTTTGTAGAACACAGTTTCCCTAAAATTCAGCAGACTCTGTCCCTAACAGGATTGAGAAGAGATCGTAGATCAGGATTGAGTGCAGATTCACCCCACCCCCCACACAGCAATATCGATTGTAGTTTGTAGAAGACACTGACCCTATAATTCAGCAGACTCTATCCCTAAAATGCCTACAACTCGCCCTGCCTAAACACTCCGACCTGTCCCTCAATTCTATCCGGACACAAATGGTTTTTTCCTGCCTATCTTTCCCTAATCAGCAGCCAGCACATTGATGTGTGCTCTGTCCCTTAGCTAAGCAGCAGAATGACGCTGCTGCGGCGGCTGCCTCGAACTTATAAAGACTTGGTCACATGCTTCAGACGGCCAATCACAGCTACTAAGACATTTGCAGGCATGGCTGGGATGGCTTAAGGCACACCAGTTAAACGATTGTTGATTGGCTGTTGAAAGCCCGCCATGAAAAGAGCGCCAAAGCATGCAAAACCCGGAAATAAAACGACCGAACACGGATTTTTACCCGAACATACAGTAAAGTGTCCGTGTCCGTGTTCGGGTAAAAAAAATCCAATTATTCGGTACGAACACGAATAATACAGTCCGTGTTCGCTCAACACTATTCACAACATCTGAAGTAAATGCCATGGTTCTTTAGAAACTCAGTGCGTTCTTCAAAGAGCTTTCCTTTGAACACTTTTCTGAGTGTCCTTGTGATCAAGAAAGTAGGAGTTTGGTTCTTTTCCCCTTTCTTCTCTGTCGTTGCTGGTATTCCGTGTACCTCCCATCTTTCTAAAGCAAACAATGTTTATAGAGTGCCTGTATTTAGTGTTGAGGTTTATTTTTCTGTATGTGGAGGGCTTGGAATGCTCGAGTTGATAATTGGGAAGCCGGGATCATTTTTAGCTTCCGCTAAGTCTTTGGTGACCTTGAATGCTTTTTTTTTTTAATGTTGGCATGGAGTTTCCCTTCAAATCTATACCAAACCCAAATGGCCTGGTATAGATTTGGGGAGGGGGGGGGGGGACCTCACATAATTTTGTTTCTTAATTCATTCATGTGGTTCCCCTTAAAAGCCATACAAGACCCAAAGGGTCCCCCAAGCTGTTTTTTCCCCAATTTTTTTAAATTTACAGTTTTGTTTTACAATAATTTTTTCCAATTCAGCTCTCAGCAGGGAAGCCTTAACAACCTATTGACTGTACGCTCGTTGGGCGAACATCCGGCTAAGTGCTGAGAAAGTTCAGGTGTTAGGCGGGTACCTGAATGGGCGATGTTTAGGCCAAACTTATGCTCGTCCCAAACCGTTCACCCATCCCTAGTGGTGCCTGAACACTGCAACCAGGGCCGGTGCTTCCACTAGGCAAACTAGGCAACCGCCTAGGGCGCATTGCCACCTAGGGGCGCAGCCACGAGTCAGCACTCACTCTCCATCATGAATGATCCTTGTGAGCTGAGGGGAGGGGCGGCAGTGGGGGAGAAAGAAGGGACAGAGGAAGATGCCAGGTGTCTGGGGCAGTGCCAGAACTACCATGCCCTGGCTTTCCACCATTGTTGGGGGAGCCCCAAGGGGAAGGAAACGAGCTGAGCGGCCTAAACCCTGGGCGGGAAGTGACACTCTACACTGAGCTGGTGGTTAGCCGTTCATTTCTCTGGGTCGGTATTAAGCAGGGAGTGGAGGAGAGCTGAACCTGAGCCGGAGCTCGGCACTGGAGGGCGGCACCTTTACTGGAGCAGAAGAGACGAGGTACCGGAATGGTCTGAGGATGTTGGTGATGAAGGAGGTGCGGAGCTCTCTGACTGCTGCTTCTCCCTCCACCAGGAGCCAGTTGGAGCTGTGGTGAGCACTGTGGTCCAGGAGAGGAGCGTCCTGGGAGAAGGAATAAGCAGGATCATGGTGAAGGAGGGCAGAGTGCAGGCCACTCTCTTCATACTGCCCAGTAAGTGTCCCCAGAACAGGGAATCAGGGTCCCTGGGTGTGACATGGAGGATCCCTGGTGTGAAAGAGAATTGGGGTCACCAGGTGTGCCATGGGGAATCTGAGTCACCAGGTGTGACATGGGGGAGAGGGGTCACAAGTGTAACAGGGGTTCGGGGTCACCAGGTGTGCCATGAGGAATTGGGATCCCTGGGTGTGCCATGGGGAATTGAGGTCCCCAGGTGTGACATGGAGGAACATCAGGGTCCCCAGGTGTGACATGGAAAAACATCAGGGTCTCTGGGTATGACATGGAGGAACATCAGGGACCCCTGATGTGACATAAAGGAACATTGGGGTCACTGGGTATGACATGGAGGAACATCGGGGTCAGTGGGTATGACAGCAGTATATGGAGGAATATTGGGGTCCCAGGATGTGACATGGAAAAATATCAGGGTACCTGGGTGTGACATAGGGGGACATCAGGGTCCCCAGGTGTGACATGGAGGAATATGGGGGTCACTGGGTATGACAGCATAACATTGAGGAACCATCAGATCAGGGTCACTAGATATGACAGTTTTTAACCCCTTCCCTTTTTTTTTTTTGGGGGGGGGGGCGCAAGTAGCTGATCTTGCTAGGGCGTAAAAAAGTCCAGCACCGGCCCTGACTGCAACCCCTCACAGTTACTCTTGCTGGGAGATGCCTGCTGTTAAAAATTGGAGAAAAAAAAATTGAAATTGCATGTACTTGTCATACAGGTACAAAAAAATTGAGCCTTGGGTGTTGGTGGTGCCTAAACACTGTAACCCCTCACAGTTACTCTTTCTGGGCACAGGAACGGCCCTGCTGTTAAAAATTAGAAAAAAAAAATGAAATGACATGCACCTGTGATACAGGTGCAGAAAAATTGGGTCTTGTGTGTTGGTGATGCTGTAAATCAAAAACATTGTTGGAAGCTAGCACAATCAAGATTCAGGAATAGGATAGGCAGCATAGGCAGTCTTCAAGGGATACCAGACTCCTAGAAAATTCAATCAGTTACATCAGCATCAGGGGCTTGATAGCTAGGTGAGGTTTTTTGGATTCCCAAATATTCTAGGGAGGAAAAGGGGGCCCACGAGAAAGGTGCAATGGATGTGACTTGTTGTTTAATGCAAGATGCTAAGTTAACCACTTGCCGACTGCGCACAGTATATTTACTGCAGCAGTCAGCCCCTCACAGGCAGAGCGACGTAGGTCTACGTCACTAGCCTGTGAGGGTCTCAGGAGCGAGCGCGCGCCGCCGGAGGTGCGCTCCCGCTCCCATGTGGTCACTGACCCCCCCGCGGACCGGCGGACCCGATCATCCGCCGGTCATTCGCGATCGTCGGTAGAGAGGGAGAAAGGCAGGCGGCTAATGTAAACAAGCCGCCTGTCATTCTCCCCTGTGTAGGAATAGTGATCATACGGTTCTACTATGTAGGACCGTTGATCACTGTTCCTACACCTCAAGCCACAGCCATTCACAGTTAGAATCACGCCCCTAGAGACACACATAACCCCTCCCTCTCAAATAAAGTTAACCCTTTCACTGCCAGTGTAATTTTACAGTAACAGTGCATATTTATAGCGCTGATTACTGTAGTAATGTCACTGGTAACCCAGAAGGTGTCAAAAATGTCAGTCAAGGGTCCGATCTGTCCGCCGCAATGTCACAGTACAGCAAAAAAAATCGCAGATCGCCGCCATTACGCGTTAAAAAATAAAATAACAAAAATGACAAAAATCTTTCCCTTTGTTAGTAAACGCGATAACTTTTGCGCAAACCAATCAAAATACGCTTTTTTTGCGATTTTTTTTTTACCAAACATATATAGCATAAAACAAATTGGCTGAAAATGTTAAAAAAATTTAGATTTTTACATTTTTTGGAGGGGGAATTTCATATAAAAAAATGTGAAAAATATTGTTATTTTTGCAAAATTTACACTTTTTTTTGTTTCGCCCCGTGAACCCAAACCTCGGAAGAACTTCAGTCATATAGGTCCAATGTACCTGATTATTTTTCAGCATCCAATGAGAATAGTAGGGAGGGTATATGGTGATGTTCCGCCCATTGAATAGGGTCAATAGAGCGACAAATGCCCTCAGAGGTTTGGCATCCAGGGACAAATCCCACCTGGTCAGGATGGATCAGAGATGGTGTAAGTTGAGAAATGCAATAAGCTAAAAGTTTTGCATATAGTTTTGTGTCTGTATTAAGGAGGGAAATAGAGCGGAAATTGGCAGGGTTGTCTTGCCAATACTTTGCCTTACATTGATGGATTCTAGGAATTCTTTAGGACATTTACCACCATCCATAGTATGCTAAAGGTTTTAGTTAGATGCCGGGTCAGATGATTGTTGAACTGTTTATATTATTCCTTAACCACTTGCCGACCACTCACTAGAGCTCTACTGCGGCAAAGTGGTTAGTTATCGCCCAGCGACGTAGACCTGCGTCGCTGGACCCCTCCCCTTGTGGGCGGCGCTCGCGCGCCGCCGGAGGCTTGCTCCCGCTGTATTCAGTCACAGCGGGAGTCGGGCCAGGGGAGGCAATTGCCGCTGCTCTTCCCCGATTGTCGGGGAATCGAGTTTGGAGATCCGCCCGCTTGTGTAAACAAAGCGGGCGGATCTCCTAAGTGACAGACAGTGACAGATTGCAGGGTTCAGCATAGCTCAACCTGCGATCTGTCCCTGTGTCACTCAGTCACCTCCCCCCACACATGTTAGTAAGCACCAGGCATACATTAACCCCTCCCTCTCCAATAAAATTAACCCCTTCCCTGCCAGTGTGATTTTTACAGTAACAGTGCATATTTATAGCACTGATTACTGTAGTAATGTCACTGGTACCCCCAAAAGTGTCGAAAATGTCAGTCAAGGGTCCGATCTGTCCGCCGCAATTTCGCAGTCCCGCAAAAAAAATCGCAGATCGCCGTCATTACTCGTTAAAAAAAAAAAACACCAAAAATGACAGAAATCTTTCCCTTAGTTAGTAAACGCAATAACTTTTGCGCAAACCAATCAAAATACACTTATTGTGATTTTTTTTACCAAACATAGGTAGCAGAAAACAAATTGACAAAAAATTTAAAAAAATTTTGATTTTTACATTTTTTTGGGGGGGATTTCATATAAAAAAATGTGAAAAATATTGTTATTTTTTCAAAATTTACGCTCTTTTTTTGTTTATAGCGCAAAAAGTAAAAATTGCATAGGTGATCAAATACCACCAAAGGAAAGCTCTGTTTGTGGGAAAAAAAGGACATAAATTTAGTTTGGGTACGGCATCGCACGACCGCGCAATCGTCTGTTAAATTCGCACAGTGCCGAATCGCAAAAAGTGGCCTGGACGTAAGACAGCAAAATCCTCCGGTGGTAAAGTGGTTAATAAAACCGTCAGGGCCTGGGATTTATGTAAAGAGAGAGAGTTAATAGCTTTGGAAACTTCTAGGTTAGTAAACGGGGATGAAAGTTCTGAGAGCTGGGTATCGGATATGGAGGAAAGTTTGATAGAGTCTATGAACTATCGAATCACAAATGATCTGGGGGTAAGAGTCAGGGGAGTCACCTAAATTATATAAAGATGAGTAAAATTGCCGGAATTGTTCAGCAATTTCTGAGGGGTTATAAAGTTTGCGGTCTTGGGGATTCAAAGGCTGCCACTTTCCATTTGTATTGTTTTGCAAGGAAAGTACCTGGTCTGTTATCTAGCGAGTAGTAGGAGAGACGAAGTCTCTTGATGTAAAACTCATAGGAGTGTCTAAATAGTTTGCTAAGTTGGTAGGGAAGATCTTACAGGTTGGCTGCAATGGTAGTGTCCAATTGTTGTTTATTTTGGGTTTCAAGAAAGAGAATTTGGGAGGAAAGTTGAGTTATAGATTTTGTGCGTTGACGTTTCTCATGGGCTGATATCTTAATGAGGATTCCTCTGATAAATGCCTTATGGGTGTTCCAAATAGGGGTAGGATCAGAGACTGAGCCTTGGTTAGTAGCAAAGAAGGATTCAATAGCAGAGTCGATCTGTTTCTGGTAAGTGGGTCGGGTCAAAAGAGAAGCGCTGAGTCTCCAAAGAGATGGAGATGTGTTATTAGTGGATATGGATAATTCCAAAGTAATGGGAGCATGGGTCAGACCAGGTAATTAGCCCCATGTTGACCGAGGATATACGTTGTAAGGTAAATTTATCTACCAGAAAGAGATTGAGTCTGGAATAAATTTTATGTAGAGAAGAGTAAAAGGTGAAACCTCTCTCATTGCCATGGATACATCGCCAAGCATCGAAAAGGTTTTCCTGAGATATGAGGGAGGGAAGAGGCTCTACAGGTCAGATTAGTAGAATCTATTAGAGGATCTGGGACTGGGACCTCATTGAAATCCCCACAGATTATAATAGGATTGGATTTATAGGGTTGTAGCTCTGAGAAAAGAGCTTTGAAGAAGGTTTTCTCGAGGGAGTTAGGGGCATACAGGTTATCTAATGTGACCAGGTCATTATTGATAGTAGCAAACATAATAAGGAAGCGACCGTTCGGGTCTGTGTCTAAGGAATGTAATTTAAAGTTAAAGTTAGTCTGTCTAAACAGAGCATGCAAACAGCAATGCTGCTGCACATGTGTTTAAAAAATTCCACACCAATGAACTTTTGGAAGTCAGCGGGGAGCTAGCAGCACCCTGCACCTGTGGAGCTCTGTGTTGTGATGCAATAGGGTGGCTGCCCTTAAGCGGGTCCCTGGAGGACATCCTGCTTTGTTGGAGTTGTGCCTCCTCCTCCTCCTCACTTTCCTCCACTGTTCTCTCTTAGGCACCCAAGTACAGTCAGTGACCTCATCTTACCCCCCCCCCCCTCCTCATCAAAGGAGCAAACTTGACAGTATGCTGTAGCTTTTGGAACATGACTGCTAGTTTCTTGTCCATCATTGTCACCCCCTGTCTCTAGGCTAACATTATTCCCTTCCTTACCCTGGAAATCAACATTGGAGTATTCATAGTTACATAGTTACATAGTAGGTGAGGTTGAATAAAGACAATAGTCCATCCAGTTCAACCTGTGTGGGTGTGTGTGGCTGTAATCATCTCACATACCCCTGAATGTTCTGATCCTTGAGATGTAAGTCTAAGAGTCTTTTGAAAGCCACCATACTACCCGCAGAAACCACCTCTTGTGGTAGAGAATTCCCCAATCTTGTAGCCCTAACAGTAAAGAACCCCCCACGTTGCCTGAGGTTAAAACGCTTCTCCTCTAATCGCATTGTATGCCCTCGAGTCCTCATGCAATCCCTTCGAATGAACAGCTTTTTTTCTAAGCTGGGATCCCCATTAAGATATTTATAAATTGCTATCATGTCCCCCCTCAGACGTCTCTTCTCCAGGGAGAATAAATCGAGCGATTGTAGACGCTCTTCATAGTCAAGGTCCTCCAATCCCCTAATTAGTTTAGTTGCCCTTCTCTGGACTCTCTCCAGCTCCAACACATCCCTCCTGAGGACTGGCGACCAGAACTGGACAGAATACTCCAGATGCGGTCGGACCAGAGTTTTATAAAGTGGAAGGATTATAGTCTTATCTCTGGAATACATCCCTTTCTTTATGCATGCCAATATTCTGCTGGCTTTGGCAGCTGCCGCTTGACATTGCATGCTGTTGCCTAATCTATCATCAACCAAGACTCCCAGATCCTTCTCCATTTTTGATTCCCCCAAGGGTTCCCCTCCTAACGTGTATTGTGCTTTTATGTTTTTAGTCCCCAAGTGCAAAACCTTACACTTCTCCACGTTAAACCTAATTTGCCATGTCGTTGCCCACTCCGTTATTTTGTCCAGATCATTCTGTAGGATATCTGCTTCATGCTGTGCAGTTATTGCTCTGGCCAATTTTGTGTCATCTGCAAAAACTGATATCGA
This sequence comes from Pelophylax lessonae, assembly GCF_965119305.1. Lineage (NCBI taxonomy): Eukaryota > Metazoa > Chordata > Amphibia > Anura > Ranidae > Pelophylax > Pelophylax lessonae. The sequence goes on from NC_138774.1 coordinate 9,454,090, forward strand.
ACTACTGATCCCGACCTCAATGTTGTTTATGAATAAATTGAACAAGGTTGGTCCCAGAACTGAGCCCTGGGGCACCCCACTTACAACCTCAGACCAGTCTGAGTATGCACTGTTTATTACCACCCTTTGGACACGCCCTTTAAGCCAATTCCGTATCCAAGAGCAAACCCTGCTGTCGATACCTGCAGATCTTATTTTATAAATTAAGCGCTTGTGGGGAACTGTATCAAACGCCTTAGCGAAATCCAAGTACAGTATTCAAATTTCTGCACATCCTCAAGCATCATGTAACTGACACTATGATTGTATAATTCAAGTGACTCCTCCGTGCATGATGGTGGGGCTATGGAAGGAGTAGCTGGGGACAAGGAGCCTGCAGAATAGACCATTTTGGCAGCTATGGTGGAAGATAAACTAGTATGAGCCTGGGTGACAGAGGATGAGGAGGATGGCTTAGTTATTCACTCCACCAGGACTTCTGCATGTTGTGGCTCAATAACACGGCCAGCCCCAGAAAAAAAGGACAAGTGTGCCCTACCTGCAGAGGATGCACCATGTCTGCGAAAACCACTTTTCACTGTGGACACAAAGGCTGTGTCAAGGTCCTACCTTGCCTTCCTGTTGGCAGCCATCTTGGACATGTGCAGACTGCTGTCTCTTATAAACTCTGTTTGCATCATCACTTGCCTGCTGCCTGGGCATCGCTCAGTGATGTTGTTGCACACCTGATTATATATATCACCTGATAGCTTGCAGTCCTTGCCCTTGTGTTTGTGCTTCAAGGTGCATCACTGCTAGCAGTCTTCTGTTCTTCATGTTTCTCCTTGCATGACCTGGCTTGGCTGATGACTTTCCTGGCTCTCGATCCCGCATCGGCAGATGACCCCGCATCTGCAGACGATCCGACATTGGCAGACTACCCGCTACTGGACTTGACCCCAGCTTGGATGACTACCCGCTTCTAGACTCGATCCCGGCTTGGATGACTACCCACTTCTGGACTTGACTCCAGCTGTCCCTTATTTTGCTCCTCTCTCTTGCTGTATGTTTATTTATGTCCTCTTTTAGTGGCATGTGTGCATTTGCCTCTCCTTGTTGACCTTTCGGACATGATTGGGATTTTTTTTTTAAACTTTCTAGTATAGAGTATGGGATGGAAATATGTTGCTTGGGTGCGATACTTATGTGCTTGGTGCGCTATACACTGTTTTATTATAATTTTTTTTAATAAAGAAAAAATTTATAAAGCCAAAAAAAAAAAGAAAACCCCTGCTGACGCATAAGGAATAGCACCAGGAAGCAGAAGGGGGGACAGCAACTATGCCCTAAATATCATTAGTGTTGCTGTACCACAAAAAAAGAAATCCCCTGCTGACGCAGAAGGAATGGCACCAACGATGCAGAAGGGGGGACAGCAATTATGCCCTAAATATTATTAGTGCTGCTGTACCACAAAAAAAACCACACACACACTGCTTACGAAGGAGGAAAAGCCCCAGAAATGCAGAGGGGGGACAGAAATTATGCCCTAAATATTATTAGTGCTGCTGTACCACAAAAAAAAGAAAACCCCCACTGACGCAGAAGGAATGGCACCCGTGACGCAGAAGGGGGGATAGCAATTATGCCCTAAATATTATTAGTGCTGCTGTGCCACAAAAAATAGAAAAGAATAGAAGGGGGGACAGCAATTAACATTATGAAGGTTCCCCAGCTTAGGGATGAGGCGTCCACTGTGTGCTTCAGACAAGGCTTTGGAAGAGTTTAAAGCGGTTGTATACTGCCGGGAAAAAAAAACAAACCCTGCAAGACAAAGGCATAATGAGCTAGTATGCATCGCATACTAGCTCATTATGAAATCCTTACCTTAAAACGAAGCCCGAACACGGACCCCGGACACCGCTGTGGGAGCTGACATGCTCCCTCGGCGTCTCTTCCGGGTTCGGCGGCTCCGGCGCTGTGAGTGGCCGGAGCCGTGATGACGTCACTCCCGCGCGTGCGCGCAGGAGTCACTTTCCGGCGAGTGCCCGGCAAGGAAGTCTGAAGGTCCGCTGGACCTTCAGAGCGCATGCGCCGCTAGCGTCAGTGGCTGCATGCAGGGCAAATATCTCCTAAACCGTGCAAGTTTAGGAGATATTAATTATACCTACAGGTAAGCCTTATTATAGGCTTACAAGTAGGTAAAAGCAAAAAAAAAATGACTATACTACCGCTTTAACAAACTTTACTTTAACGCTTTGTGGCAGAACAAATAATAAGCATAACATTAGTTCAGGCCCTAAGCTAACTAATGTAGGTGGCTACCCAGGCATACCATTAAAGGTGTTAGTCTATAGCTGGTGATCTCCAATAGATGGTAGTGCCCACCGGATTGCCGACATCCCGTTCCGACTACATGGTGGTTCTTGGGTCTTCGGCTTCTGAGAGCGGTGATGTTCCTTCATCGGACTCTCAGCTTCAGGATTCTCTCTGAAGTGGTCCTTCACCCTATTTATGTGTTACTAGGAGAAAAAGACAAGCGCCACTCTAAGTGTAATATGACTTGGTGTTTATTAAGAATTCACCATACTATGTACTCACAATATGCAAGTAGTAGAACAGCAGTGGATATACATCTCAGGGGATCGGTTTGTCCGGATGCCTAAGCGGAAGGGAACTGACTGGTGCACTCTGAAGATCCGTATCTAGCCAATGAAGATCGGTCGTTTGCCCGGACCCTGGGGACACTTGCAGAGCTTCTGGCGGCGGACTTCCGGCTTGGGCGTGGAGCGTGATGACGTAGGCGACGCGTTGTCGGAGCATGCGCTCCTTCCTCAGGCCTCTAGTGTTTTATGTGTTACACCAGTTGGAATGCCGACCCAAGACAAAAGTGCTCAAGAGTTAACTCTTTCCAGCATGGATAAGCCAACTTTCCTGGCAGACTCCATGGCAGTATACATATTGGGTTTAGCCCCGCCTCCAAACCTACCCTATAGGACATCCACTCCCATAAATCTTTGCACCTGTTCAACACACATGTTCCTTTTTTGTCCTCCAAAGGATTACCTGTATCCTACCTGAAGCGCATCCCAGGAGATGGATGACTCTACCATTCGGGTAAATTAAACTTTTTGTTCAGCACCTGCCCACCTTGTTTGTGTACGGCGAGTTATTTCCCGATACGTATGCTGCCATGGAGTCTGTCAGGAAAATGGAAAATTTATATCAAATACTTACCATAATTTTCCTTTCCTGATGGACTCCATGGCAGCAGGAGTTCCCTCCCGGATTCTGTGGAGGATAGTTACAGAACATGTGTGCTGAACAGGTGCAAAGATTTATGGGAGTGGATGTCCTATAGGGTAGGTTTGGAGGCGGGGCTAAACCCAATACGTATGCTGCCATGGAGTCCATCAGGAAAGGAAAATTACGGTAAGTATTTGATATAAATTTTCCATTATCTATCCAATACACATCACTGTAGGCAACCTGCCTACATAGTAATTTTTAGCAGGGGTTCCCTGAGACCCTGAAGTTATTTCAAGGGTTCCTCTGTGTTGAAAAGGTTGAGAAAGGCCAGGCTAGATCATTTTGGATGTCTTCCAGGCAGCAAATGAGAAGCTCACAGTGTGCAGTGAAATTAGAGTAAGCTATTTCCGTCCAGGAGAGGAGTCTGTTTCTTGTTTTTGCTATAAAATATTTTTTCTCGTCTTTGTAACATTTCATTTATTACATCGCCCGTGCTACCATTTCTTTGTTATATATGTTACTTTACAAAGAGCCCTGGAAGGTAATGCTGCTAAATAAATAAACTATAATAATACATAATAAAATAAAAGATTTCTCATAATACACATTGACTGGCTGTCATTGTTTTTAGCTCCATTTGTCTTCAGAGTAAGTAAGTAATATACGGGGATTTGTAAATAATGACAGCTCTATTATAAAACCTTTCTATCAGCAGACCGATCTAGAATTTTCTCAGCAGCGACTTGTCACAGATTAGCACAATTAGAACGCGGGCAAGATAACCGGAGAAATGGACGTGTTATTTTAATACATTTTAACTTCTGTAATAGACAGGAAAATTGCACGGGCGCTCGTAACACACACTAGATTATTTCATATTTTCTAAAGAATGATTGCCTAAAAAAAAAAAAAAAGTGACTTCCTCTGTTATTACATTTGTCAAGGAATGTCTTGTTTATTCGTGTATAATGGATAAAATACATGATCTAGTGATGAAAAACTCTAATCAAATCTGGACAGTTCAAGCTGAGCTTATGATGGAAAAAAAAAATGCAATAACTTTAGTAAAAACCACACGTTAAAACGATCAGCAAATACTGAGATTTAGACAGCGGAAGTTATATGCAATTCTGAACTTTTGTTTTGGGGTCCTAGAGCTTGGGGGCTTTGTAGAGCTTTCGATGGGACATTGTACAGCCTCCATTCCAAGGTCCATATCCTACCTTGTAGCCAAACCTCATTATTAGTCTCAGCTGTCCAACGGCCTTATATATATGTGATCTGACTGATGATCAGGGCTCTCTCTCCTTTCTATATGTGATCTGACTGATGATCAGGGATCTCTCTTCTTTATATGTGATCTGACTGATAATCAGGGCAGAGCTTCACAGGTTGCCACTGGAGTCCTCTTCCACTCCTCGATTGCTACATCACAGAGCTGGTGGATGTTAGAGACCTTGCGCTCCTCCACCTTCCGTTTGAGGATGCCCCACAGATGTTAAATAGGGTTTAGGTCTGGAGACATGCTTGGCCAGTCCATCACCTTTACCCTCAGCTTCTTTAGCAAGGCAATGGTTGTCTTGGAGGTGTGTTTGGGGTCGTTATCATGTTGGAATACTGCCCTGCGGCCCAGTCTCTGAAGGGAGGGGATCATGCTCTGCTTCAGTATGTCACAGTACATGTTGGCATTCATGGATCCCTCAATGAACTGTAGCTCCCCAGTGCCGGCAACACTCATGCAGCCCCAGACCATGACACTCCCACCACCATGCTTGATGTAGGCAAGACACACTTGTCTTTGTATTCCTTACCTGGTGTCAGGAAAGGAATTGCCATTCATCAACAATAGAACGCTGGAGGCAGATCAGGTGTGTCACCACGCCCATCTCCCCAGCCCTGGCCCTATATAAAGCACTCTCTGGCTGTGCTTCAGTGCTGGTTTATCATCAGCTCTAGTACCTGTGTCCTGTTTGTTTATCTGCGTTCCTGCTTTTGACCCGGCTTGCTCCTTGACCCATCTGCACTTCTCCTTGTTTGACCTCGGCTTGCCTGACGACTCTTTGCCTGAACCATACCTCTGCTGGATATTCTGTGTACCTACATCGGCCTGGCTTTAACCTTGTCTCTTTTCTCTGAGCATCTATAGATCTCCTGGAAGCGGTCCTAATCACCATCCATCCATCCATCCATCCGGGATCCATCCGCATCCAGTGCTCCTTGGGACGTGTCATCTCCTGTTTCACCACCAGGGGTGATCCGCACCGAGCTGCAAGGGAAGCCCTCTCAGCACTTCGTCCTCCACCAAGGTAACTGACAGCATAAACCAGCCATGTCAGAGGCCGACAGAGGTGCTTCCCAGCTCGAGGCCCTATGCCAGCAGGTTTCAGCCCTGACCCAAGCTGTGCAAAGGCTACAAGATGGGTACTTCCAGCTAGAGGGTCGAGTACTCAACATGGCCGGCCCTTCTCCTCCACCTGATCCAAATCAGCCATCCACTAGCTCGCTGCCGGCTCCGGCCCAACCGGACCAAGCTAGCTCCGGCCATTCGGCTTCAGCTCCGCCCCCGGAACCACGGGTGCCCACGCCGGAACGCTTCCGTGGGGAGTGTAGGAAATTCAGGGCCTTCAAGAATGCTTGTTTATTATACCTAGCCCTTCAACCTAGGACCTTTTCCTCTGAGTCCGTCAAGGTGGGATTCATAATTTCCCTACTGGCCGAAGAACCTCAGACTTGGGCACACAATCTCTTGGAACAGAAGAGTCCAATCCTGAATTCCACAAACTCTTTCTTTGAGGCTATGGCCCAATTATACGAGGATCCCCAGCGTACGGTCACAGCAGAATCGGCCCTGCATGCCCTCCAGCAAAACAAACGCCCGGCCGAGGACTATACGGTAGACTTCCGTAGATGGGCAGCCGACACGGACTGGAACGAGGCAGCATTAAAATACCAGTACCGTCATGGCCTCTCGGAAGCTTTAAAAGACGAGCTGGCTCGGGTAGAAACACCTGCATCCTTAGAGGATCTAATCGCTCTTGCCATCCAAATGGATAGGCGTCTGCGGGAGCGACGCTCAGAACGCCTTCAAGGGTCTCGAGCCACGTGGGTCATGCCAAAGGTCCCATTTATGGCCTCTCCTCTACCAGGACCAGCTGTCAATGCCCCGGCAGACGGGGAACCTATGCAAATTGGGCTCATTCGTTCCTCCTTGACCCCCGAAGAGAGACAACGCCGTCGCCAGGCGAACCTCTGTCTATACTGCGGAGCTTCCGGCCACTTCCTCCGCAATTGCCCTGTGAGGCCTAGTAAGTGCTGTTCACGGTCTGTCCCGAACTGTCAGGTCTCTGAGCCATCCCCTGCTCACCTTATCCTTCCTGTCTCCCTACAGGTAGCAGAAGAGAGGATCCAGCTCATGGCAATTATTGATTCCGGAGCTTGCAGTTGCTTCCTGGATTGTACACTAGCTGCGAAGCTAGGGGTACCCCTGCAAGCCAAGGAGCAACAGCTTCAAGTTTTCCTGGCCGACGGATCCCTGCCTAGTTCCGGACCCGTGACCAGGGAGACCTACCCGGTCCTTACTACCACAGACTCGGGTCATCAAGAGCTCCTCCGCTTCGATGTCCTGTCCTCTCCCTTATTCCCGGTCATCCTAGGCCTACCATGGCTCCAAGCCCACAATCCACAGATTGATTGGATTAAGAAGAGGATTTCCTTCTCATCCAAATACTGCCTGGATCATTGCTTCCCTTCTGAATCCCAAGCTCCTGCCACTTGCCTAGCCGTCCAGCCGGCCTCAGATTCCTCCGAAGACATTCCTGCCGCTTACAGGGACTTTAAGGATGTTTTCGACAAAAAGAAAGCTGATGTTCTACCCCCTCACAGGCCCTACGACTGCCCCATTGAGCTTCTCCCAGGGGCTGAGATCCCTTTTGGAAGGATCTTCCCCCTATCTGAAAAGGAATTAGAAACTCTCCGGTCCTATGTCGATGAGAATCTGAAAAAGGGGTTCATCAGGCCCTCATCCTCCCCAGCTGGCGCTGGAATATTTTTTGTGGAGAAGAAGGACGGTACGTTAAGACCTTGTGTTGATTACCGGGAACTCAACAAAGTTACCATTAAAAACCGCTACCCTCTCCCGCTAATTCCAGAATTGTTCCAGCGCTTCCGGAATGCTCGAGTCTTTACTAAACAAGACCTCCGAGGGGCATACAATCTTATCCGCATCCGAGAGGGGGATGAGTGGAAAACTGCATTTAGAACCCGTTTTGGCCACTATGAATATTTGGTCATGCCATTCGGGCTGTGCAATGCCCCGGCCACTTTCCAACATCTGGTAAATGACATTTTCCGTGAATTTCTGGATAACTTCTTAATTGTTTACCTAGATGACATCCTGATCTTCTCCCCCTCTCTAGAACTTCATGGGATTCATGTTAAAAAAGTTCTAACCACCCTGAGGAAACATGGGCTCTACGTGAAACTGGAGAAGTGTGAATTTGAGAGAGGATCTATTCAGTTTCTGGGGCTTATCATTTCAACAGAGGGCGTCTCGATGGATCCTCAGAAGGTGAAGGCAATTTTGGAGTGGCCAGCCCCCACGGATAAGAAAGGAGTTCAGCGATTTGTGGGCTTCGCTAACTTCTACAGAAGATTCGTAAAAGGCTTCTCAACAATTGTTACACCCATCACCCAGCTAACACGTCAGCAGATCCGTTTCCGCTGGTCGCCAGAGGCCCAGTTAGCCTTTGATAAATTAAAGAGCCTGTTCGTGACCGCTCCGATTCTTCAACATCCAGATCCAGCTTTACCCTACATTCTCGAGGTAGATGCCTCAGAAGTAGCCACGGGGGCTATTCTGTCCCAGCGACAAGGCACAAAGGCCTTACTACACCCAGTAGCATTTTTCTCTCAGAAGATGTCACCTCCTGAGAGGAATTATGATGTGGGGGATCGAGAACTTCTAGCCATTAAATCTGCCCTGGAGGAATGGAGGTACCTGTTGAAAAGGGCAGTGCACCCTATTATGATATTCACGGACCACAAGAATCTTGAATATCTGAGGGCTGCCAAACGGTTGAGACCTCGGCAAGCCAGGTGGGCCTTATTTTTCTCCCGCTTCAATTTCCACATTACCTACAGGCCAGGGTCTAAGAATGGAAAAGCGGATGCCCTGTCCTGGATGTTTCCAGGCACTCCCGATACAACAGAGCCCAATACCATCCTGTCGGCTCAAAACTTTTTTCTGATCCATACGGACTTACGGTCCTCAATTCAGCAAGCCTCTACCCATTATACAGGACAAGAAGCCGAATCTCTACATAAGCGGGAAGGGTTCCTCTGGTTTCAGGAGAAAATTTTTGTTCCCACACAAGTGAGATTGATGGTCCTCAAGACCTTGCATGACCACAAACTTGCAGGGCATTTTGGGGTAAGGAAGACCTTCGAACTCATTCAACGCCACTTTTGGTGGCCTAAATTACACCAGGACTGCAAAACATATGTAGATTCCTGCATCACCTGTCAACGCAACAAGGGGGCAAAAGTAAAGTCATGGGGACTGTTAAGACCATTGCCAATTCCGGAACTACCCTGGAAGGGTCTATCTATGGACTTTATAGTCGAGCTTCCACCCTCAGAAGGGTTTACTACCATCTTAGTGGTCGTAGACGGACTCACTAAAATGGCTCACTTCCTACCAATGATGGGTACCCCTTCTGCCTTGGAGACAGCCAATACATTTATCAAAGAGGTGGTCAGGCTTCATGGACTTCCGAACAATATAGTCTCGGATCGAGGCGTTCAATTTACCTCTAGGTTCTGGAAGGAGCTCTGTAAATCTTTGGCGGTTGAAGTGTCCCTGTCATCTGCTTATCATCCACAAAGCAACGGGCAAACTGAAAGAACAAATCAAACCCTGGAACAGTACCTCCGATGCTTCTGCACCAGTGCTCAGGACAACTGGACCTCCCTGCTTCCATGCGCGGAGTTCGCCTATAATAATTCTGTGCACTCCGCAACCAACCAAACCCCATTTTGGGCTAATTATGGCTTCCATCCTTCCTTTTTGCCCAATCTGGATCAGGAAATTACGGTTCCCGCAGTCCATGATCGGCTAGCGGCCATTGCAGCTAATCTCCAGTTGTTACGGGACAATATTCTGAAGGCACAACAGGCCTATAAAAAGTTCTGTGATCTCAAACGGAAGGAGAACCCAGCATACAAGGTGGGAGACAAGGTTTGGCTTTCGTCAGTTAATCTAAGATTGTCTTGCCCATCCAAGAAGTTGGGGCCCCGATTCATTGGTCCTTTTGAGGTCAAAAGAATAGTGAATCCTGTAGCCTTTGAGTTAATCCTGCCTGGCTCTCTTATGATCCATCCGGTGTTTCATGCTTCGCTGCTTAAACCGGCGATACCAAGCCCCTACCCTGGAAGAGAAGAGTTACCACCTCCTCCAGTTTCGGTAGAAGGGGAGACTGAATTTGAGGTCGAGACCATCCTAGATTGTCGACAGAAAGGCAATCGCACTCAATATCTAATCAAATGGAAAGGATACCCGCCGGAAGACAATTCTTGGGAACCATTAGGCAACATACATGCTCCTAAACTCCTGAGAGAGTTTCACAACAAGTTTCCGGGAAAGTGTGGTCGTAGGGCATCCAGAGGCTGCCCCTCGGGGGGGGCACTGTCAGGAAAGGAATTGCCATTCAGCAACAATAGAACGCTGGAGGCAGATCAGGTGTGTCACCACGCCCATCTCCCCAGCCCTGGCCCTATATAAAGCACTCTCTGGCTGTGCTTCAGTGCTGGTTTATCATCAGCTCTAGTACCTGTGTCCTGTTTGTTTATCTGCGTTCCTGCTTTTGACCCGGCTTGCTCCTTGACCCATCTGCACTTCTCCTTGTTTGACCTCGGCTTGCCTGACGACTCTTTGCCTGAACCATACCTCTGCTGGATATTCTGTGTACCTACATCGGCCTGGCTTTAACCTTGTCTCTTTTCTCTGAGCATCTATAGATCTCCTGGAAGCGGTCCTAATCACCATCCATCCATCCATCCATCCATCCATCCATCCGGGATCCATCCGCATCCAGTGCTCCTTGGGACGTGTCATCTTCTGTTTCACCACCAGGGGTGATCCGCACCGAGCTGCAAGGGAAGCCCTCTCAGCACTTCGGCCTCCACCAAGGTAACTGACACCTGGTTACCGCCACACACGCTTGACACCATCTGAACCAAATAAGCTTATCTTGGTCTCATCAGACCACAGGACATGGTTCCAGTAATCCATGTCCTTAGTCTGCTTGTCTTCAGCAAACTGTTTGTGGACTTTCTTGTGCATCATCTTTAGAAGAGGCTTCCTTCTGGGACGACAGCCATGCAGACCAATTTGATGCAGTGTGCAGCGTATGGTCTGAGCACTGACAGGCTGACCCCCCCACCCCTTCAACCTCCGCAGCAATGCTGGCAGCACTCATACGTCTATTTCCCAAAGACAACCTCTGAATATGACACTGAGCACGTGCACTCAACTTCTTTGGTCGACCATGGCAAGGCCTGTTCTATGTGGAACCTGTCAGTTTAAACCGCTGCAGCTCAGTTTCAGGGTCTTGGCAATTTCCTTATAGCCTAGGCCATCTTTATGTAGAGCAACAATTCTTTTTTTCAGATCCTCAGAGAGTTATTTGCCATGAGGTGCCATATTGAACTTCCAGTGACCAGTATGAGAGAGTGAGAGCGATAACACCAAATTTAACACACCTGCTCCCCATTCACACCTGAGAGCTTGTAACACTAATGAGTCACCGGGGAGGGAAAATGGCTATTTTGGCCAAATCTCAACATTTTCACTTAGGGGTGTACTCACCTTTGCTGCCAGCGGTTTAGACATTAATGGCTGTGTGTTGAGTTATTTTGAGGGGACAGCAAATTTACACTTTTATACAAGCTGTACACTCACTACTTTACATTGTAGCAAAGTGTCATTTCTTCAGTGTTGTCACGTAAAAACGGTAGAATAAAATTTTTACAAAAATTGGAGGGGTGTACTCACTTTTGTGAGCTACTGTACATATATATATATATACTGTGTGTGGTGGATAATTAAAATGTTGCTAATTAAATAAAATCTTTCTCCAATAAAACTAGACAAGGGACTTTAATAACTAGACTGCGCAACATCTGTGCCAATGAAGTCGCTCTACTTTAGATTAGCAATTAATTAGGTGTCCGGTCAAAGGTCACTGCTGGCTAATTGGCTGTTCCGAGCTTTAATCTCTTTTGTGATGTATAAAAAATAAAGACAATTTAAACACCCTCTTTAATCTCGCTCCCACCTGGCTCCAAGTGTGGCAGTTCAATGAAGGTATGAAAGCCAGGCACACCTGCCGCTCCTCTGCCCGGTTCTCACTGAATATATGGTACACCAACCGCTGTCCTGCATTGTCTATCGCCTGCAATTAGGTCTTCTAATTAACACGGCCCCCCCTCACCTGTGGCTTTTCTTCTTTTTTTTTTTAAGCTGTCATGTTTTCACTGTCTGTGCTTTGCTGAGAAATGTTTTGCTGACCTTTTATCCTGAGATATCAGCGGGCATTTCCTCTCTTAATTAACAGGCTGATTGAAGTAGCCGCAACACTGCAAAGAAAAAAAAAAAAATTAAGATCTTTGAAGTGGCAAAAATGATGGTTTTATGGACACAACTGGGTTATTTAAAGTGCATGTCAAGGGAAAGACTACAAATCATTTATGGGACATCTCTGCAAAATATGTCCATTTCCCCATATGGTATCTCTTTAACCACTTAAGCCCCGGAAGATTTTATCCCCTTCCTGACCAGGGCCTATTTTGCGATTCGGCACTGCGTGACTTTAACCAACAATTGCGCGGTCGTGCGACGCTGTACCCAAATGAAATTGACGTCTTTTTTTTCCAACAAACAGAGCTTTCTTTTGGTGGTATTTGATCACCTGTGTGATTTTTTGATCATGCACTATAAACAAAAAAAGAGCGACAATTTTGCAAAAATAACAATATTTTTCACATTTTTTTGCATGAAATTCCCCCCCAAAAAATGTAAAAATCAAAATTTTTTAACATTTTAGGCCAATTTATTTTCTGCTACATATGTTTGGTAAAAAAAATCGCAATAAGCGTATTTTGATTGGTTTGCGCAAAAGTTATTGCGTTTACTAACTAAGGGAAAGATTTTTGTCATTTTTTTTTAACGAGTAATGGCGACGATCTGTGATTTTTTTTGCGGTACTGCGACATTGCGGCGGACAGATCAGACCCTTGACTGACATTTTTGACACTTTTGGGGTTACCAGTGACATTTCTACAGTAATCAGTGCTATACATATGCACTGTTACTGTAAAAATTACACTGGAAGTGAAGGGGTTAACTTTTTTTGAGAGGGAGGGGTTAAGTGTGTCCCTAGGGGCGTGCTTCTAACGTTGATTGGACTTGGCTACTGGTGTAAGAACAGAGATCAACGGTCCTACATAGCAGCACCGTATGATCTCCATTCTTACACAGGGGAGAATGACAGGCAGCTGTGTTTACATTAGCCGCCTGCCTTTCTCCCGCTGTAACGGACAATCCCAAGTGCCCGGCGGACATCGGGTCTGCCAGGCACACGCGCGGAGGGGTCCGTGAGCGAGCAGGAGCGGGAGCGCGCCTCCGGCGGCGCGTGCTCGCTCCCTAAAGCCTCACAGGCTAGCGATGTAGACCTACGCCGCTTTGCCTGTGAGGGGCTGACCACCGCCGTATATAGTCGTGCGGCAGTCGGCAAGTGGTAAAGAATGTGGTAAATATAGAAAAAACACCTCTTTTAAAAATGGGTTCAGCGTTAATAATAAGCACATGATGACAGGGGGGGGGGGACTGGGCCAGGGGGCAGGGGGGCAATTGCCCCCTGGGTCACTCTGATGCTCTTTAAAAGGGATGCACTGCTTCTGCCACAAACATGCCTAAAGGATTCCTGGTGAAGAGAAGTAAAAAGTCCCCCACTGGTGACCTACCGAGTGCCGGATGAGGACAAGGACAGAGCGCATGCCTCCCTCCCCAGCATGGATGGTGTTAGCTGTGTCTGAGCAGAGGCCAGTTTCATGCCCCACTGGAGATTCTCCTCCCCCAGGCAGCCCTGACCGAGCTGTCCCAGCTCCCCCCAACCACACCCTGCTGACCAGGTTGGGAACCTGGATTCGGCCAGTGTGTAGAGAGTACCTGGAATGGAGCTTCAGCCTGAAATGGGGGTCAGGAGGAGGCCAGGAAGAGGGAGAATGGGAGGGGGGACCAAGTCGTTGCACCATGGGCCTCTGCTTTGTACTTGCCCCCCTTGGCCTGAAAGTTGCCAGTTAGCCCCTGGTGGATGAAAACAAAATGTGCTTATAATAATGAATGAGTCAACAGTTCACATAAAAAAATATTTGAAAAAAAAAATGATTCGCAATCCAAAAAAGTGAAATAAGTTCATACGTGATGGGTATGAAAAGTCTGGACGCTCACCAGACTTGAAAAGAAAAATGCAGTAACTACTAAGACACCTCAAGTGAAAGGCAATATCCGCAATGTGTTCTCTCTCCGCCATTCAATTGCACTCACCAGATGACATGTGATAATAAGCCTTGCACAGAATCCAACCGAGAAGCCAAAACCTGGTCTGTGAAACCAATCTCACAGTCACTATTTGCTGGATGTGCTGCATAAACCAGCTCACCAACCAGAGCCAATAAAAGGACCGCCGTTCCCAGTATAAGGATAGGGCGGTCAAGACGCCAGCGTGTAGGCCTCCTTCCGACTCGTTTCGTGTGTGTTTCCGCAGATCCCTTTGAAAACGTGTTTGCACACGAAACGCTATGGGAGGGGCCCTGGCACCTTGGCCGCCCTATCCTTATACTGGGAACGGCGGTCCTTTTATTGGCTCTGGTTGGTGAGCTGGTTTTTGCAGCACATCCAGCAAATAGTGACTGTGAGATTGGTTTCACAGACCAAGTTTTGGCTTCTCGGTTGGATTCTGTGTAAAGCTTATTATCACATGTCATCTGGTGAGTGCAATTGAATGGCGGAGAGAGAACACATTGCGGATATTGCCTTTCACCTGAGGCTTTCCAATTTGGTCCGCCTGTCAGTTTTTTCAGGGGACCTGATGGGATGCTCCATTCACCTCTATGGAGTGGCGGATGTCAGCTGTGACATGTCCGCTGACACCCGCTACTATCCGATCCTGTCCTTGAAGTCCAGACGGATGGAAACCCTATTTTCCATCTGTCTGGAGGATCAAATCAGATGAAAAGGAACAGGCGGTCTGTTTTCATCTGATCTCCCATAGAGGAGAGCGGAGATTTGACAGCTCTGTCTCTGCAAAGTAAGCGGAGACGGAGTTGTCATCCGCCTGCTCAGCGGGGATCGGTGGATCGAGCAAAATGGAGTCCGCCGGGCGAAAAGTCCATGTGAAAGGACCCTTAGTAGTTACTTTGTTTTTCTTATCGAGTCTGGTGAGTGTCCAGAATTTTCATACACATCACGGATGAACTTATTTTTTGGATTGCGAATCATTTTATTTTAAATATTATTTAATGTGAACTGTTGACTCATTCATTACTATAAGCACATTTTGTTTTCATCCACACTATATTTTTGGATGTACTTATTACTAGCGCTGCACCCGTTTTTTACAGAGCTTTATGGAAGTTCTATATTCACCTTTTTGGTGCTAGCTGCTGTTTTTATTTTGAGCGCTCACTTTGCACATGTTGTATAGAAAAACACCCGTTGCTGATCTTGCCAGTTAAATGGCCATAGTTGGACAATGTCATTGGCTTAATATGGGCATGTGGGTCAATGATCTTACCAGTATCCTCATCCCTTTGTTACAGATGGGACTGTGTGGTGGGAAATTCTATAGCCATGACATGTGATAATAACCCTTGCACAGAATCCAACCGAGAAGCCAAAACCTGGTCTGTGAAACCAATCTCACAGTCGCACCAGAGCGCCACTCTGGGAGCACCATGTTTGGCATTTTTTTTGGCGGCCATGGCACGCACACGCTGGGATATGGAGGTGTGTTTATTGGCACCTCTCTTAACTGACAACCTCTTATCTTTCATAACTCCCATGTTTATTTCCCATCTCTTTCACCTACACCGTGGCTATTCTGGCTCCATTTTCCTTGTCCTTTATGCTTTCTCCAGCAATTCTTTTGGTAATTTAACCACCCGGGTTATCCTCTATAGTTTTCCACTCACTCACCTGTCACTATACTCTTCCAATGTCTGGGCTTTATCTGCATTCTTTACCCACTCCACTTACTTCAATATTCTTTCACCTACATCTGGTTTCATAATTTTTTCCAC
Organism: Pelophylax lessonae; assembly: GCF_965119305.1. NCBI lineage: Eukaryota > Metazoa > Chordata > Amphibia > Anura > Ranidae > Pelophylax > Pelophylax lessonae. Next base: position 9,469,675 of record NC_138774.1, read on the forward strand.
CTATTCTTTTAATATGCAAGCAGCAATATCGTACTCGATTCATTATACAGTATATATATATATATATATATATATACTTATACTGTATATATATATATATATATATATATATATATATATATATATATATATATATATATATATACAGTATATATATGTATATATATATATATATATATATATATATATATATATATATATATATATACACATATATACACAGTATATATATATATATATATATATATATATATATATATATATATATATACACATATACACACGCAGTATATATATATATATATATATATATATATATATATATACTTATATACTCTTTATATATATTTTTTACAGATACTCTTGTATGCTGCAGATACTCTTGTATGCTGCAATAGCAAATACTCTTATTAATAATAATAATAATAATCACAATAATATCAATAGTTATAATGATACAGTTAATAATTGGTATGATTATAATTATTATTATGATCATGATTATTATTATTGTTGTTAATTATTATTATTATTAACAACAACAACAACAATAATACTAATACTACTAATAATAATAATAATCATGATCATAATATTAATTATCGTAATCATAAAAATTATCGACAGTATCATTATAATTATTTATAGTATTGTGATTATTTTTATTACGTTATATTATTATTATTATTATTATTATTATTATTATTATTATTATTATTATTAGTAGTAGTAGTAGTAGAGGTAGTAGTAGTAGTATTATTATTGTTGTTGTTATTGTGAATAATAATAATAATAATAATAGTATTACTATTATTAATATTGGTATTACTGGTATTATTATTATTATTATTATTATTATTATTATTATTATTACTATGTAATATTGTTGTTGTTGTTAATATTGTGAATAATAATAATAATAATAATAATAATAATAATAAAAATAATCTTCATCATCATCATCATCATCATTATATCAATGTTCTTGTTGCTGCAAAAATTATTATTGTTATTATTATTATTATTGTTATTGTGAATAATAATACTAATAATAATAATAATAATAATAATAATAACAATAATCTTCATCATCATCATCATTATAGTAATGTTATTTTAGTTTTACATAGTTACATAGTTACATAGTAGGTGAGGTTGAATAAAGACAATAGTCCATCCAGTTCAACCTGTGTAGGCGTGTGTGGCTGTAATCATTTCTCATACCCCTGAATGTTTTTATCCTTTATATGTACGTCCAAAAGTCTTTTAAAAGTAGCCATACTTCCCGCAGTTACTACCATTTGTGGCAGGAAATTCCACAGTATTGTAGCCCTTACTGTAAGGAACCCCCTGCATAGCCTGTGGTTAAAACACTTCTCCTCTAATCGCATTGTATGGCCTCGTGTCCTCATGCATTCCTTGCAACTGAAACGTTTTTTTTTTTCTATGCTCTGATCACCGTTGAGGTATTTGTATATTGCTATCATGTCCCCTCTCAGGCGTCTCTTCTCCAGGGAGAATAAATCGAGCGATTGCAGACACTCCTCATAATTAAGGTCCTCCAATCCCCTAATCAGTTTAGTTGCCCTTCTCTGGACTCTCTCCAGCTCCAACACATCCCTCCTGAGGACTGGCGACCAGAACTGGACAGAATACTCCAGATGTGGTCGGACCAGAGTTTTATAAAGTGGAAGGATTATAGTGTTGTCTCTGGAATACATCCCCTTCCCCTTCCTTCCTTCCTTCCCTTGTTTGTTGTTGCTGTTAATATTAGAGTTGTTGTTGTTGATATTATTATAATTAAAAAAATTACAATACAATAATGAAAAAAGAGGGATGCTGTATAAAACAAAATAATGTACCTTCATCCTACATGAGATAAGAGAAAAAATCGATTGAGGCGTAGATGGACTTTCATGGTGCCAAAAGAAAAAAACTAAACCATCTTATATATAAAAAATATAAAATTTATTCAAAATTGCAAAATATCTAAAACATAGACATGGATGTCTAACAATACTTTGCTCTACTAGAACAATCCCAGATGGACCTTGGACCAAATCCATCATCAATTGTGACTATTGCCATCTGGGTGCTGAATGCTCAACATGTTTTGCGGGTATGGACCCCCCGCTTCTTCAGGAGCTTGTCATGCAGTAGAAATATAGAGCAGGAATGACATCAAATACTCTATAGCCCTGTACACACGTACCGATCGTCGGCCGAACGATCGGGCGTCTTTTGTCCTCGGGCTGTCGTGTTTGTTGAAAACTGCAAAAGACTGCACACGAATATTGTCGGCCAACAACAGCCGACTGCAGAAGTGATGTCATGTGATGGTTAACTTTCACTGTGTTTTTTCTTTTCTGAGCATGCCCAGTCTTGCTAATCTGCTGTCTGTTGGCCGAAATCTGTACTGACTGGTGAACAATCGGCCGTTCTGGTGTTGGCCAACAAAATTTTAATGCCTGCACGACAGATTCTGTTCGGCCGAAAATGCGCTGTCGGCTGTCGGAAGCATCATACTAACAAGCCTACAATCGGCCGATCAGTCGTCGGCCGAATATTTACGGCCGACAATCGGTACGTGTGTACGGGGCTTAATAGATAACATGAAAAAATGATAATCATTCCTTATTACATCATAAACACACTATGACATTACAGTCAGAATGTGATGCATCACCCATGTGTGGTCCTTACCCAAGCACAGGGGGCCTCCCTTGAGAGACCGGGAGCAAAGTCTGCATACGGGTGTAATGTCATAATGTGTTTAAGATGTAATAAGGAATGATTATCATTTTTTCATGTTATCTTTTACAGTATTTGATGTCATTACTGCTCTATATTTCTACTGCATGACAAGCTCCTGAAGAAGCGGGGGGTCCATACCCGCAAAACATGTTGAGCATTCAGCACCCAGATGGCAAAAGTCACAATTGCTGATGGATTTGGTCCAAGGTCATTGCATCTGGGATTGTTCTAGTAGAGCAGTGGTCCTCAACTCCGGTCCTCAGGGCCCACTAACAGGTCAGATTTTAAGTATTACCTTGGGGAGATGCAGACTAGAGTACTGCAATCACTGAGCAGCAAATGATATCACCTGGGATGTATTTCAGTTATCTTGCAAACCTGGCCTGTTAGTGGGCCCTGTAGGCCAGGGTTGAGGACCACTGTAGTAGAGCAAAGTATTGTTAGACATTTATATCTATCTTTCAGATATTTTGTCTTTTAAAATGCAATTTTGAATAAATCTTATATTTTTTATATATAACATACAATACAATATTGATTATTTCATAATAATAATAATAATAATAATAATAATAATATTGATAATAAAAATATGTTGTTATTATAATTGTTGTTAATAATAATAATAATAATAATAATAATAATAATAAAAATATGTTGTTGATGTTATAATTGTTAATAATAATAATAATAATAATAATAATAATAATAATAATAATATGTTGTTGTTGTTGTTATAATTGTTGTTATTAATAATAATAATAATAATAATAATAATAATAATAATAATAATAATAATATGTTGTTATAATTGTTGTTGTTAATAATAATAATAATAATAATAATAATAATAATAATAATAATAATAATAATAATAATAATAATAATAATAAAAATATGTTGTTGTTGTTGTTATAATTGTTAATAATAATAATAATAATAATAATAATAATAATAATAATATGTTGTTGTTGTTATAATTGTTGTTAATAATAATAATAATAATAATAATAATAATAATAATAATAATAATAATAAAAAATATGTTGTTGTTATAATTGTTGTTTATAATACTACTACTACTACTGCTAATAATAATAATAATAATAATATGTTGTTGTTGTAATTGTTGTTAGTAAAAAGAATAATAATAATAATAATAATAATAATAATAATAATAATAATAATAATAATAATAATATTGTAGTTGTTTGTTGTTTCTATTATTAATATTATCATTTTATGCTATTTAAAACTTAAAACGAACAGCTTACAAGAAAAAGTAACAATGTATCTATTTTTGCTTTAAGGTCAGTGGTATCACTCTAAACCATTGTAAGCGTTTTTCCTGATGCAGTCGGCTGTATTGGTAAAGAAAAGGCATGTTGCCTTGTATACAAAATACAATATATTGACCTTTTAAAGGTCTTTATGCAAAGAGCAGTGTGATGGCATTTCAGTGTGTCCGCTGAGCACTGCCCCCGTCACCCGCGCCATGACACGGGCCAACATCATAAACAGCACTTCACCATTGACTGCCATTCTGTCACGCGGTGGGGGAGCTCCGGAGAGAAAGAATGTTTTGGAACCTTTTAGTGCTAAACCTTCACTTATAACATTTTTTTTGTCAATGTACGGCTTTTTCTTCTAATATTTGCATTAAATGTCAGATACACAATTAGCCAATATCTCACTCTGCAGGATCCACTGTCAATCAAATGGACATATTATTTTTTACCTGTGTATCGCTGTATATTCGGCAAGTCCTTGCAAATCACAAACACCTAATCTACACACAAGGGGGAAAGAGATGTGGGCACATATTTTACGTTATTACAACAATGTATATTATTTCAATATACAATATAATACCAAAAGTATTGGGACGCCTGCCTTTACACGCACATGAACTTTAACCACTTAAGGACCGCCCGCCGCAGTTATACTGCGGCAGGGCGGCCCTCCTGTGCAAACCGACGTAGGTATACATCGGTCGCATGCCTTCAGCTAGGAGGCGAGCTTGCGTCGGTGGCGGCACGTTCCCGCCCCCACTCGGCAGCGGGGACTATGATGCACGGGGCAGATGGCTCCGATTGCCGCCCGCCACCAGCGATCGCTCCCCGCTGAGAGAGAAGGGCGGTCGGCTGTTGTAAACACAGCCGACCGTTCTTCTCCCTGGAATGATCACAGAGCCCCTGTGATCCTTCTATATAGGATCACATGTCTCAATGGTCATTTCACAAGCCCCTCCCCCATACAGTTAGAAACACACCCCTAGGCTCACATTTAACCCTCTGATCACCCCTAGGTTATCCCCTTCCCTGCCAGTTTCATTATTACAGTAACAGTGCATATTTTTAGCACTGATTAATGTAGTAATGTCACTGGTCCCCCCAAAAGTGTCAAAAATGTCAGTTAGGGGTCCAATCTGTCCGCCGCAATGTCGCAGTCCCGCTAAAAATCGCAGATCACTGCCATTACTAGTAAAAAAAAAAATAACAATAAAAATGACATAAATCTTTCCCGTAGTTAGTAGACGCGATAACATTTACACTTATTGTGATTTTTTTTTTTACCAAAAATATGTAGCAGATTGGCCTAAAATGTTAAAAAATTTAGATTTTTAGATTTTTTTTTTTTTTTTTTTTTTTTGGGGGGGGGGGATGTTATATAGCAGAACGTGAAAAATATATATATTTTTATATTTTCAGAATTGACGCTCTTTTTTTGTTTATAGCGCAAAAAATAAAAATCGCACAGGGGATCAAATACCACCAAAAGAAAGCTCTGTTTGTGGGTAAAAAAGGCCATCAATTTAATTTGGATACAGCGTCGCATGACCGCGCAACTATCCATTAAAGTAACGCAGTGCCGAATGGCAAAATATGCCTTGGTCATTAAGGGGGAAAATCTTCCAGTCCAGAAGTGGTTGAGCCTACTGCGGCAGAGCGGCTCGGCTGGGTCCACTGACGTAGACCTACGTCGCTGGATTCCTTCCCCTCTCGGCAGCGAGCGCGCCCCGCCAGAGGCTCGCTCCCGCTGTGTTCGGACACAGTGGGAGTTGTGCCAGGGGAGGAGATGCGGTGATCACCGCCGCTCTTCCCTGATTGCCGGGGACAGACCAAGGAAATCCGCCCGTTTGTGTAAACAAAGCGGGCGGATCTCCTCTGTGACGTGCAGGGACAGATCACAGGATTCAGCATAGCTGAACCTGCGATCTGTGTCTGTGTCACACAACTCCCTCCCCCCACACACGTCAGTAAGCATGAGGCACACATTTAACCCCTTGATCAACAACAGTGTTAACCCCTTCCCTGCCAGTGTCATTATTACAGTAACAGTGCATATTTATAGCACTGATTACTGTAGTAATGTCACTGGTACCCCCAAAAGTGTAAAAAATGTCAGTCCGATCTGTCCGCCGAAATGTCGCAGTCCTGCAAAAAAAAATCGCAGATCGCCGCCATTACTAGTAAAAAAAAAAAAATAAACAATAAAAATGACAAATCTTTCCCGTAGTTAGTAAATGCAATAACTTTTGTGCAAACCAATCAAAATACACTTATTGTGATTTTTTTTTTATACCAAAAATATGAAGCAGAAAACAAATTGGCGTAAAATGTTAAAAAAATTTGATTTATACATTTTTTGGGGGAATGTTATATATCAGAATGTGAAAAATATTGTTTTTTTTTTTCAAAATTGTCGCTCTTTTTTAAAAAAAATAAAAATCGCACAGGTGATCAAATTCCCCCAAAAGAAAGCTCTGTTTGTGGGGAAAAAAAGGAAATCAATTTTATTTAGTTACAGCATCGCACGACCGTGCAATTGTCCGTTAAAGTAACGCAGTGCCGAATCGCAAAATATAGCCTGGTCAGGAATGGGGTAAAATCTTCCGTTCTTAAAGTGGTTAAAAAACGCTCATTGAGAATTTTTTTTGTCAAAGACATGTAGCTAAATACATTTCGGCCTAAATATATGACAAAAATTGAATACATTGGATATTTTTTAACTGTCAAAGTAGAAAATGTCAATTTTTTTGCAAAATTTTTGCTCTTTTTTTATTAATATCACAAAAAATGAAAAGCACACAGGTGATCAAATACCACCAAAAGAAAACTCTGTTTGTGGGAAAAAAAGGACGTAAATTTTGTTTGGGTACGGCGTTGCATGACCGCGCAATTGTTAGTTAAAGTCACGCAGTGCCAAGTTGCAAAAAGTGGCCTGGGCGTTAAGCAAGGAAATCCTCCAGTCCTTAAGTGGTTAATGTTTCATTTTTTTTTTTTTTAATGCAGTAAAGTGTATATTTTTCCAAAAAAATTGTGTTTAAAAGACCGCTGCGCAACTACCGTGTGACATATAATATTGCAACGACCGCCATTTTATTCACCAGAGTGTTTGCTAAAAATAATAAATTTTCTAGCAAAAAAATTCTGATTTCAACTTGTAAGCAACAAGTGTCAGAAATAGGCTTGGTCCTTAGGTGGTTAAATGATGCTGCCCATCAAGAACCTGGAAAACTGAGGACATCTAATGGCAGGAAAGGTGCACTGCAGGGACAGTCTCAGATTAAAGGTGAGTAATGCAACAAAAGCAGCTCTTTCTTTTAACCACTTGCCGACCGCCGCCCGACTATATACGGCGGCGGTCAGCCCCTCCCAGGCAAAGTGACGTACCGGTACGTCACTAGCCCGGGAGCGAATAGGGGGCGAGTGCGTGCCGCCGGAGGCGCACTCCCGCCCCTGCTCGTACCCGAAGAAGCCGTCGCGTGTGACCGGCGGACCCGATGTCCGCCGGTCACTCGCGATCGTCGGGTAGAGAGGGAGACAGGCAGGCGGCTTATGTCAACACAGCCGCCTGTCATTCTCCCCTGTGTAAAAGCACAGATCACTCGGTCCTGCTATGTAGGACCGCTGATCTCTGCTGTTACACACACAGCCACATCCAATCACAGTAAGAAACACGCCCCCTAGGGACACACTTAACCCCTCCCTCTCCAATAAAGTTAACCCCTTCCCTACCAGTGTCATTTTTATTGTAACAGTGCATATGTATAGCACTGATTACTGTAGTAATGTCACTGGTACCCCCAAAAGTGTCAAAAATGTCAGTCAAGGGTCCGATCTGTCCGCCGCAATGTCGCAGTACCGCAAACAAAATCGCAGATCGCCACCATTACTCGTTAAAAAAGAAAACAACAAAAATGACAAAAACCTTTCCCTTAGTTAGTAAACGCAATAACTTTTGCGCAAACCAATCTAAATACTCTTATTGGGATTTTTTTTACCAAACATAGGTAGCAGAAAACAAATTGGCCAAAAATTTAAAAAAATGTTGATTTTTACATTTTTTGGGGGGGAATTTCATATAAAAAAATGTGAAAAATATTGTTATTTTTGCAAAATTGTCGCTCTTTTTTTGTTTATAGCGCATGATCAAAAAAATCGCACAGGTGATCAAATACCACCAAAAGAAAGCTCTGTTTGTGCGGAAAAAAGGACGTCAAATTCGTTTAGGTACAGCGTCGCACGACCGTGCAATTGTCCGTTAAAGTCATGCAGTGCCGAATCGCAAAATACTCCCTTGTCAGGAAGGGGGTAAAATCTTCCGGGGCTTAGGTAGTTAAACAGTTTTTTTTTTTTATTCCTTTGTCCATTCTGTTCCTGTGGTGCCCGGGAAAAAAAATGGCGACTACACGTTAAAGTAACATTATAGGAAATTGTTCTCTTGTCTTTGCTGTATTACCATTGTCTGTATTTGTTTCCATTTGTTGCTAAAAATGAAAGGTGTCAGGTCTCATTTATTTTATGATGTTAATCCCCTGTATGGTTATTTCGTAATTTCTCCAGACTATAATAAAACCCCCTCATGCTTGTAAACACTAATCAGCGATGGCAGCTCTCATATTTCTACTCTGACAGGTTCACTTTAAAGAAACACATTTGAAAGGATGCATGAAACTTTGAAGATCAGAGGATAGACAGCCTGTAGCAGTGAATTCCAAAGAGCAACGTTGGAAGAATCCCAAAAATGGGTGAGGAGCAGTTTGAAGGGAAGGTGAGAGTTTCAGGTTAGTGGAATGGATGGGATGAGAAGTGTGGTGGTGGGAAAAAGAGAGAAGGTACTAAATTAGAAGATGGACTTAGTAGGAGGAAGACTAAAATTTGAAATATTATCCTTTGAAAAAAACTGACTAGGCAACAGCATGCAATGTCAAGCTGCAGCTGCCAAAGCCGGCAGAATATTAGCATGCATAAAGAAAGGGATGTATTCCAGAGATAAGACTATAATCCTTCCACTTTATAAAACTCTGGTCCGACCGCATCTGGAGTATTCCGTCCAGTTCTGGTCGCCAGTCCTCAGGAGGGATGTGTTGGAGCTGGAGAGAGTCCAAAGAAGGGCAACTAAACTAATTAGGGGATTGGAGGACCTTAATTATGAAGAGCGTCTGCAATCACTTGATTTATTCTCCCTGGAGAAGAGACGTCTGAGGGGGGACATGATAGCAATTTTTAAATATCTCAATGGGGATCTCAGCTTAGAAAAAAAACTATTCAGTCGAAGGGATTGCATGAGGACTCGAGGACATACAATGCGATTAGAGGAGAAGCGTTTTAACCTCAGGCAACGTGGGAGGTTCTTTACTGTTAGGGCTACAAGATTGTGGAATTCTCTACCACAAGAGGTGGTTTCTGCGGGAAGTATGGTTGCTTTCAAAAGACTCTTAGACATACATCTCAAGGATCAGAACAGTCAGGGGTATGAGAGATGATTATGGCCATACCAGAGGCGTAACTAGATTTCTCAGGGCCCCGGTGCAAGAGATCATATTTTTGACACTTTTTTTTCCCAATGTATAACAAAGTAAAACATTTCTGTTTCTGGTTTCAACGGCGGCAATGGTGGTGAGGGGGGAGGGTGTGGGATCAGTGGCAGCAATGGTGGGGAGAGGCAAGGGATCAGTGGCGGCAATGGTGGGGAGGGGGGTGGGATCAGTGGCAGCAATGGTGGGGAGGGGGGTGGGATCAGTGGCAGCAATGATGGGGAGGGGGTGGGTTCAGTGGCAGCAATGGTGGGGAGAGGCAAGGGATCAGTGGCGGCAGTGGTGGGGAGGGGGGTGTGATCAGAGGTGGTAAAGGGGTGTGAGATTAGTGGCGGCGATGGTGAGGGGGGGGTGGGATCAGTGGCGGTGGTGGGGGGGTGGATGGTGGGGTGGGATCAATGGCGGTGGTGAGGGGGGTGATGGTTGGGAGGGGGTGGGATCAATGGCGGTGGTGAAGGGGCGATGGTGGAGAGGGATCAGTGGGTGCAATGGTGGGGAGGGGGGGGTGGAGGAGGGGTGGGATTAGTGGTGGTGTCATCCTCCCCCACCACCACCTCTGTCTTACTGATCCCATCCCCCCACCACCGCAGATCTCATCCCTACACCCCCCCCCCCCCAACACTCTCTGTTGTAGATAGGGATAAGATCTGTGCCATGGGATCATTAAGAGGCAGCAAGGGTGGAGTTTTGGATCATCATTCTTCACTTACATAGCAGTCAGTCAGACGATTCCCCCTCAGCAACACGTGAATCCACTCCAGCCAGGCAGGCACGCTTGTAGCAGCATGTGGTCTCTTCGCAGAGGGGAGAACTCCTCCCCCTGCACTCTATTGGTGTCAGCTAGTCAGCTGACTTTCTTTCAGTATCCACCCCTGCCTCACTGCATCGGCCTTCTCTGTTTATTGGAGAGGATCGGCAGGGCTGAGGGCGGTGCAGGCAGCAGCAGACTCCTTTTCAGAAGACTCCTCTTAGCAACCGGCCGCTGTAGACACCTCACCCCACACCCCACCCAGCCCCCTCCCGCGTAGTGCAGCCCAATGATTGGGGAGGGCAGTTACAGTAGCCAGAACAGAAAGGCGGACGGATGGGCCCCCTCACGCCGCAGTAAGAGAACGGGGGCTTGCGGGCCCCCCCTCAGTGGCGGAACTCCAGGGCCCAGTCGCAAGCGCGACCCCTGCGACCCTGATCGTTCCGCTACTGGGCCATACACACCTACACAGGTTGAACTGGATGGACTATTGTCTTTATTCAACCTCAACTACTATGTAACTCCCGTAACTATGAAGGGACAACTGAAGACATTTGTCGACTTTAAGGGCACATCATAAGATAGACTTGGACACAGATGAATAAAAAACACATTTATTAATTCAAAGTTAAAACCACTTATTCATAAAAAATGGCGAACATGACCAAACAGAAGGTCTAAGTTACATAGTTACATAGTAGGTGAGGTTGAATAAAGACAATAGTCCATCCAGTTCAACCTGTGTAGGTGTGTGTAGCTGTAATCATCTCTCATACCACTTAATGTTCTGATCCTTGAGATGTACATCTAAGAGTCTTTTGAAAGCCACCATACTTCCCTCAGAAACCACCTCTTGTGGTAGAGAATTCCACAATCTTGTAGCCCTAACAGTAAAGAACCCCCCATGTTGCCTGAGGTTAAAATGCTTCTCCTCTAATCGCATTGTATGCCCCCGAGTCCTCATGCAATCCCTTCGACTGAATAGCTTTTTTTCTAAGCTGAGATCCCCATTGAGGTATTTGTAAATTGCTATCATGTCCCCTCTCCAGGGAGAATAAATCAAGCGATTGCAGACACTCCTCATAATTAAGGTCCTCCAATCCCCTAATTAGTTTAGTTGCCCTTCTCTGGACTCTCTCCAGCTCCAACACATCCCTCCTGAGGACCGGCGACCAGAACTGGACAGAATACTCCAGATGCGGTCGGACCAGAGTTTTATAAAGTGGTAGTGGTTTATAAAGTCACCCAACATATATATGTATAAGTAGACCTGACTAGATAGTTGGTCATGTATAAACAAGAAAATACATATCGAACAATACGTGGATATGAAAGCGCGTCTGCTCAAAGTTGACCTTTGGGTTGACTTAGACCTTCTTTCTATTCCTTTAAAAAAGATAACCAACACTTTAACACGGTCCACAATAAGATGTAAGATAAGATGTAGTTTAACCCCTCGGCGTCGACGTAACACAAATATGCGGCCCCACTGGACTGGGCTTTTTTCAGTGGGGCCTGCATATATTCCCATAGACACACTCCTAAACCTTTTGGACAGCCTTCCCAGAAGAGTTGAAGCTGTTAGAGCTGCAAAGGGTGGGCCAACTCAATATTGAACCCTACGGACTAAGACTGGGATGCCATCAAAGTTCATGTGTGTGAAAAAGGCAGGCGTCCCAATACTTTTGATGATATAGTGTATTATTAAATGTTCCCATAGACACACTAATAAACCTTGTGGAAGGCCTTCCCAGAAGAGTTGAAGCTGTTATAGCAGCAAAGGGTGGGCCAACCCAATATTGAACCCTACGGACTAAGACTGGGGTGCAATTAAAGTTCACGTGTGTGTAAAGGCAGGCGTCCCAATACTTTTGGTAATATAATGTATAACAAAGTTACAAAATTGGGCTTAGGCATTAAGGTTTATTTTACCTTTAGATGCGAAGGGGTTAAGTAACACCGGGAAATGTATTTGTGGTTTAGGCAGCCGTATCAGAGTGTCATGGAAGAGGGTTTCATGCTGAGCTTAATTACTGTTACATTAAGGCACAGACCTTAGTGATATGATCATCAATTTGGTTTATATAAAAGATTATTTAATAACTTCAGCAGCCTACATCTCACTTCTTGTCCAGTAATATTACATAAAAATACCTTAAAAGCCACTGATAATTAAAACTTTAAAAGAAAATCTGTCAGGATAAAAAAATTGGAGCGCTAACTTAGTTTTAAGGTGTCGGTTCCAGGTCACCAGCATCAGTTATAGAACAACTGACTTGTTTTAAGTCAGGGACTCATTAAAATAAAGAAAGAGTTAGCAGTTCCTTATTTTCTGTCCTGGAAAAAGGTTTGCGGTCGTGGTTGAGCTCAAGGGTTAATTTAGGGAAGAGGTTATATTGCAGGGCTAAGGTGAGGGTACGGCAGGTGATCCTTAGCATTAGGTCGTGGTTAGAGTTCAATGACCGAGACACCTCTCTTTTCAAAGTTGGTGTTGGCTCTGAGTTATAGTGCTCAAAAAAGTGCAAAATTAAGGTGCCCCCCCGTCCCCCCCCCCCCCCCCCTCCCGCCCACCGCACTTCGCAGGTTGTCTAAACCTAAGATCAGGAGCCCCATTGTATTACAGCTTACTAATTCTTAGATACATTCTCTGTGAATGAATGAGAGAGATACATTGTTTCTTTCTCTGTCCTTGCAGAGAGAAAAAAAAAGTGTGTTGAAAATAAATAAATAAATAAATAAATAATTAAAGGAAAACAAAAGGAAAACCTAGTTCAAGGTTTGATCTAAATAAGCGCCGGTTCACACTACCGCGACGCTACTTCCCGGGGCTACCTCCGAGATCGCGGTGCGAGCAGCACGCCGCGACCTCGTAGCGGCCGCCACGGACTTCATAACATTGAAGTCTATGGAGGTCGCCTCCTGGTCGCCCCAAAGAAGCTCCGGACCCTTTTTTTAAGTCGGAGCGACTTGTGTCGCTCCTATTAGAACGGGTCCGCAGCTTCCCTATGGGAGGCGACCTGTGAGGCGACCAGGTCGCCTCACAGGTCGCCTTAGTGTGAACGGGGGCTTAGTGTCGGGGTTAGTGTTTGAGACAAGGTCAGGGTCAAAGGTCAGGGGCAGTATTTTTTATTTTTTAACTGATTTTTTTTTACTTTTTTTTTAAATTAGTATCAGTGTGTTTTAGGTAGGATAAAAAAAAGCAAAATGCGTACTATTTTTTCTGGGCTGTACTATGGGTACAAACAACAACTATAACATATGTGGCATCGCTGCAATCGTCAGAAGCAGGAGAATATATTTTGGGTTTTTGGGTGGGTTATGGTAGTAGAAAGAAATATACAGCAAAAGTAAAAAAACAAAAAACAAAAAAAAACATGATTTTATTCACTATTTTGGGCAGTGGCGGGTGGTGCTAAAATTTTTTTGGGGGGGCGCAAAAGGTAAAATGTATTAGGTATTGCTTTGCGGCAAAAAACGGGGTAAAAAATTGCGTGACTTTGAGGTCATGGTACAGGCATGGCGCAGGTGATGGTATAGGCATGGCACAGGTGATGGTAAGGGCATGTCACAGGTCATGGTACAGGTGATGGTATAGGCATGGCACAGATGATGGCATAGGCATGGCACAGGTCATAGTACAGGCATGTCACAGGTCATGGTACAGGCATGTCACAGGTCATGGTACAGGTGATGGTACAGGCATGGCACAGGTGATGGTACAGGCATGTCACAGGTCATGGTACAGGCATGTCACAGGTCATGGTACAGGAGATGATATAGGCTTTGCACAGGTCATGGTAATGGCATGGCACAGGTGATGGTATAAGCATGGCACAGATGATGGTATAGGCATGGCACAGGTCATGGTACAGGCATGTCACAGGTCATGGTACAGGCATGTCACAGGTCATGGTACAGGAGATGGTATAGGCATGGCACAGGTCGTGGTAAGGGCATGGCACAGGTGATGGTATAGGCATGGCACAGGTCGTAGTACAGGCATGTCACAGGTCATGGTATAGGCATGTCATAGGTCATGGTACAGGAGATGGTATATGTCCCCTTTCAATGCAGAGACCAGCATACATGCCCCCTTTAAATGCAGTGACCAGCGTAAATGCCCCCTTTCAATGCAGAGACCAGCGTACATGCCCCGTTCAATGCAGAGACCAGCGTACATGCCCCTTTTCAATGCAGAGACCAACGTACATGCCCCCTTTCAATGCAGAGACAAGCGTACATGCCCCCTTTCAATGCAGAGACCAGCGTACATGCCCCCTTCAATGCAGAGTTCATCGTGCGTGCCCCCTTCAATGCAATGAACATTGTGCCGTGCCCCCTTCAATGCAGAGTTCAGCGTGTGTGCCCCCTTCAATGCAATGAAACATAGAAACATAGAAACATAGAATGTGTCAGCAGATAGGAACCATTTGGCGCATCTAGTCTGCCCAATATATCTGAATCCTATGAATAGTCCCTGGCCCTATCTTATATGAAGGATAGCCTTATGCCTATCCCATGCATGCTTAAACTTCTTCACTGTATTTGCAGCTACCACTTCTGCAGGAAGGTTATTCCATGCATCCACTACTCTCTCAGTAAAGTAATACTTCCTCATATTACTTTTAAACCTTTGCCCCTCTAATTTAAAACTGTGTCCTCTTGTGGTAGTTTTTCTTCTTTTAAATATGCTCTCCTCCTTTACCGAGTTGATTCCCTTTATGTATTTAAAAGTTTCTATCATATCCCCTCTGTCTCTTCTTTCTTCCAAGCTATACATGTTAAGGTCCTTTAACCTTTCCTGGTAAGTTTTTTCCTGTTATCCATGTACTAGTTTAGTAGCTCTTCTCTGAACTCTCTCTAGAGTATCTATATCCTTCTGGAGATATGGCCTCCAGTACTGCGCACAATACTCCAAGTGAGGTCTCACCAGTGTTCTGTACAGCGGCATAAGCACTTCTCTCTTTCTACTGCTTATACCTCTCCCTATACATCCAAGCATTCTGCTGGTATTTCGTGCTGCTCTATTACATTGTCTTCCCACCTTTAAGTCTTCTGAAATAATTACTCCTAAATCCCTTTCCTCAGATACTGAGGTCAGGACTGTGTCAAATATTCTATATTCTTCCCTTGGGTTTTTACGTCCCAGGTGCATTATCTTGCACTTATCCACATTAAATTTCAGTTGCCAGAGTTCTGACCATTGTTCTAGTTTTCCTAAATCCTTTTCCATTTGGCGTTTCCCTCCAGGAACATCAACCCTGTTACATATCTTTGTGTCATCAGCAAAAAGACAAACCTTACCATCGAGGCCTTTTGCAATATCACTTATGAAGATATTAAACAAAATTGGTCCCAGTACAGATTCCTGAGGTACCCCACTGGTAACATGACCTTGTTCTGAATGTTCTCCATTGACTACAACTCTCTGTTGTCTGTCACTCAGCCACTGCCTAATCCACTCAACAATATGGGAGTCCATGCTCAATGACTGCAGTTTATTGATAAGTCTTCTATGTGGGACAGTGTCAAAAGCCTTACTAAAATCTAGATATGCAATGTCTACTGCACCTCCACCGTCTATTATTTTAGTCACCCAGTCAAAAAAATCTATAAGATTTGTTTGACATGATCTCCCTGAAGTAAACCCATGTTGTTTTTCATCTTGCAATCCATGGGATTTAAGATGTTCCACAATCCTATCCTTTAATAGGGTTTCCATTAATTTGCCTACTATTGATGTCAGACTCACTGGTCTATAGTTGCTCGATTCCTCCCTACTACCTTTCTTGTGAATGGGCACGACATTTGCCAATTTCCAATCTTCCAATGACTCCTGTTACTAATGATTGGTTAAAAAGATCTGTTAATGGTTTTGCCAGCTCACCACTAAGCTCTTTTAATAATTTTGGGTTTATCTCATCAGGACCCTGTGACTTATTTGTCTTCACTTTAGACAGCAATCTTAGAACGTCTTGTTCATAACAATCCCTATATGCAGGGCTTTTTTTCTCAGAGAATAGGGGCAGGAACTCCCCCTTTCGGGAGTTCCTGCACCAGTGGCGGCTGGTGCATTGGGGGCGTGGGGGTGCAGGGGCTCCGCCCCCCCATCCATGTGTCCAGCCCCCTAATCTACATGCAGGGCACCGTCTATTAACATTGTGTTGTGCCCCCACAATGCAGAGTTCAGCGTGCTTGCCCCCTTCAATGCAATGAACATTGTGCTGTGCCCCCACAATGTAGAGTTCAGCGTGCGTGCCCCCTTCAATGCAATGAACATTGTGCTGTGCCCCCACAATGTAGAGTTCAGTGTGCGTGCCCCTTTCAATGCAATGAACATTGTGCTGTGCCCCCACAATGTAGAGTTCAGCGTGCGTGCCCCCTTCAATGCAATGAACATTGTGCTGGGCCCCCACAATGTAGAGTTCAGCGTGCGTGCCCCTTTCAATGCAATGAACATTGTGCTGTGCCCCCACAATGTAGAGTTCAGCGTGCGTGCCCCTTTCAATGCAATGAACATTGTGCTGTGCCCCCACAATGTAGAGTTCAGCGTGCGTGCCCCTTTCAATGCAATGAACATTGTGCTGTGCCCCCACAATGTAGAGTTCAGCGTGCGTGCCCCTTTCAATGCAGTGCAGTGGAGCGTGTTTATTCATTCATTTTTAAAACTAATTTTTAAAAACACTTTTTTTTTAATTTACAATGTGGTCCTGATACTGAAAAGTTTGGAAACCACTAAATGTAGCAAACAAAAACAAAAAAAACAAAAAAAAAAACAAAACAAAACATCCTCGCATTTTTTAAAGTAATTTACAAACAACCAAATGATTTATCTTTAATCTCAAGTTTCCATTTCTGTGACCACAGATCACCCCACCATCCTCACCGAGAAATATGTCACGTTCATTTCAAAGATTTAATAAGGCTGCAAGACCACATATGGCTGACATTTCATAACAGATGCAAAAAGTCATATCGCGTATCAGATAATTAAACAATGAGCGTACAACGTATCCGTTAACATTATTCATTCAGATAAATTCAATCTGTTTTTTTTTTTTTTCAAGGGCTCTTTGATTAAAGTGGAGTTCCACCCAAAAATGGAACTTCCGCTTTAAGGCCTCCTGACCCCCTGAATGGCATACAATTTTTTTTTTTTTTTGGGGGGGGGGGTGGAGCGAGTACCTAGATTTGACAGGTACCCACTTCCTCCTCCGCTCGGGACACCTAGGCGGAAGTTCTCCTTTCCCCCTTCCTACCTGCAATCTTCTGGGACACGTCACGGGTCCCAGAAGACTGCCCGTCCACTCGGCATGCGCAGTGCGCTCCTGGCTGTGAAGCCGCAAGCTGTCACAACCTAGGTGCCCACACTAGAGATGCCAGCGCCATGGGGAGAAGAGAGAAAGAACCGAGGCTCTCGCCGGCTGCATTGCTGTACCGTGGGACGGGTGAGTGTGTGTTTATTAGAAGTCAGCAGCTACACTTTTTGGAACTCCACTTGAAATTACTTGTACTGAAAAAAAAATATATATATATACAGTGGGGATCGAAAGTTTGGGCACCCCAGGAAAAAAATTGTATTAATGTGCATAAAGAAGCCAAGGAAAGATGGAAAAATCTCCAAAAGGCATCAAATTACAGATTAGACATTCTTATAATATGTCAACAAAAGTTAGATTTTATTTCCATCATTTACACTTTCAAAATAACAGAAAACAAAAAAAAATGGCATCTGCAAACGTTTGGGCACCCTGCACAGTTAATATCTTGTACAGCCCCCTTTGGCAAGTATCACAGCTTGTAAACACTTTTTGTAGCCAGCCAAGAGTCTTTCAATTCTTGTTTGAGGTATCTTTGCCCATTCTTCCTTACAAAGGTCTTCCAGTTTTTTGAGATTTCTGGGCTGTCTGTCACGCACTGCTCTTTTAAGGTCTATCCATAGATTTTCAATTATGTTGAGGTCAGGAGATTGTGAAGGCCATGGCAAAACCTTCAGTTTACGCCTCTTGATGTAATCCCCCATGGATTTCGAGGTGTGTTTAGGATCATTATCCATTTGTAGAAGCCATCCTCTCTTTAACTTCAGCTTTTTCACAGATGGCATCAAGTTACCATCCAAAATCTGCTGAAATTTTATTGAATCCATTTTTCCTTCTACTCGTGAGATGTTCCCTGTGCCACTGGCTGCAATACAACCCCAAAGCATGATTGATCCACCCCCATGCTTAACAGTTGGACAGAGGTTCTTTTCATTAAATTCTGTGCCCCTTCTTCTCCAAACGTACCTTTGCTCATTCCGGCCAAAAAGTTCAATTTTAACCTCATCGGTCCACAGAACTTGTTTCCAAAATGCATCAGGCTTGTCTATATGTTCATTTGGAAAGTTCAAACGCTGATTTTTTGTGTTGGGGACGTAGAAGAGGTTTTCTTCTGATGACTCTTCCATGAAGACCATATTTGTACAAGTATCTCTTTATAGTGGAATAGTGTACCACAAATCCAGTGTCTGCCAGATCTTTCTGGAGGGATCGTGCAGTCAAACGTGGGTTTTGAATTGTTTTTCTCACAATCCTGTGAGCTGTTCTGTCTGATATTTTTCCTGGTCTTCCAGATCTTGCTTTAACTTCCACTGTTCCTGATGACTGCCATTTCTTAATTACATTCCGAACAGAGGATATTGACATCTGAAAACACTTTGCTATCTTCTTATAGCCTTCTCCAGCTTTGTGAGCGTCAACTATTTTCAGTTTCAGTTTTCTAGAAAACTGCGTAGAAGATC
Organism: Pelophylax lessonae; assembly: GCF_965119305.1. Classification (NCBI taxonomy): domain Eukaryota; kingdom Metazoa; phylum Chordata; class Amphibia; order Anura; family Ranidae; genus Pelophylax; species Pelophylax lessonae. Next base: position 9,488,779 of record NC_138774.1, read on the forward strand.
CCATGGTGCTGATTGTTGGGGCGAGGTCAGATGAGTCTGGGCATTTAAAACTTTTGAGATTGACATCACCTGGTCTTCCCAGACGATGATTGAGAACAATCCATGACACTGGCAGGTCTCAGCCTTGCAAAGGGGGCAGTGCATGCTATAAATTCTGCAGGGTGCCCAAACTTTTGCAGACGCCATTTTTTTGTTTTCTGTAATTTTTGAAAGTGTAAATGATGGAAATAAAATCTAACTTTTGTTGACATATTATAAGAATGTCTAATCTGTAATTTGATGCCTTTTGGAGATTTTTCCATCTTTCCTTGGCTTCTTTATGCACATTAATACAAATTTTTACCTGGGATGCCCAAACTTTTGATCCCCACTGTATATATATATATATATATATATATATATATATATATATATATGTATATACAGTGTGAGATACTTTGTGTATATATATATATATATATATATATATATATACACAAAGTATCTCACAAAAGTGAGTACACCCCTTATATTTTTGTAAATATTTTATTCTATCTTTTCATGTGACAACACTGAGTGCCGGTTCACATTTGTGCGATCACAGAGATCGCATGTAATTCGGAGCGCACTGCTCCTATAATTACATGCGATCTCTGTGCGGTGCAAATTCAGCCATACAGTTTGTATGGCTGAATTAGCACCTCAATCGCACTAAAAGACGCACAGGACCCTTTTTTTTTGGTCCGCAGCAGAATCGGATTGCATGGTGGTTAACACTAGTGCTATCCGATTCTGTGCCAACTTACAGATTGCACTGCGATATGCGATCTTATCTGGGGGGGACGTCACTAGCCTGTCACTTCCTTGTGAGCCAATAGCGGGCGAGCGCGCGCCCGCGGAGGCGCGCGCCCGCCCCGGCTCGTTCCCTGGGAAGTCAGTGCGGGTGACCGGCGGACCCGATGTCTGCCGGTCACTCGTGATCGTCCTCCGTGAAGGGAGAAAGGCAGGTGGCTAATGTAAACAAGCCGCCTGTCATTCTCCCTTGTGTAGGAATGGTGATCATACGGTTCTACTATGTAGGACCATTGATCACTGTTCCTACACCAGTAGCCATTTCCAATCACAGTAAAAAGCACGCCCCTAGGGACACACTTAACCCCTCCTTCCCCAAAAAAGTTAACCCCTTCCCTGCCAGTGTCATTTAGCAGTAACAGTGCATATGTACAGCACTGATTACTGCAGTAATGTCACTGGTAACCTCAAAAGTGTCAAAAATGTCAGTCAAGGGTCCGATCTGTCCGCCGCAATGTCGCAGTACCGCCTAAAAAAAAATGCAGATCACCGCCATTACGCGTTAAAAAAAAAAACAACAAAAATTACAAAAATCTTTCCCGTAGTTAGTAAACGCGATAACTTTTGCGCAAACCAATCAAAATATGCTTTTTGCGATTTTTTTTTTACCAAACATAGGTAGCAGAAAACAAATTGGACAAAAATGTTAAAAAATTTTGATTTTAAATTTTTTTTTTTTGGGGAATTTCATTTAAAAAAATGTGAAAAATATTGTTGTTTTTGCAATATTTACGCTCTTTTTTTGTTTATAGCGCAAAAAGTAAAAATCGCACAGGTGATCAAATACCACCAAAAGAAAGCTCTGTTTGTGGGAAAAAAAGGACATCAGATTTGTTTAGGTACAGCGTCGCACGACCGCGCAATTGTCCGTTAAAATCACGCAGTAAAAAATCGCAAAAAAAACCCCTGGTCAGGAAGGGGGTAAAATCTTCCAGGGCTTAAGTGGTTAATTGACACCCCCAGCGTATATGCATATGGCAGTGTGAACTGCCAGAAGTGCGTGTGCGAGGCTGGAACACGATGTATATTCGCAGCGTTCCCACATCGCACAAATGTAAACCGGCACTGAAGAAATGACACAATGTAAAGTAGTGAGTGTACAGCTTGTATAACAGTGTAAATTTGCTGTCCCCTCAAAATAACTCAACACACAGCCATTAATCAGAGGTGGGGGACTCAAGTCACTGACTTGACTTAAGTCAGACTTAAGTCACCAGTTTGAGGACTTGAGACTTGCTTGACTAAAATTAATAAAAGACTCGACTTGACTTTGACTTGGTATTCATGACTTGAGACATATGACTCAAAATGACTTTACTTTTTTAAGTTATTAAATATTTGCATTTTCTCAAGATGTGTTAAAGCAAAATGAATGTGCCTGTTATGTTTCTGACACCACAGTCACTTAAAACACCTCAGTGTGTTCTGATTTTTAGGACACTGGCTGTTTAACAGTGGAAATACTTAACATTTTTTAGTGACTGTGGTGTTGAAACATGACCGGACGAAGGATTTGGAGCTGTTTGGGCATTCAAAGTGTTGAATATGCTAAGAAAAAAGCACTAAGCAGTTTTGTTAATGTTGAAAATAAAACAAAACCTTTCCTGACCACTGACTTTTAACTGATTTAAAGGTGAAAATTGGGGTTGATCAGTATTTTGACTTGATTTGTCACTTGACCAAAATAAATGACTTGACTTCTAGCAGCGACTCGACTTGACTTGCTTGCTTTTCGCCACAGTAACTTGGGACTTGCTTGAGACTTGAAGGTTAAGACTTGAGACTTGCTTGTGACTTACACATGTGTGACTTACTCCCATGTCTGCCATTAATGTCTACACTACTGGCAACAAAAGTGAGTACTGAACCCAAATGGGAGCAGAACATTATAGAAGTTTGAAATAACAAATAAAAGTAACTAAAAAAAAAAACTAAAGGCTTGTTTTGAAAGCCATGTAAATGTGCTTTATTTGTCCTGGCTGACCCTTATGTTGTACCATGATAGAGGTTTTGTCCTGTTTGCACTTAGCAGCCACCTTATGAAATTCTCAAATACTTCTCTTAGTTACGGAACGTCTCATAAAGAGCGCTCTCGAAATGCGTCTGTATGGTCTGAGTGGTGTTCTCACAGGAAAAATAGCACAGAAGAATGCCAGGGTTTTAGTAATTATGTGACTAATGGATGAAAAGAGGGACGTAGTAAAAGGAGAATAAGGACTTATTGTATAGGTGAGGTTGTATATGGAAGTATAGAGTACGACCTGGATATTACGCTTGTGGAGAATTAACTGCTTCAAAGCAAAAGGTTAGATGGTTTCTCTCAATGCTCAATGCCCAAACCAAGGTCCAAGAGGGTAGTGGTTCTTAACCACAGGACCATGGCCACTGCCAGGCTACAGTCTACCTCCTCCCGGTCTTCTGGCCAACTGCAAATTCCCTAACCTACTACAGTGCCTCCTAGCTCCCATAGTGCCACCCAACCTCCCATAGTGGACCACAACACCCCTCAATTTCCCACGGAGCCTCCTAGCTCCCATGGTGCTATCCAACCTCCCAGAGTTGACCACTGCACCCCTTAATCTCCCACAGTGCCTCCTAGGTCCTATAGTACCCCCTAACCTCCCATAGTGGACCACAGCACCCCTCAACCTCCCATGGAGCCTCTTGCCTCCCATAGTGCATCCCAATTTTTCATAGTGTACCACAGCACCCATCAATCTTCCACAGTGCCACCCAACTTCCCACAGTGAACTACAGCACCCCTCAACCTACTACAGTGCCTCCTAGCCCCCATAGTGCCACCAACCTCCCATAGTGGACCACAACACCCCTGAATTTCCCAAAATGCCTCCTAGCTCCCATGGTGCTATATAACCTCCCATAGTGGACCACAGCACCCCTCAACCTCCCACGGTGCCTCCTGGCTGCCATAATGCCTCCCAACTTGCCATAGTGGACCACAGCACCCCTAAATCTCCCACAGTGCCTCCCAACCTCCCATAGTGAACTAAAGCACCCCTCAACCTTTCAGAGTGCCTCCTTGCTCCCATGGTGCTATTTAACCTTCCATAGTGAACCACAGCACCCCTCAATTTTCCACAGTGCAACCTAACCTCCCATAGTAACCTACAGCACCCCTCAACCTTTCACAGTGCCTCCTTGCTCCCATGGTGCTATCTAACCTTCTATAGTGGACCACAGCACCCCTCAATTTCCCACAGTGCCTCCTGGGTGCCATAGTGCCACCCAACCTCCCATAGTGGACCACAGCACCCCTGAACCTCCTGCTGTGTCTCCTAGCTCCCGTAGTGCCTCCCAACCTCCTACAGTGTACCACAGCACCCCTCAATCTCCTACAGTGCATCCCAGCTCCCATAGTGGCACCCAATCTCCCATAGTGAACCAAAGCACAGCTGAACCTCCTGCAGTGTCTCCTACCTCCCATAGTGCCTCCCAACCTCCTACAGTGTACCACAGCACCCCTCAATTTCCTACAGCGCCCCCCCAGCTCCCATAGAGCCACCCAACCTCCCATAGTTAACCACAGCACCCCTCAACGTCCCACAGTACCTCCTAGCTTCTATAGTGCCATCCAACCTCCCATAGTGGCCCATTATACCACCTTAACCACCCACAGTGCCCCCAGGCCCCCTGAGAAGCCTTAGCCCCTGCAGTTTTACTGAGACCTGGTCTCAGTAAGGTTGCACCCGGTTAGGCTGATTCAGTATTAGTTATGAGTGCAGAAAAAAAACAGAATTAAATGTTTTGCAGCGGTGGCCATTACTGAACTGTAAACCTTATCATATGCAGGAATTAAAATCTCAGTCATCACAGGGATCTTGATAATTAGGCATTTACTAAACACCTACGGGGTTGATTTACTAAAGGAAAAATATTGTTTATGTTAATATGGGCATATATATGGAAATAGGGGGGGGGGGGCAATCATTTCTTTGTAACTTTAATATTTTACATTTTTTTTTTTTTGCTTGTTGGAGGTTGTTCACCCAGGAGACCTTTACAGAATAGTTTGCTTTTTCTCAATGAATGTAAAGCAAAAGGTGGAGCTTGTGATGTCACCTTCCTGTCTTTACTCCCTGTCCAATCAGAGAACATTTTGTATTCTCAGAATGGTGTCTTTGCTGAGCCACTGCCCTCCTTGTTCATTAAGCAGCCCGGCTGCAGGACCTGCAAGCTAGTAGCTATTACTGTAGTAGTGGTGTAGTAATGGTGCCTACTAGAGTGATTACCAGTTTCCAAAGGTATGGCAAATACATACTTACAGTATCTCACAAAAGTGAGTACACCCCTCACATTTTTGTAAATATTTTATTATATCATTTCATGTGACAACACTGAAGAAATGACACTTTCCTACAATGTAAAGTAGTGAGTGTACAGCTTGTATAACAGTGTAAATTTGCTGTCCCCTCAAAATAACTCAACACCCAACCATTAACCACTTTAATACAGGGCACTTCCCTCCCTTCCTGCCCAGGCCAATTTTCCCCTTTTAGTGCTGTTGCAATTTGAATGACAATTGCGCGGTCATGCAACACTGTACCTAAACCAAATTTATGTCATTTTCCCCCCACAAATAGAGCTTTCTTTTGGTGGTATTTGATCACCTGTGCGATTTTTACTTTTTGCTAAACAAATAAAAAAAGACAGAAAAGTTTGAAAAAAAAAAAAAGTTTTTTTGTTTATGTTATACAATTTTGTAAATGAATACGTTTTTTCCTGCACTGATGAGCACTGATGAGACTGCACTGACAGGCACTGATGAGGAGGCACTGATGGGGTGGCACTGATAGGCAGCACTGATAGGTGGCACTGATATGCGGCACTGATAGGTAGCACTGATATGCGGCACTGATAGGTAGCACGGATATGCAGCATTGGTGGGCACTGATAGGCGGCACTGCTGGGCACTGATAGGCGGCATTGATGGACACTGATAGGTGGCACTGATGAGCACTGATAGGTGGCACTGACGGGCACTAATGGGCACTGATAGGCGGCACTGGTGGGCACTGATGGGCACTGATGGGTGGCACTGACGGGCGGCACTGATGGGCACTAATGGGCACTGATAGGCAGCACTGGTGGGCAATAATGGGCACTGGTGGGCGACACTAAAGGATGGCAATGATGGGCACTTGTGGGCAGCACTGATAGGGAGGACACTGGTGGGCATCACTGATGGGGAGGGCAATGGGGGGCTCCCTGAGCCCTGATTGCCATCCCTGGTGGCCATAGTGGGCATCCCTGGGGTCATAGTGGGCATCCCTGGGGTCATAGTGGGCATCCCTGGTGGATCTAGTGGCATCCCCCCCCCCGAGGGTCTGCACTGGTAATCAATGATCTGATTACCAGTGCCGACCCCCCCCCCCTGTCAGGGGAGCCGCCGATCGGCGCTCCTTTGCTCATGCCTGTCAGGCACGAACTAAGGAAAGCCGATCAACGGCTGTTCCTATTTACTATGTGACCAGCCGTGATTGGACACGGCTGATCACATGGTAAAGAGCCTCCGTCAGAGGCTCTTTACCGAGATCGGAGACGCAGGGTGTCAGACTGACACCTCGCATCACCGATCGCCGCTCTGCGCGCCCCCGGGGGGCGCCCAGAGCTGTGTTATCCTGCCGCCGTCATATGACGTCCGGTCAGGATAACACAACCACATTCCCGCCGTCATTTTGTAATAGGGCGGGCGGGAAGTGGTTAATGTCTAAACCGCTGGCAACAAAAGTTAGTACACCCCTAAGTGTAAAAAGTCCAAATTGGGCCCAATTAGCCATTTCCCCTCCTCCGGTGTCATGTGACTCATTCGTGTTACAAGGTCTCAGGTGTGAATGGGGAGCAGGTGTGTTAAATTTGGTGTTATCGCTCTCACTCTCTCATACTGGTCACTGGAAATTCACCATGGCACCTCATGGCAAAGAACTCTCTGAGGATCTGAAAAAAATAATTTTTGCTCTACATAAAGATGGCCTAGGCTATAAGAAGATTGCCAAGACCCTGAAACTGAGCTGCAGCACTTTGGTCAAGACCATACAGTGGTTTAACAGGACAGGTTCCACTCAGAACAGGCCTCGCCATGGTCGACCAAAGAAGTTGAGTGCACGTGCTCAGACGTATGAGTGCTGCCAGCATTTCTGCAGAGGTTGAAGGGGTGGGGGGTCAGCCTGTCAGTGCTCAGACCATACGCCGCACACTGCATCAAATTGGTCTGCATGGCTGTCGTCCCAGAAGGAAGCCTCTTCTAAAGATGATGCACAAGAAAGCCTGCAAACAGTTTGCTGAAGACAAGTAGACTAAGGAGCAGTGGCGGCCCGTGCATAGCGGGCGCCAGGGCGCCGCCCCCCTACCCCTAAAAAAAAGAAAAAAAAAATGACAAATAAAGTTTTACAAAAAAAAAATTAGGTTCGCCGGCCTTTGTAATGGAAGTGGTGGCTAGGGGGGGGGGTGGGGTTACGTCCCAGAAGAGGCGCCGATCGGCAGCCTTCTGGGGGCGTAACCCGATCGCAAGTCCTTGCGATTGGACACCCCCACTTTCGGATATCCTGGCTGTGATTGGTCCAGTCTCCAGCTTGGACCAATCATCATCCAGGACATCCGATCCCTGACGTCACAATGGGGGCGGTGCCGGTGAGTGAGTCAGTCACTCACCGTCACCGCCGCTCGGAGGACAAGGGAGAAGCCGCTCTCCTTCCCGCCGCCGCCGCCGCAGAGAGGACGGACTGGATCGAGGAGGGAAGAACCCGCCACCGCCGCCGCCGCCAGGTAAGTGCATTAAATTGAAGGGAGCACGCACGCTGCACTCTGCATTGATTGGGGGACAATGCTGTGGGCACTCTGCATTTATTGGGGTACATTGCTGTGGCACTCTGCATTTATTGGGGTACAATGTTGTGGGCACTCTGCATTGATTGGGGGACAATGCTGTGGGCACTCTGCATTTATTGGGGGACAATGCTGTGGGCACTCTGCATTTATTGGGGTACAATGCTGTGGGCACTCTGCATTTATTGGGGTACAATGCTGTGGCGCTCTGCATTTATTGGGGGACAATGCTGTGGCACTCTGCAATCATTGGGGTACAATGCTGTGGGCACTCTGCATTTATTGGGGTACAATGCTGTGGCGCTCTGCAATCATTGGGGTACAATGCTGTGGCACTCTGCAATCATTGGGGTACAATTCTGTGGCACTCTGCAATCATTGGGGTACAATTCTGTGGTGCTCTGCATTTATTGGGGTACAATGCTGAGGCGCTCTGTATTTATTGGGGTACAATGCTGTGGCGCTCTGCATTTATTATGGTACAATGCTGTGGGCACTCTGCATTTATTGGGGTACAATGCTGTGGGCACTCTGCAATCATTGGGGTACAATGCTGTGGGCACTCTGCATTTATTGGGGTACAATGCTGTGGGCACTCTGCAATCATTGGGGTACAATGCTGTGGCACTCTGCAATCATTGGGGTACAATTCCGTGGCACTCTGCAATCATTGGGGTACAATGCTGTGGCACTCTGCAATCATTGGGGTACAATTCTGTGGCACTCTGTAATCATTGGGGTACAATTCTGTGGCACTCTGCAATTATTGGGGTACAATTAATGCTGTGGGCACTCTGCAATCATTGGGGTACAATGCTGTGGGCACTCTGCATTTATTGGGGTACAATGCTGTGGGCACTCTGCAATCATTGGGGTACAATTCTGTGGCACTCTGCAATCATTGGGGTACAACGCTGTGGCACTCTGCAATCATTGGGGGACAATGCTGTGGGCACTCTGGAATCATTGGGGACAATGCTGTGGCGCTCTGCAGTGATTGGGGACAATGCTGTGGCGCTCTGAATTGAAAGGGGCATGCACGCTGAACTCTGCATTGTGGGGGCACAGTACAGTGTTCATTGCATTGAAGGGGGCACAGCACAGTGTTCATTTCATTGAAGGGGGCACAGCTTCAAAGTCACGCAATTTTTTTACTGCGTTTTTTGGCGTGAAGCAATACCTATTACATTTTTCTTTTTGCGCCCCACCAAAAATTTTGAGCACCAGCCGCCACTGCTAAGGAGATGGATTACTGGAACCATGGCCTGTGGTTTGATGAGACCAAGATAAACTTATTTAGTTCAGATGGTGCCAAGCATGTGTGGCAGCAACCAGGTGAGGAGTACAAAGACAAGTGTGTCTTGCCTACAGTCAAGCATGGTGGTGGGAGTGTCATGGTCTGGGGCTGCATGAGTGCTGCTGGCACTGGGAAGCTACAGTTCATTGAGGGAACCATGAATGCCAACATGTACTGTGACATACTGAAGCAGAGCATGATCCCCTCCCTTCAGAGACTGGGCCGCAGGGCAGTATTCCAATATGATAACGACCCCAAACACACCTCCAAGATTACCACTGCCTTGCTAAAGATGGACTGGCCGAGCATCTGTGGGGCATCCTTAAAATGGAAGGTGGAGGAGCGCAAGGTCTCTAACATCCACCAGCGTCCTGATGATGTCATGGAGGAGTGGAAGCGGACTCCAGTGGCAACCTGTGAAGCTCTGGTGAACTCCATGCCCAAGAGGATTAAGGCAGTGCTGGAAAATAATGGTGGCCACACAAAATATTGACACTTTGGGCCCAATTTGGACATTGTCACTTAGGGGTGTACTCACTTTTGTTGCCAGCGGTTTAGACATTAATGGCTGTGTGTTGAGTTATTTTGAGGGGACAGCAAATTTACACTGTTATACAAGCTGTACACTCACTACATTGTAGGAAAGTGTATTAATATCTACAAAATGTGAGGGGTGTACTCACTTTTGTGAGATACTGTATATACATATTTTAACATTTTGCTAAGGCACAAAGCCGTCTTCCTGGTTTATATGCACATTTTTTATCCCTGATTAGTGTCCGGTGGCAACCATTGGACAGTATATATATATATATATATATATATATACCCTGTTTCCCTGAAAATAAGCCCTACCCCGAAAATAAGACCTAGCTTTAATTTTGGGGATGGCTGCAATATAAGCCCTACCCCGAAAATAAGCCCTAGCTAAAGTCGTTGTAAAAACATGCAATCCATTTTGTAAAAAGATTATATAATATGCAGTTTGTCTCCTTTTGTAACTTTATTGTGGAATCTACCTTATTTACAGTGCCGCTGGGTGCTCACATGACCTGCAGTAGATCTTCTGCTCTCCTCCCGATTGACGTCAGCGGCCCCTCACTCTGCAGTGCTCAAAGTTGGGAAGAAGAGTTCCGGTGGGTCATGTGAGCACCCAACGGTGCTGTAAATAAGGTATTTTCCACTATAAAAATACAAAAGGAGACACACTGCACATTCTATAATCTTTTTACAAAACTGATTTTGATCAAGGTTTATTTTTGGGATTACAGAATGTCCTAATGTTGACTCCTGAGCTGACAGGGAAGACAGGGGACACAGGACATTTTTTAAAAACATTTTATTGTTTTATTCCAGGTTTTTTAGAACAAAGAGAGGGGGTAAATGACACAGTACACTGTGCTGCCTATCATGCCCTAAAGGATCAGGATTTTTTTTTTTTGTTAGGGTTTCAACCACTTTAGGAGCGTCATGATGACATGACTGTTTTTGAATAAATGTAAATTATTGTACGTACCGTAAATAAATAAGACACCCCCTGAAAATAAGCCCTAGTGTGTTTTTTGTAGCAAAAATTAATATAAGACCCGGTCTTATTTTCAGGGAAACACGGTATATATATATATATACGGTATATGTTATTTTCGGGGTAGGGCTTATTTTCAGGGAAACAGGGTATATATATATATATTTACAGTAAAACCTTGGATTGCGAGCATAATTGGTTCCGGAAACATGCTTGTAATCCAAAGCACTCTTATATCAAAGCAAATTTCCCCATAAGAAATAATGGAAACTCAGATGATTCGTTCCACAACCGTTTATTCATAAATCCTTCAGTTTATAGTCCATATAAAAAGATTATAGCATTGCGATAGGTTGTGTAACCATAAAATGTCCATCCACAAATAGCCGCTTCCACAAGGGGATTAGGAGTAAAATCCAGCAGGAGCTACAGAGTATCAAAGAGAAGAGAGGCGCCTCTAAGTGTAGCAATATGGGTCCATTTAATGAAGGTACAACATTTAGCAACTCACATGGTTGATGAATAAAACAGGCACATCTAAGTATGCAGGCATCCGGGGTAAAGCTGTCCACATAGACTAGTCTGTAATCCTGACCGGGAAGACCACCCTGGAGTAAAGCGATCTGATAGCGAGGGTCAGCATGGAAGGGATGACGTAGATGGCGGTGCGGAGGATGGTCTATGTAGACAGCTTTATCCCTGATGCCTGCATCCTTAGATGTGCCTGTTCCAATCATCAACCATGTGAGTTGCTAAATGTTGTACCTTCATTAAATGTAACCATATTGCTACACTTAGAGGGGCCTCTCTTCTCTTTTATACTCAGCTGTGACTTGAGGCTACTTGTATATCAAGACATCGCTTGTATATCAAGTCAAAATTTATTGGAAAATTTTGCTTGTCTTGCAAAGCGCTCTTAAACCAAGTTACTCTCAAACCAAGGTTTTACTGTATACATATATATATATATACATGCACGTATATGTGTATATATATATATATATATATATATATATATATACATACATACACGGTATATGTATATATATATATATATATACACACTGTATATATATATATACCATATATATATATATATATATATATATATATATATATATATATATATATCTTTTTCTTTTTTTAATACTGTAATTGTATTTTGCAAATATTAGCATTTTTAAGCTTTTAAAAAATGATAAAAATAAGGCAGATAATGTACCAAATAAAAAACGAAATAAACATTGATAATAATTATTAATTTAGGTATGCAAATTGATATATATAGTCAAGCCAATGAATGCACACTAATGCTGCTAAATTTGTCCTGAGCAAATAGACTTCAATTCCCACCGTTTATCAAACAGTTAAACACAGTCAGTCAATAAGTAAGAAGGTAGAGACAGGTTCTCGATTTGTGAAATATTTTGTAATTGTAAAATGGAGAATAACATTAACAGTTACATTTCATGAACATTTAATAAATACAAATAATATTGATAAAAAAAAAAAAAAAAAACATTTCCAACCATTACAGTTCCCCTTTAAAGGATCATCAGGCAATTTAAAAAGGCACAAGGAAAATAATACGAGGAAGGAATTACATATCCTGATCAAGCCAGAGATTTGTCTGATATGATTAGATCAATAATAACAGATTATTTTGTCAGATGAGGAAGCAGTTGTGACGCAGATGATTATTGACACAGACAGCAATGAAAACAATATCAGAAGATATGAAGACCTTTCCGTCAGCCGTGACCAATGACAGCGATGATCACAAACAAGACCAGAGCGAAGATCTGAAATGTAATTATTCCCAGCTTGATGTTTATGGCGGATACGTCCCATTGCTTCTGTTGTTGAGTCTTCAATTCTCCGTGTTTTGTTTCCTGCGAGTTCTAAATTCTGAAGTGCGTCCCATGTCAGCTTGTCGATCAATGATAATTATGGCCTAATGAACATGAAACCATACTGAGATCCATGGAGGAGCCAGGGAATAGATCAATCGTTATTACTGGGATTGAAAAATAATATGTCACTGGTCAGGGTTGCTTGATCATTATGATCCCCATAGATAGATAGGTTGTAGATGAGATGGATAGATAGATTAAATAGAATAGATAGATTAGATTAGATAGATAGATAGATAGATAGATAGATAGATAGATAGATAGATAGATAGATAGATAGATAGATAGATAGATAGATAGATAGATAGATAGATAGATAGATAGATAGATAGATAGATAGATAGATAGATAGATAGATAGATAGATAGATAGATAGACAGGTAGACAGGTAGATAGACAGATAGACAGATAGACAGATAGATCGATAGATAGATAGATAGATAGACAGACAGACAGACAGACAGACAGACAGACAGACAGACAGTAAGGGATGGAGGAGCTCAGCTATGAGGATCGATGACATAGATTACGGTTATTTTAACCACTTACCGCAAAGTGACGTAGGGCTACGTCGGTAAACTTTACGGGGTTATACCAGGGTGATGCCTCTAGCTAGAGGCATCATCCCGGTACCGTGGTTTAGAGCTGGCGGTCGGCTTTCCGTCGGTAACCACCGATGCGGCTCGGGAGCAGCTCAATAGTTACCCGGGTGAGCAGGAGGGGATGCCCCCTTCCGCCGCCTTCCGCGGCTTTGCCTGGGCTTCCCGTCCCACGGGAGACCCGAGCAACCAGCCGGCGCGTCCGCCGGCTGGATGGAGTCCCGATCAAATCCAGAAGTGGCTTCGATCAGGTCTCCGATGAAGTAACCCGGAGGCGGCGTCCATGATGTCAGGTCCGGGTTACTCTGCTGCAAAAGGCGGCAGATTTAAAAAAACAAGTGTATTCAAAAATGCAGTTTTTGGCGTTTTTAATACATTGAAGTGTAGTGGAGGGGTTTGGGGTCTTTTAGACCCTCGATCCCTCCATAAAGAGTACCTGTCACTGCATATTGGTGTCACAAGGGATGTTTACATTGCTTGTGACAGCAATAAAAGTGATCAGATTTTTATTTTTTTTTTTAAACCTGTGATAAAGTAAAAAAAAAAAAAAAATAAATAGGAAAAAAATAAAAATAAATTTTAGCCGCCCCCGTCACCGTTAGCTCTCGCATGAAAGAAAACGTATATTGAAGTCGAGCCGCAAATGAAATCGCTGTTCAAACTACACATGTGAGGTATCGCCGCGATCGCCAGAGCGTGAGCAATAGTTTAAAAAAAAAGAGCTACACTCTAACTCTAAACTGGTAACCGTTAAAAAATTGTAAAGCGTCGCCTATTGAGATTTCTATTGACCATAGTTTGTCGCCTCAATTTGAGGTTAGAGGAAAGGAGATAACCTTAGATTTAATATTAGAGCAGTAAAAATGCGGAACTCCCTACCCCAAAAAGTGGAACTAGCTAAGAGTTTTAGATGTCTTCCTCAGGAAGCAGAATATACACTATATTACCAAAAGTATTGGGACGCCTGCCTTTACACGCACATGAACTTTAATGGCATGTGTCTACGGGAATGTTTGACCATTCTTCCAGAAGTGCATTTGTGAGGTCAGGCACTGATATTGGAGAGAAGGCCCGGCTCACAGTCACCATTCTAATTCATCCCAAAGGTGTTCTATTGGGTTGAGGTCAGGCCAGTCAAGTTTCTCCACCCCAAACTCACTCATCCATGTCTTTATGGACCTTGCTTCACGCACTGGTGTGCAATCATGTTGGAACAGGAAGGGGCTATCCCCAAACTGTTCCCACAAAATTGTCCAAAATGTCTTGGCATGCTGACACCTTGAGAGTTTCATTCACTGGAAATAAGGGGCCAAGCCCAACCCCTTAAAAACAACCCCACACCATAATTCCCCCTCCACCAAATGACTTGGACCAGTGCACAAAGCAAGGTCTATAAAGACATGGAGCGAGTTTAGGGTGGAGGGACTGGACTGGTCCTGACCTCAACCCGATAGAACTCCTTTGGGCTGAATTAGAGTTGACTGCGAGCCAGGCCTTCTCTTTATCATCAGTGCCTGACCTCACAAATGCGCTTCTGGAAGAATGGTCAAACAATCCCATGGACACACTCCTAAACCTTGTGGACAGCCTTCCTAGAGGAGTTGAAGCTGTTATAGCTGCAAAGGGTGGGCCAACTCAATATTGAACCCTACGGACTAAGACTGAGGTGCCATTAAAGTTCCTATGCGTGTAGGGCAGGCGTCCCAATACTTTTGGTAATACAGTGTACATGGCAATAGGTATTATTAGAGAATATAAATAGGTTGGCCTTGATGCACCCGGGTCTTTTTTCAGCCTTATAAACAATGTCACTATGTATTACAATGTGATTATGCAATACTTTGTAAACTTCATCTTCGACACTGTGCCTGATTTACTGAACATGGCTGACATTTGAAGAAATGACGGTGCACAGTGGTAAAAAATCACATCCAAAGGAAGATCCCACAGTCCTTTGCTCGGTCATACCTACAGCGGCGCTGCGTCCTTTTGTTGTGTAATGCAGCCGTCGTAAATTATGAATCTCAGGAAAGGCCGGATGACATTTTGAAAGTTCATGGGACGTTTCTCCTTCTAGATGGGGAAAGCTGGTCTCCAGCACTCAGGGTCCGTTATCTGATTCCCGCTTGTATGCCGCCAGGGAGGGATGGGGCTCCGAGGGCCCTATTAATATTTAATCATCTCTGTCTTCTACATTGTTCTGCTCTCATCTATCTGTGTTTTCTTCTGGATCTTCTGGAGAGAGGAAACCTGAGATAGACAATGGATGGCAAATGCAGAGCATGGAAAGCAGGCACCTCACTTATCGGCACGACAGCCTGGCATGGGGGGTCGAAGTACAAATCCTGAGCCAGTTGTTGTCAGGGATTTCCTGGATTTGCATTGTCACTGGATGCAGAGGCTGTAGGACAAGTTAAAGATATAAAAGACACCAATAATGCAGCTCTGTATTCACTAATACCGGGGTCCTCAATAGGCGGACTCTGGGCCGCATCCGGACCCAGATGCGCCTAAATCTGGACCGCAGCAGCTGTCCCCCCCCCCCTGCATGCACCCACCCGCCCCTGCCGCTGTTGAAGTCAAAGCAGCAGTGGCGTACCAACGGGGGTGCGGGGGGCGGCCCACCCCAGGTGCCACGCACTGGGGGGTTGGGGTCAGCCGGTATCCTGCCTGGTGTCCTGTCATCGCATCTCAGTGTGAAGGCAGCTCCTTCAGTCCGTGCTGCTCGCGGGGGGGGGGGGGGGGCGGAGCCTCGTCAGGAAGAGGGTGAGTGCCCGACTGTGTGTGCTGTATAGGAGGTGGATGGGGCAGCTGCATATGGAGGAATCGATCTTTACCTATTCCTCCTGCAGCCGCTGAATGCCTGATTCTCCTCTTCTCCCTTCTGCAGGCATTCAGCGGCTGCAGGAGGAATAGGGAAAGATCGATTCCTCCATATGCAGCTGCCCCATCCCCCTCCTATGCAACTTCCTTTGCTGGCTCCCAGTGCTCTTAACCCCCCCAGTGATCTTAACCCCCCTCAGTGCTCTTAACCCCCCCTCCCAGTGCTCTTAACCCCCCATTGCTCTTAACCCCCCATTGCTCTTAACCCCCCCTCAGTGCTCTTAAACCTCCCTCAGTGCTCTTAACCCCCCCCCCCCAGTGCTCTTAGCTCCCCCCAGTGCTCTTTAGCCCCCCCATGCTCTTTAGCCCCCCTGGTGCTCTTCAGCTCCCCACAGTGCTTTTCATCTCCCCCCTATGCTCTCTGGCTATGATATGGGGGGGGGGCTATGATGCGAGAGGGGGCTATGATATGGGGGAGCTGTGATATTGGGGGCTATGATATGAGGGGGCTGTGATATGAAGGGTTTGTGTTGTGAGGTGAAGGGCTGTGATGTCAGGCGAGGGTGAGCTATGATGTGGGGGGTTGTGATTGCAAGGGGGGCTGTGATGTAAGCGGGTCGCTAATGTTGGGGGCTCTAATGTGAAAGGGGGTTGTGATGTAAGGGGGGCTGTGATAGGAAAAGGGGGACTGAGGACATTCATTTAAAGGGGGCTGTGACGTGAAAGACCTGAGTCATAGCAGAAAAATTAGATTCGGACCTCTGCAGAAAGAAAATGTTACCAACTGGACCTCCTTGAATTTTAATTGAGTACCCCTGCACTAATACATCATTACAGGGTCTATTTATAAATAAAATTCATTAGCTTCATCAAGTGGCCATAACGTGTTATTTTACTGAAATACCTCATTATGGCCACTAGATGGAGCTGATGATCATGGGAAATGAATCTATTGGAATTGATTTACCAAAGGCAAATTGGCAGTTCACTCTGCAAGTGAAAATTCCCTCCTCATCCCAAATAATCCCCATAATGTGCCTGTTTATTTGCTATGACCCTCAGCCCCATCTAGGGGCCATAATGTGATATTTTCCTGAAATACCTCAGTTAGGAAAATACCACATTATGGCCACTAGAGAGAGCTAATGATCATGAGAAATAAACCTATAAGGCAAATAGACTCTTCACTTTGCAAGGGAAGTTTCCTTAGAGCTTAGTAAAGGAGGTGAAGTCTGCTGACTTCCATCATCCAATCAGGCACATGAAAAAATGCATTTCTTCCAGTGAGGTCAGGCACTGATGTTGAATGTGTAGGCCTGGCTCAGAGTCTCCACTCTAATTCATCCCAAAGGTTCTATTGGGTTGAGGTCAGGACTCTGTGCAGGCCAGTCAAGTTTCTCCACCCCAAACTCGCTCATCCATGTCTTTATGGACCTTGCTTTGTGCACTGGTGTGCAGTCATGTTGGAACAGGAAGGGGCCATCCCCAAACGGTTCCCACAAAGGTGGGAGCATGAAATTGTCCAAAATGTCTTGGTATGCTGACGCCTTAGGAGTTCCCTTCACTGGAACTAAGGGGCCAAGACCAACCCCTGAAATACAACCCCCACACCATAATCCCCCCTCCACCAAATGATTTGGACCAGTGCACATAGCAAGGTCCATAAAGACATAGATGAGCGAGTTTGGAGTGGAGGAACTTGACTGTCCTGCACAGAGTCCTGACCTCAACCCAATAGAACACCTTTGGGATTAATTAGAACGTAGACTGCGATCCAGGCCTTCTCATCCAACATCAGTGCCTGACCTCCCAAATGCGCTTCTCGAAGAATGGTCAAACATTCCCATAGACACTCCTAAACCTTGTGGACGGCCTTCCCAGAATAGTTGAAGCTGTTAGAGCTGCAAAGGGTGGGCCAACTCAATATTGAACCCTACGGACTAAGACTGGCCGTACATTATTCAATTTTCTTGTACAATTTTCCTTTAGATTTACCAAAACCATATAATAGGAGGTCAAACCTAAACACTTTCAATTTGTATGCAGTCAGGCAGGCCCTTGCGCTACAAAGTTGAAGGTAAATCTAAAGAAAATTGAACAAGAAAATTGTATGGTGTATGGCCAGCTTTAGACTGGGATGCCATTAAAGTTCATGTGTGTGTAAAGGCAGGGGTTCCAATACTTTTGACAAAATGGTGTATAAGCCATTGGATCAGCATGACAACCAGGCACCTCTTGGGGAAGTTTAAAAAAAAAAAACGTTTTGATTTGTCTGAATGATATGAAGTGTAAATTCCCCTTTAGTACATTGATATAGATAAAGTAAAGAGGTATAAAACTGACAAACCATTTATAAAACAATGGAGATGATCCTTCCTGTGACCCTATAGTCCTTGCTGTAGCTGCAAAAATTGTGAAAGTCAGATCAAAGCTGCTTAAAGAAAAAAAAAAAAAAAAAAAAAAAAACACGGATAAAATTCTTATTTGTCCTTATACTTCCAAGGACGCAGAAGTTAAAATATTGTCTCCAAATGTGTACAGACTGAACGCACAACAAAGCTAAAGGACATAAATGAGTAATAATAATTATAATAATAATAATATAATAATATATATATATATATATAGTGCCTTGCGAAAGTATTCGGCCCCCTTGAACTTTGTGACCTTTTGCCACATTTCAGGCTTCAAACATAAAGATATTAAACTGTAATTTTTTGTGAAGAATCAACAACAAGTGGGACACAATCATGAAGTGGAACGAAATTTATTGGATATTTCAAACTTTGTTAACAAATAAAAAAACTGAAAAATTGGGCGTGCAAAATTATTCAGCCCCTTTTCTTTCAGTGCAGCAAACTCTCTCCAGAAGTTTAGTGAGGATCTCTGAATGATCCAATGTTGACCTAAATGACTAATGATGATAAATAGAATCCACCTGTGTGTAATCAAGTCTCCGTATAAATGTACCTGCACTGTGATAGTCTCAGAGGTCCATTTAAAGTGCAGAGAGCATCATGAAGAACAAGGAACACGCCAGGCAGGTCCGAGATACTGTTGTGGAGAAGTTTAAAGTCGGATTTGGATACAAAAAGATTTCCCAAGCTTTAAACATCCCAAGGAGCACTGTGCAAGCCATAATATTGAAATGGAAGGAGTATCAGACCACTGCAAATCTACGAAGACCTGGCCGTCCCTCTAAACTTTCAGCTCATACAAGGAGAAGACTGATCAGAGATGCAGCCAAGAGGCCCATGATCACTCTGGATGAACTGCAGAGATCTACAGCTGAGGTGGGAGACTCTGTCCATAGGACAACAATCAGTCGTATACTGCACAAATCTGCCCTTTATGGAAGAGTGGCAAGAAGAAAGCCATTTCTTAAAGAAATCCATAAAAAGTGTTGTTTAAAGTTTGCCACAAGCCACCTGGGAGACACCAAACATGTGGAAGAAGGTGCTCTGGTCAAATGAAACCAAAATCAAACTTTTTGGCAACAATGCAAAACGTTATGTTTGGCGTAAAAGCAGCACAGCTCATCACCCTGAACACACCATCCCCACTGTCAAACATGGTGGTGGCAGCATCATGGTTTGGGCCTGCTTTTCTTCAGCAGGGACAGGGAAGATGGTTAAAATTGATGGGAAGATGGATGGAGCCAAATACAGGACCATTCTGGAAGAAAACCTGATGGAGTCTGCAAAAGACCTGAGACTGGGACGGAGATTTGTCTTCCAACAAGACAATGATCCAAAACATAAAGCAAAATCTACAATGGAATGGTTCACAAATAAACATATCCAGGTGTTAGAATGGCAGAGTCAAAGTCCAGACCTGAATCCAATCGAGAATCTGTGGAAAGAACTGAAAACTGCTGAACACAAACGCTCTCCATCCAACCTCACTGAGCTCAAGCTGTTTTGCAAGGAGGAATGGGCAAAAATTTCAGTCTCTTGATGTGCAAAACTGATAGAGACATACCCCAAGCGACTTACAGCTGTAATCGCAGCAAAAGGTGGCGCTACAAAGTATTAACCTAAGGGGGCTGAATAATTTTGCACGCCCAATTTTTCAGTTTTTTTATTTGTTAATAAAGTTTGAAATATCCAATAAATTTCCTTCCACTTCATGATTGTGTCCCACTTGTTGATTCTTCACAAAAAATTACAGTTTTATATCTTTATGTTTGAAGCCTGAAATGTGGCAAAAGGTCGAAAAGTTAAAGGGGCCGAATACTTTCGCAAGGCACTGTGTGTATATATATATATACAGTATATAGATAGTAACAGTACAGTATATAGATAGTAATAACCACAACAATGTTAATGATAAATAATGTAGGTATAATAATAAAAACCCCAATAATAATTAGTAATATCATAATAGTATTCTCATTCCCTCTCTCTCTCTTGCGACGACACCATTCAGAAAACACTCTCTCAATGGATGCAAAGCGTTCTCTGATTGGACAAGTTTGAGATTGTGAATGTCACCTCATCCTATCAGACAATGTTTTGCATTCGCAGAGGCAATGAAGGTAATGGTCGTGGGACTTTGAGTGAGGTCAGTCCCTGTACAGTACTAGGTATATAAAAAAAAAAAAAGTCATGGAATAATCAATAATTTATTAAATGTATCATAATTGACATAAAGAATATAAAATACAGATAAGGATAATAAAGGCGCTTTTCCACTGCGTGGAACTGAACGGTTTGGCTCGCTTTTGCGCTTTTCCACTGCATGGTACCACATGGTACGGTGTTGGAACGGTTCGGTACGGTACAGCGGTGCTTTTCCACTACATGGAACCGAACGGTACGGCTCACTTAAACAGTACCACCGCGGTTGTGGTTCCAAGAGGGCCGTACCGATACCATATCCCACAATCCTTTGCATGCAGCCTTGACTGTTTGTCACTACTAGCCACTGATTGGTCAGAGAATCGTTGTTATTCCACCCACTTACTACTTTAGTGGAAAAGCAAACCGTACCGAACCGTTCCAACACCGTACCATGCGGTACCATGCAGTGGAAAAACAAACCGAGCCAAGCAGGGCCGAGTGGAGCCGAGCCGGTATTTGCAGTGGAAAAGTGCCATAAATATTGACATAAACAGAGGGAGAACAAGACATAGGGTAAATAAGTACATATAAATACATTTCATAATGATAAATAACTGTATCATAACTATAGTATATCATAAACGTGTAGTCCGTCTCCAAATGATCTATCTGCTATTTGTAGGCTCTACGCGTTTCGTGGCTCGTAGTCCATTTATCAGGAGCTATTTCAAATCAATATCTGTAAATATAAGCCAGTGTCACAGGGTCAGAGTAACGAAAACTCATGTAAACAACAGGAATATGACAAATCACTCCAAGTATATAAAAAAAAAAAGGGGAGGGAGGGGGCAGGAAAAGTATACATTGAAAGTAGCAGTGACCAGTGTTTTCAAAAAAGACACTTAGAGGTCCACTTTTAGGACAAACTCTCCATAAGTATTCAGGGGTATCCAAATTCAATCAAGGTATATATACACAGAAGGAACCCCTATATTTCTCCCCAAAGAAAAATGAGTGTCATTTAGTCTCTTTAGGCAATGTTTTGCATTCATTAGAACAATGCAAAATGTTCTCTTAATGGTGACTGTGCCAACCAAGCAAGCTCCCGTGTTCACAATGCAGCAGGGCAGCTGCTCAGCACAGAACCCGGAAGCCAGTGGAGATCACGAGAATACCGTTGTAGTAGCAAAGCCTACTACAGTGATTTCCAACATCTTCAGGGATCCCACAGGTAGCTGTGGACCAATGTGACTATGTAAAAATAGCAATCCCTAAACTTCAGCTTTAAAGGGTTTGTAAACCCTTACATATACCCAGTGAAGTGACTTGCCTCAGGTAATACACTGAGATGAATCAAATCCTGCTACAAAAGTTGTACCTGTTTATCTGCAGTCTTCTCTTCTCTACAGCAGTTCATAGTATACAGCGTTTCTGAGCTTCAGAAGGCAGGGGTGGGGGCGGGAGGGTCTGATATCACACACTGCACAACATAGATGTCAGGGTCAGGGGTCAAGCTCCGAGACCAGTAGCTATAGCAGTAGAGAGGCTCCCACCAACCAGCAGGATAGGTATACAAGCAGGTCACCCTGGCGGATGAGGCGGGCTAACCCGAGGTGCGGGCTCTAAGTACTAATCGTATTGTATTGACTTAGCCAGTCATGCCATACACCACACCCCAGAAAGTATATGGTAACAGTAAAAAGTGGAAACATGGGGCTTTTTCGGTGTTGGCTACCCTATTCAGCAAAAGAATACTACACAAATCTTAAAAACGCTAATTTATTAATATCCAAAATTATAAAAATGCATTGCTCATATCAATAAAAGTAGATAGAGTTACTATACAGTGGTGTATACATATATTGGACACAACAATTCATAAAAAGAGTCACCCCTTTCACATACAATATGAAGAAGCTCAATTTCTCCCACAAATTTACTGTGTGTACACTGTACCAATGTGCATGTAAGAGGATAGAGCTTACTACCGACACGTTTTGCCTGTATGGCTTCCTCAGGGGTATTGAATAGAGAGGGTTGAATTGGGTAAAGAAAAGTAAGCTGCCATCTCAGAGGGAATTAAAAATGTTCACCTTGATCCAGACTGATCTGCCTATATTTCATTGGTGAGGGATCATACACGAGGGATAGGAGGGTGCAACAAAATAAATCCACACTCAAGGTAGAAGGAGGAGAAAGAGGTGGCCCACCCCAAAAGGGCATTTAACCCAGGCACAAAGGGAGGGTTATGTAGGTGTCTTAGAATATCTTTGGATATTTGTACCAGAAAGATTCCAGTTTCTCCAAAATCCAGGCCAAGATGTAAAAACTGCACTGTACTCCGAATGGCAATGTAGTCCACAACATATCTTATCCTACTCAGATCGGGAATGCATCAGGTCCATCCCTACATGACAAGCAGGTCTAAGCACTAACCGGCATTCACCAGAGCTCCTGATGGTGGAGATGGGTTTTGCTGCATGTTGGTACCAGGTCATGTTCCTCAGGATCACCCCACCAAGAGGTGAGCAAGCCGGAGTCCAGTTACAGATATAGGAGGTAGGGGTGAAGCAGCAGTAAACAAATCAAAGGTTGATAACAAGTAGTTACAGGTTGGGATCAAGCAGACGTGTAGTCGGGGAACAATTCAAAGGTTGGTAACAAGTTGTAGCAAAGATACAAACAGCAGCAGGAGTGACAAGAGCAACATATTGACTCGAGAAAGCACAATAATCTGGCAAACAGGAAGTGCAGAGGCATGACTAATATAGGAAGTTCATGGGTGCAGCAAAGGGTTCAAGGTTCAAGAGAAACAAGGTTCAAGGCAGGATCATTCAAGGAATTGTCCAGGGAGCGGTCCAGCATCTCAGGTGGCTTAGCGAGTTACTGCCTGACACAGCAGAGGTCCTGAGCTTAGGTTCAGGCCCTGACAATAGAACAGTGAGCTCAGTGTAATCTGAGACCTGAGTTGAGGGAATGGGCATCCTTCCTCCTACACAGTCTCATAGGGAAACATGCACAACTGGGGCTGTCAATCACTTGCTGTTTGCTAAGGGGGCTGGGGCCGCACCTGTCAGAAGTGACTCAAGCAAAGGAATCAGAGAAAAGCTAGAAATCACACTGGACGCATTAAATAGGGGCACACACACATATACAGTGACCTCTGTCTCCAGTGGCCCTTGTGACTCAAACACCCTCTGTTTCTCCAACAGCCCTGTTGACTCCAGTGACCTCTGTCTCCAACAACCTCAGTTTCCAATGACTTCTGTCTTCATTGACCTCTGTATGTCTAGTGACCTGTCTCCGATGAACTCTCTCTCCAGTGACTTCTGTATCTCCAGTGGTACTTTTGACTGCAGTGATTCCTGTGTCTCCAACAGCCCATATGATTCCAGCAACCCCTGTGTCTCCAGAGACCTCTATTCCCAGGGACCTCTATGCCTCCAGCAATCTGTCTTCAGCTGCCCTTGTGACTCCAGTGGCCCCATGTCTCCAGCAGCTCTTGCGACTCCAGCAACCCCTGTGTCTTCATTTGGTCCATTTGCCCTTGAAACTCCAGCAACCCCTGTGTCTTCAGCGACCTCTGCCTACAGTGATCTCAATGTATCCAGTGACCTCTGTCTCCAGTGGCCATTGTGACTCCACCACATTCTGTTTCTCCAACAGCCCTGTTGACTCTAATGACCTCTGTATCTCCAGCGACCTCTGTTTCCAATGACTTCTGTCTTCAGCGACTTCTGTGTCTCTAGTGACCTGTCTCCAGTGAACTCTCTCACAAGTGACTTTGTGTCTCCAGTAAACCCTATGTCTTCATTGGCCTCTGTGCCTCCACCACATTATTGTACCATTGGCTGTATACATTGTCATTATTGGCAGGAGATTCCTAAGACCTGAAAGTTATTACAAGGGTCCCTCCATGTTAAAAAAAAAAAAGATTGAGAAAGGCTGGTTCAAGAACATGACAAAAGAGACTGAACCTACGGGAAGCCACCCTTTTCTATTTTTATTACACAATCATTATGGCGCCATGACGTCTGGGACAGGTGGTAAGTGTTTGAGTTACATGGCTGAAGATGTGGATTATTCTCAAATCATGAATGCTGCAGTTTTCTAGGGGCATACCAAGAAATGTCCATGTAGGATGACCTTCACAGCAATTTTAGGAGAGCCTACACCCTGGATACTCTTCTATTTATTATCCTGACCCAAAAAGAGCTGGACATTCCAAATCACTTCACTCACAAGACCCCAACTCATTCAATATTCCTCCCACCTTCCTCTCTCTCACCAGGCCTGCTTGGTCTAAAGGAAGCCAAAACGACATTTAATTAAAAGCTGCGACCGCACACCATGCTAATCAACTCGTCTTGACGCGATAATCATCGTCTCAGAACAGGCTGAGCTGCATTCATCTCCCAGCAATTAGTATAACGAGAGACTTTACTTAAATTATTCCTGATGAGCCGGTCTCTTTCACTTTGTGTCCAGCGTCAGCCGGGTGGACACCTGCCAGCACCTTGTCATGACAAGTCGCTATCCAAAGCAAAAAGAGTCAATTCAGCAGAATCGACCGGCTCTGTCCATTGCTGACTCGTCAATTCCGCCTCTTCTAGAAGACATTATCTAAAAATAAGGATGCTGAATTATCGGGAACAGCTTGCATGTGTGAAGGATCACAGTCAGAGAATGACTTTTATAAAGTGTGCATGCTTACCAATGACTGCTCAAATGTCAACAAGCAATTCATAAATGCCCTCCGTGCCATATATTAAAAATACATTCAGGAAATTGATCTTCTTTCTCTTGTCAGGAGGACTAAAGCCTTATTCTGCATATTTTCTGTTTATTGTTTGGTAAAATATTGGAGATCTTTAGCTGATTTTTAAGTGGTATAAACCTCTGAAATGAAAAATGAACAAAGCATTGGATACACAGAGGTCACTGTAGGCAGAGGTCGCTGAAGATACAGGGGTTGCGAGGGCCACTGGAGTAACAGGGTTTCTGGAGTCACAAGGACTCCTAGAGACACAGGGGTTGCTGGTGTTGCAAGAACCACTGGAGACACAGAGGTTGCTGGAGTCCCAAGGGCTCCTGGATACACAAGGGTTTCTAGAGTAACAATGGTCACTGGAGACACAGCGGAAGCTGGAGTCGCAAGGGCTCCTGGAGACAAAAGGGTTTCTGGAGTGACAAGGGCCACTGGAGAATCAAGGGTTGCTAGAGTCACAAGGGCAGTTGAAGACACAGGGCCGCTGGAGACACAGGGGTGACTAGAGTCACAAGGGCTGCTGAAGACAGAGGTCACTGGAGACAGAGGTCGCTGCAGGCACAAAAGTCACTGGAGATAGGGGTCACTGGAGTCACAAGGGGATGTTGGAATCTCAAGGGCAACAAGAGGGATAGGGGTTACTGGAGTCACAAGAGCCTATGGAGACACAGGAGTCAATGAAGTAACAAGAGACACTGGAGACATAGGAGTCTCTGGAGTAACAAGGCCTGCTAGAAAAACAGAGGTCACTGGAGACACAGGGTTGCTGGAGTCACAAGGGCTGCTGGAGACAGAGGTTACTGGAGACAGAGGTTGCTGGAGAGAGAGGTCACTAGAGACAGAGGTCCCTGCAGACAGAATTTGCTGAAGTCACAAGGGTCACTGTAGACAGAGGTCACTGAAAACACTTTGGCCAATGTAGACAGGGGTCACTGGAGTCACAAGGGCTGCTAGGGACAGAGATCAATGAAGGCAGAGGTCACTGAATACACAAGGGCTGCTGGAGACAGGGGTCACTGTAGAGAAAGGTTGCTGGAGACATAAGGTTTGCTGGAGTCACAAGGGCTGCTGGAGACACAGAGGTCGCTGGAGTCGCAAGGGCTCCTGGAGACAAAGGGGTTTCTGGAGTGACAAGGGCCACTGGAGAATCAAGGGTTGCTAGAATCACAAGGGCAGTTAAAGACACGGGGCCACTGGAGTCATAAGGGTTGCTGGAGACACAGGGGTCACTAGAGTCACAAGGGCTGCTGGAGACAGAGGTCACCGGAGACAGAGGTCCCTGGAGGCACAGAAGTCACTGGAGATAGAGATCGCTGGAGACAAAGGGGTTGCTGGAATCTTAAGGGCAACTAGATAAATATGGGTTACTGGGGTCACAAGAGCCTATGGAGACACAGGGGTCAATGAAGTAACAAGAGACAATGGAGACATAGGGGTCTCTGGAGTAACAAAGGCAAAATGAAATCAAGGCGGCTAAAATAGAACACGAGAGATATATAGCGGAAGAGAGTAAAAAAAACCCCAAAAAATTCTTTAAGTATATAAACAGTAAGAAAGCGAGGCCAGAACACATTGGCCCACAAGCAGTCGTATCAGCAGGGAGAATCGATAGCTTAAAAAAACTATTAGATGGGCACCTTAAAGACCACAACATACAGGGGTATACAATGTACGGTTAACAGCAAACACGCATGCACATCATAGGTTGAACTGGATGGACGGATGTCTTTTTTCGATCTCACTAACTATGTAACTATGTAACAAGGGCTGCTAGAGAAACAGAGGTCACTGGAAACACAGGGGTTGCTGGAGTCACAATGGCTGCTGGAGACAGAGGTCACTGGAGACAGAGGTCACTGGAGACAGAGGTTGCTGGAGACAGAGGTCACTAGAGACAGAGGTCACTGTAGACAGAATTTTATGAAGTCACAAGGGTCACTGTAGAAAGAGGTCATTAAAAAAACACTTTGGCAAATGTAAACAGGGGTTGCTGGAGTCACAAGGGCTGCAGGGACAGAGGTCAATGGAGGCAGAGGTCACTGGATACACATGGGCTGCTGGAGACAGGGGTCACTGTAGAGAAAGATTGCTGGAGACATAAGGGTTGCTGGAGTCACAAGGGCTGCTGGAAACACAGGGGTCACTGAAGTCACAGGGGTGGCAGAAGTGCCAAAGGATGCTAGAGCCACAGGTAAGCAGAGAGTAGTGCCTCAGGAAGCTCAGCTCAAATGTAGCAACATGTTGCTTGAACACCAAGCAACATGTCACCTGGCTTTTAATGGTGTGCCTGTTAGCTGATACTGGCCTGGATCAAGTAGGAGGTGAGTGCGACTGTTGCAATATCTAACATCATGTTCCTAACTAATAAGGGGGGCACATTTTTGGTCTAAGAACATGAGTGAAAGAAGCTTCCCTATCTCTCAGGGGTCATTTAAAGTCCACTATACCTTTAAAAAACCACCAACAACCACTTTAATTTCACATTCCCTGTTCATTCCAAAGCATTTTACTAATGTCATAACATTTTGGCAAAATGTTCTTATTTTTGCCAGTATTCCCATGAAGCAGTTTTGCTCTTAACTACTGCAGGTAACAAATGCTGTGGGTGGAGCCTGGTGATCCAAGAGACATCCTGAATATTAGATTCTCAGTAAATAGTTTATGTATCACGGAGTATAACAAAACACTTGTTGAAATTATTTGTTTTACCGTTTTACTATCTGTAGGTTTGTTTGAAACCCAAATATAATTTTACAGCCAGGTTCCCCTGCCTTCAGTCACCCTACATATAGCAGCCATGGGGAACCTATTTATATTTATAATTTGGTAGCGTAGTAGCTGCCTATGGCACCTCATACCATTTTGTTTTTACAAAACCGCAGTTATCTAATAAACGTTACACCAGCTATATAGTTATGTTACTTTTTTACAATACATATTTGATTTTTAACTAAGAAATTTTCATGCCTTAATGGCTGTTTTCTTTATGCATTGCGCCATTTAAATTCCGAATAGCTGCTTCTAAATTGCTCCAAACACAAATATTGAAATTAGTGATGGAACAGCGCACTTTATGCTGATTTTTTATTCCCGCGCCGTTTTCCGGGGGAATTTTCTATGGCGCGCACTTACTTAAACTGACAATCTCTCCGCGAAGTCGTTTTAAATGGCGTCTTCTCAGTCACGGAGATGTGGTTTTAGTTTGGCTCAATAAAATGGAGGGCGGATTAAAGTCTCTGGACCGTTTTACTAATACGAAAATTTGCATTTATCAGAAACTGATAAAATTGAGCCATAAAAGAAGTTAATCCCGGCGATGTGTGCGAGGTACATTAACTCTTAGAGAGTGAGGAAACAGACGGCTCTTCCCGCCCCTTCCCTAACAGCGCGAATCCAGCTTTGTTTTATTTTTATTGACATTGTAACTTTTCTAGTCCAAATAATCTGCAAATTTAGAAAAAGTTTTATTATTCAGGTCTGTTGGACACTGACGTGTATGCAGACACCCTAACCTTAATCTACTTTACAATATTGATTGCTGTAGATTGCTGAAGTGGTAAAGGGAACCATTGACTATTTTTGGTTATCTAGGGCAGTGTTTCTCAACCTTTTTTCAGTCGAGGCACCCTTTAAAATTATGGACAATCTCAAGGCACACTTTAAAATTATGGACACTCTCAAGGCACCCTTTAAAATTATGGACAATCTCAAGGCACCCTCTAAAATGATGGACAATCTCAAGGCACCCTCTAAGTTTATGGACAACCTCAAAGCACCCTTTAAAATTATGGATAATCTCAAGGCACCCTCTAAAATTATGGATAATCTCAATGCACCCTCTAAAATTATGGACAATCTCAAGGCACCCTTTAAAATGATGGACAATCTCAAGGCACCCTTTAAAATTATGGACAATCTCAAGGCACCATCTAAAATTATGGACAATGTCAATGCACTCTCTAAAGTTTTGGACAATCTCAAGGCACCCTTTAAAATTATGGACAATCTCAAAGCACCCTTTAAAATTATGGACAATCTCAAGGCACCCTCTAAAATGATGGACAATCTCAAGGCACCCTCTAAGTTTATGGACAACCTCAAAGCACCCTTTAAAATTATGGATAATCTCAAGGCACCCTCTAAAATTATGGACAATCTCAAGGCACCCTCTAAAATTATGGACAATCTCAAGGCACACTTTAAAATTATGGACACTCTCAAGGCACCCTTTAAAATTATGGACAATCTCAAGGCACCCTCTAAAATGATGGACAATCTCAAGGCACCCTCTAAGTTTATGGACAACCTCAAAGCACCCTTTAAAATTATGGATAATCTCAAGGCACCCTCTAAAATTATGGATAATCTCAATGCACCCTCTAAAATTATGGACAATCTCAAGGCACCCTTTAAAATGATGGACAATCTCAAGGCACCCTTTAAAATTATGGACAATCTCAAGGCACCATCTAAAATTATGGACAATGTCAATGCACTCTCTAAAGTTTTGGACAATCTCAAGGCACCCTTTAAAATTATGGACAATCTCAAAGCACCCTTTAAAATTATGGACAATCTCAAGGCACCCTTTAAAATTATGGACAATCTCAAGGCACCCTTTAAAATTATGGACAATCTCAAGGCACTCTCTAAAATTATGGACAATCTCAAGGCACTCTCTAAAATTATGGACAATCTCAAGGCACTCTCTAAAATTATGGACAATCTCAAGGCACTCTCTAAAATTATGGACAATCTCAAGGCACCCTTTAAAATTATGGACAATCTCAAGGCACTCTCTAAAATTATGGACAATCTCAAGGCACCCTTTAAAATTATGGACAATCTCAAGGCACTCTCTAAAATTATGGACAATCTCAAGGCACTCTCTAAAATTATGGACAATCTCAAGGCACCCTTTAAAATTATGGACAATCTCAAGGCACTCTCTAAAATTATGGACAATCTCAAGTCACCATTTAAAATTATGGACAATCTCAAGACACCCTCTAAAATTATGGACAATCTCAAGGCACCCTCTAA
Source organism: Pelophylax lessonae (assembly GCF_965119305.1). Classification (NCBI taxonomy): domain Eukaryota; kingdom Metazoa; phylum Chordata; class Amphibia; order Anura; family Ranidae; genus Pelophylax; species Pelophylax lessonae. The sequence continues at coordinate 9,518,983 of NC_138774.1, forward strand.
AATTATGGACAATCTCAAGGCACCCTTTAAAATTACAGACAGTCTCAAGGCACCCCATTTGAAATGTAAAAAGCTATTCTAATAGTTTTACATAATGTGGCATCAACACATGAAGGACACCCAACATTAGAAGGTGATTTTTTCTTATAAAGCAAATACACTTTTGCACACTGGTACTGACTAGTATTCCTATGTTTCTCTTCTCCCTCAGTTTCCCTCCATTACTTTTCTTATGTGACCCCAGTGTTGACCGAGAGGGGCAGAGGAGGGTCAAATAAGGATGCTGTGCAGGCGTTCAATTCCCTTCTTATCAAAACTGATGACATCACTGGTTGTTAGGACGCCGCTCTCTGGAGGGTTGTAATGGTGCACAATGAAAACCTGTAGCTTTGTGTATCTAAAAGGCAGGCTTCATCCATCTTCTGGTTTGTATATATTTTTGGGAAATTTTTAGGCATTTTGCCAGGGCACCCCTAAAGGAATCTCAAGGCACCCCAGGGTGCCTGGGCACCCTGGTTGAAAAAGGCTGATCTAGGGGAAAGACCTTTTTTTTTTGTAGACCGAGTTATGCAATCTATTTTGCATAACCGCACTACGACTATTACAAGCTGACCCCAGAAATAATTTCTAAAATGTCAGCGCTGTAGTGAGGCACAGGCAGCAAAGAGGCACCATCAAAAGGACTAAAAGAGAGGGAGAGACAGCAAAGAGGTAGGTAAGTGTGCATAAAGTATTTAGGATTTATGCTTTATTTGGGTCTTTTTGTACAAAATAAGGGGAGGTCTTCTTTAAGTTGTATACAGACACTGAAATGGTTTAAAAATAAATAAATAGGTGCAACTCTAATGATAATAATAATGAGCACATTGATGAATGCTACTAATAATAGTAATAATAATAATAATAATAATAATAATAATAATAATAATAATAATAATAATAATAATAATAATAGTAATATATTTAAATAACATATTATACAAAATAAATAAAATACATAGAAACATTTAAAAACTGGCAAGGAAGCACTAGGTGCTACTTAACTGCAGTTATAGATAACAATAGATTAGTGGGGTTCAAGAGCAAGCCCACTAGCCCCTGACCCCAATGGTCTAGAGCAGTGGTCCTCAACTCCGGTCCTCAGGGCCCACTAACAGGCCAGATTTTAAGTATGCAGACTAGAGTACTGCAATCACTGAGCAGCAAATGATATCACCTGGGATGTATTTCAGTTATCTTGCAAATCTGGCCTGTTAGTGGGCCCTGTAGGCCAGGGTTGAGGACCACTGGTCTAGAGGACTATCTTCTCTGGTGGACAGTATCTCGCTGACATCAATGCTTTGGAAGGTGTCTACTACCCTACTAACACAATGAGTTGGGGGCAGTTTTTCCCTGCTGGCCACTATTTTACTGACAGTAAATATTTTGGGGGCTATTCTATCATGGGGATCACCTCCTCACTGGCACTAATGATTTTGGGGACTATTCTTTCCTGGAGGATGCTATGTTACAGACATCAATAATTTGGAAGGGCTACTATTCCCTGCTGGCCACTGTTCCACTGCCACCAATCATTTAGGAGAGTTATTCTTCCCTGGTGGCAAATATGCTACTGACATCAATGATTTGGGGAGGGGTTATTTTTTTCCAGCTGGACACTGTCCTACAGGCACTAATGATTTTTGGTCGTGATTCTCTCCTGAGGTCCATTAACCCACTGATTTGATGGGATATTACTCCCTGCTGGCCACGGATTGGAGGGATATTCTTCCATGCTGGCCATGATCACACTGAAACCAGTGACCTTGAGGAGTTATTCTTCCCTTGTGGCCAGTATCCTATTGATCCCAGTGGTTTAGGGAGCTATTTTTCCTGGTGGACACTATCCCACTGACACTGAATATTTTGGGAACTCTTCTTCCTTGGTGGCCACTACTCTAATAACACTAATGATTAGGGGGGCTAATCTCCCCTACTAGTCACTATCCCACTGACACATATAATTTTAGAGGGCTACCCTTCCCTGCTGGCAACTGTTCCACTAAAACAAATGATTTAGGAGAGGCATTCTTCACTGCTGGCTACTATCCTTCTGATGCTAAGGATTTGGGGGACTTTTCTTCCCTAGTGGCTTCTATCCTACTGTCACTTATGATTCTGGGGGCTATTTTTCCCTGGTGGCCACTATCCTACCGACACCAATGAATTGGGGGAGGGGTTTTTCTTTCCTGCTGGCTACTATCCTACTAACACTGTAACGGAACCGCGACCCACACTGTACTTGTGGACGACCATCAGTATACGGCTTCCTCCCAGTCGTGAACATAGATATCAGATTTTCCAGCCACCCCCATACAAAGCTAGCCGACAACTTAGCTTGTTCTGGAATCTCTTGTTTATTGAACAGTCACACAGAATTTATATACAGCATGGACCTCCCCCTCCTGATCAGATTACCACACACAGGTCAGGGGTTGCCTGATTACATTATCACATGCAGATGAAATTGTATACAGAAATAGAATTAACCTGAACTAATTATCTAGCCATCTGGACAGAACATTATATGAGTTTATTAACATTTTACAATGGGACAGACAGGCTTAACAGAATGCACATCACATCTCAATACACAGACAATAGGGAGAGCCTGTCTCTGCAATTGAAGTACAATACACATTAGCATAAGTGTAAATACAGAACCCATTTGAAGCAATCCAAGCCATATTCTCAGTGTCCATTAAGTACCTGCCTTTCACTCCCAGTGATGGTGAGTACCGTCACAAGCACCAATGATTTGGGAGGACTATTCCTCCATATTGGCCACTATCCCACTTACACCAATGATTTAGGAGAGCTATTCCTCCCTATTGGCCAGTATACCACTTACATCATTGATTTGGGGTGTTATTCTTCTGTGACAGTGACTACCCTACTGATACCAGTTACTTGGGGGCTATTCTGTCCTGGGGTCCACTATCCTACTGACACCAATTATTTCTGGAGCTATTCTGCTCTGGTGGCCATGATTCCGCTAACACTAATGATTTGGGGGGCTATTTTCCCTACTGACAACAATAACTTTGGGGCCAGTCTCTCCTAGCATTCTCTAACATCTGGACACTTTGGAGGCTTTTGATTTGATTTGATGTACTAATTAGTTAATGTATTGTTATAGAGAGATACTGTAAGCTAAAGAGTACCCCTGAAGAAGAAGTATTACACTTTGAAACCCGTTGGGTATCCTGAAATCACAGTACTCATGTTACCTGTATTTTTGTATTGCTATTATTGCTTGCTTTGTTTTTAATCTTATTATATTTTGTTTCAATAAAATTACTTTTGTATTATATAATTGTACATTCATTGGAGTGCCTGTAAAGTCCCACCAATAGGGGAACCCCCTTTTTTCTTGTATTGCAAATACACGGGATGTGGCACCTATATCAGGGCCATTGAGAGCAATCCTTATAAAACCATACAAAACACAATGTGCCAAAATACAGCCTCCCTTTATTTATTGTCTGCAGGGACAAAAAGGACAATGTTGACCTATGACATCAAATTATACATTCAGGTAATTCACAAGTTGCTGGGGTTGTCTCCAACGTTGATATTGTGCCTCAATGCCTATCACAGGTGGTCCCCAACTTTGTTATTGTTCAGTATGTTAGTTTGGGGTGGGGGGGCATATATCGTTTATTATTCATTGTAAATTTTTATTACTTTTTGTGTGTTTTTTGGCATTACTTTTTTTACCTTACCATCGGCGCACTTCAGTCCCCCCCCCAATGATATGCAAATGGTTTCACAGGGTAAATACAATGGAGGAGATGGAAGAACTGATCCATATTTCACAAGATAGGATGTCCAAGTTTACAAATACTTGGTACTGTTGGCTGGACTTTAAGGAGACCGCTAAATATTGGTCCTATTTAGGATTGCAAGGGTGAGTTTATGGAGTGAGTGTGCGGAAGTACATCGCCCTTTTGCTCCTTTTAACTCACTTGTGGTCCTTATTCAGTTGTTCGACTGGCTATGGCTACTAGTGGGTGAAACTTACTAGCTCTTTTTCTCCCCCCCCCCTTTTTTTTTCTCTTCTTCTTCTTTTCTTATTCTCTCTCTCTTCTCCAATCACCTCGCTTTCGCTCTTTCTCCTTCGGAGTTTCTCCTAATTTATTTCCTTGGATGCACATGCCTATGCCTCCTCTGAGATCTTGACTGTATTGGGTGAGGCAAACGTAAAGATTAGTTCATATATTCGTGAACCCACAGTCCTCCACGCACTTACCCCTAGGCCTTTTGTTTTTTTCTAGTGGAATGCTTATTGTAACATCTTTCTTGTTACAGATGAACAGCTTTGAATTTCTCTGGAAAATGTATGCTGAAATTATTGTGCATCACAATTGTATTCCTTTTCAGCATTTTACAATGTTTTCTGTATAATTTGTCTTTTGCAATAAAACTTTGATGAAACAAAAAAAAAAAAAAAGAATTCTACCCCATCACCTGGGCTTGGGAGATGTTGTATCACGGGCCCTATATACCTGTACCATTAGCCCCCCTTCAAGCATTTATTGGTTTATGGAAAAACATCTAGTTTCTGACACTTTAGGTGAGTAATTGCTACCCATTGGCCGCACTGTGCTATGTAGCCCTGGGGATGGATAGAGAGGGTCGGCCCTCTAATGTCATATAATGTATATGTTATATGTATATGTATATGTAATTCTCTGTTTTTTAGTTTGTTGTGCTGCTGTATCAACTTCCACACCTTCCCCAGGGGGAGGTATTGTGGGATTTTGGCCGTGGTACTGCTCCCCTTTCTGGTATGTGGATCCCCATATGGTTTGGTGAGCCTTTTGTATTGCTAAAACTATTATTTATGGTGAATTGTCTCTTTATATATTCTGTTGTATAATTTTATTTAATTAGCAATTTCAGTTTGTAAAAGCGCTCCCCTATTCCTCCCGAAGAAGCGGGGGGCTTCAAAGTGAAACGCGTTGAGGTACATTATCTGGGTTGGAGACACCCCCAGCAATTGTGAATCATCTGAATGTATAATTTGAGGCCCCTGGGGTTTCTCGTTCCTGTAGATAATAAGTAAAGGGAGGCTATGTTTTTGTACACTCTGTTTTAATGATTTTTTAATCATTCGATTTTGTAATTAAAATGACTACATTTAAATATGTTGGGAGTTTAATGTCCTGCTATCCTGCTTTGGTTTTACTTGATAGTACAGTTGGCCTCTATTATCTAAGGACCAGGGCCTATCCTAGGGTTACAGATGGCTGGGTGCAGAAATATTTCCGGCGTCCCCCATGGGCGTGGTCATCCTACTAACTTCTACCCTTTGCAAATGTTTCTATGGCAATGACTGAAGCCTCATCAGTACCCACCAATGCAGCCTCACCAGTGCTCATCAATGAAGCCTCACCAGTGCCCATCAGTGCAGCCTCACCAGTGCCCATCAACGCAGCCTCACCAGTGCCCACTGGCACAGCCTCACCAGCACCCATCAATGCAGCCTCACTAGTGCCCATCAGCACAGCCTCACCAGTGCCCATCAATGCAGCTTCACCAGTGCCTATCAATGTAGCCTCACCAGTGCCCATCAATGCCCATCATTGCAGCCTCACTAGTGCCCATCAGCGCAGCCTCATCAGTGCCTATCAGCACAGCCTGACCAATGCCCATCAGCATAGCCTGACCAGTGTAGGGGATCAGAGAGAGAAAAGGAAGAGGAGGTATGGCCAGATCATCCCACAGAGTGGAGATCGCCCACTGTGACAGGTTTGATTTGAATCACCCGGTATTCCCTACGCTCACAGTCACACAAAGTCCTGCCTCCTGGATCGGCTCCTATGAAAGATATCGCACGTCCCGGCTTTGGACCAGTGTGCGGTCTATCATAGGAATTGATCCAGGAGGCAGGGCCTTGTGTGACTGTCTGTGGGGGCCCAGCGATTCAAATCAAAGCTGTCACAGTGGGCGATACCAGCTTGACTCCCCTCCCCCTAATGTGTGGCACCCAAGGGCGGACCACCCCCCCTCCATTGGAACGCCACTGGCTTCAGTGCCCCCCCGTCTCAGCTCGCAGCACCTGGGGGCAGTGCACCCTGTGAACCCGCACAGGATTGGCCCTGCTTAGGACATAGGTTTATGGTTGTAATAACTTCTGGCCCTGCAAGGCATAACTGTTCTTGGTGGTTTTGTACTGCGTAACCACCAATGGTTTTTATATTCTTACTTTCCAAGAAAACTCCTAATAAACAGAAAATTAAAAAAATATATGCAGTATCTCACAAAAGTGAGTACACCCCTCACATTTTTGTAAATATTTTATTCTATCTTTTCATCTGACAACACTGAAGAAATGACACTTTGCTACAATGTAAAGTAGTGAGTGTACAGCTTGTATAACAGTGTAGATTTGCTGTCCCCTCAAAATAACTCAACACACAGCCATTAATGTCTAAACCGCTGGCAACAAAAGTGAGTACACCCCTAAGTGACAATGTCCAAATTGGGCCCAATTAGTAATTTTCCCTCCCCGGTGTCATGTGACACGTTAGTTTTACAAGGTTTCAAGTGTGAATGGGGGCAGGTGTGTTAAATTTGGTGTTATCGCTCTCACTCTCTCATACTGGTCACTGGAAGTTCAACATGGCACCTCATGGCAAAGAACTCTCTGAGGATCTAAAAAAAGAATTGTTGCTCTACATAAAGATGGCCTAGGCTATAAGAAGATTGCCAAGACCCTGAAACTGAGCTGCAGCATGGTGGTCAAGACCACACAGCAGTTTAACAGGACAGGCTTCGCTCAGTACAGGCCTTGCCATGGTCGACCAAAGAAGTTGTGTGCACATGCTCAGCGTCATATCCAGAGGTTGTCTTTGGGAAATAGACGTATGAGTGCTGCCAGCATTGCTGCAGAGGTTGAAGTGGTGGGGGGTCAGCCTGTCAGTGCTCAAACCATGCGCCGCACACTGCATCAAATTGGGCTGCATGGCTGTCGTCCCAGAAGGAAGCCTCTTCTAAAGATGATGCACAAGAAAGCTAAAGACAAGCAGACTAAGGACATGGATTACTGGAACCATGTCCTGTGGTCTGATGAGACCAAGATAAACTTATTTGGTTCAGATGGTGTCAAGTGTGAGTGGCGGCAACCAGGTGAGGAGCACAAAGACAAGTGTGTCTTCCTACAGTCAAGCATGGTGGTCGGAGTGTCATGGTCTGAGGCTGCATGAGAGCTGCTGGCACTGGGGAGCTACAGTTCATTGAGGGAACCATGAATGCCAACATGTACTGTGACATACTGAAGCAGAGCATGATCCCCTCCCTTCGGAGCCTGGGCCGTGGGGCAGTATTCCAACATGATAACGACCCCAAACACACCTCCAAAACAACCACTGCCTTGCTAAAGAAGCTGAGGGTAAAGGCGATGGACTGGCTACGCATGTCTCCAGACCTAAACCCTATTGAGCATCTGTGGGGCATCCTCAAATGGAAGGTGGAGGAGTGCAAGGTCTCTAACATCCACCAGCACCGTGATGCCGTCATGGAGGAGTGGAAGAGGACTCCAGTGGCAACCTGTGCAGTTTTGGTGAACTCCATGCCCTAGAGGGTTAAGGCACTGCTGGAAAATAATGGTGGCCACACAAAATATTGATACTTTAGACTCAATTTGGACATTTTCACTTAGGGGTGTACTCACTTTTGTTGCCAGCGATTTAGACATTAATGGCTGTGTGTTGAGTTATTTTGAGGGGACAGTAAATTTACACTGTTATACAAGCTGTACACTCACTACTTTACATTGTAGCAAAGTGTCATTTCTTCAGTGTTGTCACATGAAAAGATAGAATAAAATATTTACAAAAATGTGAGGGGTGTACTCACTTTTGTGAGATACTGTATATGTTGTGAGATTGTGTTGGCACCAAGAAAATCTGTATTTCCACTGTCTTCTAATGTCCTATATTATTAGGATGTGGTGCCCATAGAAATCCTTATTATTCCTCATTTGTGCAATTGGGGCATGGAAGGACTCGGAAGAATTTACCAGGCCCACTAAGGTTGAGAACCAAAGCTTGAAATATGTTTTTCATCCATATAAAAATTCCCCCCCCCCCCTTTTAATTTACTCTGACACTTTAAACTTTTAATCCTGAAAACTTTCTCGCCATTAATCACGCGGTTATACCCACGAACAGCGAACGGCCTACTAATGGCCTAAGGTGAGCGTACCCTGTACAACTTAATTGTGAGAGTGCATTTTGGAACACCGACCCGGGAAAGATTTATTATTTATCAACACAGCGGTAAATAATTTCATTTGACACCAGCCAGCGACGAATAGCTATTGATTTGCACAATCCCACAAATAAAAAAATAAAAATAAAAAAAAGTTGCAGCAGGTAATGGTGGATGAAATTTACCCACGGCATGCTTCAATGCCATCCCAAGGTTGTTTGTTTCTTCATTACTGTCATCGATTCATTAATCACACTCTTTAAATGTGCGCAAATGGGATTTTGGGAAGTGTAAAATGGAGAGTTTTGTGCAATCAGCAGATTTGCATTAAAAAAAAATATCACTTCTATTATGGTGACGGCAGCAAAGATCCCAAAGTTAATTACAAGAAAGCAGAATGTTTGTTTAGACAAAACACGAGGAAAACAAACTATTTGTAATAATAATCCAAGAAAAAAAAAAGTGTGAATTCCAAAGGGATCACTTAGAACATGAAAACCAAGCTGTTACTAAAACATTTTTTTTCTTTACACAAAACGCAAGAATTAAACTAGAGGTCGTATTTACAAAGACTGTGAAACGCATTGCACATTTGTAAACATTAACCACTTAAGCCCCGGAAGATTTTACCCCCTTCCTGACCAGGCCCTATTTTGCGATTCGGCACTGCATGACTTTAACGGACAATTGCGCGGTCGTGCGATGCTGTACCTAAACTAATTTGACGTCCTTTTTTTCCCACAAACAGAGCTTTCTTTTGGTGGTATTTGATCACCTGTGCGATTTTTTGATCATGCGCTATAAACAAAAAAAGAGCGTCAATTTTGCAAAAATAACAATATTTTTCACATTTTTTTTATATGAAATTCCCGAAAAAAAAATGTAAAAATCAAAATTTTTTAACATTTTAGGCCAATTTGTTTTCTGCTACATATTTTTGGTAAAAAAAATCCCAAAAAGCGTATTTTGGTTGGTTTGCGCAAAAGTTATTGCGTTTACTAACTACGGGAAAGATTCTTGTCATTTTTGTTGTTTTTTTTTTAACGCGTAATGGCGGCGATCTGCGATTTTTTTTTGCGGGACTGCGACATTGGGGTGGACAGATCGGAACGTTGACTGACATTTTTGACACTTTTGGGGTTACCAGTGACATTATTACAGTAATCAGTGCTATACATATGCACTGTTACTGTAAAAATGACACTGGAAGTGAAGGGGTTAACTTTTTTTGAGAGGGAGGGGTTAAGTGTGTCCCTAGGGGCGTGTTTCTAACTGTGATTGGCTGTGGCTTGAGCTGTAAGAATACATAGTAGAACCGTATGATCACCATTCTTACACAGGGGAGAATGACAGGCGGCTTTGTTTACATTAGCCGCCTGCCTTTCTCCCGGTGTAACGGACAATTGCGAGTGGGGGGGTCCGTGACCAAGTGGGAGCGGGAGCGCGTATTCGACGCGCACACTCGCTCCCCAGAGCCTCACAGGCTAGCGACGTAGACCTACGTCACTTTGCCTGTGAGGGGCTGACTGCTGCAGTAAATATACTGACGGCAGTTGGCAAGTAGCTAACCACTTCCATAATGGTGTTCTGTCAGAATACCATACCCTATCAGAATTCCATACCTCCGTCATTTCCGGTTGCGGATCAGCTGTGGCTTCGTCATGAATCAGCTGTAGCCGCGTCACAAGTCCTACTGCGCCTGCGCAGAATACGTAGGGCATTTTGATAACATCGTAAGGGGTCAGGCAAAAGTGTGCATATTCCGGCGCATGCGCACCAACGGGTCGGGCAGCGGGATCTCTGATAACAAACATCCATCCGATCTCCATGGCCCACACTGCGCTGACCCGACACAGCGCCGAGCCGACACTGCACCGACCCTACAATCCGATCTCCATGCCCCACACTACGCCAACCCAACAATGAGACAGTGGGCGTGTGCGTGTGGGTAGGGAATAGGATTGTTCCATTGTCGGCTCGGCGCAGTGTGTGCCATGGAGATCAGATGGATGTTTGTTATAAGAGATGCCGCGACCCGATCCGTTGGTGCGCATGCGCCCGCTCATGCGCAGTAGGACTTTTGCCTCACCCCTTACGATGTTATCAAAATTCCCTACCTATTCCGCGCATGCGCAGTAGGATGTGTGACACTGCTACAGCTGGTGCATGACGAACCAGCATCGGAAATGACGTAGGTAGGGAAATCTAATGGGGTAGGGTTTTCTGATAGAACACCGGGTCTATTCTTGCATTCCTCTACTACATGTAAAAAAATCATCATTTTCTTTGCTAAAAAATGAATGAGAACCCCCAAACATTATATATGTTTTTTTTTTTTTTTTAGCAGAGACCCTAATGAATAAAATGGCAGTCATTGCAACTTTTTATGTCACAGGGTATTTGCACAGCAATTTTTCGAACACATTTTTTTTTTGGAGAGGGGGGGGGACTGTTTCGTGAATTTAAAAAAAATAAAACACTAAAGTCAGCCCAATTTTTTGTATCATGTGAAAGATGATGTTAGGCCAAGTAAATAGATACCTAACATATCACAATTCAAAATTGTGCACGCTCGTGGAATGGCGCCAAACTTAAAAAATATCCATAGACAAAGCTTTAAAAATGTTTACAAGTTACTAATATCCTATAATGGTCCTTTATATTAACGATTCATAAGATGGGATGTGGCCCTGGGATATCAATATTATATCATATTACAACAAATATACATTCTTCGTTATGAACAGGGTTTTCTACAATGATTTAGTTGGATTGTTCCTTTGGCCTCTACATTTATACCCTCGGATATTTTCCTTTAACCACTTGCCGACCGCCGCACGACTATTTACTGCGGCGGTCAGCCCCTCACAGGCAGAGCGATGTAGTACTACGTTGCTAGCCTGTGAGGGTCTAGGGAGCGAGCGCGCGCCCCAGAGGCGCGCTCCCGCTCCCGAGTGGTCACGGACCCTCCCGCGGTGTGACCGGCGGACCCGATGTCCGCCGGTCACTCGGCGATCGTCGGTGCAGAGGGAGAAAGGCAGGCGGCTAATGTAAACAAGCCGCCTGTCATTCTCCCCGGTGTAGGAATGGTGATCATACAGTTCTACTATGTAGGACCGTTGATCACTGTTCATACACCTCAAGCCACAGCCAATCACAGTTAGAATCACGCCCCTAGGGACACACATAAACCCTCCCTCCCAAAAAAGTTAACCCCTTCACTGCCAGTGTAATTTTACAGTAACAGTGCATATGTATAGCACTGATTACTGTAGTAATGTCACTGGTAACCCCAAAAGTGACAAAAAAATCAGTCAAGGGTCCGATCTGTCCGCCGCAATGTTGCAGTACCGCGAAAAAAATCGCAGATGGCCGCCATTACGCGTTAAAAAAAAAAATGACAAAAATCTTTCCCTTTGTTAGTAAACGCGATAACTTTTGCGCAAACCAATCAAAATACGCTTTTTGCGATTTTTTTTTACCAAACATATGTAGCATAAAACAAATTGGCCGAAAATGTTAAAGGATTTTGATTTTTACATTTTTTTGGGGGGGAATTTCATATAAAAAAATGTGAAAAATATTGTTATTTTTGCAAAATTGACGCTCTTTTTTTGTTTATAGCGCAAAAAGTAAAAATCGCACAGGTGATCAAATACCACCAAAAGAAAGCTCTGTTTGTGGGAAAAAAAGGACGTCAAATTTGTTTGGATACAGCGTCGCACGACCGCGCAATTGTCCGTTAAAGTCACGCAGTGCCGAATCGCAAAATAAATCTTCCGGGGCTTAAGTGGTTAAGGATTACTATATATATGGATGTGTCCCCACCCTCACTAGGTCCTGGATTTTCCCATGTGGAAGCTCTTCTATCAGTGAATATGGCTATGTATTTATTCTCTATTCTATGCATTGATAAGGTTGATTAACGTTAATAGATATGTGTATACAGTGACAATGAAGGAACTATGACCAATCATATGGCCATTTGTGCTGTTATAAATTGATTGTTATTGGTCTATTTACTGGTTGTTATTATTCACAGTGCTCATTGACAGGCCCCTGAGGAAGCGCAAAAGCGCGAAACATGTCGAGCCCTGAGAGCCTGAGTCAGAATACAGATGTTTAGCAGTGGAAGTGCCCTACCACCAGATGTTACATTCTGTTATGTTACTGACGTTCGTTGGTGAAATATATAAAGGGAAGTTACTCTATGTATCCACAATACTTGAGTGGTAATTGGGCATCCATTGGCATAGTGTTGTACATATGTAATAGACATATTTCTGTCTCCACATGTTGTAAAAAATATGTAAAAAACTTTTTTTTTAATGCAATTGTGTTGTTTATAAAATGAAATAGATTTTAACATAAAAACTTTAATAAACAATTAATTGATTTTATTTATGGCTACTTGATATTATGTGCCAGTAAAAGTCCATGCCCATTTACTCCTTCTCCACATATGAATTAGGACGTGGCACTGACACTTTCCTATCTCCATGGTAAGCGCCCCATTGGGACATTGCATTTTTCCTTTCTTACTAGTTTAGAGGTAGAGAGGAGATCTTGGGCTGGAATTATTGCTCTCACTCTAACGTTGGTGGTGATATCTCACATGTGTGGTTTGAACGCTGTTTACATACGTTGGCGTGATGTACATATGCGTTCGCTTCCGTGTGAGAGCACACTGGGACGGGGCGCTTTTAAGCTTTCTTTTTTATGCTTCCCCTTTAAGTTTTTTTTTTATTTTTTTTATCACTTTTATTCCTATTACAAGGAATGTAAACATCCCTTGTAATAGAAATAGTGCATTACAGGTCACCTTTACAGCGAGATCTGGGGTCTATAAGACCCCACATCTCTCCTCTAGGCAGGAAAGACTGAGATAAAAAAAAAACAATCTCGGCCTTTCCAGCTGAGTACACAGCAGTGTTTACATCTGCCGGGCCAGATGTGACGTCATAAAATCGCGCCAGGGCCTCCAAAAGGTCATAGAGACTGCTGGGGACCATCTGGTCCTTGGTATTATTTATGATGAACTTCCGCTATGATTGTTCTTACAGTACAAGGGAAAAGATGATTTCCGAATGATGCCTGCAGCTGCGTCCATCATTCAGATATCTCCACTCAAAGTCCAGGACATCATATGAGTCAGGGTCATAGATAAGGGGGGAAATCAGGGGGTCCAACTTCCCCCAAGAGCATCTGTGGTGCAGCTAGTGATGTATTAAAATGAAGTTCTACTGCGAGCTCCTGACGCGTATCGTCTGCACAGACATCATCAGAGGATATTGCTCTGATGATGTCTGTGTGGACGATACGCGTCAGGAGCTCGCAGTAGAACTTCATTTTAATACATTGCCTGTTACCATGCGATTCTTGTAAGTGCGATTCCTTTTATTTCATTAAAAGTTTTTAGCAATATTACGCTATGTGCACTCCTTTTTCTGGTTTTCGTGCAGCTAGTGATGACAGCCATGCTGTGCACCCAAAGCAGGAGCAGCTCCAGCAGCCAATCAGTTTAGAGCAAGGGATGCTCCAGTCACATGACCCAACGGAGAAAGGACTTCTCTTACTTTGAACTGTCCTGGTCTGATAAGTGTGTTTTATGGAAGAGGTAGAGTCATAGCTCCCAACTGTTCCTGATTTTGAGGGACTGTCCCTGATTTCGAACAAAGTCCTTTTATCCCACTTTCCTCCTCATTTGTCCCTCATTTTGGTCTGATCTGTATAGTTGTATATAAAATGAACTTTTTATCTTTCAAAAAGTGTTTCCCAGTGCTAAACCTTTCATCCAATTTCTAAATTGTTGCATTTGTAAATTTCAAAAGCCAATATAAAGGAAGAGTAGTTGTAAAATAAAGCACTTGTGGGTTTAATATTTTTTTGTATAGTTCTCCTTTAAGGGGCGTGGCAGGTGTGTCCTATGCCTGCATACTTTTGATAATAGGTGTCCCTTGTTCATATCTCAAAAATGTGAAGCAAGTAGAGTTGGAGGGAGAGCTGTACTGAGTGGGGAATGCTGTACTGAGGGAGCAGAGCTGTACTGAGTGGGGGGGAGCTGCATTGAGGGGGCAGAGCTGTACTGAGTGGGGGGGGGGGGGAGCTGTACTGAGGGAGCAGAGCTGTACTGAGGAGCCAGAGCTGTACTGGTCGAGCAGGTGTACTGAGGGAGCAGAGCTGTACTGAGTGGGGGGAGCTGTACTGAGGGAGCAGAGCTGTACTAAGTGTGGGGAGCTGTACTGAGGGAGCAGAGCTGTACTGGTGGGGGGAGCTGTACTGAGGGAGCAGAGCTGTACTGAGAGTGGGGAGCTGTACTGAGGGAGCAGAGCTGTCCTGAGGAGGCAGAGCTGTAATGGTCGGGGAGGTGTACTGAGGGGGCAGAGCTGTACTGAGGGAGCAGAGCTGTACTGGTCGGGGAGGTGTACTGAGGGGGCAGAGCTGTACTGAGGGAGCAGAGCTGTACTGGTCGGGGGGTGTACTGAGGGGGCAGAGCTGTACTGAGGGGGCAGAGCTGTACTGAGAGGGCAGAGCTGTACTGGTCGGGGAGGTGTACTGAGGGGGCAGAGCTGTACTGAGGGGGCAGAGCTGTACTGGTCGGGGAGGTGTACTGAGGGGGCAGAGCTGTACTGGTCGGGGAGGTGTACTGAGGGAGCAGAGCTGTACTGAGGGGGCAGAGCTGTACTGGTCGGGGAGGTGTACTGAGGAGCAGAGCTGTACTGAGGGGGCAGAGCTGTACTGAGGGGGCAGAGCTGTACTGGTCGGGGAGGTGTACTGAGGGGGCAGAGCTGTACTGAGGGGGCAGAGCTGTACTGGTCGGGGAGGTGTACTGAGGGGGCAGAGCTGTACTGGTCGGGGAGGTGTACTGAGGGGGCAGAGCTGTACTGAGGGGGCAGAGCTGTACTGGTTGGTGAGGTGTACTGAGGGGGCAGAGCTGTACTGAGGGGGCAGAGCTGTACTGGTCGGGGAGGTGTACTTAGGGGGCAGAGCTGTACTGAGGGGGCAGAGCTGTACTGGTCGGGGAGGTGTACTGAGGAGCAGAGCTGTACTGAGGGGGCAGAGCTGTACTGAGGGAGCAGAGCTGTACTGAGGGGGCAGAGCTGTACTGAGGAGGCAGAGCTGTACTGAGGGGGCAGAGCTGTACTGGCCGGGCAGGTGTACTGAGGAGGCAGAACTGTAGTGAGGAGGCAGAGCTATACTGAGGGGGCAGAGCTGTACTGAGGAGGCAGAGCTGTACTGAGGGGGCAGAGCTGTACTGAGGGAGCAGAGCTGTACTGGTCAGGCAGGTGTACTGAGGGGGCAGAGCTGTACTGAGGGGGCAGAGCTGTGCTGAGGAGGCAGAGCTGTACTCTTGTGTGGCCATATTTATAACTCCGTGAACAATATTCACTGTGCATCTAATGCACATTCACTGGAAAGGGTTTTTTGCACATTGGCCAGTCTAATGTAACAAACCATTTTACTTTACAACAAAGTGTTAAGATTTCCCCTCGAATGCTCACACCAGCCCACATTCTGTTAAACTAAGAAGCAGTGCTTTGAGAGAGTTGCCCCAAAATGGTGTGGGGTTCAACACCATCTTCAGTGCCTATGAGAGTATGGCAGAATTGGAGATTCAGAATATTTTAATAATCCCAAAGGGAAATTATTGAACCCCATATGAAATTATTGGGGGAGAGGGGGTATGTTTGTAATTTACCTGATACAAGGGCCATGTAGAGAAAGAAATTGACACCCTGCTTTCTCCTATCAGCATGCACCAGTGACTGGCTATTTGTTCTGCTTCTCTTTCTCTCAGCCTGTGCTCTGCTGCACATATACTTTAATAGGCTTATACAAAGGCAAATTTGGTTATATTAGTCGCATTTTAAAGAAAAATACCTTTTAATCAATGTAATGATGTATTAATTAATACAGAGCAGCATTAATTTGCATCTTTTATATCTGCCTAGAGTTTAGCTTTAATCACTTGCCGACCAGCCGCTCCCAGTGGGGAAGCTGATTGGCGAGGCCGGCGGCCGTGATCCCTATCCGTGGAGAGAGAATGGCGGTCTGCTGTTGTAAACACAGCAGATCGTTCTCTCAGCTATCAACACAGAGCTCCTCCTATTTAGGAACACAGGTCTCTGTGTTCACCTCACATCTCACAAAAGGAAGTTACGTATGACGTTGCTCCGGGCCTCCAAGGCCATAGAGTGGAGTGGGGGCCAGCTTGCCCTCACTCGACTTCCCGCCTAGGAGGGGACAGAATCATTTTCCCCGCTACAGGCGGGTCTGGTAGGCGGGAAAAACGACCGGTGGGAAGCAGCGCGGGGGGGTGGGGGGATCACCTCTCCTGCCACCCATAAGGGTGATGCTGCAGTGAATCTGCTTCTTTGACAACCCTTATGTTAAAGCAGACCGCCCGCTGATTAAAAAATTACTGGGGTTATGGCAGTTATCTGCTATCTGCTGCCATAACTCCAATATTTAACGCCAAAGTACCGACATAAAACTGCGGCAGGCGGTCCGGAAGTGGTTAAGGAAAAAAATCCTCGGATACGATACAAAGTGTTTCTGACATGTTGATGC
Source organism: Pelophylax lessonae (assembly GCF_965119305.1). Taxonomy (NCBI): domain Eukaryota; kingdom Metazoa; phylum Chordata; class Amphibia; order Anura; family Ranidae; genus Pelophylax; species Pelophylax lessonae. The sequence goes on from NC_138774.1 coordinate 9,535,810, forward strand.
TACAATGCCGACACTAATGTGGGTATCGCTGTAATCCCACGTAGCGACTCGCGCATTTCCCCGCCATTACTCCGAATAATTTAGCGCACTGCCTGCTCCCGGAGTCTCAGGAAAGAACTTCATCTTTGCCGTTGATAAAAGTTTTCTGCTATTCAAAAGCCGTCAGATGTTAAAGAGAAGCAAAGGCGCGCTTAGACTGAGCGGGGGATCTTTGTGTCGGAAATCTCAGGGTCCCCGCAATGTGCAAAACAACGACTTGGAACTCCTCCAGCCATGTGTCCTGTTTGACTCGCTCATTAGCTGACATTCCTTGTAGGGAAGATTCCTCAGCTTGTCTGATAAGTTCTTCTCTGGCTTGTATAGAGGGAAATAATACAAAAAAAAAAAAAGTAATATACAATACTTTGGGTTAAAACTCAACTCTGGGCTCCAGGTTCCTCACCCTTGTATGGAGGACCCCCCTCTCTCCCTGGAACATCTTCTAGGAGGATTTATTTTTTGTATACTTACCTGCAGTCTACTTTCTCCACTGTAGGTGGCGATCTTTCGGAGTGGCACTGCAGTTGGAGAGGAAGTCAGGGTTCCTCTATGGCACAGGCGTCAAACACAAGGCCCGCGGGCCGAATCCGGCCTCCCAAGCAGTTTAATGTGGCCCTTGCACCCAGGGCTGGGACAAGGGGTGGGCAGGAGGGGATGCTGCCCTTGGCATTGTGATATCATGTAAGGTTTGGGGGCATCCAGGGCCGAGACAAGGGGTGGGCAGGAGGGGAGGCTGCCCTGGGCACTGTGGTATCATGTGAGGTTTGGGGGCATCCAGGGCTGGAGCAAGGGGTGGGCAGGAGGGGCGGCTGCCCTGGGCACTGTGAGACCATGTAAGGTTTGGGGGCATTCAGGGCCGGGACAAGGGGTGGGCAGGAGGGAACGACTGCCTTGGGCCCTGTGATATCATGTGAGGTTTGGGGGCATCCAGGGCCGGGACAAGGGGTGGGCAGGAGGGAAAATTGCCCTGGGCGCAATAGTTTATTGCAGGGATGGGGGCACCTGGAACCTAACCCTAAGGGAAGGGGGTGCAGTTGGGCTCTTTGCCCTGGGCTCTGGATGACTTATTCCGGTGCTGCTTGCACCTCTCCTGCAGCTGCGGCACCCCCCCCCCCCCCTTGTCTCTGCCCCAAACCTTGTCTCTGTAGTCGGCAGCAGAGAGGACAGAACTCCTTTGCCAGATCCTGCACTCCTCTGTGCAGCGACAAAAAGGCTTGTCTTTGCCCCCCCTCAGTAGTTCGCAGCAGAGAAGAGGGCAGAACTCCTCCTACAGGTCCTGCACCTCTCTATGCAACCGCAACACAACCTTGCCTTTGTCTCCCTTCAGCAGACTCTGGAAGACTCCAGCCCTCCTGTGGTTCTCCTCCAGACCCTGATCCCACCAAGCAGCAGCACAAGGTAAGGGGGTGCTTTGTGATGTAAGGAAGGGTGGTTGACTCTTGACTTCTGATGGTGGGGGGGTTCTTGACATCTCATGTAAGGATGTAAGGGGGAGTGGGGTTCTCGGGGCATCTAATCCTACAGATATAACCGGCCATTTGAGGGCAACCATAATGCTGATGTGGCCCGTGATGATATTGAGTTTGACACCCCTGATCTATGGTTTCCTGGGTCACAGTGGAAACTATACCATTGGAATGTGCCTGTCAGGAAAGGCTTCACCATAGTACAGATGCTGTTTCCATGCGCATGCGCCAGCCAAGAACGAGCCAAACAGATGTTGGCATACAAATGCGATTGCGCATGCACGAGTGTGCATCTGTCACCAAGGCTGGCGCCAAACAGCCTATTTACCATTTCTGGACTGGAAGAATTTACCCCTTATTGACCAGGCCATTTTTTTGCGATTCGGCACTGCGTTATTTTAACGGAAAATTGCGCGGTCGTGCGACGCTGTACCCAAATACAATTGATGTCCTTTCTTTCTCACAAATAGAGCTTTCTTTTGGTGGTATTTGATCATCTCTGCAAATTTTATTTTTTGCGCTATAAACAAAAAAATTTGAAAAAAACACAATTTTTTTTTTCTGCTATAAAACTTTCCCAATAAATATTTTTTAAAAATCAGATTTTTTCATCATTATAGCCCAATTTGTTTTCTGATACATATTTTTGGTGAAAAAAAAAGGCCAATAAGCGTATTTTGATTGGTTTGCGCAAAAGTTATTGCGTCTACAAACTAGCGGAAAGATTTATATAATTTTTATTTTTTTACTAGTAATGGCGGCGATCTGCGATTTTTAGCGGGACTGCGACATTGCGGCGGACAGATCGGACCCATAACTGACATTTTTTAAACTTTTGGAGGTACCAGTGACATTACTACAGTAATCAGTGCTATACATATGCACTGATACTATAATAATGACACTGGCAGGGAAGGGGGTTAACACCAGGGGCGATCAAAGGGTTAAGTGTGAGCCTAGGGGGTGTTTTCTAACTGTGAGGGGGTGGGCTTGTGGAATCAACACGGACCTGTGTTCCTAAATAACAGGAATGCAGGAGCTTTGTGTTGATAGCTGAGAGAACAACGGTCTGCTGTGTTTACAACAGCAGACCGCCGTTCTCTCTTCACAGGGAGCGATCGTGGGTGCCCGGCAGCAATCACGGCCACTGGCCCCGTGTCTCGGCTTCCCCGCTGACGGGTGGGCACGGGTGCGCGCACCTCCAGAGGCTCGTGCTCGCCCACAGGATCGCTCCAGCAAACCTCTGTACAGGTATGGCGATTTGCGAGAACCTGCCGACCTGCTGCCTTATAACTGGTCGGCAAGTGGTTAAACAGAGCTTCAGCACTGGCTAACTGCTGTTTGGTCTACAGCGTTCTGTGTTTGTCCCTGCATTCCTGATTCCTGCATTTGAATGCTGATCTTGACCTGGCTTGCTTCCTGTTTGCTACTTGTCCTGACCCCTGGCTTCATCTCAGATTCTGTCTCTGCCCGCTGCACCTGTTGATCCTACATCCATTGCTGATTCTGCCTGTGACCTGACTACGCTGCTGTCTGCTGAATATGCCTGATCTGTCCATCTGTTACTGACCCGGCTCATCTGACGTAATGGCGCCACCTGGCACCATTTTTGAAAGTGAAGCACTCGGTCTCGGTGCAGCGATGGCACCTCATTGTCACATCAGCAGGTAAGACCAGATCCCGGACCACTCCACAGCCTCTTACTACCCCTTGCACCATGTCGGCAGCCTCTGACCACACCACCACCTGCACCATGTTCGCAGCCTCTGACCACACCACCACCTGCACCATGTCTGCAGCCTCTGACCACCCCCTGCACCGTGTCCATTGCCTCTGACCAGACCACCACCTGCACCATGTCCGCAGCCTCTGACCACCACCTGCACCATGTCCGCAGCCTCTCACCAGACCACCACCTGCAGCATGTCCTCAGCCTCTGACCACCCACTGCACCATGTCCGTAGCCTCTGACCACCACCTGCACCATGTCAGTTGCCTCTGACCAGACCACCACCAGCACCATGTCCGCAGCCCCTGACCACCACCTGCACCATGTCCGCAGCCTCTCACCAGACCACCACCTGCAGCATGTCCTCAGCCTCTGACCACCCCCTGCACCATGTCCGCAGCCTCTGACCACCACCTGCACCATGTCAGTTGCCTCTGACCAGACCACCACCAGCACCATGTCCGCAGCCCCTGACCACCACCTGCACCATGTCTGCAGCCTCTCACCAGACCACCACCTGCACCATGTCCTCAGCCTCTGACCACCCCCTGCACCATGTCCGCAGCCACTGATCACCCCCAAAACCTGCCCTATTTAAAGCCCTGTTTCATGTGCCCCTTTCATACTTTGAGCACCTGCCCCTCCAAAGGTCTCTGCACTGCCCTGCTACTTGGTGCATGAAAAAACATTAGTGATACCTTGGTACCGTCAGCTCCTTTTATTGTTCAATTGCAACATACTGGTTGTGAAGAGTAACGCAATGCAAGTAATGTTTTCTTGTGACGTGAAAGTGTAATGGTTCTTATACTGTACCTTGTCAATTCTTGCGGGCTGGTGTCCTGCTGTTGGAGCATTTCTCCATCTGAGGCCGGTGGGAGGGTCGGTGTGAACCTATTTCCGGCACATGCGCCTGAATGTGGGATTGTCTTTTACCATCACCCCCCTCCATTCGGTGTCTGCACGACGCTGGCGGGGACCCACCCACAGGCACTGGGCTATTAAGTTGAGTACAGACAGGATCTCAATTCACATGTCTGTCTGACACTTGATGTAGATACTGGGATCACCTCCATGAACTTGGAATACCATAGGCAAGATCTTTTGAGGGGCTATCTCTATTTTCAGTGGATTCACATTTCACTCACTCCTCACTACTTTGATTGACTTGGCACTTGACTATTGATTATTTCTTTCCTTCCTCCTCTGTTCAATCTATTCACATGGTCCCATTCCTTTACTCCTCTTGGTCACATTGGGGCTCAGGGGAGGACTGGGCCAAGGGGGCAATTTCCCCCTGGGCCACTCTGATGCTCCGTAAAAAGGCTGCACCACTTCTGCCACAGACATGTCTAAAGGATTCCTGGTGAAGAGAGGTAAAAAGTCCCCACTGCTGACCTACTGAGTGCGGGATGAAGACAAGGACAGAGCGCAGACCTCCTTCCCAGCATGGATGGTGTAAACTGTGTCTGAGCAGAGGCCAGTTCCATGCCCCACTGGAGACTCTCCTCCCCCAGGCAGCCCCAACTGAGCTGTCCCAGCTCCTCCCAACTGCCCCCTGCTGACCAGGTTGGGAACCCGGATTCGGCCGGTGAGTACAGAGTACCTGGAGCAAAGCTTCAGCCTGGAGTGGGGGTCAGGAGGGAGAGTGGGAGGGGAGCCGAGTCACTGCATCATGGGCCTCTGGTTTGTACTTGCCCCCTGGACCAAAAGTTGCCAGTCAGCCCCTGTTGGGACTTTGGTGCTTTTTCCACAATTATACTTTGGAGTCTTTCCTTGTGGATTTACTAGACACACCACTTTGACATGAATATATGCAATACCCTGATATACATTATATATCATTTTGTTTTTAGATCAGCATGGTCTATATGTGTCTTTATCACCCCATACAATCCATGGAATTGCACCTTGATGTCCTGGTCTGCCCCTTGGCTGCTCCCCTTGGCCTGGATGGTTCTTTCTGCCACAGCCTAGGGATAGACGTTTGTCCTGGCGCCCCATTCCCCTCTCAGATGCTGGGTCCATTCTTTGAGCTGATATGAAAGTAATAAGGCCATTTGAAATCCTTCCTTCCCCCTATGGGGAGTAATGTAACATACCCCCTGTCCATATGAGATTGTCTTTTTCTAATACATACCTACATTTATAGATATCCGTCTGCATCAAACTCCTGAGGATTAGACTTTTTGGATCCATGAAATGCGTAGAGACCTAGAGATGCCAAGATATTATTGGCCATATTATAGGTCAGTCACGTACCTTTATATGTCTTAACATCATTATAATATGAATTTAATTTCTATATGAATTTTTCCTATGTCATATGTCTGTATTATATTTGGAAATTGATTGAATATACTTATGTAAATCATGGAATGTGTTATTATTACTACTTTTAATAAATTTGTACTTTATTACGTGACCTTTATTAATTGACCTGCCTCATATAAACATGGTTAATAAGGGTGGAAAGAAAAAAAAAATCCTCTTTTGGTGAAATTATTTATTGTGATTAAGTGGTAGGCCCTGGGGCAGCTGTGAATATCTACCACCCCGTTTCGACCCTAATTAACTACGTTGGAAATGGGGTGGTAGCTACTGAAAGCTGGCCCAGGGCCTACCACTTAATCACAATAAATAATTTCACCAAAAGGGGATTTTTTTTTTCTTCTTCAGATAATTTATGGGATATTATTTTTAGAGAAGTTACAGTTGGAGGTGATGGGGGGGAAATGGAATCTGTTAGGTAGAATCTGGGAGGCAACAATTTATGGACCCTCCTAGTACCCTCCTCTTCATTGTTATGTATTGTTTGCAATCTCCCTTTTTTTTTTTTTTATCTCAATGTATTTTTATTAAGAAATTTAATTCAAAAGATCCGTAAATGCGGAGAGAAAATAATACCAAAGAAAGGGAATTTATAAGTAGCCTCGCAGGGCAACATGATGTCCATAGCAGCCAACATACATTATTACAGCATTGACATAGATATCATAAAGGTCAATAAAACGAGCCAGGGTATTGCGTTAGTACTACTTTGGGGGTACCAGATTAACCAGATTTTTTTTTTTTCTTTTAATTTCAATGTATTTTTATTGAGAAAAATATTATAGCATTGACATAATTATCCCCCTTTTTTTTTTTGATTGTTGGATGGAGAAGTTGGGTGGTCTCTTGAAAGTAGGGAGGAGGAATATTGGAAAAGGTACCTATGTTTTGAATAGGTAATTATATGTATATTGTGGGTTTTGTGGTAATTATATGGATATTGTGGGGCATGTGGAATGCATTCTTATATATATTTCAGGAGGAGTACTATCGACAATTTTAATTTTGTCTTGTCCTGTCTTCTTTTTAAAAAAATTTATAAAAAAGAGTTATAAATAAATAAGTCACTGATCACCGCTATTAGAAGTATAAACAAAATAAAAAAAATACAAATTCCAGTATATACTGTATACCATAGTTTGTAGGTGCTATACCTTTCACAAAAACCAAACAATATACAATATATATATATATATTTTTTTTTTTTTTTATCAAAAACGTAGCAGAATACATTTTGGACAAAATGTATTAAGAAATTTTATTTTGTTTATTTTTTTATTTTTATGTATACAGTATCTCACAGAAGTGAGTACACCCCTCACATTTTTGTAAATATTTTATTATATCTTTTCATGTGACAACACTGAAGAATCCATCCACCAGCTCCGTGACGTCGTCATGGAGGAGTGGAAGAGTGGAAGAGAACTCCAGTGGCAACCTGTGAAGCTCTGGTGAACTCCATGGCCAAGAGGGTTAAGGCAGTGCTGGAAAATAATGGTGGCCACACAAAATATTGATACTTTGGGCCCAATTTGGACATTTTCACTTAGGGGTGTACTCACTTTTGTTGCCAGCGGTTTAGACATTAATGGCTGTGTGTTGAGTTATTTTGAGGGGGACAGCAAATTTACACTGTTATACAAGCTGTACACTCACTACTTTACATTGTAGCAAAGTGTCATTTCTTCAGTGTTGTCACATGAAAAGATAGAATAAAATATTTACAAAAATGTGAGGGGTGTACTTACTTTTGTGAGATACTATATATATATATAAAACATGTATAAACATATAAAAAAAATTATATATATATATATATACACATAGATATATATAGATATATATATATAGAGATGTAGATATATTTAGATATAGATACAGGTATAGATAATATATATACTGTATATACAGTATAATATTAATTATACCAAATATAAATATATATTTAAAAATATATAATATAAATGATAAAGTAAATATAAAATATATATAATATAAATTAAATGGTATAATACGTAAAAACATATATAATATATCATATAAATTATAAATATATATATATATATATATATATATATATATATATATATATATATATATATATATATATATATATATATATATACAGTGGGTACGGAAAGTATTCAGGCCCCCTTAAATTTTTCACTCTTTGTTATATTGCAGCCATTTGCTAAAATCATTTAAGTTCATTCTTCTTCCTCATGAATGTACACATAGCACCCCATACTGACAGAAAAACACAGAATTGTTGACATTGTTGCAGATTTATTAAAAAAGAAAAACTGAAATATCACATGGTCCTAAGTATTCAGACCCTTTGCTGTGACACTCATATATTTAACTCAGGTGCTTTCCATTTCTTCTGATCATCCTTGAGATGGTTCTACACCTTCATTTGAGTCCAGCTGTGTTTGATTATACTGATTGGACTTGATTAGGAAAGCCACACACCTGTCTATATAAGACCTTCCAGATCACAATGCATGTCAGAGCAAATGAGAATCATGAGGTCAAAGGAACTGCCTGAAGAGCTCAGAGACAGAATTGTGGCAAGGCACAGATCTGGCCAAGGTTACAAAAAGATTTCTGCTGCACTTAAGGTTCCTAAGAGCACAGTGGCCTCCATAATCCTCAAATGGAAGACGTTTGGGACGACCAGAACCCTTCCTAGAGCTGGCCGTCCGGCCAAACTGAGCTATCGGGGGAGAAGAGCCTTGGTGAGAGAGGTAAAGAAGAACCCAAAGATCACTGTGGCTGAGCTCCAGAGATGCAGTCAGGAGATGGGAGAAAGTTGTAGAAAGTCAACCATCACTGCAGCCCTCCACCAGTCGGGGCTTTATGGCAGAGTGGCCCGACGGAAGCCTCTCCTCAGTGTAAGACACATGAAAGCCCACATGGAGTTTGCTAAAAAACACCTGAAGGACTCCAAGATGGTGAGAAATAAGATTCTCTGGTCTGATGAGACCAAAATAGAACTTTTTGGCCTTAATTCTAAGCGGTATGTCTGGAGAAAACCAGGCACTGCTCATCACCTGTCCAATACAGTCCCAACAGTGAAGCATGGTGGTGGCAGCATCATGCTGTGGGGGTGTTTTTCAGCTGCAGGGACAGGACGACTGGTTGCAATAGAGGGAAAGATGAATGCGGCCAAGTACAGGGATATCCTGGACAAAAACCTTCTCCAGAGTGCTCTGGACCTCAGACTGGGCCGAAGGTTTACCTTCCAACAAGACAATGACCCTAAGCACACAGCTAAAATAACGAAGGAGTGGCTTCACAACAACTCCGTGACTGTTCTTGAATGGCCCAGCCAGAGCCCTGACTTAAACCCAATTGAGCATCTCTGGAGAGACCTAAAAATGGCTGTCCACCAACATTTACCATCCAACCTGACAGAACTGGAGAGGATCTGCAAGGAGGAATGGCAGAGGATCCCCAAATCCAGGTGTGAAAGACTTGTTGCATCTTTCCCCAAAAGACTCCTGGCTGTATTAGATCAAAAGGAGGCTTCTACTAAATACTGAGCAAAGGGTCTGAATACTTAGGACCATGTGATATTTCAGTTTTTCTTTTTTAATAAATCTGCAACAATGTCAACAATTCTGTGTTTTTCTGTCAGTATGGGGTGCTATGTGTACATTCATGAGGAAGAAGAATGAACCTAAATGATTTTAGCAAATGGCTTGCAATATAACAAAGAGTGAAAAATTTAAGGGGGTCTGAATACTTTCCGTACCCACTGTATATAAAACATATCATAAATATTTAATTCTATCTTTTTTATATATATATATATATATATATATATATATATATATATATATATATATATAAATAATGTATAAACATGTAAAAGGAAATGTAATTAAAAAAAAAAAAATATATATATATATATATATATATATATATAAGATAGAATAAAATATTTACAAAACTGTGAGGGGTGTACTCACTTTTGTGAGATACTGTATAGTTTACAGTGGAAAGTAAATAATGTTTTTTTTGTTTTAATTTTGGTCTTTTTTCATTTATATTGCAAAAAAGTAAAAAAAAAAAAAAAAAAAAAACAATGGTGATCAAATACCACCAAAAGAAAGCTCTATTTATGCTTAAAATATATATATATAAATTTCATTTTGGTAAAGCATTGCATACTCGCGCAATTACCAGATAAAATAGGGCAGTGCTAAGTGGCGCCTGGTTATGAAGGATGGGGGGGGGGGGGAGGGGGGTAAAACCTTCTGGAGCTCAAGTGGTTAAAAAATAAAGTAAATAAAGGAAAAACCAAAAAAAAGCTTGCTATACATGTGGAAGACTAGAGGAGGGTTGGGGCGGTGGGATGGAGTTTTTTAGGGAGAAGAGCTGCTTTAATATAAAGATACATTGTAACATTGTGAGGCATATTTTTATACATTTTATATTTTGCTATAATATCTATTTCCAAGTTGATACAAGGTGATTTTTTTTTGTCATTATAACCTGCACAGTGAATACATCAGCGTCTAGTTCCAGTTTTTGCCTTTTGAGAACAATAAGAAAACGAGACAATAAAAGTTATTTTCGAATGTTGTTCTGTCCTCCTCAGCGAATTTCACCTCTTCCCAGTTAAGTTTGAACTTGCTGAGCAGAAACATTTGTCGCTCAGTACACAAAGCTGCGTGCGTTTGGCCTGGGACTCCGCTGACACGTTCCGTAGACTTTTGCTGGGAGTAAGTTGTGCAAACAATACCTATTCTGTCGGGGGAAATAAACATTGAAAAGAAGATTTCTGGACTTCTCCATAAAAACCACAGGCCCCTGGCTCGGCTCGTAAAATATTTCCCAGGGACGGGTGCGCTTTGTTCTAACGACGGATGAGGTCAGGAAATTACGCTTCCAGTTGGGAAGCCAACCTGTCATGTTTGGAGGACAATCGGCATGTGATGGCGGGAGGTTACAATGTGTTTTATCTTTCCAAATGCCAAAAGTTTTCAACTTATGGAGTGGAAAAGTTTGAAGGTACGCTCAGGGCAGAATGGAAAATTCCGAATGGAAAGACACAGAGCGGGCAAAGATTAGAGCTTAAAGGGTCATTATATTGCTATTCCATTTCTGAAGCGTTTACTATTAACACACGTGTCAACCCAATTGCTAAAATCTCATATATCCGTTATTATATCAATTATGTTTTTGGTAGTTTTGGGTTGCAGGGATTAGTCCTGGACAACAGATGCACTTCCCTACTATTTGGTTTGTGGTCCCTTTAGGGGGAGCTTAAGATACATCAGGGTTCTCACTCGTACAGTGTTAGGGGTTCTGTGGTGGTTCGATCGGAGAGGACTGATTTTCAGTACCCTCTGGATTGATAAGTCTAGACTTTGGAGGTTCAGATAAATATTTGGGTGGTCCAACCCTGATTACAAGGACTTTGGTCCTGAAAGGATTAACCCATCTGCATCAGAGTCCAAAAATAAAAGAGGAAACAGTCGCCACCTGTCTTTGAGGGAGAGAACAGGACACACCTGGGTGAGACTAGCTTGGGACTGGGGCATGGTTGATAACCTGTGGAGACCTCCTCTTTGGGACCCTTGAGGCAGGCAGGATATTTCAGAACCCTATGATGGGACAGGTGTGACTGGTGGTGAACAAAATTGTTATCAAATACCTACCATATTCTTCCATTCCTAACTTAACTTCATGGCAGCATAGGCTCAATTGTATGCTGGCATGGACTTAGTCAGTAGAAAAGAAAAGGGTTGCTGAAAACTTACTGTAATTTTCCTTTCTTGACTAACTCCATGGGCAGCATAGGATCTTTCATATGGTCCCATGAAGCTGGTCAGGAAAATAGAAAATTACTGAATACTTACCATATTTTCAATTCCTGACTAATTCCATGACAGCATACAATTGATCTTATGCTGTCATGGAGTTGGTCGTGATAACAGAAAATTATTATCAAATACTTACCTTAATTTGCACCGATTAACACAGTTGCAGCATGGGATCATTTGTATGCTCCCATGGTGTTAGTCAGGAAAACGGAAACTTGTTACCAAAAACTTACCTTAATTTTCCTTTCCTGATTAACTCCATAACAGCATAGGATCATTCATATGCTGCCAAGGAGTTTGTCAGGACAACAGAACATTTTTATCAAAATACTTACCTTCATTTTTACCGATTAACTCTATAGCAATATAGAATCATTCCTTTGTTGCAATTGAGTTAGTCAAGAAAATGGAAAATTGTTATTAAATACTTACCATAATTTTCCTTTTCCGATTAACTCTGTGGCATGGTGTTAGTCAGGAAAACGGAAACTTGTTACCAAATACTTACCGTAATTCTCCTTTCCTGATTAACTCCATGACAGCCTAGGATCATTCATATGCTGCCATGAAGCTGTTCAGGACAACAGAACATTTTATCAAAATACTTACCTTAATTTTTACTGATTAACTCCATGGCAATCTAGAATCATTCCTTTGTTGCAATGGAGTTAGTCAAGAAAATGGAAAATTGTTATTACTTACCTTAATTTTCTTTTTCTGATTAACTCATTGACATCAAAGAATCATTCCCATGCTGCCATGAAGTTAATCAGGGAAATGGAAAATTTCCAAATACTTACTTTAATTTTTCATTCTTGACTAACTCCATGGCAACATAAGATCAATCGCAAGTTGCCATGGAGTCAGTCCGGAAAATAGAAAAGTGTTACCAAAAAGTTATCATAGTTTTCCTTTCCTGATTGACTGCATGACAACATAGGATACTTTTCCTTTTCCCGATTAACTCCGTGCCATTGTGTTAGTCAGGAAAACTGAAACTTGTTACCAAATACTTACCGTAATTTTCCTTTCCTGATTAACTCCATGACAGCATAGGATCATTCATATGCTGCCATGAAGTTGTTCAGGACAACAGAACATTTTATCAAAATACTTACCTTAATTTTTACTGATTAACTCCATAGCAATATAGAATCATTCCTTTGTTGTTATGGAGTTAGTCAAGAAAATGGAAAATTTTTATTACTTACCTTAATTTTCTTTTGCTGATTAACTCATTGGCATCCAAGAATCATTCCTATGCTGCCATGGAGTTAATCAGGGAAATGGAAATTTACCAAATACTTACTTTAATTTTTCATTCTTCACTAACTCCATGGCAACATAAGATCAATCGCATGTTGCCACGGAGTCAGTCCGTAAAATAGAAAAGTTTTACCAAAAAGTTATCATAATATTCCTTTCCTGATTGACTGCATGACAGCATAGGATCATTCATATGCTGCCATGAAATTAGTCAGGAGAGCAGAATATTTTTATTTAATACTTACCTTAATTTTCACCGATTAACTCTCTGGCGATATAGGATTATATATTTTTATGCTGCCATTAAGGAATTCAGGAAAACGGTAAAATTGTTATCAAATACTTACTATAATTTTCTTCTTCTGTTTAACCGCATGGCAGCATGGAAAATTACTAAATACTTACCATAATTTTCCATTCCTAACTAACTCCATGGCAGCATAAGATTGATTTTATGCTGCCATGGCTTTAGTCAGGAAAATTAAAACTTGTTATGAAATACCTTACTTTTACTTTCCTGATTAAAGTGGTTGTAAACCCCTGGGTACCATTTCTACCTATAGGTAAGCCTATGATAAGGCTTACCTATAGGTACTGTAAATATCTGCTAAACTTGCACCATTTAGGAGACATTTACATTGAATGCAGCCGATGACATCATCGGCGAATGCGCTCTGAAGGAACGGCCGCTCGTGCTGTTTCTTCAGAGCTCTGTGCAGTGACCGGCAGCTCCCGCGCGCATGCACAGTAGTGACGTCGCGTGGCTCCGGCCAGTAGCACAGCCAGAGTCCGCAGACCCGGAAGGAAGAGAGGCGAAGAGGGATGCGGCCTCCAGTGGGGAGGACATGGGCTTCGTTTGCAGGTAAGTGTCACATAATGTGCTAGAGTGCATTGCATACTAGCACATTATGAATTTACTTTGCAGGTAAACAACTTTTTTTTTTTTAAGACTTGACTTCCTCTTTAATCACTTGGCGACCGTCCCCCACAGATATATTGTGGCAGACTAGCTCGGCTGGGTGAAACCGCCGTACCTGTACAGCGTTTCGCGGGAGCGAGTCCCTCCTGGGAGCGCTCCTGGGAGCGAGTCCCTCCCCCAAACAGTTAGAAAACACTCCCCTAGGCTCAGACTTAACCCTTTGATCGCACCTGGGTTAACCCCTTCCCTGCCAGTGTCATTATTACAGTAACAGTCTTTTTAGCATTATTTTCTGTAGTAATGACACTGGTCCCCCCAAAAGTGTCAAAAATGTCAGTTAGGGGTTCGATCTGTCTGACGCAATGTCACAGTCCCCCTAAAAATCACAGATCGCTGTCATTACTAGTAAAAGAAATAAATAAACAAAAAAAATGGCATGAATTTTTTCCCTAGTTTGTAGACAGAATAACTTTTGCGCAGACCAATCAAAATACGCTTATTGGGATTTTTTTTACCAAAAATATGTAGCAGAATACAAATTGGCCTAAAAGGATGAAAACATTTGATTATTTTATTTTCTTTTTTTTGGGAATTTTATATAGCAGAATGTAAAAAATATTGTTTTGTTTTTTTTCAGATTTGTCGCTCTTATTTTGTATTCAGCGCAAAAAAAAAATTGCACAGGTAATCGAATATCACCAAAAGAAAGCTCTATTTGTGGGAAAAAAAAAGACGTGAATTGTATTTGGGTACAGTGTTGCACAACCGCGCAATTGTCTGTTAAACGAACGCAGTGCCGAATCGCAAAAAATGGCCTGGTCATTAAGGGGACAAATCCTTCCGGCCCAGAAGTGGTTAACTCCATAACAGAATAGGATCATTCTTAAGCTGTCATGGAGTTTGTTCGGTAAACAGAAAATTATTATCAAATACTTACCTTAATTTTCACCAATTTAACTCAATTGCAGCATAGGATCATTTGTATGCTGCCAAATTGCCAATAAGTTAGCCAGGAAAACGGAAACTTGTTACCAAATACTTACCATAATTTTACTATCCTGATTACTTCCATGGCAGCACAGGATCATTCCTATGGAAAAATACTGCAGATTTACCACAATTTTCCATTCCTGAATAACTCCATGGCAGCATGAGATTAATTCTATGCTGCCATGGAGTTAGTCAGGAGAATGGAAAAGTGTTACCAAATACTTACCATAATTTTACTTTCCCGATTAAGTCCATGGCAACATATGAATGACCCTACACTGCCATGGAGTTAGTAAGGAGAATGGAAAAGTGTTACCAAATACTTACCATAATTTTACTTTCCCGATTAACCACTTTAACACTAGCCACTGTGCTGCTACTGCGGCACAGTGGCTCGTTATCGTCTAGCGACGTAGACCTACGTCGCTAGACTCCTCCCCCTGTAGGCGGCGCTCCCGCTGTTTTCATTCACAGCGGGAGTCGGGCCAGGGGAGGAGCGGCGGCGATAGCCGCTGCTCTGCCCCGATCGTCAGGGAATCGAGTTTGGAGATCCGCCCGCCTGTGTAAACAGAGCGGGTGGATCTCCTAAGTGACAGGGAGTGACAGATCGGAGTGTTCAGCATAGCTGGACATCCGATCTGTCCCTGACTCACACAGTCACCTCCCCCCCCACACGTTAGTAAGCACCAGGCATACATTAACCCCTCCCTCTCCAATAAAATTAAACCCTTCCCTGCCAGTGTCATTTTTAGAGTAACAGTGCATATTTATAGCACTGATTACTGCAGTAATGTCACTGGTACCCCCAAAAGTGTTAAAAATGTCAGTCAAGGGTCCAATCTGTCCGCCGCAATGTCGCAGTCTCACAAAAAATCGCAGATCGCAGCCATTACTCGTTAAAAAAAAAAAACACCAAAAATGACAGAAATCTTTCCCTTAGTTAGTAAATGCAATAACTTTTGCGCAAACCAATCAAAATACGCTTATTGCGATTTTTTTTACCAAACATGGGTAGCAGAAAACAAATTGTCCAAAAATTTAAAAAAAAATTGTTTTTTACATCTTTTTTTGGGGGGAATTTCATATAAAAAAATGTTAAAAATATTGTTATTTTTTCAAAATAAACGCTCTTTTTTTGTTTATAGCGCAAAAAGTAAAAATCGCACAGGTGATCAAACACCACCAAAAGAAAGCTCTGTTTGTGGGAAAAAAAGGACGTACATTTCGTTTGGGTACGGCATTGCATGACCGCGCAATTGTCAGTTAAAGTCACACAGTGCCGAATCGCAAAAAGTGGCCCAGACGTAAGACAGCAAAATCCTCCGGTGGTAAAGTGTTTAAGTTCATGGCAACATATGAATGATCCTACACTGCCATGGAGTTAGTCAGGAAATGTATTTTAAAATATATTTGAAAATTAAATAAATAAATCTGCACTTTATGAAACGTGACAAGGGTTAAAGAAGAAGCAAATTATTTCTAATCGGAATAATGTCCTCTGCACTCGAAGCATCAACATTGTCATGAGAGCAGATGGCAGTAGGCATTGATGTAATGAAATATGACATAAAGTGATGTAGGCCGTCAGGAACGCTTAATGCAGGGACTATGACGAGGCGAGAAAGTGACGGCAACTTCATTTCGAAGACCCAGTCCGACCGCTCGTGATTACTGTTAATTGGAAGTTGCGGTATTAATAAAAAAGGTCTTTAAATAAAGAATTCTCTTACTACATGTAGATGATCTGTTATCAATCGCTTCTTCTACGAAGGGAACACTGCAATTGCAAACCAACATATATATATATATATATTTTTTTTTTAGCTAGTAGGCTTCATTATAAAAAAAAGTAAAAACTGATATTTTGGCATCATTTCAAATCTTTTTTTGCCTTTGGAAATATCGGTTTTGACAGTTTTTCCTATTTACTAAGCCTCTATGGACAGCATTGTGTGTTTTAGGCAATTTTCCTAAAATTATATCTGATCATTTACTGTGCAGTAAACCAGGTACATGCCATCATTTTTAACAGATGGATGAAGAATTTGACTCAATGCCATGTGATGTTCCTTTACTACTGTTTTATTTAACCCCTTTTTTTAGTTAATTTGTCCACGTTTTTATTATTTTTTTTTTCTTTTTATTTGAATGTTTATGCACAACTTATTTTTTGAATGTGCCCCCACCTTCTTGTTCAAAAAAAAAAAAAAGGAAAACCTTCTCCATTCTTCATGCAGCTCCATCTGCGGTCCAATGCCAGTCCATTGTCATTCAACACATTTTCAGTGCATTCATTTAATTAAAGGACTGTCCCCTGGTTCTCCATCAACAAGCTGCCCTGGGCTCGCAGGAAAATGCGCCAGTGGTGTCACGGTCAGGGGTCAGACAGGTATACAAGCAGGTCACCTTGGCAGATGATGTGAGCTAACGTGCAGGTTCGCCACAGGGTCTAAGCACTAACTGGTCTTTACCAGAGCTCCTAATGGTGGAGATGGGCTTTGCTGCATGCTAGTACCAAGTCGCAGTCCTCAGGATCACCCCACCAGGAGCTTAGCAAGGTTGATAACAAATAGTTGCAGGAAGAGCAGAGACATGGCTTAAATCAGGAAGTTAGTGGGAGGAGCAAAACGTTCAAGGTTCACCAGAAACAAGGTACAAGGCAAGATTGTCCAAGGGATCAGAGAGGGAACTGTGCAGTATCTCAGATGACAAACCAAGAAGAGCTACAGCCAGACACCACAGAGGTCCCAGGTTCAAACCCAAACCCTGACAAGTGGATAGCACACTTGGGGCCATTCTGTTCATGGGGAGTTCATGGAAGGAGCAAATGTTCAAGGTTCACAAGAGACAAGTGTAGCACTGCTCCCAAGGGAGCTGCTAATTACGGGCTCCCCTGGGTTACCATTAGCAACAGTAGAACATTCTGGCATTTTCCCAAGTGTTTTACTTCAGACAAGGATCAGTCCAGTTTCTTTGGTTTTATGTTTTATTTGGAACTTGGATAGGAGAAGGGATGAGTGTGATACTGCAACTGAACAGAACTATGCACATTAGGCCGGGACAACTTGAATAAAGCTGGTTAACACTGGTTAACGCTGTGTTGTGCTAGTCACGGCTTGGCCGCTGCTTCACTTTGCCCTTGGCTGTGCAAGGAGATACTTAAAGCGGAGTTACACCCTAAAATAAAACTTATCTCCATCTTCATGCCCGGGGTCACCTGAAAAACAAATGGACAATTTTTTTTTTTATTACTTACCTTGTTTAGAAGAAAATATACTTACCTTACTTCCTCTTCCTCCCCTCGGCGGCCACGGCGATTCGTCACTTCCTGGCTTGCAATGATTCCTGGGAGCTGAACATCATCGCTCCCAGGAATCAATGCGCCTGCACCGGCTCCGACGTCAGTTCTGGTGCAGGCGCCGTCATACCTTGCTAAACAGCTTCTGGGCATGTCATATTTGTCTGGCTCCTTGATCCCCTGTGAGCTGGCTCCTTGATCCACTGACTTCTCTGGAGTGGTCCCCTCTCTTAGGCAGACCCTTGGGCAGATCCCCCAGTACTCACGATACTGTTTTTCCCAAAGACTTCTGCCCAACTGCTCCACCGGTCAGCACACTGAATCCTCTGCAGCTCAGCTCCACACCTGGTCCCTAGGCCGACTGCCTGGACCACCTTCCTCATACACAGCAGGAGGAGAGACAGCCGTCCACCTCCTCCTGGGACTTTGCTCCTGCCAAAGACACTCTGTCACATGCCCCCTCAGGATTTATTCCCAATCTCAGGATGCAATTGCAGAAATGCCCGCCCACTGGGACACTCATAAACCCTGGTGTGCTATTGGTTATGTTTCCTCCACTGTCCAACAAGCTCCCTCATTGGATACAGTAGGGAGACTCCCCCAGACCAAATAGATCACACCTGGAAACATGTGACAGACTATCAGGCTCTCCTGATAAGCAGAAAGAGCCACCAAATATGTGTTTACCTAGCACCTATCTAGGAGGGTGCTACACAAGATTGTCCAAGGGATCATACAGGGTGCTGTACAGTATCTCAAGTGGGTTTTAACTTTGCATAATTCCATGTTACATAAAAAAAAAAAAAAAACAGAACTAACAATATAGGAGCACAGTGCTCCTAATAAACCATTGTCAGACTCAGGAACCTACCTGCAGTGGGTTTGCTTTCCTCAGTGTGTACAATGGGTCTGTCCCCAAGTTGCTCCTCTGTTCACAGTGCAATTGGGCACCAAGTTCTTGGTTTTTCATAGGTCCTCCTCAATATGTCTGCCTATTGAGTTTTCGTTATTTTGTTTAATGTTTAATTGTACTCCTGTACATTCTGGGTCCAACTGTCTGTTTCTACTATAGCCTGGCTTTTCCTGCAACGCAAGCTTCCTTTCTTTTTCCTTATGCCAAAAAAAAAGGGGGGAATTAAAAAACTGAAAACAATGTACAAACACTGATACAAATTATAACCAACAATGGAAAGAGGAAGTGATTATACTCATTGCTACATTTAAAGTGCCTTTGTTTTTGTTGCTACAAAATTTAACATTTCTGCAGAATTTTGCCAACAGTAATATTGGTAATTTCACGGCAAAACCACCAAACAAACTGCTCCCTTCAGCCTTAGTTAAAATCTGTTTTATGGAATACCTAATGAAAAGACAGTATATATGGAGGCCAAAGTTTTTCCAACACCACCAACGAGATTTTTTTTCTTTTTTTTCAGTTCAATGCATTTTTATTGAGATTTTTGAAACAGGTAAATAGATGTTCATGGCAAATATAGAATATAGAAGCAAGTGTAACAAAACAGTTGGAAAATAATACAACTTAATACAACTAGTGATGTCGCGAACCTAAAATTTGCCGTTCGTGAACGGCGAACGCGAACCTCCGCAAATGTTTGCTAACGGGCGAACCGCCATAGACTTCAATAGGCAGGCGAATTTTAAAACCAACGGGGACTCTTTCTGGCCACAATAGTGATGGAAAAGTTGTTTCAAGGGGACAAACACCTGGACTGTGGCATGCCGGAGGGGGATCCATGGCAAAACTCCCATGGAAAATTACGTAGTTGACGCAGAGTCGGGTTTTAATCCATAAAGGGCATAAATCACCTAACATTCCTAAATTGTTTGGAATAACGTGCTTTAAAACATCCAGTGTGTGTATACGATCAGGTATGATGTTGTATCAATCAGGTAGTGTAAGGGTTACGCCCGCTTCACAGTGACAGACCAAACTCTGACAGACCAAACTCCCCCTTTAACGCACCGCAAACAACCGCAAACAGTCCATTTGCAGTGGGTACAGTACAGTCTGTGGGCCTGACACTCACTGGCAGGCAACTATAAAAAATATATATTTTTTTAATTTGCAAGGTGCTGTGCCACCGTATATATGACTGGTGGGCACTGCAGTGGGCACAGTACACTCTGTGGTCCTGACACTCACTGGCAGGCCAGGCAACTGCAATTATAAAAAATATATATTTTTTTTAATTTGCAAGGTGCTGTGCCACCGTATATATGAGTGGTGGGCACTGCAGTGGGCACAGTACACTCTGTGGACCTGACACTCGCTGGCAGGCCAGGCAACTTCAATTATAAAAAATATATATTTTTTTAATTTGCAAGGTGCTGTGCCACCGTATATATGAGTGGTGGGCACTGCAGTGGGCACAGTACACTCTGTGGACCTGACACTCGCTGGCAGGCCAGGCAACTTCAATTATAAAAAATATATATTTTTTTAATTTGCAAGGTGCTGTGCCACCGTATATATCAGTGGTGGGCACTGCAGTGGGCACAGTACACTCTGTGGACCTGACACTCACTGGCAGGCCAGGCAACTGCAATTATAAAAAATATATATTTTTTTAATGTGCAAGGTGCTGTGCCACCGTATATATCAGTGGTGGGCACTGCAGTGGGCACAGTACACTCTGTGGACCTGACACTCACTGGCAGGCCAGGCAACTGCAATTATGACAGAGGAAAAATATATATTTTTTTAAACTGCAAGGTACTGTGCCACCCGATATGAGTGTGGTGTGCACACAGTACAGTCTGTGGTGGGTCTGTGGCCTCTCACACACGGCAGGCAGGCAACTGTACAATATATATATATATATATATATATATATATATATATATATATAAAATAAAAAAATTGACTGAAATACCAGCCCTAAAAAGGGCTTTTTGGGGTGCTGTCAGGATGCTGTCCTTACGGCAGGAGTGGACCGAGAACACTATCTAACAACTGTCCCTATTAGCAGCAGCAGCACTCTCCCTGCTCTCACTAACACACTGCTTCAGAATGAATCAAAGATGGATGCTGTCCTTGCTTATTTATAGGAGGTGGGAGGGTGTGGGAGGGAGGGTATGCTGATTGGCTGGAATGTGTCTGCTGACTGTGAGGTACAGGGTCAAAGTTTGCCTCAATGATGAAGTATAGGGGGCGGACCGAACATCACATATGTTCGCCCGCAGCGGCGAACTGTTCGCCGGTGAATAGTTCGGGACATCTCTAAATACAACAGGGGTATCGCATACAATCAGATAAATCAAGCATTAAACATTCTTTAAGACAAAGCTTCATATTTGCCTTGTATTAACTTTAAGTTACCATAAAGGGGGAAAAATTAAACATGGGGAAATGTACCAAGGAAGAGTTTTACTTAGTAGAATTATTATCAAAGTGTCGGGTGTACCATTGAGCCCATGGGCTCAAGGCCTTTTACATTTACATATCATACATAAAGTATGATATAGAGATCCTGTTTAACCACACTCTCTGCAGCAAAGGGGAGATGTGCAAGTTTTGAATGCAGACATTTTCAGTGGGGTTAAATACCACCTTTGGGTAATTTTTTGGGTCAATTCCCACAAAGTAATGCAACAGGTGGCTCTGTAAATTTTCCTCAGTGCACGCTGCCACTGAGAGGCGGAATAAGGGGTTCCCAAACAACTCTCCCAATCCTGAAAAGTGTGTGTGTGTGTGTGTGTGTGGGGGGGGGGGGATTTTATTAATATATACCTTTCTTGGAAGAGAGTATAGAGAATTGTTATACCTTTTTTGTTTGGCATGTGGGACTTGAGGTACAGCCATGCCTGGTTGGGTATCTCATTTATGAGGTGAGGCATGCAAGCAAGGCAATGGGATATTCTCAAGTATAAAAACAGCTCTGTCTGTTTTGCAAGAAAATGATTGCAGCCACCATATCCGAGGATCAGTAAGCTGCACTATAGTACATTATAGTACAGAGAGAGAGAGAGAGAGAGAGAGAGAGAAAGAGAGAAAGAAAAGGAGTGAGAGAGAGAGAAAGGAGTGAGAGTGAGGGAGAGAGAGAGGAGAGAGGGAGGAGAGAGGGAGAAGAGGAGCAAGAGAGAGGCAGAGGAGAGAGAGAGTCAGGAAAGAAAGTGAGAAGGGAGGCGAGAGAAAAGAGAGGAGAGGAGAGAAAGAAGAGGAGAGAGAGAGGGGGAGAGAGAAGAGGACTGAGAGATGAGAGGGAGAGGAGAGAGAGGAGAAAGACAGAGGAGAGACAGAGGAAAGTAAGTAAGAAGAGGAGCGAGAGAGAGAGAGAAGAGAGGAGAGGGAAAAGGAGAGAGAGAGAGAGAGAGAGAGAGAGAGAGAGAGAGAGAGAGAGAGAGAGAGAGAGAAAGAAAGAAAGAAAGAAAGAAAGAAAGAAAGAAAGAAAGAAAGAAAGAAAGAAAGAAAGAAAGAAAGAAAGAAAGAAAGAAAGAAAGAAAGAAAGAAAGAAAGAAAGAAAGAAAGAAAGAAAGAAAGAAAGAAAGGAAAGAAAGAAAGAAAAGAAAGAAAGAAGAGGAGTACGAGAGAAAGAGAGAGAGAAGAGAGAGAGAGAGAGAGAGAGGAGTAAGAGAGAGAGAGAAAGAAAGAAAGAAAGAAAGAAAGAAAGAAAGAAAGAAAGAAAGAAAGAAAGAAAGAAAGAAAGAAAGAAAGAAAGAAAGAAAGAAAGAAAGAAAGAAAGAAAGAAGAGGAGTACGAGAGAAAGAGGAGTGAGAGAGAGTGAGATTGAGAGGATAGGAGAGGAGAGAGAGAGAGGAGGAGTGAGGGTGAGGGAGAGAGAGGGGCAAGCGGAGAAAGAGCAAGGAAAAGAGATTGAGAGGAGTGAGAAAGAGGGAGAGAGTAGGAGAGGAGAGGAGAGAGAAAGAAGAGGCGCGAGAGAGAGAGAAAGAAGAGGAGCAACAGTGAGGGAGAGAGATAGGAGCGAGTGTAAGGAGAGGGAGAGGAGTGAGGAGAAAGAGGGAGAGTAAAGAGGAGAGAGAAGAGAGGAGCGATGGAGGGAGAGAGAAAAGGAAGAGGAGAGGAGAGAGAGGCAGGGGAGGACTGGCAAGGGGGGCAAGGTGGCATTTGCCCCCCAGGCCACTCTGAAAAGTGGTAAAAACTGGTAAAAGGCCGCACTCAGGGCTGGATTAATGTAGGGGCCAGACACTGTATACAGCTGTCAGTCCAAAACCAGGTGGGCATGGATGGTGAGCTGATTCCATGGTTCAATGGGCCACTTGACTGGACTTGCCCCCCAGGCCAAAGGCTGCCAGCCCTCCCCTGGAGAGAGGTGATAGAGAGAAAGAAGAGGACAGGAGATAGAAGAGGAGAGAGGAGCGAGAGATGAGAGAGGGAGAGGAAAGGGAGTGAGAAGATGGGAGAGAAAGAGGGAGAGAGTGGGAGAGGAGAGGATAGAGAGAAAGGAGCAAGAGAGAGAGAAAGAAGAGGAGCAACAGCAAGGGAGAGAGATAGGAGTCAGTGTAAGGAGAGAGAGAGAGATTAGCGAGGAGAAAGAGGGAGAGAGAAGAGGAGAGAGAGAGAGAAAGAAGAGGAGAAGAGAGCGAGGGGACAGAGAGAAAGAAGAGGACAGGAGATAGAAGAGATGAGATAGAGAGAGAGAGAGAGAGAGAGAGAGAGAGAGAAGAAGAGCCAGAGAGAGAGGGGAGAAAGAGAGAGGAGAGGGAGAAGAAAAGAGAGAGGGAGAGCAAGGGAGAGAGAAAGGAGCAAGAGCAGGGAGAAAGGAAAGAGAAAAGAGAAAAGAAAGAGAAGAGCAATAGCGAGTCAGAAAGAGAGGTGCGAGAGTGAGGAGAGAGAGAGGAAAGAGAGAGAGAGGGGGGAGCAAGAGAGAAAGAGAAAGAAGAGGAAAATTAGAGTGTGTAAAAGGAGGAGATGAGAGCAGAGAGAAGAGGAGGGAGAGGGAAGGAGAAAAAGCAGAGGAGAGGAAAGGTAGGAAGAAAAGAGAAAGGAGCAAGGTAGAATGGAAGGTATAGGGAAAAAAAGGAAAGGAAAAGGGAAAGAAGGAGTTAGAGGGAAGAAAGGTAAAGGAGGAAGAAAGAGAGAACGCTAGAGAGAAGAAAGGAAAGGAAAAGAAGCAGGGAGAGAGAAAATGTAGAGGGGAATAATGGAAAGGAAAACAAAAGAGGGGAAAGAAAGAAAAGGAAACAAAGAGGAGGGTGATAAAAGGAAGAAATGGAAAGAGCACAGATTACTGTGGAGGCAGTAAAAGGGTTAAAAAAAAAATAAAAATAAAACTGATGCAGCCACCACATCTAACGATCAGTAAGCTGCACTTTATTACATTTTTGCTTTTGGGTTTAATGCCACTTTAAAACAAGTATCCTCTAAACACTGTAATGTTGGCACACTTGCAAAGCTTCCTAAAAGCTTTGGCATTTATTATTTGATGTGTTGACTTATTTGTTATAGAAACAAAGCATCTTAACAGGAAATTATTTTAACTTCGAGTCGGCATGTGCATTGCAATATGACCCAGCGCTGTGCCTTTGTTTCATAAGTTTTACTCTTTTAAAGCATTTGGCAGAAGTTTCAGAACACCAAGTTCCACGTGCGGCGGTAAATTGACACCTTGGTATTCTGATAATAGTTATCAAAGACTGTTTTGTTACTGTCCCTGTAATTTTTTATAACAGTTGCCGAGAGGTACAGCATTCGTGTTTTGTGATGAAATTGTTGGTGTAGGTGGACATGTAAGTCTGGTACAAGGACGGCCTTAATCAGAAGCCGAGTCTAAGTGGTTTAAATGGCTTTATATAAATAAAAGGTTAAATATAAAATACTTTTATCTGTTTTCTGTTTTAACTGTTATTTACAACTTTGTGCAACATAAAGGGATGCACAATAAAATATGAGGGGTAGCCAAAAGTTCAAGGAGAAGTAGACATGAAGGTGTGGAGGCTGCTAAACCAAGAAAGGGAGGAAAGTAAAAAATGAAGAGAGGGGCCTTCAAAAAAGGAGAGGAGGATGCAAAGGAGGAAGGTAGCAGGATGACGAGGAAGAGAAGAGGAGAGAAGGAAAAGGAAAGAAAGGAAAAGAAAGAAAAGGAAAGGAAAGAGAGTGGGAAGGAAAGGAAAGGAAAAAAAGGGAATAGAAAGGAAAGGGAGAGGGTAGGAAAGGGAAATGAAAGGAAAGGAAAAGGGAAAAGGAAAAGAAAAAAAAAAAGGAAAAAAAAAGGAAAAGAAAAAGGAAATGAAAAGGAAAAGGGAAAGGAAAGGAAAAGGAAGTGTGACAGTATTCAATGTCACTGGAAGTTAAAAACAGATAATTCATGGTTTGAATTGCTTCAGATGGGACGGTCATATTTGCCAGCAATATCTCCATATAGAAATATAAAGATTTATACCCATTTGCCATGAAATCTGTACTTCCTAAATGCTGTGTATATTACATATCTTTCAATCTCAGACAGGTTTTCCTTTTGTTGTGTATTGGGAGGGAATGTGGATTGCCCTGTCTCATTGTTAAGTGTTAATGACCTCACATTGTTCTGTCTGTCTGCCTTAAGAGAAACTTATTATGGGATGTATATAGGTATGTGGATTGGATGCTAAGGGGGAGGGGGGGATTGTCCCACATTGTATATTTTTGTGTACACTGTATGGTAGTGTAAAACTCTGTTTCCTATTGGATTGTGAATGTCACGTCCAGTCTTCAACAAGGTCCACCTGGGCGATAACCTTATGGGTGAAAACTGTATATAAGTCTGTTTCTTGTTCAATAAAGTTGTTCTAGAGTTACTTCACCCTCAATCTAGAGTCCTGTCTCTTATTGGGGGAATATGCTATAAGGGATTGCTATGGTCTTCCATACTCCTTTAGATAATCACTAAGCACTTGTAAGAGCTTGTGTAAGCTCTTGTTCTGCTGCACTCTTTGGGGAAAGAGAGGTTCACCCACAGGAACCTGGAGGCTTGTCGTAGGTCCAGGGTGGGTAGGAGACGGCGAGACCCTAACCAAGCTGCGGCGGTTCGTGGGGTCTGAAGTGGTTACGGTGTCTGGTGGAGTGCTTGGAGCCCTCGGGAAGCATTAGGCGCATCTGTCAACCGAGGTACCCGGTCAAGGTGCTGGTTGATCCGTTACAGGAAGGAAAAGGAAGGAAAAGGGAAAGGAAAAGAAAAAGGAAAAGAAAGAAAAAGGAGAGGAAAAATAGATGGAGGAAAGAGTGAGAAAAATAGGGGAAAGTGGTAAGAAAACTAAGAAAGAACTATGGTGAAAGAAAAGTAAGGAACAAGAGAAAAGACGAGAAGAAGGTAGGGAAAAAGAAAAAGGAGGAAGGTAGGGTGAGCAATGAAAAAAGAAGAAAGGGAGAGAGGAATAAGAAAAGGAAATAAAAAGGAGGGCGGTAAAGGAAAAAAGTGGAAAGCAAAAAAAGAAGAGAAAAACAGCAAGGGAGTGTGGCAGGTATTGGGAATAAAAGGAAAGAAAATGAGAAAGGAGTGAGAAAAAAAGAGTGGAAGGTAGGAAAAAAAAGGAAATGAAGTGCACAAAAGGGCAGGAGAAGGCAGAGGGAACAAAAGAAAGAAAATGGGGAAGGGAGAGAGAAAGAAATGTGGAAGAAAGGAGAGTAACAGGAAAAAAAAAGGAGAGAGGAAGATTCAGGAGGAAGTAAAAGGAGAAAAAAAGGGTAGGGGGAAGAAATCAAAGAAAATTCAAAAGAAGAATAGTAAAGGCAGAGGTAAAGGGAAGAAAGTAAAGGAAAGAAAAGTAGATGAAAAAAGAGAGAGAGAGGAAGTTAGAAGAAAGAAAAGGTAAAAAGGTAGAATACGTTAGATGAAAGGTAGGGGAGAAAATAAAAGGAGAATGGAGAGAGAACAGTGGTGGAAAAATAGAAAGAGGAATGTAGGTGGAAGAAAGGAAGGGAAAAAATATAACAAGAATGGTAAAGGAGAAGGTATAGGGAAGACAGTATGGGAAAAGAGGAAGAGCAAGTTAGGGGGAAGAAACATAAAGGAGGAAGAAGGGTGGAGAAAGAAAAGGAAAATTAGTAAGCAGACAGAGAGGTGGGGGTAAGAAATGAAAAGAAATTAGAAAAGATTAACATAGGAAATAAAGAAAATGAAAGAAAAATGAGGAATAAAAGAAAATAAGAGAAGAGATAAAGAAAAGGAGAAATAAAAGAAAAGAAAAAAAAAAAGAAATGAAAAGAAAAGACCTGGCTGCTCTTCTACTTGCCCAATATTGGCTATACATATATTTTGTTTATTTTTTTTGTTTACTTTTTTCTTTTTCATTTTGTTTCAGCCCCTTTCCATCCATCCATTTCCTAGGCAAATGATGTTCGTGCCCCCAGCACCAGCTGAAATATATGATGGTCATATCCCAGGAGGCACCGGGAGCCCCGAAGTCACCCCATTCACAAAAGTGTAGGGGGGCAGCACAACATTGGTAGGCTACACCAGAATCCAGGAGAACCAAAACAGCCTCCCCATGTTTTCTCAAAGAAACATGGTGGTGAGGGACCTAGCAGCAGTTGCAGAGAAGAGGACCCCATCAGGACAGCACTGGCTCTTCTGTGTGGGTGAAATTTATTTTTAAGGGGAAAAAAAGAAAAGAAGAAAAAAAGAAAGCGGAAGGTAGAGGGAATAAAGAAATGAACAAGGTGCAAGGTAGAGTGGAAGGTATGGGGCAGGAGGAAAAGGTAAAGAAAAAGAGACAGGGAAACGGAGTGGGAAAGGAAAAGGAAGGAGAAGAAGACTTATAATAAAAAAATTGTTTTTTTTTTCATGGTAAATATTGTAGGAATTAGATTGTAAGCTCCCAGGAGCGGGGCCCTTCTAACCCTCTTGTTTGGACTTGTACTTTATATTGTAAAGTGCTGCGCAAACTGTTGGCACTATATAAATCCTGTATAATATTAATAAGTAAATATTTGAGGGGTAGCCACCATTTCAAGTAGACCTACATTTGTAGTAGGACTGCAAATCTAAGAAGGGAAGGAAGGAATGGAGGAGAAAAGAAAACGAAAAAGGCAGAAGGTAGAAAGAAGAAAGGTAGAGGAAAAGAAAGAAAAGAAGATAGAGGAAAGGAAAGAGAAAGGAAAAAGAAAGGGAAAGGAAAGGAAATTAAAGGAAAGAAAATGAAAAGGTGGAAGAAAGGAAAGGAAAGGAAAAAGTGGAAGAAAGGAAAGGAAAAAGAAGGAAAGGAAAAGGTGGAGGAAAGGACAGGAAATGAAAGGAATGGAAAAAGAAATAGGAGGAAAGAAAATGTAGAAAAATAAAAAGGTAGAGGAAAGGAAAGGAAAGAAAAGGAAAGGGGAAAGGGAAAGGAAGGGAATGAGAGGGAAAGGGGAAGGAAAGGAAAGGAAAAGGAAAAGGGAAAGGAAAAGGAAAAGGAAAAGAAAGGAAAGGAGAGGGAAAGGGGAAGGAAACCTACATTTGTAGTAGGACTTCAAATCTAAGAAGGGAAGGAAGGAAGGAGAAAAGATAACTAAAAAGGCAGAAGGTAGAAAGAAGAAAGGTAGAAGAAAAAAAGGGTAGAGGAAAAGAAAAAGAAAAGGTAGAGGAAAGGAAAGAGAAAGCAAAAAGAAAAGGTAGAGGAAAGGTAAAAGGAAAGGAAAGGAGAGGAAAAGGTGGAGGAAAGGAAAGGAAAGGAAAGGAAAGGAAAGGAAAGGAAAGGAAAGGAAAGGAAAGGAAAGGAAAGGAAAGGAAAGGAAAGGAAAGGAAAGGAAAGGAAAGGAAAAGGTGGAGGAAAGGAAAGAAAAGAAAAGGAAAGGAAAGGGTGGAGGAAAGGAAAGGTAATTAAAGGAAAAAGGAGGAAAGAAAAAGAAGAAAAATAAAAGGTAGAGGAAAGGAAAAGGTAGAGGAAAGGAAAGGAATTCAAAGCAAAATAAAGGAAAAGGAAAGGAGTATCTGTTATTTAAAATAAAATAAAATATTGTTTTTTTTTTCATGGTAAATATTGTAGGTCAATATTTGAGGGTTAGCCAATAAATATAAGTAGACCTACATTAGTGATAAGACTGCAAATGGAAGGAAGGAAAGGAAAGGAAAGGAAAGGAAAGGAAAGGAAAGGAAAGGAAAGGAAAGGAAAGGAAAGGAAAGGAAAGGAAAGGAAAGGAAAGGAAAGGGTGGAGGAAAGGAAAGGAAAGGAAAGGAAAAGGTGGAAGAAAGGAAAGGAAATGAAAGGAATGGAAAAAGAAATAGGAGGAAAGAAAATGTAGAAAAATAAAAAGGTAGAGGAAAGGAAAGGAAAGGAGAGGAAAAGGGAAAGGGAAAGGAAGGAAATGAGAGGGAAAGGGGAAGGAAAGGAAAGGAAAAGGAAAGGAAAAGGAAAAGGAAAAGGAAAAGAAAGGAAAGGAGAGGGAAAGGGGAAGGAAACCTACATTTGTAGTAGGACTTCAAATCTAAGAAGGGAAGGAAGGAAGGAGAAAAGATAACTAAAAAGGCAGAAGGTAGAAAGAAGAAAGGTAGAAGAAAAAAAGGGTAGAGGAAAAGAAAAAGAAAAGGTGGAGGAAAGGAAAGAGAAAGCAAAAAGAAAAGGTAGAGGAAAGGTAAAAGGAAAGGAAAGGAAAAGGTGGAGGAAAGGAAAGGAAATGAAAGGAAAGGAAAGGAAAGGGAAAGGTGGAGGAAAGGAAAGAAAAGAAAAGGAAAGGTTGGAGGAAAGGTAAGGAAATTAAAGGAAAAAGGAGGAAAGAAAAAGAAGAAAAATAAAAGGTAGAGGAAAGGAAAAGGTAGAGAAAAGGAAAGGAAATCAAAGCAAAATAAAGGAAAAGGAAAGGAGTATCTGTTATTTAAAATAAAATAAAATAAAATATTGTTTTTTTTTCATGGTAAATATTGTAGGTCAATATTTGAGGGGTAGCCAATAAATATAAGTAGACCTACATTAGTGATAAGACTACAAATGGAAGGAAGGAATGAAAGGAAAGGAAAGGAAAGGAAAGGAAAGGAAAGGAAAGGAAAGGAAAGGAAAGGAAAGGAAAGGAAAGGAAAGGAAAGGAAAGGAAAGGAAAGGAAAGGAAAGGAAAGGAAAGGAAAGGAAAGGAAAGGAAAAGGTGGAGGAAAGGAAAGGAAAAGGTGGAGGAAAGGAAAGGAAAGGAAAAGAAAGGAAAGGAAAAGGTGGAGGAAAGGAAAGAAAAGAAAAGGAAAGGAAAGGAAAGGAAAGGAAAGGGTGGAGGAAAGGAAAGGAAATTAAAGCAAAATAAAGGAAAAGGAAAGGAGTATCTGTTATTTAAAATAAAATAAAATATTGTTTTTTTTTTTTCATGGTAAATATTGTAGGTCAATATTTGAGGGGTAGCCAATAAATATAAGTAGACCTACATTAGTGATAAGACTACAAATGGAAGGAAGGAAGGGAGGAAGGAAAGGAAAGGAAAGGAAAGGAAAGGAAAGGAAAGGAAAGGAAAGGAAAGGAAAGGAAAGGAAAGGAAAGGAAAGGAAAGGAAAGGAAAGGAAAGGAAAGGAAAGGAAAGGAAAGGAAAGGAGAGGAAGGTAAGAAGGATGGCTAAGCTCCTGTTCTGCTGTTTTTGCACAAATATTTTTGTCGGTAATATTTACAAGTGACTTGTAAAGCTGTTACACTGTAATGGATGAACCTCCAGATTCTCCATCTGTGGGCCGACTCATTGATAAATCTGCTCTTTCATTTGCATCTAATCAAGAAATCTTGTATTAGAAAATTAAGGATGAGAACGGCGGTGGAGATTCAGTGATTAATCTCCCCCGTGTAGCGCAGAAGAGAAGAAAGTTTTTTTCCCCTAAAAACAGAGAAGACGTTTGCGGTGCGCTCGACATGAATCATTGGCAGCCGTGGCATTTTACCATCTGGTTGGTGAAATTATCACCGTAAATCACGTCTGGGGTGATGAGGAACGTAGAGCAGCAATGAACAAACACTGCATTTACTGAAGCTTCACAGGAAAACAAAGCTATTTGTTAAAAGATTTTCAACATTAGCATTCCCTCAATCTGACAAAGTCTGGCAGAGGGTCGGGCTCCTCAGATGGGCGAGAGGCCTTATACTGCCGAAAGTTTATAGGCAGAAAGACACACCCCGGCCACACTGCTGAGCAGAACTTCAGAGGAGTCCAAAAAAGAGCTTCAACTAAGAGGTTAGGTTTTCATAAGATTATCAACATCTACTGTACATGAAATTAGGGAATCAAAAGTTATGTTACTGTAACCCCTTGTCTTGGGATTCCCCAATCCGACTGCCACAAATGATCCTGAAAGCAATGTGTATTACATCACTTCCAGGTTCAGAGTCGCCATTCTCCAGCTAATGTATCTGGGGATGCAGCTAATCAAGTACAGTATGTGCTTGATTAGCTGCAGTGGTGGGCAGGGGACACAATTGGGGTCCAATAGACTTCTGACAGCTCTGTAAAGAATACTTGTTACCTGCTCAGTGCTGTCACATAGTACAGGGGTCTCCAAACTTTCTAAACCAGTTCATTGTCCTTCAGACTTTAGGGGGGCTGGACTTTGGCCAGCGGGAGTGGAAATTTTCCTGGCATCTGTGGGAGTAAACATCACCACATTTGGTATAATGAGGGAAGAATAGTGCCCTATTGTTGTCATCTTTGGGAGGAACAGTGCCCCATTGTTGGTATCTTTGGGAGGAATAGTGCCCCATCGTTGGTATCAGTGGGAGGAATAGTGCCCCATCATTGGTATCTTTGGGAGTAATAGTGCCCCATCATTGGTATCTTTGGGAGTAATAGTGCTCCATCATTGGTATCTTTGGGAGTAATAGTGCTCCATCATTGGTATCTTTGGGAGTAATAGTGCTCCATCATTGGTATCTTTGGGAGTAATAGTGCCCCATCATTGGTATCTTTGGGAGTAATAGTGCCCCATCATTGGTATCTTTGGGAGGAATAGTGCCCCATCATTGGTATCATTGGGAGGAAAATTGCCCCATTGTTGGCATCAGTGGGAGAAAAGATGCCCCATTGTTGCTGTCAGTGTCAGGAAAGGTGTCCCATTGTTGGCGTAAGTGGGAGGAAAGTTGTCCCCATTGTTGGTGTCAGTGGGAGGAAAGGCATCTAAATGTTGGTGTCAGTGGGGGGAAAGGTGTCCCCATTGTCAGTGTCAGTGTGAGGTGTCCCCATTGTCAGTGTCAGTGGGAGGAAAGGAGTCCCCATTAATGGCGTCAGTGAGAGGAAAGGTGTCCCATTGTTGGTGTAATTTGGAGGAAAGCTGTGTCCCCCATTGTCGGTGTCAGTGAGAGGAAAGGTGTCCCCATTGTTGGTGTCAGTGGGAGAAAAGGTGTCCCATTGTTAGTGTCAGAGGGAGGAAAGGTGTCCCATTGTTGGTGTAAGTGGGAGGAAAGCTGTCTGACTATTAGTGTCAGTGGGAGGAAAAGTGCTCCATTGTTGGCATTAGTGGGTGAAAAGATGCCCCATTGTTGTTGTCAGTGTCAGGAAATTTGTTGGTGTAAGTGGGAGAAAAGGTGCCCTATTGATAGTGTCATTGGGAGGAAAAGTGTCCCATTGTTGGTGTAAGTGGGAGGAAAGGTTTCCCCATTGTTGGTGTCAGTGGGAGGAATGGTGTCTGATTGTTGGTGTCAGTAGGAGGAAAGGTGTCCCCATTGTCGGTGTCAGTGGGAGGAAAGGTGTTCCCATTGTTGATGTCAGTGGGAGGAATGGTGTCTGATTGTTGGTGTCAGTAGGAGGAAAGGTGTCCCCATTGTCGGTGTCAGTGGGAGGAAAGCTTACGTACAAAAATGATGATTGCACTATAAACCTTAAGGCTTTGGTATCTATTTACTGGATGTAACCGCAACAAAACCTCAATATATTGCATTTTTGGGCATCAAAATTAAGGTGGAACTTCACTAATTAAGTAAAGTCCTGCTGGTTTGCTCCCTCTCCCTGCCTGTAACTGAGTTACAGGTTCTTTTGGCTCTGACTTAGGCGAGGATAGCCTACTTGCCCCACCCCCCCTACTGAGACATGTCACATGAGGCTGCAGGACCATTCACAAAGCAGGGTGCAAGCAGTGCATGCACAGTGGGGTGCTGGCTGTAGTCCCACAGGAAGTCACAGTATCCAAGATGGTGGCACCAGGGACCGCCAGTGGTAAGGAGAACCAGCTGTGGGAAGACAGCGCTGGGCCCCAGACACTGGCAAGTACCTGAGATTTATTAGTCAGCAGCTACAGTGGGGAAAGTCATGCTGGAAGACCCATCTATGACCCATCTTCAGTGTTCTGACTGAGGGAAGAAGGCTGTCATCCAAGATTTTACAATGCAAATGCAGCAAAGTAGGCCTGTATCTTTAGCAGAGAAACAGCCCCAAAGCATCATGTTTCCACCTCCGTGCTTGACTGTAGGGATGGTGACTGTAGGGGTGGTGACTGTAGGGGTGGTGACTGTAGGGGTGGTGACTGTAGGGATGGTGACTGTAGGGGTGGTGACTGTAGGGATGGTGACTGTAGGGGTGGTGACTGTAGGGGGGGTGACTGTAGGGATGGTGACTGTAGGGATGGTGACTGTAGGGGTGGTGACTGTAGGGATGGTGACTGTAGGGGTGGTGACTGTAGGGGTGGTGACTGTACGGGTGGTGACTGTAGGGGTGGTGACTGTATGGGTGGTGACTGTAGGGGTGGTGACTGTAGGGATGGTGACTGTAGGGATAGTGACTGTAGGGGTGGTGACTGTAGGGATGGTGACTGTAGGGATAGTGACTGTACGGGTGGTGACTGTAGGGGTGGTGACTGTAGGGATAGTGACTGTAGGGATGGTGACTGTAGGGATAGTGACTGTACGGGTGGTGACTGTAGGGGTGGTGACTGTAGGGGTGGTGACTGTACGGGTGGTGACTGTAGGGGTGGTGACTCTAGGGATAGTGACTGTAGGGGTGGTGACTGTAGGGGTGGTGAACTGTAGGGATGGTGTTCTTAGGGTCATAGTCAGCATTTTTCTTCCTCTAAACACGAGTCGAGTTAATGCTAAAGAGCTCAATTTTTGTCTCATCTGACCACAGGACTTTCTCCCAATCCTTCTCTGAATCTTTTAGATGTTCATTGGCGTGACTGTACATGTGCCTACTTGAGGAGGGGGGACTTGCTGTGTTTGTAGGAAGAAAAATGCTGACTATGACCCAAGGAACACCATCCCTACAGTCAATCAATCACGGATGTGGAAACATTATGCCTTGGGGCTGTTTCTCTGGTAAAGGTAGAGAGTGACTTTGTCGCATTGCAGGGCCAATAGACGGGGCCATGTATTGTAAAATCTTGGATGAGAACCTTCTTCTTTCAGCCAAAACACTGAAAATGGGTCATGGATGGGTCTTCCAGCATGACAATGACCCAAAACATACCGCCAAGGCAACAATGGAGTGGCTCAAGCAGAAGCACATTAAGGTCTGTCATGAAGTGGCCTTGCCAGTCTCCAGACCTTATTCCTATAGAACATTTATGGAGGGAGCTGAAACTTTGGGTTGCCAAGTGACAGCCAAGAAACCTTAAGGATTTCCAGAAGATCTGTAAAGAAGAATGAACCAAAATCCCTCCTGAGATGTGTGCAAACCTGGTCACCAACTACAAGAGACGTCTGACCTCTGTGCTTCCAACAAGGGTTTCTACACCAACTACTAAGTCAGGTTTGCTTGGGGATCAAATACTTATTTTACTCTCTGAACTCCAACTCAATGTATAACATTTGTATCATGTGTTCTTTCTGGATTTTTGGTTGATATTCTATATCTATTATTTAAAATACACCTATGATAAAAATTATAGACCCTTCATTTCTTTGTAAGTGGGAAAACTTACAGAGTCTGCAGGGGATCAAATTATTATTTTCCCCACTGTACATACTGAAGTCCCTCTTTAACTTTAGTGTATATCATTATTTTTTTTTAATATAGGTTGGATAAACAAATATGCAAATTTCATGAGACAAAAAAAATTGCAACAATCACCATTCCATTCTCCAGAGTCCCTGCTTTCAAAAAATATATCATGTTGGGGGGGCAAAAAATATATTATGTTGGGGGGTTAACAAATCTTCAGGCCTAAAATGTGCTCTTTTTTTTTACTGTGTCTGTCTATCTATCTATCTATCTATCTATCTATCTATCTATCTATCTATCTATCTATCTATCTATCTATCTATCTATCTATCTATCTATCTATCTATCTATCTATCTATCTATCTATCTATCTATCTATCTATCTATCTATCTATCTATCTATCTATCTATCGTATATATATATATATATATATATATATATATATATATATATGTACATACATGTAACAGAACCGTGACCCACACTGTGTTTGTGGGCTTCTGTCAGTATACCACTTCCTCCCAGTCTTGAACATAGATATCAAATATTCCAGCCACCCCCATACAAAGCTAGCTGAAAACTTAGCTTGTACAGGAATCTTCTCCTTTGTCTCCTTTATTGAACAGTCACGCAGTTTATTAACAGCATGGACATCCCCCTCCTGATCAGATTACTCCATAAGGTCAGGGGTTGCCTGATTACATTATCATATGCAGATGAAGTTGTATACAGAAATCTAATTAACCTGAACTAATTATCTAGCCATCTGGGCAGAAACAACATGTGAATAAATTAACAATGGGACAGACAGGCTTAACAGAATCCACATCACACCTCAATACACAGACAATAGGGAGAGCCTGTCTCTGACATTGAAGTACAATACACATTATCATAAGTTTAAACACAGAACCCATTTGATGCACTCCAAACCATTAAGTATCTGTCTTTCACTCCCAGTCAGGGGTTGCCTGATTACATTATCATATGCAGATGAAGTTGTATACAGAAATATAATTAACCTGAACTAATTATCTAGCCATCTGGGCAGAAACAACATGTGAATAAATTAACAATTAACAATGGGACAGACAGGCTTAACAGAATCCACATCACACCTCAATACACAGACAATAGGGAGAGCCTGTCTCTGACATTGAAGTACAATACACATTATCATAAGTTTAAACACAGAACCCATTTGATGCACTCCAAACCTTTAAGTATCTGTCTTTCACTCCCAGTGACAGTGAGTACCGTCACAATATATATATACACACATACATACAGTATATATATATTATATATATATATATATATATATATATATATATATATATATATATATATATATATTTATTTATTTATTTATTTATTTATAATAAATAAAATAACAAATAAATATAAAAACTCTGCCAAAAAATGCAAAAAACAGCCCTGGCAGTGAAAGGGTTAACCACTTCTGGATCGCTCTATTGCAGATTTACTCCTGTGAAGAATCATGTGTACTGTATATACGTGATTCTGCACTGATTAATCGCAACAGAAGCCGATCTGCGGGTGCCAGGCACTGATGTCTGCAGGCACCCCGCCGTTCATCAGTAAAGAACAAAGAATGGAGATCTGATTAGGTAAAATGGGCAGATCTCTGTTCTGACAGGGTGGAAGGGATGGATTTTTTGTCCCTGCAAAGCATTGAATAAAATCCATCTCAGTTAACCCTTTGAATGCTCTATATGTTTAACCCCTTCACAGCCAGTGTCATTAGTACAGTGACAGTTCATATTTTTAGCACTGATCACTCTATTAGTGTCACTGGTTCCTGCAAAGTGTCAAAAGTGTTAGTGTCAGATTGTCCGCCGCAATATCACAGTCCCACTATAAGTCGCCGATCGCGGCCATTACCTGTATTATTATTAATATATATACATTATATAGGATTTATATAGCGCCGACAGTTTACGCAGCGCCTTACAACTTGAGGGTATTATAAAAATAAATAAATAAAAATATATATACCATAGTTTGCAGACGCTATAATGTTGACGTAAACCAATCAATACACGCCTTTTGGAGATTTTTTTTACCAAAAATATGTAGCAAAATACATATTGGCCTAAATTTATGAAGACATTTGATTTTTCTTTTTTCTTTTTTTTTGAGATATGTTTTAGAGCAGAACATTTTTTAAATTGTCGCAATTTTTTGTTTATATACACTGTATAAAAAATGCAAAAAATGCAGAGGTAATCAAATGCCACCAAAAGAAAAAAAGGAAATACATTTTATTTGGGTACAGCGTTGCACAACCGAGCAATTTTAGCTAAAGTAACGCAGTGTTGCATCACACAAAATAGGGGGAGTAAATCT
Source organism: Pelophylax lessonae (assembly GCF_965119305.1). Taxonomy (NCBI): domain Eukaryota; kingdom Metazoa; phylum Chordata; class Amphibia; order Anura; family Ranidae; genus Pelophylax; species Pelophylax lessonae. The sequence continues at coordinate 9,572,809 of NC_138774.1, forward strand.
TTAAGGCTACGTTCACATGGGGGCGTATCGGATCACGGGCAGAATCACTGCGATTCTGCCCGCGATCCGGAATCATTGCAAATTGCGGGACGCCTGTGTGATGCCCGTGATTTGCAATAGGACAACCCAAAAGCTGTGCGATGTTGCCGTGATTTCTGCCTGCCGAATCGCGATAACATCACGCAAATAGAATCACGGGACGCATGACGCCCAAAAAAGGTACAAGAGCTTCTTTTGTGCATCATGCATCCCACGATTCTGTTTGCGCGATGTTACCGCGATACGGCAGGCGGAAATCGCGGCAACATTGCACAGCCTTTGGGGTGCCATTGCAAATCACGGTCCAGCGATTTGCAATGATTCCGGATCGCGGGCAGAATCGCGGTGATTCCGCCCTTGATCCGCTACGCCCACATGTGAATGTAGCCTAAAAGGTCAAGAGGTTATATCTACTTGCGGCGGTCAGCCCCTCACAGTCAAAGTGACGTATATAAACGTCACTAGCCTGTGAGGCTCTGGGGAGCTCCCGCGCGCCGCCGGAGGCGTGCTCCCGCTCCCGCGCGGTCACGGACCCCCCCCCCCGCGCGTGTGACCGACGGTCCCGATGTCCGCCGGTCACTCTGCGATCGTCGGGGGAGAGGGAGAAAGTCAGGCGGCTTGTGTAAACAAGCCGCCTGTCATTCTCCCCTGTGTAGAAACACTGATCATACGGTTCTACTATGTAGGACAGTTGATCATTGTTCCTACACTTCAAGCCACAGCCAATCACAGTTAGAATCACGCCCCTAGGGACACACACAGCCCCTCCCTCTCAAATAAAGTTAACCCCTTCACTACCAGTACCACTACCAATTTTACAGTAACAGTGCACATGTATAGCACTGATTACTGCAGTAATGTCACTGGTACCCCCAAAAGTGTCAAAAATGTCAGTCAAGGGTCCCATCTGTCCGCCCAATGTCGCAGTACCGCAAAAAAATCGCAGATCGCCGCCATTACGCGTTAAAAAAAACAACAAAAATGACAAAAATCTTTCCCTTTGTTAGTAAACGCGATAACTTTTGCGCAAACCAATCAAAATACGCTTTTTGCAATTTTTTTTACCAAACATATGTAGCACAAAACAAATTGGCCTAAAATGTTAAAAAATTTAGATTTTTACATTTTTTGGGGGGGGGAATTTCATATAAAAAAATGTGAAAAATATTGTTATTTTTGCAAAATTTACGCTCTTTTTTTGTTTATAGCGCATGATCAAAAAATCGCACAGGTGATCAAATACCACCAAAAGAAAGCACTGTTTGTGGGGAAAAAAGGACGTCAAGTTCGTTTAGGTACACCGTCGCATGACCGCGCAATTGTCCGTTAAAGTCACGCAGTGCCGAATCGCAAAATACCCCCTGGTCAGGAAGGGGGTAAAATCTTCCGGGGCTTAAGTGGTTAAAGTTACAAAAATTATTATTTTTTTTTTTTTTTTTACACATATAGCAAATAAAACAATAAAAAAAGACGTTAGTTTCCCTATAAACACCAGCCAAGCTCCTTTCGTCCTGATAGCGTCTTGCTGCCGCCTTCTCCTTCACGTTCGCTAATAGACGCCGTTTTTCTAATCGGCCGGTCTCGCGATTTATATTCCTCAAGGGTAATCGCCCTGATTATTTAATCGCCTTGTACGCTCGGCCTGCACCGGCAGAAGAAGCACTTGTGTGCATCGGAGTCATGGAGATCGATCTCTCCGTCTGTTTCTCTCTCATTGTTACATTCAACATTGTGACTGGCTGACACGCCGCCGCTCCGGCAAAAATGTTTATTACCGCGGGAACAACCCGTAATAGAATCTTCGACCATGAAAGAAACAAGCTTTTGTTGATTTAAAGCCATCAGCCAATAAAAGGCTTTGCTCAATTTTCATCTTCGGAGAGAGAGAAGGGGAAATATTATTACAGACGCTTCCTGTTCCAGCTGTGAAGAACCGTCCCTAATTATATTTATCTCGCACTAAACCGGAGATTTCAATGGCCAAACCGTCTCAGAGCGTTTGAACATGTAATCTAAGCGGTAATACAAGAGCAGATATCACAATTGAAGCCGCGTGGTTGAGCTTGAAAGAGATTTTTATATAAAAATGGCCTGGTGGAAAAGCGGCTACAAATATGAAGAAGATCCGCTCCTTCCGATTTGCAAAATTGTTACAATATGAACAAAAATTTGCAACATTTTGTAACAAATTTGTCAACCTATGTCTACACTTAACTACTTACTGACAGATATACTGCGGCAGGCTGGCTCGTCTGCGCGAACCGCTGTACCTGTAACTGTAACTCGCCTGCTAAAGGTATCTAAACGCGGCTCAACGCCAAATACATCGTTAACCACTTGCAGACCAGCCACCGCAGTTATATGGCGGCAGGTCGGCAGGTTCCCATGAAATGCCGTACAGGAATGATCCTGGAGTTGCGCGTGCGCCGTCGGAGGCGTGCGTGCGCCCCCATTAGCCAGCAGGGATGCTGACTCACAGGCCGGGGGCCATGATTGCTGCGGGGCACCCCCGATCGCTCCCAGTTGAGAGAGAACGACGGTCTGCTGTTTTAAACACAGCAGACCGTTGTTCTCTCAACAATCATCACAGGGCTCCTGTGTTCCTCCAATTTAGGAACACAGGTCTCTGTGTTGATTCAATAAGCCCATCCCCCCACAGTTAGAAAACAGTTAGGCCAGTGATGGTGAACCTTGGCACCCTAGGTGTCTTGGAACTACATTTCCCATTATGCTCAACTAAACTACAGAGCATCATGGGACATGTAGTTCCAAAACATCTGGGGTGCCAAGGTTCGCCATCACTGCACTAGGCTCACATTTAACCCTTTGATCGCCCCTGGTGTTAACCCCCTCCCTGCCAGTGTCATTATTACAGTAACAGTGCATATTTTTAGCACTGATTACTGTAGTAATGTCACTGGTCCCTCAAAAGTGAAAAAAAGGTCAGTTAGGTGTCCGATCTTGTAACAAACGTTCCAGCGCTATCACTGTGGTAGCTTGACAAAGCCCATGCATGCGAAACATGTAGTCACAACAACGTTCTCCCCATGTGTTCCAGGCTGGTCACACATCCGGGTTTGAGACCTCCGCTTGCCCTTGCATCTATAACACGTCACGCAGTGAGCGCCGGCTGGTTTGCCTTGGCTCCTGCCCGCCAAGCGGCTTCCATACAGCGTTTGGATTGTCTTCCATCTTCAGCCCATTCCAGGGATTGGGATACAAGCTCACCCAGTGGACTTAAGGTCATTGCCGATCACCATCTGGACACATCGGTCTGGTATAACCATGGTTATCATTGATCTTATTGCATTTTACACTAAATCTTTGACTTTTTATTTATTTATTTATTTCAGTGGAGGATGCGGGCAATGATATCTTTGACTTTTTTAACTTCTTCTGGACCGCCGGCCAGTGGTGTATTTAGGTTTTGTGCTGCCCTAGGCCTTACTAAACTTGTGCACCCCCTATTTTAAACATGACACACCCCTTCCTGTAAAGGCCGCACCCCTTCCTATTTATGACCCGCCCTGTCATCTGTAAACCCCAGACCACAACCACAGTCTGTCAGTGCCCATCAGCGTAGCCTCATTAGTTCCCATAAGTTCAGCCTCATCAGTGCCCATCAGTGCAGCCGTATCAGGGCAGCATATCAGTGTAGCCTCATCAGTAGCCATCAGTACAGCCCCATCAGTGGCCATCAGTGCAGCCTATCAATGCCCATTAGTGCAGTCTATCAGTGCATCATATTAGTGCCCATCAGTGCTGCCTTATCAGTGCAGTCCCATCAGACCGGCCTGCAGTCTGTCCAAATGTCCTCACCCGCCGGTATTATCATACCGACAGGTAGCAGTGAGACTGCTTTATGGGGGTGCCAGACTGATTTGCCTCCTGGACCCTGCCCTCTGGTCCAATTTGCCCCATAAAACTGGCACTATACTAAAAGTGTAGCACAAGCCGGTGGAAACCCTTTTCATGCGGGAGCTGCAGGAGGAGGCTGGTTTTTTTCATGCTGGGTTTTTGCTGCCCCCCCCCCCCTGCAAAGTGCTGCCCTAGGCCTGAACCTTTTTGGCTTAGGCCAAGATACAGCACTGCCGCCGGCCAAAGATATACTGCGGCAGACAGCCCCTCCTGCGTGAACCGACGTAGCCCTATGTCGCTTGCGCGCCTGTAGCTAGGGGGCGACCGTGCACCGCCGGTGGCGCACTCCCGCCCCCACTCAGCAGCGCGGACTCTGATGCACGGGGCTGGTGGCTCCGATTGCCGCCGGCCACCCGCGATCGCTCCCCACTGAGAGGGAAGAACGGTCAGCTGTTGTAAACACAACCGACCGTTCTTCTCTCTGGAATGATCACAGAGCCCCTGTGATCCTTCTATATAGGATCACAGGTCCCTATGGTCATTTCAAAAGCCCCGCCCCCACAGTTATATAAACACTCCCCTAGACTTACATTCATTACTGTCATTATTAAAGCGGGGGCGCTTGAAATGTTTTTTTTTCCCTATTTATTTTATTACATTTTTTAATTTTAGCACAGGTTTAAAAAAAAAAAAATCTGATCACTTTTATTGCTGTCATAAGAAATGTAAACATCCCTTGTGACATAGGCAGTGACAGGTACTCTTTATGGAGGGAACTGGGGTCTAAAAGACCCCAAGCTCCTCCACTGCACTTCAATGTATTCAAAATGTTGAAAATTGCATTTTTGAATACAGTCACTTTTTTAAATTCAGTGCCTTTAGCCACCGAGTAACCCGGAAGTGACGTCATCACGCCGCTTCCGGGTTACATCATCGGAGACCCGATCAAAGCTGAATCCAGCTTTGTTCGGGACTCCAACCAGTCGGCGGAGATGCTGGCTGGTTGCTCGGGTATCCCGGTGAGACAGGAGACCCGGGCAGAGCCGCGGATGGCGGGGGGAGGGGAAGCGTCCCCTCCCTCTCACTGGGGTAACGACCGAGCGGCTCCCGAGCCACATCAGCCATTACCACCTGAAAGCCGACCGCCGGCTCTAAAAAAGGGTACTTTTGGGATTTTTTTTTTTACCAAAAACATGTAACAGAATACAAATTGGCATAAATTGATGAAGAAATCAGATATTTTACATTTTTATATATCGATTTATAGCAGAAAGTAAAAAATATAGTTTTTTTTTTTTTTTTCAAAATTGTCGCTCTTTTTTTGTTTATAGCGCAAAAAAAAAAAAAAAAATCGCACAGCTGATCAAATACCACCAAAAGAAAGCTCTGTTTGTGGGGAAAAAAAGGACATCAATTTTATTTAAGTACAGCGTCGCATGACCGCGCAATTGTCCGTTAACCACTTCAGTCCCTGAAGATTTTACCCCCTTCCTAACCAGGCCCTATTTTGCAATTTGGCACTGCATTAATTTAACGGACAATTGCGCGGTCATGCGATGCTGTACCTAAACGAAATGTATGTCCTTATTTTCCCCAAAACAGAGCTTTCTTTTGGTGGTATTTGATCACCTGTGCGATTTTTATTTTTTGCGCTATAAACAAAAAAAGAGCGACAATTTTGAAAAAAAGAAAAAACAATATTTTTCATATTCTGCTATATAACATTCCCCAAAAACATTTTTAAAAACCGAAATGTTTTAACATTTTAGGCCAATTTGTTTTCTGCTACATATTTTGGTAAAAAAAAAGAATCGCAATAAGCGTATTTTGATTGGTTTGCGCAAAAGTTATCGCGTCTACTAACTACGGGAAAGATTTATGTCATTTTTATTGTTTCTGTTTTTTTACTAGTAATGGCGGTGATCTGCGATTTTTTAGCGGGACTGCGACATTGCGGCGGACAGATCGGACCCCTGACTGACATTTTTTACACTTTTGGGGGAACCAGTGACATTACTACAGTAATCAGTGCAAAAAATATGCACTGTTACTGTAATAATGCCATTGGCAGGGAAGGGGTTAACCCTGTGGGTGATCAAGGGGTTAAATTTGAGCCTAGGGGGTGCTTCCTAACTGTGGGGGGGATGGGTTATGGAATCATCACAGGGACTTGTGTTCCTAAATAGGAGGAGCACTGTGATGATTGCTGAGAGAACAACCGTCTGCTGTGTTTACAATAGCAGACTGTCCTTCTCTCTCAGCGGGGAGGGTTCGGGGGTGCCCCACGGCAATTGAGGCCCCAGCCCAGCCCAGAAAGCATTAACCCGGTGGGTGATCAAGGGATTAAATGTGAGCCTAGGGGAGTGATTCTAACTGTGGGGGGGTGTGGCTTCTGAGATGACCATAGAGATCTGTGATTCTATATAGAAGGATCACAGGAGCTCTGTGATCATTCCAGGGAGAAGAACGGTCAGATGTGTTTACAACATCTGACCATTCTTCTCTCTCAGCGGAGAGCGATCGCGGGTGGCCGGCGACAATCTGAGCCGCCTGCCCCATGCATCAGAGTCCCTGCTCCCGAGTGGGGGCGGGAGTGCGCCACCAGTGGTGCGCGCTTGCCCCCTAGCAGCAGGCGTGCGTGCAACGTAGGGCTACATTGGTTCGCGCAGGAGGGGCTCCCTGCCACAGTATGTCTGCGGCTGGCGGTACAGAAGAAGTTAAAAAAGTCAAAGATATCATTGCCCGCATCCTCCACCTAAAAAAAATAAATAAATAAATAAAAAGTCAAAGATTCAGTGCAATAAGGTCAACGATAACCAATGTTATACCAGACTCTCTCATCGGGGAATGACCGCGGGTGTCAGACGGCAATCGTAGCCGCCTGACACACGCATCGGCTTCCCTGCTGACGAGCGGGGGTGTGCCGCCAGTGGCGTGCTCGCCCCCTAGCCTCCCGAGAGCGAGCGCCGTACATGTACAGCGGCTGTCTGCTGCGGTACATCTGCGGCGGACGGTCATAAACTGGTTAAAGTAACGCAGTGCTGTATCGCAAAAAAAAAAATGGCCTGGTAGTGAAGGGGGGGGGGGGGTAAATCTTCTGGGGCTGAATTGGTTAAAGATTTTAGTTTCCATGCTTTCATACATGGAAGAAGAACGAGGTAGGCTGAGTTTCGTCATCCTGACATGCTAGACTTAGCACAATGGAAAGCTACCAAAGCGTGCGATAATGTGCTTGATTAATGTTGCATCGCTGGCAGTGATAAGTTGTGCGCTCTCTTATATTCGGGGCTGCGAAGCGTAAATGTGAATATGATAACGGCATATGTGCAAACAGAGGAGGGGATCCGTGTACAGACTCACATAACTGCTTATTTCCAGCCAGATACAAAAAGAGTTTATTTCACTTCTGACAACGCTTTACAATTCCTATTATTTCTAATAGTCCCTTTTTTTTTAAATATTCTACTGCCTATCGAGTCTTTTGATGACTTGCCAACTGTCCCTTTTTTCCTGGGACAGTCCCTGCAAATAGGAGCCTGTCCCAGGTCATTTATATTGTCCCTGGAAGCGCCCATTAATTGGGCTGCCCATAAATGTTATGCAGAAGTAGTGCAGCTGAATGAGAGAATTTTTCCAACTCTGTTACTGTGGCCTTAAAGCGAAGTTCCGGCCTATTTTGCAACTTTAGTGATTCCTGGAGTGCTCGCTATGCTGATCAACAATTGGGCATTTTCAATTTTTTTCGGGGGTCCCTTACCTTATTTTCAGGGCATTTTTGATTGTACTACCTCCTTCTCCCCCCTCTGTGGCCACGGCCACTGACATCACTTCTGCCTTTGCATTGCATCCTGGGAGCTGTTTGTCATCACTCCCAGGAGGCTGGAATCAGGAAGAACTCCCGAATCAGGAAGAAGGACACATTGCAGCTTCAGATGCCCACATCCAAGATGGCCGCGCCCAGACAGCATTTTTAAAAGTAAGAGTTTGACTAAAATCCAATACTGTACACCTTGTAAGTATGAGAATAGCGGTTCTGTAAAGGGCGATGGATTGGTATTGTAGGGGTATTTTTAGTTAAAAAAGGTATTTGAGGCCAGAACTCCGCTTTAAGTTTGAAATTCCCTTTTTAATTTCCTGTAATTCTCTCTATATTGAGTAGACTCTATAATCTGATAAATAGGTGAGATTAATTATGCAGAGTGGGCGGAGCTTCAGGGAAGTGGGTGTGGTAAGTAATTAATAGCTGTGCTGCAAAGTGTCCCTGGACATTTTTTTTAAATGTTGGCAACTATGAAACTATTAGTTTCATGTGCATGCTATGACAAAACATATTGACAGTTTTTTTTTTTTATCCCCCCCCCTTTTTTTTTTCTCTGCTCTGTCCCTTTGCCTGTCTTGTACCTCTTCTCTTACACCATAGTGTAAAATTGTATGATAATTTATTAAAGGAAGAAAGTATTGCACTTACGACAAGAGCATGAATAAAAAGCCGGCCGGCTACACTCTATGCCTGTCCTTCTGGGATCTCTGCACATTCGGTGACGTCAGCACGTCGCGAACCTGACGTGTTTCGTCACAGATGACTTTAACCAGTTTAGGACCGACCACCGCAGATGTACTGCGGCAGGCAGCTGCTCCCAGGCAAATCGCGGTACATGTACGGCTCTCGCTCTCATGAGGCTAGGGGGCGAGCGCACGCCGCCACTGGCACGGTCCGCCACTCATCAGTAGGGAAGCCGATGCAGCGGGCAGGTGGCTCCGATTGCTTCCTGACACCCGCGATCGTTCCCCACTGAGAGAGAAGAACGGTCAGCTGTTAAAAACACAGCCGACCGTTCTTCTCCCTGGAATGATCACAGAGCGCCTGTAATCCTTCTATATAGGATCACAGGTCTCTATGGTCATTTCACAAGCCACACCCCCCACAGTTAGAATCACTCCCCTAGGCTCACATTTAACCCCTTGATCACCCACAGGGTTAACCCCTGTAGTATTACTGTAGTAATATCACTGGTCCCCCCAAAAGTTTCCAAAATGTCAGTTAGGGGTCCAATCTGTCCGCCACAATGTCGCAGTCGCGCTTAAAATCACTGATCTACTAGTAGAAAAAAAAAAAAAAAACATAAAACGACATAAATCTTTCCCCTAGTTAGTAGACGCAATAACTTTTGCGCAAACCAATCAAAATATGCTTATTGGGACTTTTTTTTTTACCAAAAATATGTAGCAGAAAACAAATTGGCCTAAAATGTTAAAAAATTTAGATTTTTTCATTTCTTTTTTTGAGAATGTCATATAACAGAAGGTGAAAAATATAGTTTTTTTTTCAAAATCGTTGCTCTTTTTTTGTTTATAGCGCAAAAGATAAAAATCGCAAAGGTGATCAAATACCACCAAAAGAAAGCTCTATGTGTGGGAAAAAAAGGACGTCAATTTCATTTGGGTACAGCGTCACACGAACGCGCAATTGTCCATTAAAATAATGCAGTGCGAAATCGCAAAAAAGCACCTGGTCGTAAAGGGGGGAAATGCTTCCGGTCTTAAAGTGGTTAAAGGAAGAAAGTATTGCACTTAGGACAAGTATAAGAACATGAAGCATGAATAAAATGCTGGCCAACTACAATCTACGCCTGTCCTTCTGGGATCTCTGCACATTTGGTCACGTCAGCACGTCGCAAATCTGACGTGTTTCGTCACAGATGACTTTCTTCCTTTAATAAATGAGCATACAATTTTACACTATGGCGCATCTATATTGTGTTTTTTGGAGATCAACATTCAGTCCTAAGTCCAGTGGTGGTCCATCCATTGAGGGCGTAGGGGCGCTGCCCCCCTATCCATGTGTCCGGCCCCCTAATCTACATGCAGGGCGCCGGACGCATGGATTGCAATGGGGTTTTTTTTAAAGCATGTGATTAGAGCCAGAGGCTCTAATAGGCTTCAAAGAAGGGTGGGCTCCTAAGACCCGTTTCCCAATCGGCCGAAAGGAGAAGCCATGCCATTGGCCAAGGAGGAGGAGGAGGGAGGAGATGCAGAAGACTGAGGGGGAAGCAACCACCGCCGCTGTTGCTGCCTGCCCTCCAGGGTGAGTGAGCTGGCGACTAGGGGGAAGGGGGGTGTGGTCCGTCTGCCACCACCCCGGCCCATGGAGCACCAACCGCCACTGCCTAAGTCGTTTACCATCTGAAGGGTTACAGAGGAGAGGTCCATTTTGCCACTATAGCATTACTATATCCCCTGTGTTTTTGACCCTTTGGGGTCTCGCCTTTCTGGTATGCAGGTTATTCGTGTGGAGGTGGATACACAGTGTTGATGGTGGATGTTCAATTGCTCACTTTATATACAGCTGCAAGAAAAAGTATGTGAACCCTTTGGAATGATATGGATTTCTGCACAAATTGGTCATAAAATGTGATCTGATCATCACTAAGTCACAACAATAGACAATCACAGTCTGCTTAAACTAATAACACACAAAGAATGAAATGTTGCCATGTTTTTATTGAACACACCATGTAAACATTCACAGTGCAGGTGGAAAAAGTATGTGAACCTTTGGATTTAATAACTGGTTGAACCTCCATTGGCAGCAATAACTTCAACCAAATGTTTCCTGTAACTGCAGATCAGACCTGCACAACGGTAAGGAGTAATTCTTGACCATTCCTCTTTACAGAACTGTTTCAGTCCAGAAATATTCTTGGGATGTCTGGTGTGAATCGCTTTCTTGAGGTCATGCCACAGCATCTCAATCGGGTTGAGGTCAGGACTCTGACTGGGCCACTTCAGAAGGTGTATTTTCTTCTGTTTAAGCCATTCTGTTGTTGATTTACTTCTATGCTTTGGGTCATTGTCTAAACTAGGGAATTCATTTTTCCTTCGATGATAGCAATCCGTCCAGGCCCTGACGCAGCAAAGCAGCCCCAAACCATGATGCCCCCACCACCATACTTCACAGTTGGGATGAGGTTTTGATGTTGGGGTTCTATAGATTGCTGATTGATAGGGGATCAAATACTTATTTCACTCATTAAAATGCAAATCAATTTATAACTTTTTTGAAATGTATTTTTCTGGAAATTTTTGTTGTTATTCCGTCTCTCACTGTTAAAATAGACCTACTATTAAAATGATAGACTGATCATTTCTTGGTAATACTTTTTTCCCTCGCTGTAACGATTTTAAATGAACTCCTCGTTTTGTTTCTGAGGAATTCTCCTTTAAGTCCTTACCAATAAACGTATTCTCCATTGTATCGTCCCCTGATGTCGCACAGAAGGACGAAGCGTTTTCGCTGGCAGCTTTCTGCAGAACATTGTGAAGATGTTTATTCCTTATAAATTTGACAAATATCGGACAGCAGCACTGAGCATAATTCCGAGCTTAACAGGATTTGGTGTAAGAGGCCTGGGCATAATATTATGTTTCTGTAATTACTCCCATAAATCTCAGACTTTGTTATCTTCCAAATAGCAGCACTCCAATTTTTGTGTCTGTGCCGACTGCGAATTGCCGGGTGGCTTGAAAACTCCTCAATCAAGCCGGGAAAAAACCAAGCCCAAAATGTTTTTATAGGTTTGTAGCTGAGATATCAACCACCCCGTGGATTTGTGCAGCTTGCCTTGTTGTAAAGACACATTTTATTGTCTCTTGCTTGTGTTACATTTTACTTCCCAATGGTGCGGTTTACGTGCTGGAGAATATTCTGCTATTAAAGTGGAATTAAACGCTAAAATAAAAATTTGCTGGGAGGTCGGGGATTTATTTTTGGCAGAAGACACAAGCTAACTTCTTCTTCTTTCCCCTAGCAATGTTTTATCTTCAGTGTACACCACATGCTGGGAATAGGACAGGCTCCCGGGGATTATGTAACTCCTAGGTGCATGCTAAACAGGATCATCTTGGGCAGTGGCAAACTGGCAACTTTCAGCCCAGGGGGCAAGCACAAACCAGAGGCCCATGGTGCAGCGACTCGGCCCCCCTCCCACTTTCCCTCTTCCCGTCCTCCTTCTGACCCCCATTCCAGGATGAAGCTCCGCTCCAGGTACTCTCTACTCACCGGCCAAATCTGGTTTCCCCACCTGACCAGCAGCGGCGGCTGGGGGGAGCGGGGACAGTTCGGTCAGGGCTGGCTGGAGGAGGAGAGTCTCCAGTGGGGCATGGAACCGGCCTCTGCTCGGACATAGCTTACACCATCCATGCTGGGGGGGAGGGCAGCACATTGTCCTTGTCTTAATCCCGCCCCCTGGCCCAGTCCTCCCCTGATCTTGGGACCCCAAAGAATTGGAAACAGAGGTGTCGGCAACAGGTGCCTGGACCCATCATCCAGGGGAGGACTGGGCCAGGGGGCAGGGGGAAATGTCCCCCCCGGGCCACTCCCCCCCAAAGGCTGCACCACTTCTGCTACAGACATTCCTAAAGGATTCCTGGTGTAGATAAGTAAAAAGCCCCCGCCACTGACCTACTGAGTGCGGTAAAAAGACCAGGTTAGAGTGCAGCCCTCCCCCCAGCATGGATGGTGTAAGCTGTGTCTGAGCAGAGGCCGGTTCCATCCCCCACTGGAGACTCTCCTCCTCCGGCCAGCCCCGACCGAGCTGTCCCAGCATCCCACACCCGCCCCTGCTGGCCAGGCCGGGAAACCAGATTCGGCCAGTGAGTAGAGAGTACCTGGAGCAGAGCTTCAGCCTGGAATGAGGGTCAGGAGGAGGCCGGGAAGAGAGAGAGAGTGGGGCCAAGTCGCCGCACCATGGTCCTCTGGTTTGTACTTGCCCCCTGGGCTGAAAGTTGCCAGTCAGCCCCTGACGTCATCACTGGAGAAGGTAGATGTGCACCATAACCTGCTGTGCACAATTTCAGATTAAGGAAAAAGCTCCCCCTCACTAATGAAGTTTACCGTTGCAGTGGTGCTCCTCTGAACTGCAAGGGTTAAATGGTCAATATGCACTAAACAGCTGTTTATTAAATGCATGTGTAGCCAGGTGCTTGGCTAAGAATGTAAAGTGAGGGAAACAATGGCTGCAGCTGCTCTCTGTAGCTGCTGGCCTGCAGTGCTGAACTGGCTAATATCTATATCCGTCAGAGGAGGGTGCTGCTGAGCAGGAAATGTTCAGTAGACGGAGCCAGGCAGCACTGCACTGTGACAACTGTAGTCCAGAGGAGAGAGACTCTACTGTAATCAAGAGTTTTGAAATGCAGAGGGAAGGGAGATTGCCAGAAGGAGGGAAAAGAGCTGCATTTTCTCAGGCTGTGCAGAATATAGCTTCCGCTTGCCGTGGGGAAGACTGGAGAGTGCACATCACTGTCCATTGTGCACCATCACTGCTGCATAATGGTGGCCTGAGCGGGATCTGGAGTGCTGACTTTAGGGAGTGTTGACAGTCAGAGCAGAGAGTGGACTAATCATTTTGTGTGATCAGATGGTGAGCTGCAATATTGCTTGGACTGGTGAACTGCTGCTGTGGGGATTTACTATCTGCTGCTAGAGAGACTGACCTCTTTAGGGACTGACCATACAGCCATCTAGCAGCCTTATCGCTGCCTGGCACAGGCTGGACTGGGACTGTTCTCATGTGCACCAGTGGTACACTTGGGCCCCAACGTTAGCCAGCTTAAAATTTAGGACTAACGTCTATCCCTTTAAAGCTGCTACACAGAGGCTTTCACCTATTGATTATGGTGAGAGGTACCTCTCAGGAGACATTGCACCATATACTAGCTATTCTCCTAGAGTGCACTCCAGACTATGAACCCATGGTATGTAAGTGAGCTGCTCAGGCTGCTAGTGTCAGGAACGCTCCCTGTGCACACTAAAGTACTGTCATGAATCTGCCACCTAAGGGTTAACCTAGCTCAGACTAATTTAATTAATTGGCAATAGGCTGCCTTATTTAAGCACCTCAGAAGCACAGTGTCTTTGCTGTCTGATCTGAAGCTTCTCCTGTGTTCCTGAACCTGAAACCTGTTGTATCCAGTTTGATTCCTGTTTGACCTCCTGGCTTGTCCCTCACCTCGCTTGTCTGCTACCCGCCCTGACCTCGGCTTGTTTGTGACCACTCTTTTGCCTTATCCTTGTCTGTTTATCTGCCACCAGATCCGGACCTGTTCACCTCCTGGCAGGGCAACCCCGAGGACCGCGACCTGGTGCTATACACGCAGCAAAATCCAACCTCACCATCTGAGGCTCTGGTGAAGACCGGTTGGCACTTAGATTCCGCACCTCGGGTTAGCCTGCGTCTACTGCCTGGGTGACACGTCTGTGCTCCATCCCTCGGTGAGCTAGAGGCTACCCTCTGCACGTCAGGCTCGCCTCCAGAGTCCTGACAGTATCAGACAGCCATGTCGCAGCCTGCAAGAGGGGCCTTACCATTGGATGAGATCTGCCAGCATTTCACAACTTTATCTCAAGCCGTAAAGACACTTCAGGAGGGCTACATGCATCTGGAGGAACGGATGCGTTCTGCACCTGGGAACCCCCCTGTGATGACAGATTCTTCTTCCTCGGTACCAGCAGAACCTACTCCAGGTCCCACAGTTGTGATGTTGCCACCTGAACCCCGGGTCCCTACACCCGAAAAGTTCTCAGGGGACAGAGGCAAGTTCAGGGCGTTTCGCAATGCATGTGAATTATATTTCTCTCTGCAACCTCTGACTTTTTCCTTGGAGGCTACCAAAGTGGGCTTTGTCATCTCCCCTCTCCTGGATGAACCACAGTCTTGGGCTCATCGGCTTATTGAAGAGCGCAGTCCTCATCTAAAGTACTTATTGTCTTTCTTCAGTGCCATGGCTCAGCTGTATGACGACCCTCAGCGAACCTCCACCGCTGAAGCTGCTCTGCATGCGCTTCAGCAGGGTCAAAGAGATGTGGAAGACTATGTAACAGACTTTAGGCGTTGGAGTTCCGACACCCAGTGGAATGACGCTGCATTACGGTATCAGTTTTGTTTAGGTCTCTCTGAAGGGCTGAAGGATGAGCTAGCCCAGGTTGGGGTTCCTGACACCCTAGAGGCTCTAATAAATCTGGCTATCCAGATAGACCGCCGGCTCAGGGAACGCCGTGCAGAACGTTCCACCCAGCAGCCTCGTCCAGCCTGGATGATGCCGCGGTTCGCGGCCCCGGTAAACGTCCCTTCCTTTAATCCGATTCCTACCAGCTCTGCTCCTGCAAACCTTGCTACGGATGTCCCGGAACCCATGCAGCTTGGGGTTAAGAGACCTGCCCTGTCTACTGAAGAAAGGCATCGCCGGCGACAGAACAATCTCTGCCTGTACTGTGGAGAAGCCGGTCACTACGTGCGCTCCTGCCCTGCGAAGCTACCTAAGTGCCTTTCCATCTCCCCATCCAGTGGTCCAGCATCCGCTTCCAGTGCTTCTCACATAGCCTTCCCTGTCTCGTTTCAGCTTCCAGGAGGTAGCATATCAGTAACCGCGATTATTGACTCCGGAGCATGTAGTTGCTTTATCGACCTGTCATTCGCTGTTCAACGGGGTATTCCACTTCAACCCAAGACCCAAGGACTTACCATCTTCCTGGCTGATGGTTCCCACATCAGTTCCGGACCTGTAACCCAGGAGACTCCTCCTCTCCTCATGATCTCCTCTTGTGACCATAAGGAACTAATAAGCCTAGACGCTATTGCGTCCCCCTTGTTTCCAGTCATCTTGGGGCTACCTTGGTTGAAGGCACACAACCCCCAAATCGACTGGACCTCTGGAGCCCTTAAGTTCCCGTCTACCTACTGCTTGAATTCCTACCTGCCTGACTCTCTCAGCTCCTCCAGAACCTTGCTGTGCCTAGAATCTGATCCAGATTTATGCTCTGTTGTGCCTGAGGCTTATCATAATTTTCTGGACGTTTTCAGCAAACGTGGGGCTGAGACCCTTCCCCCTCATCGTCCTTATGACTGCCCTATAGAGCTGCTTCCAGGGGCCGAGATTCCGTTTGGTCGTATTTACCCACTATCCGAACGGGAGTTGGAGGTTCTTAAGGAATACGTGGACAAAAGCTTAAAGAAGGGTTTCATCCATCCATCTACTTCACCAGCAGGAGCAGGAATCTTTTTTGTAGAAAAAAAGGAGTTTTTTTTGAGTTTTTTGACTTTATTCAACTCTCGGTAATCCACACAAGGACGGAGAGTCCTTGTGTGGATTACCGAGAGTTGAATAAAGTCACGGTTAAAAACCGATATCCTCTCCCCTTGGTTCCAGAACTCTTTCAGAGATTAAGGTCTGCTGTCTTGTTTACCAAATTAGACTTACGTGGGGCCTACAATTTGGTTCGTATCCGCGAAGGGGACGAGTGGAAAACGGCGTTCCGTACCAGGTTTGGGCATTTCGAGTACCTGGTGATGCCCTTCGGTCTCTGCAACGCCCCGGCTACATTCCAGCATTTTGTAAACGACATCTTCAGAGACTGGCTTGACACCTTCGTAATTGTCTATTTAGACGATATTTTAATCTTTTCTGCATCTCTGGACCAGCATCGGGAGCATGTCAGGAACGTTCTCGGCCGCCTCCGCCAACATGGACTCTATGCTAAGGCCGAGAAATGTGAATTTGAACAGCAAAGCATCCAGTTCTTGGGCCTGATCATATCCACCAAAGGAGTTAGGATGGATCCTCAAAAAGTTTCAGCTATCCTGGATTGGCCGGCTCCATCTGACAAAAAGGGGGTGCAGCGCTTTGTTGGATTTGCAAATTTTTACAGGAGATTCATTAAGGGGTTCTCTACCATCATCTTCCCTATCACACAGCTTACCAAGCAGAACATTCGCTTCCATTGGTCCCCTGAAGCCCAGACCGCCTTCTCAGTCCTGAAAAAGCTGTTTACTACTGCTCCCATCCTGAGACACCCTGATCCCACCTTACCTTACCTCCTTGAGGTAGATGCCTCAGAAGTGGCTGTAGGGGCTGTTATCTCCCAAAGACAGGGAGTTAAAGACTTGGTACACCCTGTAGCCTTCTTTTCCCGCAAACTCTCTCCAGCGGAGAGAAACTATGATGTGGGCGATCGTGAACTTTTGGCCATCAAGGTGGCACTCGAGGAGTGGCGATATTTACTCGAAGGGGCAGCACATCCCATCCTTATCTTCACCGACCACAAGAACCTTGAATACTTGAGATCTGCTAAACGGCTGAGACCACGCCAGGCACGGTGGGCTCTGTTCTTTTCAAGGTTCGCGTTTCATATTACTTACCGACCTGGTTCCAAGAACGTCAAACCGGACGCACTCTCCCGCATGTTCGATGACCCGAAGGAAATTCCTGTACCTGACACCATCCTGTCTGAAGGTAACTTTCTTCTTCCATTAACTAATCTGATGGCTCATATTAAACAGGCTTCTGTGAGTATTCCCTGTCTTCCTGAAATTTCTCTGGTACCTAAGGACGGTTTGCTATGGTTTGGGGACAAGATCTTCGTTCCAGAAGATGTCCGAATGTCGGTTCTGGGTTCTTGTCATGACCATCCCTTGGCAGGTCACTTTGGAGTCCGTAAGACCCTTGACTTGCTGCAGCGTACATTCTGGTGGCCTGACCTGGAAAAAAGTTGTAGGGACTACGTGTCTTCCTGTGCTGTGTGTTCCCGAAGCAAGCCCGCGAGAAGTAAGTCATGGGGTCTCCTTAGACCACTTCCAGTACCTGATAGACCGTGGAGGATGATCGCCATGGATTTTATTGTGGAACTTCCTCCTTCTAAGGGATGCTCTGCCATTTTTGTTGTTGTGGATCGATTGTCTAAAATGGCCCATTTTTTGCCCCTCAGGGGTACTCCCTCTGCCAAGGAAACCGCAGAAGTCTTCATGAAAGAGATTGTTAGGCTTCACGGGGTACCTGCAAATATCGTCTCTGACAGAGGGGTGCAGTTCACCTCACGCTTCTGGAAAGCATTATGCAGTCTGTTGAAGATTGAATTATCCTTGTCTTCTGCTTACCACCCACAGACTAATGGGCAGACCGAGAGGACCAACCAGACCTTGGAACAGTACATTCGGTGTTTTACCACCTTTGTTCAAGACGATTGGGTGGCCTTGCTGCCATTCGCAGAGTTTGCCTATAATAATGCTAAACATTCTGTTACTGGACAATCTCCATTCTTCTCAAACTACGGCTTCCACCCATCCTTCTTGCCCGATATCCCGTCTGACTCTGGAGTCCCTGCAGTACAGGACACTATTAATTTCTTTGCTCGCAACAGCAAATTACTGCAAGAAGCCATACTTAAGGCACAAACGGCATCTAAGAAGATCTTTGATAGAAGAAGAAGGGGAGAATTAATTCTTCAACCAGGTGACCAGGTTTGGTTGTCCACAACTAACCTCCGTTTAGCCTGTCCATCTAAAAAATTGGCTCCCAGGTTTATTGGACCCTTTCCGGTCAAGAGGAAACTTAATGAAGTTTCCTATGAGTTATCTTTACTCAATTCACTCCGCATTCACCCAGTATTTCACGTCTCCTTGTTAAAGCCTGCAGTTCCCAATACCTTCCCTGGTAGGAGTTCAGAGCCACCCGAACCTGTAATCATTGATGGAGATGTGGAATATGAAGTAGAAGCTATTGTGGACTGCCGGAAGAGAGGAAACCTGTTACAGTACCTTGTCAAGTGGAAGGGTTATGGTCCAGAAGAAAACTCTTGGGAGCCTGAACGAAACATCCACGCTATGGAACTTATCCAGGCTTTCTTTCGCAGTCACCCACAAAAGAGAAACCTATTGGGCACCCGGAGGTTGCCCTTAAGGGGGGGGCAATGTCAGGAACGCTCCCTGTGCACACTAAAGTACTGTCATGAATCTGCCACCTAAGGGTTAACCTAGCTCAGACTAATTTAATTAATTGGCAATAGGCTGCCTTATTTAAGCACCTCAGAAGCACAGTGTCTTTGCTGTCTGATCTGAAGCTTCTCCTGTGTTCCTGAACCTGAAACCTGTTGTAACCAGTTTGATTCCTGTTTGACCTCCTGGCTTGTCCCTCACCTCGCTTGTCTGCTACCCGCCCTGACCTTGGCTTGTTTGTGACCACTCTTTTGCCTTATCCTTGTCTGTTTATCTGCCACCAGATCCGGACCTGTTCACCTCCTGGCAGGGCAACCCCGAGGACCGCGACCTGGTGCTATACACGCAGCAAAATCCAACCTCACCATCTGAGGCTCTGGTGAAGACCGGTTGGCACTTAGATTCCCGCACCTCGGGTTAGCCTGCGTCTACTGCCTGGGTGACACGTCTGTGCTCCATCCCTCGGTGAGCTAGAGGCTACCCTCTGCACGTCAGGCTCGCCTCCAGAGTCCTGACAGCTAGGAAGTGTAGTCCTGTGCCGGTTGCTATGAGTGTTGGCCGGTAAGTAGCCTGCCCATGCTCCAGACAATGACACATAAGAGAAGAAGATCCTGGGAGCCGCACATCAGAACAAGACCTGCTTTGTGTAGACAAGTGGCAGTCTCAAGCTGAACCCCCACAAGGCTACACTCCCAACAGGTTTCTTATGCCCACTGGAGCTTACTTATGGGGATGCACTCTAGACTAGTTATAGTGTTCACATTGCTGTTAATGCTCAGCACTATTGGGAATGCTGAGTTTGTTGCGGACTTTGCTGAGTGTTGGTTTCAGTTTTGTGGTCAGGGCCACTAAAAGGGGGGCACCGGTCCTCCTGTAGGGGGTCCAGGCACAAGGGGGGCCCAGACAGGGAAGCGGATTGGTGTGGTGTGGCAAGTACAGGAACTATGCCCTGTGTGTCTCTCCCTCCAGCAGCTGAATGCCAGAGGGAGAGACATACAGGACACCGTTCCTGTAATTGCCACACCACACCGATCCGCTTCCCTGTCTGGGCCACATATGATCCCACCCTGTGTGTGCCCAGGCACCCCAGCGCTTTCCTGTCCCGCTGAGCGATGCGGGAAAACAGGTGCATGTGTCTGGACTGAGAGCTTGGGCTGTCATAACGCACAGGCACCTCTAGAGACTGCCCAGCAGTCCTAGGTGTATAGAGGGGTCTTGAATTTTCCTCCCCGCAGTATCCTGCCAACAGTTCCCCCCGCTTTAGTCGGCTCTTTTGCATTTCCTACAGGTGAGTTCCGTTATCTATATCTCACATCTCCAACAGTCTTCAGTGCTCTCTCCCAACCTGACGTCCTCCTCCCCGCCTCAGCCACTATCCTGCCCTACTCCCTTTCATCCTCACACAAATCAAGGGTCTTTAATGCAGGGCAAAAGGGGCAGCTGCCCCGGGCCCAGTCATTGTTGTGAGGCCTAAAGCAGCTTCCCCTTGAGCCTGCACATAGTTAGGTGGATTTGAGAGGGCCCAATAAAATGTTTGCCCAGGGTCCAATCCATATTAAAGACAGCCCTGCACAGATCCATCTCTGCCTGTCACACTGCTTCTCCCCCAACCACCCCAACCCCCCCCCCCAACTCTTCTTCTCCCCCCAAAACGGAATATTTACTAGTTAATGAAGTCCATTTGCTTTTATTATACTGTAACTATTCCTCACCAGCCAACAGTAATCACCATGCCCACCCCTGACCATCCCTCTCCAGTCCCCTTGACCCTTATTTATCCCCCCCCCCTGCCAGCATAAATCTTCCTCATTTTGTATCCCTATACAGACCCCCCCCCCCCATTTTTTTCAAGGGTTAAGAAAGAGCCCCGAGGCTGAGCATTTTACTACTACTGCTGCTTGTGTGGGTGGGATGTGTACTGCGCCAATCCCTGCTGACCCTCCTCTCCTATTCATCCCAAGTGATTGGCGCAGTACACATCCCACCCATACAAGTAATGGTGAATGGTCACAATGTTATGACTGATTGATGTATGTTAGAACTATAATTGGATTCTGTTCCTGTAAACTTTATAGGGGGGGTGAAGGAGGTGAAGGAGTTAAAAGACAGAAGGATGTGCACATCCCTGGACCAGGAGCTTCGACTGTTATTTTCTTGCTGCAAAGGTAAATCAGGAGGGTCAACAAAGGATAGGCAACCTTCATCAGCCCACTGACCCAGAACCACTTTTGTGACCCCGTCTGAGTGTTCTGAGGCTGGAGAGGTGCTGGAGCATGACCCAGGAGTGCATTCTCTACATTGTTGGAGAGACCAGGTCACCATGTGTAATGTTTGTATGTCATTAATGCTTTGGAGAAGATGAGCATCATACTCACTATTGACCCCTCTATTTAAGGTGACATTTAGAGAGGCCGCAATCACTTTCCATTTTTTTTTTTGCACCTTATTGTTATTATACAGGACTTATATACCACCAACAGTTTGCACAACACTTTACAATGTGAGGGCAAAAAACAGTACAGTTACCAATAATTAAATGCAGGAGGAATCAGAGGACCCTGCTCCTTATTTCTAACCCCCCCCCCCCCCCCCACACACACACACACACACACACACATATACACTATATTTCCAAAAGTATTGGGACGCCTGCCATTACACACACATGAACTTTAATGGCATCCCAGTCTTAGTCCGTAGGGTTCAATATTGAGTTGGCCCACCCTTTGCAGCTATAACAGCTTCAACTCCCCTAATGATCAGTCCACCCCTGCAGCCCTGGTTGGGGCCAAGGACCCTTGGGACGTCTACATCTGTATAGGCTGCCCCCCCCCCCCGCACAAATTAATCGTCTCCGCTCAAATTCATCCCAAAGGTGTTCTATCGGGTTGAGGTCAGGACTCTGTGCAGGCCCAGTCCAGTTCCTCCACCCCAAACTCGCTCATCCATGTTATAAGTTGCACTATAAGTAAATACAGCTGGATAACAAAAAAAAAATGTTTCTGTCTTCATTTCAGGCTGCAAAGCAACAAAATGTGATTATTTTAAAGGGGGGGGGGGGGGTGTGATCCTTTTCTATACCCACTGGAACTCTTCCTAAACATACACTATATTACCATAAGTATTGGGACGCCTGCCTTTACATGCACATGAACTTTAATGGCATCCCAGTCTTAGTCCGTAGGGTTCAATATTGAGTTGGCCCACCCTTTGCAGCTATAACAGCTTCAACTCTTCTGGGAAGGCTGTCCACAAGGTTTAGGAGTGTCTATGGGAATGTTTGACCATTCTTCCAGAAGCGCATTTGTGGGGCCAGGCACTGATGTTGGAGAGAAGGCCTGGCTCGCAGTCTCCACTCTAATTCATCCCAAAGGTGTTCTGTCGGGTTGAGGTCAGGAGTGCGAACTGTCAATTTGGACAGGAATCGAATTGCATGGGTGTGATTCTGGTGTGGGTTAAAAAAAAGGGTCCTGTACGACTTTGGTCAGATTGCGATGCAAATTTAGCTATACAATCTGTGATTTCAACTTGGACAAGCCAGCGCTCAAGTGCCCTAATGTTCAGTACACCCCTGCAGCCCTGGTTGGGGCCCCAGGCCCCTCGGACACCTGGGCTCCCTAAATCTGTATTGGCTGCCCCCCCCCCCCCCCCCCATGGCAGCCCTGATGAGAAGGCCTGGCTTGCAGTCTAGGCTATAATTCATCGCAAAGGTGTTCTATCGGGTTGAAGTCAGGACTCTGTGTAGTCCAGTCAAGTTCCTCCACCCCAAACTCACTCCTCCATATCTTTATGGACCTTGCTTTGTGCACTGGTGTGCAGTCATGTTGGAACAGGGAGGGGCCATCCCCAAACTGTTCCCACAAAGTTGGGAGCATGAAATTGTCCAAAATGTCTTGGTATGCTGATGCCTAAAGAGTTCCCTTCACTGGAACTAAGGGGCCAAGCCCAACCTCTGAAAAGCAACCCAACACCATAATCCCCCTCCACCAAATGATTTGGACCAGTGAACAAAGTAAAACTAAAGCGCCACCACATCTATTGATTAGTAAGCTGCAATATGTTACATTTTTGGTTTTGGGTTTAATACGACTTTGAGACAAAAAATAAAAAACGATCTCAACTATGTAATTAGCTGCTTGCCTGGAGTTCTGCTTTAATCCTCTGGAGGGGGCTATGGTGAGTTTGGTGCTGATCTTTTCAAAAACAACGATAACATTTAGAAGTTACTTTTTTTTTTTCCTTAAAGCGGTGTTCCGCCCTCCCCCCCCCCTCCAAAAATTAAAAGTCAGCAGCTACACATACTGTAGCTGCTAACTTTTAATATTAGGACACTTACCTGTCCTGGAATCCAGCGATGTTGGCACCGCAGCCAATATTTCCATCTGCTGTCAGCTGCTGCTGCCGCCATTGCCGGTAAGGGAACCCGGCAGTGAAGCCTTGGGGCTTCACAGCTGGTTCCCTACTGCGCATGCGCAAAGCAGGCTGCACTCAGTTACTGGCCATAAAGCAGAGGAAGGAGGAGGGGGCCAGACTGCCGACGTACCTCATTGCGGCGAGGTCCGATGGAAGTGGGGACTGTCAAAAGCAGGGACCCGCTCCCCCCTCCCTAAAGGGGCCAAATGTGACACCGGAGGGGGGGGGGAGGAGACAAATAAGCGGGAAGTTCCACTTTTGAGTGGAACTCCTCTTTAAGATAGAAAAACAGTTGGCCCTATAAAAGTTTTGTTTTTTGGGAGTTGGATGTTCTAGAACAGGGGTGTCAAACATTTCCTCGAGGGCCGAATTAGCATTATGGTTGCCCTCAAAGAGCCGGTTGTATCTGTCAGACTATATAATTTTATCCTCCCCCTCGGAACCACATTGGACAGTGGGTGTGGCCAAATTGCAACAGTGGGAGGATCCTGAAGGGGCAATAAATACCAGGTGTGTGTTTTATTCTGAGTTCAGAGATGTACAGAGTGCAGTTTCAGGGGTGCAATATTCACAAAGTGCAGAGGTTAAGGGAGCTCAACGTGCTAAATGCAGAGAGTTCAGGGGTGTGCTATATACAGGGTGTGGCTTTAGGGGTGCCCTATGCACAGTGTGCAGAGTTTAGGGGTGGCCTACGCTCTGTATGCAGAGTTCAGGGGTGCCCCATGCATAGTTTTCAGAGTTTAGATGTACCCTATGCACAGTATGCAGAGTTCAGAGGTGCCCTGTGTACAGAGTGTGGCTTTAGGGGTGCCCTATGCACAGTATGCAGAGTTTAGATGTGCCCTATGCACAGTATGCTGAGTTCAGGGGTGCCCTGTGTACGGAGTGTGGCTTTAGGGGTGCCCTATGCACAGTATGCAGAGTTTAGATGTGCCCTATGCACAGTATGCTGAGTTCAGGGGTGCCCTGTTTGCGGAGTGTGGCTTTAGGGGTGCCCTATGCACAGTATGCAGAGTTTAGGGGTGACCTATGCTCCGTATGCAGATTTCAGGGGTGCCCTATGCACAGTTTTCAGAGTTTAGATGTGCCGTATGCACAGTATGCACAGTTCAGGGGTGCCCTGTGTACAGAGTGTCGCTTTAAGGGTGCCCTGTGCACAGTATGCAGAGGTCAGGGGTGCCCTGTGTACAGAGTGTGGCTTTAAGGGTGCCCTATACACAGTATGCAGAGTTTAGGGGTTCCCAATGCACAGTATGCAGAGTTTAGGGGTGCCCTATGCACAGTATGCAGAGTTTAGGGGTGCCCTATGCACAGTATGCAGAGTTTATAGGGTGTCCTATGCACAGTATGCAGAGTTCAGGGGAGCCCTATGCACAGTATGCAGAGTTCAGGGGTGCCCTATGCACAGTTTTTAGAGTTTAGATGTGCCCTATGAACAGTATGCAGAGTTCAGGGGTGCCCTGTGTACAGAGTGTGGCTTTAGGGGTGCCCTATGCACAGTATGCAGAGTTTAGGGGTGCCCTATGCACAGTATGCAGAGTTTAGGGGTGCCCTATGCACAGTATGCAGAGTTCAGGGGTGCCCTATGCACAGTTTTTAGAGTTTAGATGTGCCCTATGCACAGTATGCAGAGTTCAGGGGTGCCCTGTGTACAGAGTGCAAGGTTGAGGAGTCAGCTACATACAGAGTGCAGGGTTTAGGGGTGTGCTATGCACTGTGTGCTAGGTTTACTCTCTTTCACAGGCTTTCTACATCTAATTTCTGGCTATAAAAAAATGCCCTGGGTGCAAGGGCCACAAAAAAATGGCCTGGCAGGCCGCATTCCGCCCACGTGCCTTGTGTTTGACACATGTGTTCTAGAAGGAGGATTAGAAAAGATGGCACAAAGATGGCCGTTCGTTATCCGAGGTGTGAACTGCTGGTTTGTACATAACCATCCATCATCCTCCAAGCTTCAGCAAGCATCCTCCAACGAAAATCTAAAAACTTCCCACCAAGAAATACAAGCTGTCAACACGCATCCCTCTCCGCTCCATTCTCAGAGACTTTTTTTTTTTCAATGACATCGGCCAAATAATAATAAAAAAAATCATTAAATGCGAGCGGTAATAACTCGGCCTTCTGTTTATATTTTAGGCATAATCCTTTGACAGTTTAGAGGATAAATGATAAAAGTCCCAAATCTCCAGCCAGAGCCGGATTGCAGAGCGTTGGAGCGATGGCGGGCGTCCCCTCATAAAAAAGGAAGCAGAGAAACATTTTGACTCGGAATCGCGGTGCAGATGGCTCCATTTGGTTAACAGAAACAGTCTGATAAAGAATGATCACTAATATTATTCCTGAAGGCATTCTCCAACTGCCTTTCCAAAAGCACAACTCCGTCCAAAAAATGACAAAACTGCCCAACCAGAAGGCCAGCATACAGTATATAACCGGGAAATGGCCGTCGTTAACGACGAATTTCAATAGACAATTAGCATCTGAGATTGTTACTAAATAATAAGCGGAAAATAATCTGAGCGACTTTACTCAGCTTCTATTTCTTTCAGGTAACAAACCGCAACAAATATTTACATTTTAATGGACAAAAAGTTTACAGAATAATATTCTGAAATAAAAGAAAACGGTCTTTTTTTTTGGATGGATTGTCTGTTAGATGGCTGGATCATTCCTCGGCACCGGGATGACATTTCTAGCAATTCTAACTATTTTCAACTTAAAGTGACACTAAATATGTACAACATGACAACTAAAATGATTCATATGCATCCTCTAATCTATTTTTCATTAAATTGTTTCTTACTGTAATTTCCTGTTTCCTTGTAATGTTCTCTGTGAGATTCTAGACTTATTATTTCCCCCCTCCCTGCCATTTGTTTGGAACAAGTAGTGCATGTTAGCTGAGGTCATGTATGCTTCTCTATGCACATTATAAACCTCATACTCCATACTCTCAGTTCATAGTCCATAGTCCATAGTCCACAGTTCATAGTTCATAGTCCATTGTTCATAGTCCACAGTTCATAGTTCATAGTCCATTGTTCATAGTCCATAGTTCATAGTTCATAGTCCATTGTTCATAGTCCATAGTTCATAGTTCATAGTCCATTGTTCATAGTCCATAGTTCATAGTCCAAAGTTCATAGCTCATTATCTATAATTCATAGTCTATAGTCCACAGTCCATAATTCAGAGTCCATAGTTTCTAGTCCATTGTTTCTAGTCCATAGTCCATAGTTCATTATCCATAGTCCATAGTTCATAGTTTCTAGTCCATAGTTCATTATCCATAGTCCATAGTCCATAGTTCATAGTCCAGTGTTTCTAGTCCATAGTCCATAGTCCATAGTTCATTATCCATAGTCCATAGTTCATAGTCCATTGTTTCTAGTCCATAGTTCATTATCCATAGCCCATAGTTCATAGTCCATTGTTTCTAGTCCATAGTTCATTATCCATAGTCCATAGTTCATAGTCCAGTGTTTCTAGTCCATAGTCCATAGTTCATTATCCATAGTCCATAGTTCATAGTCCATTGTTTCTAGTCCATAGTCCATAGTCCATAGTTCATTATCCATAGTCCATAGTTCATAGTCCATTGTTTCTAGTCCATAGTCCATAGTTCATTATCCATAGTCCATAGTCCATAGTTCATAGTCCAGTGTTTCTAGTCCATAGTTCATAGTTCATTATCCATAGTCCATAGTTCATAGTCCATTGTTTCTAGTCCATAGTTCATTATCCATAGTCCATAGTTCATAGTCCAGTGTTTCTAGTCCATAGTCCATAGTCCATAGTTCATTATCCATAGTCCATAGTTCATAGTCCATTGTTTCTAGTCCATAGTCCATAGTCCATAGTTCATTATCCATAGTCCATAGTTCATAGTCCATTGTTTCTAGTCCATAGTCCATAGTTCATTATCCATAGTCCATAGTCCATAGTTCATAGTCCAGTGTTTCTAGTCCATAGTTCATAGTTCATTATCCATAGTCCATAGTTCATAGTCCATTGTTTCTAGTCCATAGTTCATTATCCATAGTCCATAGTCCATAGTTCATAGTCCAGTGTTTCTAGTCCATAGTCCATAGTCCATAGTTCATTATCCATTGTTTCTAGTCCATAGTTCATTATCCATAGTCCATAGTTCATAGTCCATTGTTTCTAGTCCATAGTTCATTATCCATAGTCCATAGTCCATAGTTCATAGTCCAGTGTTTCTAGTCCATAGTCCATAGTTCATTACCCATAGTCCATAGTTCATAGTCCATTTTTTCTAGTCCATAGTCCATAGTTCATTATCCATAGTCCATAGTCCATAGTTCATAGTCCAGTGTTTCTAGTCCATAGTCCATAGTCCATAGTTCATTATCCATAGTCCATAGTTCATAGACCAGTGTTTCTAGTCCATAGTTCATAGTTCATTATCCATAGTCCATAGTCCATAGTTCATAGTCCATTGTTTCTAGTCCATAGTTCATTATCCATAGTCCATAGTGAGATTCTAGACTTATTATTTCCCCCCTCCCTGCCATTTGTTTGGAACAAGTAGTGCATGTTAGCTGAGGTCATGTATGCTTCTCTATGCACACTATAAACCTCATACTCCATACTCTCAGTTCATAGTCCAAGGTCCACAGTTCATAGTCCATTGTTCATAGTCCATAGTTCATAGTCCAAAGTTCATAGCTCATCGTCTATAATTCATAGTCTATAGTCCACAGTCCATAATTCAGAGTCCATAGTTTCTAGTCCATTGTTTCTAGTCCATAGTCCATAGTTCATTATCCATAGTCCATAGTCCATAGTTCATAGTTTCTAGTCCATAGTTCATTATCCATAGTCCATAGTCCATAGTTCATAGTCCAGTGTTTCTAGTCCATAGTCCATAGTCCATAGTTCATTATCCATAGTCCATAGTTCATAGTCCATTGTTTCTAGTCCATAGTTCATTATCCATAGCCCATAGTTCATAGTCCATTGTTTCTAGTCCATAGTTCATTATCCATAGTCCATAGTTCATAGTCCAGTGTTTCTAGTCCATAGTCCATAGTTCATTATCCATAGTCCATAGTTCATAGTCCATTGTTTCTAGTCCATAGTCCATAGTTCATTATCCATAGTCCATAGTCCATAGTTCATAGTCCAGTGTTTCTAGTCCATAGTTCATAGTTCATTATCCATAGTCCATAGTTCATAGTCCATTGTTTCTAGTCCATAGTTCATTATCCATAGTCCATAGTCCATAGTTCATAGTCCAGTGTTTCTAGTCCATAGTCCATAGTCCATAGTTCATTATTCATAGTCCATAGTTCATAGTCCATTGTTTCTAGTCCATAGTTCATTATCCATAGTCCATAGTTCATAGTCCATTGTTTCTAGTCCATAGTTCATTATCCATAGTCCATAGTCCATAGTTCATAGTCCAGTGTTTCTAGTCCATAGTCCATAGTTCATTATCCATAGTCCATAGTTCATAGTCCATTGTTTCTAGTCCATAGTCCATAGTTCATTATCCATAGTCCATAGTTCATAGTCCAGTGTTTCTAGTCCATAGTCCATAGTTCATAGTTCATTATCCATAGTCCATAGTTCATTGTTTCTAGTCCATAGTTCATTATCCATAGTCCATAGTTCATAGATCAGTGTTTCTAGTCCATAGTTCATAGTTCATTATCCATAGTCCATAGTCCATAGTTCATAGTCCATTGTTTCTAGTCCATAGTTCATTATCCATAGTCCATAGTTCATAGTCCAGTGTTACTAGTCCATAGTTCATAGTTCATTATCCAAAGTCCATAGTTCATAGTCTATAGACTGCGTCACACGCACGCGTGATAAAGTCACATGTGTGTGCCGCAACGTGTCGGGAGGAGCCGGGTGACGTCACTTCCGGTTACGACTGAAACCGGAAGTTTGGTGCTTTTACCTGCTGTGCTGCTACAGGGATCGTTTGGTCCTCACTGTTGTATTACCTGCTGATGTTTACCTGAGTGTAATTTTTTTTTAAATTGTAAAGCAGCACTATATAAAAAGTCCAGGTATAGGTAGGGTCCAGCTGATTGGTCTCCTTGAAGTGCCACCACCAGAGAGAGAGAGCAACCCCTATCACCCTGCCGCTTACCGTCCCACTAATAAAAGAAGGCTCAAAGGTTCCACCAAACTGCTCCTCCAGAAATCCTCAACGATTCCAGGATCAAGCCAATTAGGTGCGACTCCATAAAGATGGTACAAGGCAGACTGATCACTTGGGTAATAAGAGTAAAAAGAGCTTATCTGCCAGAAATATTTGACTGCCAACGAGATGACCGCTGCTTCACTCCGTAGTGACGTCCCGCATCACAGGTCCCGCCCGACGCGGCGTTTCATCCAATGTTAGACTTCTTCCGGGGCGAGGAGGAGCAATTTGGTGGAACCTTTGAGCCTTCTTTTATTAGTGGTACGGTAAGCGGCAGTGGGATTGGGGTTGCTCTCTCTCTCTCTGGTGGTGGCACTTAGGACCCTACCTATACCTGGACTTTTTTGTATAGCGCTGCTTTTCAATTTTATACTGTTTTTATGTTTTATCCAGCATATGTGCAGCAGCTGTTTTATATTTAATAGACCCAAGCGCAGTTTTTTGTTTCGTAAATTTTTTAAGCTTTTATTAAAGTTTTACTGCTAAATACTACATTATGGAGATCTATCATTTGCTTTCTTTGTGAGTGGAGTATTACCAGCCTTGGAGTTATTTCCCCATCCTAATTGCTTAGAAGGAGAATATTTGGTCCTTCTGATCCAATCTGCAATGCACTTTGCTACAATGTAAAGTAGTGAGTGTACAGCTTGTATAACAGTGTAAATTTGCTGTACCCCTCAAAATAACTCAACACACAGCCATTAATGTCTAAACCACTGGCAACAAAAGTGAGTACACCCCTCCTTCCACTCTATAAAACTTTGGTCTGACCGCATCTGGAGTATTCTGTCCAGTTCTGGTCGCCAGTCCTCAGGAGGGATGTGTTGGAGCTGGAGAGAGTCCAGAGAAGGGCAACTAAACTGATTAGGGGATTGGAGGACCTTAATTATGAAGAGTGTCTGCAATCGCTTTATTTATTCTCCCTGGAGAAGAGACGCCTGAGGGGGGACATGATAGCAAATTATAAATATCTCAATGGGGATCTCAGCTTAGAAAAAAAGCTATTCAGTCGAAGGGATTGCATGAGGACTCGAGGGCATACAATGCAATTGGAGGAGAAGCGTTTTAACCTCAGGCAACGTGGGGGGTTCTTTACTGTTAGGGCTACAAGATTGTGGAATTCTCTACCACAAGAGGTGGTTTCTGCGGGAAGTATGGTGGCTTTCAAAAGACTCTTAGACGTACATCTCAAGGATCAGAACATTCAGGGCTATGTGAGATGATTACAGCCACACACACCTACACAGTTTGAACTGGATGGACTATTGTCTTTATACAACCTCACCTACTATGTAACTATGTAAGTGAAAATGTAAAAATTGGGTTTCAATATTTTTTGTGGCCACTATTATTTTCCAGCACTACTCTTGGGCATGGAGTTCACCAGAGCTTCACAGGTTGCCACTGGAGTCCTCTTCCACTCCTCCATGATGGCATCACAGAGCTGGTGGATGTTAGAGATCTTGCGCTCCTCCACCTTCAGTTTGAGGATGCTCCACAGATGCTCAATAGGGTTAAGGTCTGGAGACATGCTTGGCCAGTCCATCACCTTTACCCTCAGCTTCTTTAGCAAGGCAGTGGTCATCTTGGAGGTGTGTTTCGGGTGTTTACCATGTTGGAATACTGCCCTGCAGCCCAGTCTCTGAAGGGAGGGGATCATGCTCTGCTTCAGTATGTCACAGTACATGTTGGCATTCATGGTTCTCCCAATGAACTGTAGCTCCCCAGTGCCGGCAGCACTCATGAAGCCTCAGACCATGACACTCCCACCACCACGCTTGACTATAGGCAAGACACACTTGTCTTTGTACTCCTCACCTGGTTGCCATCACACACGATTGACACCATCTGAACCAAATAAGTTTATCTTGGTCTCATCAGACCACAGGACATGGTTCCAGTAATCCATGTCCTTAGTCTGCTTGTCTTCAGCAAACTGTTTGCGTGCTTTCTTGTGCATCATCTTTAGAAGAGGCTTCCTTCTGGGAAGACAGCCATGCCGACCAAATTGTTGCAGTGTTCGGCGTATGGTCTGAGCACTGACAGGCTGACCCCCCACCCCTTCAACCTCTGCAGCAATGCTGGCACCACTCATATGTCTATTTCGCAAAGACAATCTCTGGATATGACGCTGAGCACGTGCACTCAACTTCTTTGGTCGACCATGGCGAGGCCTGTTCTGAGTGGAACCTCTCCTGTTAAACCACTGTAAGGTCTTGCCAACTGTGCTGCAGCTCAGTTTCAGGGTCTTGGCAGTCTTCTTAAAACAGCTCCCACTAAATTCTAAATACATGCCAGCTTTTTTGGAATTAATGTTGCCCTTTCTTAGTACTGGCAAGTGTGAACAAGAAGTTGGAAGGAGTTTCACTTCCGGGTCATGCAAGAGGGCGGACCAGAAGTACTCTGTATTAGATCATCTATGCAATAGACACCATTCAAAACCCTTCCAGATAGTTTAATTAGATGCCATTGTTTTTGCAAATCGGCATTGTCTATCTTCTGATGTCGGAGTATGATTTTACTATTGGCAAATGTAAACAGGAAATGGTAATGAGTTCCACTTCCGGGTTTTGTATGAGCGCTAACAGGAAGTACATGCCAGCTTGTTGCAATCAACATTGCCCTTCCCTAGTACTGGCAAATGTGAACAGGAAGTTAGGAGTTTCACTTCCGGGTCCCACAAGAGTTGGGGCAGGAAGTACTCTGTATTAGAAGTTTTTCCAAGATCAACCTTGTAAAAGACATCATTCAAAACCCTTTCAAATAGTTTAATTAGATGCCATCGTTTCTATAATCAACATTGTCCATCCTTTGATGACGGTGTATGATTTTACTATTGGCAAATGTAAACAGGAAGTGATAATGAGTTCCTCTTCCGGGTCTCGCATGAGTGTCAACCGGAAGTACTCCACATTAGAGGGTATATTTAGACAGCGAGTGATGGCGCAGGCTGTGTTCCGATCCCAGCTGACGCCTGATAAGGAGAAACGCGTCGGAGGGAGCAGCCACGCCGGCACGTCACACCACGCCACGGGGTCCACACTGCAGGCCATGGTCTATAGTCTTTAGTGCATTGTTCATAGTCCATACTTCCTACATATAGTGGGATCATGGAGAACAAACATAGTCACCCCCTAACAGGAAGTCCGATCACAGCAGCAAACAACAGGAATTTGGAGATTTGAAGCAATACGGTAGCAGGGACTGTTAGGCCTCATGCACACTGCAGCTGTCAAACTCCCATTTTACAGGCATTTGATTTTCTTTTTTTCTACCCTAAGCGCCCCTCTATGATAGTCTACATGTACATACGCACATAGTTTTTTAGAGAAATTAAGAGGCGGGGCATTTTGGGGCAGGAACCTAATCGCAAATTGCAATTGCAAAAAAATGCCTGTTGCACCTAAATGCGTGTGAACACATCTAAACGCGCCTATACACTAGCTCTTGAGTGTTTAATCATTTCAATGGCCAGATTAAATTAATATTCTAGGCAATTACCGTAAATACTCGCGTATAAGCCAAGATTTTCAGCATGTTTTTTCATGCTAAAAATGCCCCCCTTGGCCTTTTGCTCGAGTCACTGTCTTTTTAAAAATGGCGCCGCCCGGCGCCGACGTGTCACCGCGCATGTGCCGCATGCCCGGGAATAGCCAATTGTGTACGGGCTTTCCCGAGCATCGGCGGCCCATTCGCGGTGACGTTTTGGCGCCGGGCAGCGCGATTTTTAAATTGAAGGCGCCTCACCGAAAGGTAAGGGAGACTCCTCTGCAGCCCCTGCATTTCCTCATGCAGTGTTGCGGGCATGGTACAGGACATTCTCCTGTACCATGCCCGCAGCACTGCATCTCCTGTGTCACGTCCTGAAGAAGCGTGCTGCGTCACGCGAAACGCGTCGACGTCACACACCACTACGCCTGCGGACTCCACCCTCCACCCTATCGGAAACACTGACCGCGTACACAGATCGGATGCTCGGTGCCCAAGCCCTGTTTGGTAGACGGAAAAGCTCCCACGCTCTCTGGCGGACACTAAGGCTTGCCCCCTCAACAGACTCACCACGGCCGGTCATGCAACTGGACTGACTTCTTCATATTGACGGACGGTACTAAGCAGACATCACACGGATCCATACTATCCATACGGTCAGTAACCGGCTCTGTCCCTGTGACTAATTGTTTGCAAACATGCCTGTCCTGGTGAAATTTATAGAGATGGAAGGCTAACTGAACGGTCGGAGACATACCAAGTGTGTCTATCAGTGAGCATAATCTTATACCCCGGACTGCAATATCTACAGACCAGAGGACATTTAGCTGCAGAGCGCCCTGACTGCTCAGACACATATACTGGTTGAATATCAGATCGGGTATGCAAATCACTGTTTAAAGCCATCTGTTTGTTTGCCTGCTTCGCTTGCCTGTCTGTCCGTTTTAGTCATATGTCCGTGCCGCTTTACATGGTGTCTACTGCTGTGTTCTGTGTTTAAAGATTCATCTGGAAAGTGCAGCCATCCAATACATGTCCATTTACCAGAGGAAGTTTGTGGTAGAGCCATCAATTGCCCTTGTATACCATATGGGTGTGAGGACCCTGCACCTAACGGTCATATACGGAGACTTTTGATAACCACCAACCAAAACTTTTACATCAAAAATTTGCTCAAATATCCCCAACTGGATGCTTCTACTGGAGGTGGCTTTATCCATACATATCATGTTCATACTCCAAGAGTGCTACAATTAACTTTATTTTTATCATGAATATTTTTTGATTTTCAAGTGAATGTTGGATTTTTCAATGTGCTATTGGGGTGTTGGGTGGAGTCTGTAGCGTAGTGGCGCCATTTTTCATCAGACAGGACCTTTTACAGTGTTTCATCTTCATGTCGATTGGTAATTCTCTCATTACACTCTGTGCAATGTTGATGCTGTTGTTTTAACTTTTATTTAATAATTTTTCATTCAATAAAGCTCTATGTGATTCAATTTACCTCACCCTCGTTGTAGCCATACTTTGCAACTGCTTTTCTTCCACTTCTGTTTTTCTTGCTATTTCTGAGTTGCTTGGCACACAGGCTATACGCCGCTGGGTTTGAGGTAATATATTTCATATATATGTATATACATACATCACACCCCCATACCCCATTGAGGTTTGAGTGGGCTTTCTAAGGTCCAGTATCCCTCCCCCCCCATTCCCTTGGAATCCATGCCTGTACATACTGTGCCATGCCTATACCTACTGTGCCATGCCTATACCTACTGTGCCATGCCTGTACTTACTGTACCATGCCTATACCTACTGTGCCATGCCTGTACCTACTGTGCCATGCCTATACCATCACCTGTGCTATGCATATACCATCTCCTGTACCATGACCTGTGCCATGCCTGTACCATGACCTGTGCCATGCCTGTACCATCACCTGTGCCATGCCTGTACCATGCCTGTACCACCACCTGTGCCATGCCTCACCGAAAGGTAAGGGAGACTACTCTGCAGCCCCTGCATTTCCTCATGCAGTGCTGCGGGCATGGTACAGGACATTCTCCTTTACCATGCCCGCAGCACTGCATCTCCTGTGCCATGCCTGTACATACTGTGCCATGACTATACCTACTGTGCCATGCCTGTACTTACTGTGCCATGCCTGTACCTACTGTGCCATGCCTGTACATACTGTGCCATGCCTGTACCTACTGTGCCATGCCTATACCATCACCTGTGCTATGCCTATACCATCTCCTGTACCATGACCTGTGCCATGCCTGTACCATGACCTGTGCCATGCCTGTACCATGCCTGTACCATCACCTGTGCCATGCCTCACCAAAAGGTAAGGGAGACTCCTCTGCAGCCCCTGCACTTCCTCATGCAGTGCTGCGGGCATGGTACAAGACATTCTCCTGTACCATGCCCGCAGCACTGCATCTCCTGTGCCATGCCTGTACATACTGTGCCATGCCTATATCTACTGTGCCATGCCTGTACTTACTGTGCCATGCCTGTACATACTGTGCCATGCCTATACCTACTGTGCCATGCCTGTACATACTGTGCCATGCCTGTACCTACTGTGCCATGCCTATACCATCACCTGTGCTATGCCTATACCATCTCCTGTACCATGACCTGTGCCATGCCTGTACCATGCCTGTACCATCACCTGTGCCATGCCTCACCGAAAGGTAAGGGAGACTCCTCTGCAGCCCCTGCACTTCCTCATGCAGTGCTGCGGGCATGGTACAGGACATTCTCCTGTACCATGCCCGCAGCACTGCATCTCCTGTGCCATGCCTGTACATACTGTGCCATGCCTATACCTACTGTGCCATGCCTGTACTTACTGTGCCATGCCTATACCTACTGTGCCATGCCTGTACATACTGTGCTATGCCTTTACCTACTGTGCCATGCCTATACCTACTGTGCCATGCCTATACCATCACCTGTGCTATGCCTATACCATCTCCTGTACCATGACCTGTGCCATGCCTGTACCATGACCTGTGCCATGCCTATACCATAACCTGTGCCATGCCTGTACCATCACCTGTGCTATGCCTGTACCATCACCTGTGCCATGACCTGTGCCATGCCCTCACCATGACCTGTGCAATGCCCATACCTTGACCTGCGCCATCTCCTGTACCATGCCCGCAGCCCCTGTTTTGTGTCTCGTGGTGGTCCGGTTGGGTCCAGTAGCTGCTGCATTTCCCACCCTAGGCTTATACTCGAGTCAATACGTTTTCCCACTTTTTTGTGGTAAAATTAGGGGCCTCGGCTTGTATTCGGGTCGACTTATACTCGAGTATATAAGGTAAAAGACTAAACGCCGAAACACTTGACGCACCTGAACGTGTCTAAGCGCACCTAAACATTTTTGAAAAGCGAGACTTCAGGCACATTTTTAAAGCTGCTTTTCTTCTTTCAGCAGACCTTCTGGACCTGGAAAATTACCAATCTGCTTTTCTTTACAAAATAGTAAATAAATAGATTTAAAAAAAAAAAAGAAACATTTATAAATTACATAAAGAACAGAAGAACATCCAGAAGCACTTGATGAATAACAAGTTCCCGGAAAACAATCCAAGTGAAACTGACATGTTTACTTAAATTACTTTTCGTAGCATAACGTTTTATACGCAGAACAAATTGATGGTACTGTGGGTAAGATATAAAAAACAAAACATAATAAAAACATAAAAAAAAAAGTCAGTTAGCTCCTGTCCTTTTATATACAAGGATTCATCACAGGGCCACATCAGCTCTATGGTTGTCCCCAAAGGACCGGTTGCATCTGAAAGACTAGATGACCAGAGCACCCCACCCCCCTTTTACATGAGATGTCGAGAGCCCCCCCCCACCATCAGAAGTCGAGTCCCCAACCCTGCCTTACATCAAAGTGCACCCCACTTACCTAATGCCTGGAAGAAGCTGGGGTAGGAGCCGGAAAGAAGAACGTACAGGGTCTGGAGGAGGACCAGAGGAAGGTGGGCTGCTTGAGTCTGCTGAATTTTGAGACCAGGGGAGGTGGGAATGAGGGGTTGCTGTGACTGCACCAGAGAGGTGCAGGATCTGTAGGAGGAATTCTGTCCTCCTTTCTGCTGCCAACTGCTGAGGCGTGGGGCAAAGAGGCCGCACAGAAAAGCGCAGGATCTGATGGAGGAGTTCTGTCCTGTTCTGTGCTGAGACAAGGTGGGATGAAGATGAAAGGGGGTTCCGCAGCTGCAGGAGAGATGTGAGGGCAACATTGAAATAAATATATAGTGTTGCGCAAATAAAAAATTATTAAATTAATTAATTTGTGCTTAAATTATTAAAAACCCAAAATATTTATATGTGACATAATATTAAAGTGCCAATAGTGCTAATAAAGTGGTAAATATAATATAATATAATATAATATAATATAATATAATATAATACTCATAGAAAAGAGAAAATATATAGATATAAAAGTCCAGTGTGCAAAGTGCAAAAAGCCAATAAACAAAGTCCAAAATGTAATCCTAAAGTGATCTGTGCTACCCAGAGAGAAGTGACCAGAGTGTCACAGTGGACAGCCAGCCGTGCACCCCCTTGTGAATGGGTGCTCACCTCAAATCCTTAAAAAGAGCGCATAGATTGTTATCCCAAAAAGATCATCCATCCATATCCTTCAGGGCTCCTCTCATTCCCCCCTGAGGAAGACACGTGTTCCCCCTGACCACACTATTAAAGGGGACTCTGACCACACTATTAAAGGGGACTCTGAACACACTATTAAGGGGGACTCTGAACACACTATTAAGGGGGACTCTGAACACACTATTAAGGGGGACTCTGACCACATTATTAAAGGGGACTCTGACCACACTATTAAGGGGGACTCTGAACACACTATTAAGGGGGACTCTGAACACACTATTAAGGGGGACTCTGAACACACTATTAAGGGGGACTCTGAACACACTATTAAGGGGGACTCTGACCACATTATTAAAGGGGACTCTGACCACACTATCAAAGGGGACTCTGCCCACACTATTAAAGGGGACTCTGACCACATTATTAAAGGGGACTCTGACCACACTATCAAAGGGGACTCTGCCCACACTATTAAAGGGGACCCCTTTAATGTGGTCAAATATACATATACATATACATATATATATATATATATATATATATATATATATATATATATATATATAGAAAAGACTCTGGAGAATAAAATGGCGGTCATTGCAATATTTTTTGTCACGCAGTATTTACGTCTTTCAAACGCCATATTTTTGGGGAAAAAAGACTAAAAAAACACATTTCACATTTCACTGTACAAGCACATCCCCCCACACAGTTAGAAAGCACTCCCTAGGAACACAGTTAACCCTTTGATCGCCCCTTCCCCGCCAGTGTCATTAGTAACGTGAAAGTGCATATTTTTCACAGTTATCACAGTATTGGTGTCACTGGTCCCCGAAAAGTGTCACTTAAGCCCCGTACACACGTCCCGAATGTCGGCCGAACGATCGGCCGTCTTTTGTCCTGTCGGCTGAAAACTGCAAAAGACTGCACATGAATTTTGTCGGCCAACAACAGCCGACTGCAGAAGTGATGTCATGTGATGTTTAACTTTCCGTGTGTTTTTTCTTTTCTGAGCATGCCCAGTCTTGCTAATCGGCTGTTTGTCGGCCGAATTCTGTACTGACTGGCGAACAATCGGCCGTTCTGGTGTCGGCCAACACAAATTTTAATGCCTGCACGACAGATTCTGTTCGGCCGAAAAGTCGCTGTCGGTTGTCGGAAAGCATCATACTAACAAGCCGACAATCGGCCGATCATTCGGCGGCCGAATATTTATGGCCGACAATCGCTACGTGTGTACGGGGCTTTAGTGTATGATTTGTCTGCCGCAATATCGCAGTTCCGCTATAAGTTGCTGATCGCCGCCATTACTAGTATAAAAAAAATTCCAAAAAATATAGTTTGTGGACGCTTTAACTTTTCCGCAAGCCAATCAATATTGGGATTTTATTTTTTACCAAAAATATGTAGCAGAATACATATTGGCCTAAATTGATGAAGAAATTGGATTTTTTAAATTTTTTTTTAATTGCATTTAAATTAATTTAATTTAAAGTGCTTTATAGCAGAAAGTAAGTAATATTGTTTTTTTTTTTTTTTTTTTGTTTTTTCGCAACTGTCGGTAAGTTTTTGTTTTTTTAGCGCAAAAAATAAAAACCGCAGAGCTGATCAAATACCACAAAATTGGCCTAAAATTCTGAAAAAATTAGATTTTTATATATATATTTTTTAAATTGGGAATGTTATATAGCAGAATGTAAAAAATATTATTATTTTTTTTTTTCCGAATCGTCGCTCTTTTTTTTGTTTATGACGCAAAAAATAAAAATGACACATCCGATGGATTGCTTAGCTACATTTATATGCTGACACCTTCTTGTTTACTTTGAACGGGTTGCATCCCCTCCCACAACATGGGTTGATCCCATTAGGGGTGTCTGACGGATGGAATGCTGCCCATGTTATACATACTTTGATAGGCTGCTTTGTCTAATGACCTGGTTAAATTATTACTATGATCCTATTACTATCATTATGGTTTATTGATGTTGACTTCCATCGAATACTTGATTGTACATCAGGAATTGTTGTTATAATGTCACATACTACTGTACTGGTTTTCCGATTGTATTGGCTTTTTTCTCACTGTATTGACTCCTTTTGAAAAATTGAATAAACTTTATTGCAAAAAAAAAAAAAATCGCACAGGTGATCAAATACCACCAAAAGAAAGCTCTATTTGTGACATCAATTTTATTTGGATACAGCGCCGCATGACCGCGCAATTGTCCCTTAACCACTTAAGCCCCGGAGGATTTGGCTGCTCAAAGACCAGGCCCTATTTTGCGATTCGGCACTGCGTGACTTTAACGGACAATTGCGCAGTCGTGCGACGCTGTACCCAAATGAAATTGACGTTTTTTTTCCCACAAACAGAGCTTTCTTTTGGTGGTATTTGATCCCCTGTGCGATTTTTACTTTTTCACGCTAAAAACAAAAAAAGAGCGACAAATTTTGAAAGAATAACAATATTTTTCACATTTTTCTTATATGAAATTCTCCAAAAAAAAATGTAAAAATCTAAATTTTTTATCATTTTTAGGCCAATTTGTTTTCTGCTACATATTTTTGGTAAAAAAAATCGCAATAAGCGTATTTTGATTGGTTTGCGCAAAAGTTATTGCGTTTACTAACTACGGGAAAGATTTATCTCATTTTTATTGTTTTTTTTTTAAACTGCGATTTTTTTTTGCGGGACTGCGACATTGCGGCGGACAGATCGGACCCCTGACTGACATTTTTTACACTTTTGGGGGTACCAGTGACATTACTGCAGTAATCAGTGCTATAAATATGCACTGTTACTGTAAAAATGACACTGGCAGGGAAGGGGTTAATTTTATTGGAGAGGGAGGGGTTAATGTATGCCTGGTGCTTACTAACGTGTGTGGGGGGAGGTGACTATGTGACACAGGGACAGATCGCAGGTTCAGCTATGCTGAACCCTGCAATCTGACCCTGCCTGTCACTTAGGAGATCCGTCCGCATTGTCTACACAAGTGGGCGGATCTCCAGACTCGATTCCCCGACGATCGGGGAAGAGCGGCAGTGATCACCGCCGCTCCTCTCCTGGCCCGACTCCCGCTGTGTCTGAATACAGCGGGAGCGAGCCTCCGGCGGCGCGCGTGCGCTGCCCACAAGGGGAGGAGTCCAGCGACGTAGGTCTACGTCGCTGGAAGGGAACGAGCCACTTTGCTGCAGTACAGTCAACGTGAGCGGTCGGCAAGTGGTTAATTGGGAATGTTTTATAGCAGAATGTGAAAAATATTGTTTTTTTTTTTTTTTCCCAGAATTTTTGCTCTTTTTTTGTTTATAGTGCAAAAAATAAAATTCGCACAGGTGATCAAATACCACCAAAAGAAAGCTCTGTTTGTGGGAAAAAAAAAGGACACCACTTTTATTTGGGTACAGCGTTGCATGACCGCGCAATTGTCAGTTATAGTAACACAGTGCCGTATTGCAAAAGAATGGCCTGGACATGAAAAGGGGGGGGGGGGGGATAAACCTTCCGGGGCTGAAGTGGTTTTTAAAGTAGAATAAAAAATTGCTAGGAGGTAGGGATTTCTTTGTCAGAATCGACACGCAGTCTCGGCACAAAAAAAAAAAAAATCCCTACCTCCTACCATTTTTTTTTTTTTAGAGTTTATTTCCATTTAAAACTTTTCTCCAATGGAGCCAGCCTTGATAAGTTACTATATTCCCCTTTTGTAAATACCAATTTAATATTTTCTGCAGAAAAAAAAAAAAAAAAGAAGAAAAATATCTTCAGCTTTGAAAGATTTTTACTCTGGAGAAATACAAGAAAAAGTCTTTTCCCTCTAAATGTCATACTGTGAAAACGGGTTATTGATTGAAGTAAAATGGCTTTCTGATTGAAAATGGCCATCAACAAACATCATAGTTTAATGAATAAACATTCAACAATTCTTCAAAAGAAGCGCCATCATCGGCAGTTGGCGCCGGCTGTGAAATTCTTTGTTATTTGTCAAAAAAAAAACATTTCTTTGCTTTATTGGTCTTTCTATTCATTTCAAAAATGAAAGGGAAGGAAGAGTTACAATTAAAGGAAGATATATATATATATTTTTATTTTCTAAGATGAAAACATTTGTATCATGAGTCTGTTAGAAGAATCGCATTTGTCTCCAAGATTTCTTCTCATACAAATTTGCTCCGGGGTCTGAGCGGAGTGCAGCAATGAAATGATTCTTCTCTGGTTTGATGCAGTGATGAGCCTCCCTTCACATTATATACACTCAACAAATGAAGGGACTGCAGG
The DNA here is from genome assembly GCF_965119305.1 of Pelophylax lessonae. Classification (NCBI taxonomy): domain Eukaryota; kingdom Metazoa; phylum Chordata; class Amphibia; order Anura; family Ranidae; genus Pelophylax; species Pelophylax lessonae. The sequence goes on from NC_138774.1 coordinate 9,614,474, forward strand.
GTTCACGTAATAAACACAGCCATGCGATTTACCAGCCGTGTCTCTGGAATATGTATGTGAAGGTTTCCATTTATCCAGATCATGGTTGGATACAAGTTAACCATTTTCCCTAGGGAAGGCCAGGCTGAGACAGAGGCAACAGAGGCACTTGCCTTGGGCTCCATGCTGTAGTGTACAGGGGGTGCAGCCTCTCTTGCCTCTGCAAAAACATAGCCGTGCCCCAGTGCCATCTTAACCCTCCTCTTATGTTAGAATTCCGTTACTATCCATGATGTTTAGGGCCAGTTTTGACCCGTGTTTTAAATCAGCCATAAAATACCCTCTGAATAATTATTTATCATCAAATTTGTTTCTTACCTCTTGGTTACCTTGTTAGGCTTCTCTATCCTTGAAAAGATTGGTTTTAAAGCGGAGTTCCACCCATTTTTAATAGGTTGGAATACATAGATCTTTGTAATCCCCTTTAAAATGGCTTTTACCAATGGAAACTTTTTTTTTTTTTTTTTGCTAGTAAATACCTTAATTTTGGCTTTATTCCTCCTCTCCTCACTTCCTGGTCCGATCGGCGATGACGTCATTCGGCGATCCGCAGTGTGTGCTGGGATGTATTCTACTTGCAGTAGCTGTATCTGTACTGAGCCGTGCCTGCCCCGCCTCCGCCCCGCCTCCTCTCATTGAATTGCATTGTATGAATGTATTAAGGCTGTTCTCTGCCCAGCCTCCGCCCCGCCTCCTCTCAATACAACTCAATGAGAGGAGGCGGGGCGGAGGCTGGGCAGAGAACAGCCTTAATACATTCATACAATGCAATTCAATGAGAGGAGGCGGGGCGGAGGCTGGGCAGAGAACAGCCTTAATACATTCATACAATGCAATTCAATGAGAGGAGGCGGGGCGGAGGCGGGGCAGGCACGGCTCAGTACAGATACAGCTACTGCAAGTAGAATACATCCCAGCAGACACTGCGGATCGCCGAATGACGTCATCGCCGATCGGACCAGGAAGTGAGGAGAGGAGGAATAAAGCCAAAATTAAGGTATTTACTAGCAAAAAAAAAAAAAAAAAGTTTCCATTGGTAAAAGCCATTTTAAAGGGGATTACAAAGATCTAAAGTTCCAAAAATGGGTGGAACTCCACTTTAATATTTTTGGTGTGACCCCTAGACCTTTCTTTTGATAGCATACCTCTCATTGTCAAATTTAAAAAATGGTAAAATAAAGTCAGCAACTCTGAAATTAATTTGTCCTATGTTTCTTCACTTTATTTAGAGAAGCAGACAAGCAGGAAAAGAGATAGGCCCCTCCCTAACTACAGCTCACAGGGTTGAGAGGGGATTGGCTGTCACTGTTACTAAGCAGAGAGAGTGTTTATGATTTCAGTTTTGGAACTTATTAGTGTCCTAAAATCCTATATTATAACTGGATCAGAATCGACCCTAACACCATAAACGTCTTCATTTTCACCACAGTATTTTATAATTTAGTGAAAAGGATTATTTTTCTATTACATTGTTTAAATAGAGGTTCCTGACAATGTAAAAAAATCTTGATGCAATAAACAAATTTATGTGATACTTATAGACATTCAAAACCTGAAAACGGGTCAGTTCTGACCCTAACATAAGAGGAGGGTTAAGAGCATTATAGGCCCCCAGGCATTGCAGTGCACAGGGGTCCCGCCTACACAATCACCCACGAGAATAAAAATGTAAATTATCATTTAGGGCTTGGGCTAGGGTTTGGGGTTAGGGTTAGGGGTTAGAGGGTTAGGGTTTGGGGTAGGGTTAGGGCTAAGGCTAGGGCTAGGTCTAGGGCTAAGGATAGGGTTAGAGGGGTAGGGTTAGGGGTTAGGGTTAGAGGGTTAGGGGTAGGGTTAGGGTTGGGGTTAGGGTTAGATGGGTAGGGGTTAGGGTTAGGGCTAGGGGTAGGATTAGGGCTAGGGTTAGGGTTAGGGATAGAGGGTTAGGGGTTAGGGTTAAAGGGTTAGGGGTAGGGTTAGGGCTAGGGCTAGGTCTAGGGCTAGGGTTAGAGGGTTAGGGGTAGGGTTAGGGTTGGGGTTAGGGTTAGATGGGTAGGGGTTAGGGTTAGGGCTAGGGGTAGGATTAGGGCTAGGGTTAGGGTTAGGGATAGAGGGTTAGGGGTAGGGGTTAGGGTTAGAGGATTAGGGGTAGAGTTAGGGTTAGGGCTAGGGTTGCCTATTGCCGGTACAGACACAGGGGATGGTTTTGACACAGGAAATGGGTCATGGACCCACCCAAAAGGTCAAAGGTCAGGATGAGTGGACTAAGAGGTCAAAGGTCAGGATTTTGGCCTCAGAGGTCAAAGGTCCTAGCTCCACCTACTGCTGGACACAGGGAGCTGCTTAGGCGGGCGCATCACTCCCGCGAGCGCTTCACGCGCTCCACCCTAGTGCTGGACAACGGGAGCTGTACCAATAAATTATCGATAAGGCGATATTTATCGGTACAGCAGTGCAAGGCTAATGACAGCTTCCAAGTTTGGTGGCTGGGTCCGGTGAACACACACACCGACGCGAGTCAGTCTCGATTGTCCTGTGAGCGCCTGTTCCTGTAGAGGCGGACAGGCATTCCTGCAGTTGTAGGCTCCCCCTCTGCGGCCCAAGTGGCCTGACAGAAGCAGCGCAGGGCCGACAGGCGCTTGCCACCTGCTAAGTTGGCTGATGGGATGCACACGGGAATCAGGACTAATGCTTGGCTGAGGCTGGGTCGCTGGGCAGGTGGGGCCCCCAAGGATAGGTGGGGCCCCCAGGCAACTGTCCAGCGTGCCCATTCGGTAAGATGTCCCTGCCATGCCCTGCACTACGTTGGTGTAACAGGGCTATCAAACCGACAGCCCAGTCCTGCAGATAACACTGGGTGATTGTGCCTCTCCCTGTGTACTCAGGTGCACTCCACACTGCTGTCATTGTGACAGCCACTCAATCTTTAAACAGCCCAACTGATTACACAAGTAAAGCTATGTTCTCCCCTGTGTAATCTGCAGGACTGAGCTACCCTAAAACCTTGAGTCCTACGTTTAAAAAAAAAATAAAAAAAATGTATTAACCCCTTCATCCCCTTCTTCCTTTAACCTTTCTTTTTTTCATCATTTATATGTAAACTTTTTTTTTCTTTTTTAAATGGGACAAATTGCAGATTGATTTATTTATGATATATGTATTTATTAAATGTATTTTTAAGGGGGGCGTGGCCTGGAGCGGCATGAAGTAGGAAGCTAGTGCACGGAGCTCCGCCGGCTGAATATCCTATTACCCCGTTTATCCTGCATCTCGGACCCTACTTTCTGGCTCTACAGCTTCCTGCTGGTGTCCTGACGCCACGGGTATCATGTCGCCGCCGAAGAAGCCTACAGACACCGTAGCGAAGCTCGATAAGTTCCGCCGTCAGGAGAAGGACAGTGCTGCCCAAGATGGCGCCGAGGCGGGAGCGGGGGGGAGCGTGGTGGCTGCAGACACTACCCGTGTCTTAGATGCAATCTCGGTATGCCAAGCCTCCCTTACGGCGAAGATTGAGGAAGTTAAGATGGACATATCCCTGCTCCGCCAGGACCAGCAGAAGCTGCGGGAACGGGTCGACGAAGCTGAGCACAGAATCAGTGGAGTGGAGGATTCCCTGCCCCCCCTGCAGCATGTCTCTGATCGCCTCCAACTTCAGGTGAGCCAGCTATTAGTCAAACAAGATGACATGGAAAATCGTCTGAGACGCTGTAACATCAGACTGATCGGGCTACCTGAGGGGGCTGAGGGCAGGGACCCGGCTGACATTTTGGAACGTCTACTGACCGATACTTATGGCCGGGAGGCCTTCTCCCCCACATTCACTGTGGAACGTGCCCACCGTTTGTCGGGAAAGCCCCCTCCTTAAGGGGCGCCTGCCCGCACCTTTATTGCTAAGATGCTTAACTACAGGGATAGAGACACCATTCTGCGCCTAAACAGGGAAAAGGGCAATATCCCCTTTGGGAACGGGAGGATCGCAATCTTCCCCGATTTCTCGGCCGAAGTACAGAAGAAACGCAAGACCTTTCTGGAGGCCAAGCGCAGACTTCGCGTCAAGAATATCAAATATGCTATGCTATTCCCTGCCCGACTGCGGGTTGAGGGGGAGGGGAGGGTGCAATTTTTTGATGATCCTGAGGCTGTCATATCATGGTTGGAACACCTGGACACTCGGAACTGACCTCCCTTCCAGCACGATTTTTACCCCTGATGCCTGCTGGTGACTGTTCTCTACCCAATATCCTTTACTGCCTGTTGGTCTACAGTATGGAGGGAGGCTCTGCACCTCCGTCTGCGGAGTGGCTGTGAAATCACTGGCTTGAATGGACATGCCTCACTTATACACCCTCCGGCCACCTGTCATCTCTCCGGTTTTTACTCAGTCTGGAGGAGGACCTTGCTGTTCTCCATGGTGACTCGTTTGCCTCCTATGCCTGCATTCTCCCTCCGTCCCTATCCTTGCCATCTCTTGCCTTCTGAACTATCCCTGACTTCTCTACATTTCTCTTAGATGTCTCGAGTTATCCTTCCGGATGCTGCTATCCATGACTATGGCCGGCGAGCCCTGGTCTTTTTTTTCTCTTCCCCCCTTTTTTCTCTCTCGTCTCTTCTTTCACCATACATGTTCCCCTTTCTGGCTCCCTTTCTTTCCCCTTTATCCTCTCTGCTGGTTTTCTGGCTCTATGTGGCTTTAGGCTGTATATCTTCCTCCCCTTCCCCCTCTTCCTCTTTTCTTTTTGTCTCTGTGTTTTTTTCTGGTTCTCTAGTATTTTCCTACACTTGTGCTTTGCTACCCAGCGAAGTTTCGCCCGCAAGCTCTGTGAGTGACAGAGCTACGCGCCAACCACCCCTCCACTGTCTGTGTGGTCAGTGGGGGCCTATGCTCAGATTGTTGTTCCTCTGGGCCAAATACTGGACCTGCTTGTCTCCTTTACTTTCATGCTGTTATTATGTTTCTATGTTTTGCAGGTCCGGTCTTTGCTGTGGTTGGACTGGGAAATGGTATGCCCGCACGTGTTTGGGTTGGTGCAGGGCGGGTGGGGGGTGTTGTTGTTTTCTTTATTGTTCACTTTTGTTTTATGTCTATGGGAATGTATATCGAATATTCTGATCTGTTTTTTACGTGTGGATGCACTATCTCAGGAACAGTTATATGCCTGCCTGACCGAGGCTACTCATTTAATGCACTTTATGACCTTTATTATGTCGCGTCGAACGGGACCCCCGAGGCTCCTATGTCACTCATCTTTCCTAGTACTTGATGGCTCAACTTAAATTTCTTACCTGGAACGTCCGGGGATTGGGCGATAGAATTAAACGCTCTGCAGTGTTTGCCTATCTTAAGGGCCAGCGTGCGGATGTGGTGGTGCTGGTGGAGACCCATCTGGAGGGCCGTCTTCAGATGGCGCTTCGACGCCCGTGGATCGGCTGGACGTTCCACTTCATGTTTACTTCCCATTCCCGGGGAGTGGCGATTTTAGTGGCCAAATCAGTGCAGTTTGAGCTTCGGGGATCCCTAGTAGACCCTCAGGGTAGATACGTTTTTCTTTCTGTGTTGCTATGCGGAGAGCCCTTCCTGCTCATGGCGTTTTATGTGCCCCCCCCTTTCTCATCCACTATCCTTACTGAAGGCCTAGACTTCATGTTATCTAACCCCCATGTTCCGGTGATCTGGTTGGGCGACTTCAACAATACCTTGAACCCCTCCCTTGACAGATTACACACGACAGCTCCGACATCCCCTTTGCCTACCACGACCAGATTTGCTAGACTATTGACGGAATTTAACCTGCTTGATTCCTGGAGAGCCAGGTATCCCGACAGACGGGCCTACTCCTGTTACTCCTCTGCTCGTCAGTCCATGTCTCGTATAGACTTTATATTGGTCTCCCCCTCCCTCCTCCCACGTTTGGTGGATGCTGGGTTTTCGGCTCGTGGGCTATCGGACCACTGCCCCTACTGGGTGCAGATTGGTTTTGGCAGTAACCGCCCCCTCCCAGCGTGGAAGCTCAACCCCCATTGGCTTGGGCTTCTCCCAGTGGAGGCGGATCTAGCATCGGTTTGGCGACAGTTTTTTACAGACAATATTCACTCTGCGTCCACGTTAGTGGTCTGGGAAACGTTCAAGATCCATGTCCGGTCCCACTTGACAGCTGCAATTAACAAACTCAAATCCGACTCTTTGGAGAGCTATCACAGGGCCCTGAGCAATCTGTCCGCGGCGGAGCGGGCCTTTCAGGCGGCTCCTACGCAGGAGGGAGCTGCACAGTATAAACTAGCCACTAGAGTGGTGACACAGTTGGAGTATGATAGGGCCCGTAGGAAGCTGTTTTTCCAGAAACAGAAATTATTTGAACACGGGGAGCGTGCGGGTAAACTCCTGGCTTATTTGGTTCATTGTGAGGATAGGCCCCCTGTGGTGATTCGTTTGTGTTCCGCGCAGGGAACCCTAATTGCTGACCCAAAACTGGTGGCAGACGCCTTCCGGGCATTTTTTCAGGACCTCTATACTTCCACGGCCCCGGCGGATGATTCTATCATGGACGCCTTTTTGGCCTCGGTGACCTTTCCTCAATTGACTGCCGAGCAGGTTGAGTCCTTGGAGGCCCCGCTCAAGGTGGAGGAGGTCTCGGAGGCCATAGCACAGTTCTCAAGGGCTAAGTCACCCGGCCTGGATGGACTCCCGATAGAATTCTATTCTATGTATGTTGAAGACCTTGCCCCACGCCTACTAGCGTTGTTTGAGGATATCTTTGAGACATCTTCCCTACCCCCGTCCATGCGGGAGGCTCTGGTGGTCCTGATACCCAAGCCTGGCAAGGATCCGCAACGACCTGAGTCCTACAGGCCGATATCTCTCCTCCAGGTAGACGTTAAAATTCTGGCGAAAATATTGGCTACTCGGGTCAACAAGATTATTCTCTCGTTAATACACACTGATCAATCGGGCTTTATGCCTGGCCGCAATACTTCATTCAACCTGCGAAGGCTATTCATGAATTTACAGGCCACTCATGACAATGTGGGAGCCAGGGTAGTTGTGTCCTTAGACACGGCCAAGGCCTTTGATTCTGTGGAATGGAGATTTCTATGGAGATGTCTGGAATGCTATGGCTTTGGCCCGCGGTTTGTCCGCTGGGTGCAGGTTCTTTACCAGGCCCCGGTGGCTAGGGTGCTGGCCAACGGCTGGACGTCTGATAGTTTCCCTCTGAGTAGAGGGACACGCCAGGGCTGTCCGCTGTCACCACTATTGTATGCCCTGGTCGCCGAACCTTTGGCTATTGCTATTAGGGATCACCCGGGTATCAGAGGTCTCCGCGTTGGGCCCCTGGAGGAGAAAATCAGTATGTACGCTGACGATACGTTGCTGTTTCTCGCTGACCCGGGGCCCTCGTTGAATACTGCACTCTCCCTGATTGGTCGATATGGCCAGTTTTCTGGTCTGAAGATCAATTGGGACAAGTCCCAGATTTTACCTATTGACGATATTTCGTCTTTCCCTTCTAATCCCGAGTTCCCCTTGTGCAGAGTAGATCGCATTAAATACCTGGGGGTTCAGGTCACGGTGAGGCCGACAGACTATGTGTCGGACAACTTGCTACCCCTCCTTACTATGATTAAAGCGAGGACTCAGACGTGGACTAGACTACCGCTGGGGGTGATGGGTCGAGTTAACCTGATAAAAATGGTGTTGCTTCCTAAATTGCTTTATGTGCTGTGGCATTCCCCAATTTATCTTCCGCTCCATTATTTTCTCCAGCTGGAGTCTCTCCTCAAACCGTTTGTCTGGGGAACCTCCAGGCACAAATTGTCCTGGCGGAAGCTGAAGAACGCTACCAATTTGGGTGGTTTGGCTCTCCCTGATTTTAACTTATATTATATTGCAGCGCAGCTGTCTCATTTTTTCCATTATAATTCCTCTGATAGGGATAGATTTCTGGCACTTCTGGCACCGACTCGGACCCATGCACTCACAGACCCCCTTTCTCTTATTGTATCAGGGATCCGGGGAGCGGATCACAGGGATGGTCGGGCATCAATGCTATACCAATACAGGAGGTTGTGGGACGTTGTCTCCAGCAAACTGGCTCTCCCTGGGCTCCATGAATATACCCCGCTGTGGAACAACGTGTCCCTCCCTGAATTCCGAACTATCCCTGATGTGCATGTGTGGGTTCGACACGGTATTACTTTTCTGACCCATATCGTTGCGAATGGGACGCTTAGGAGCTTTGAGTCCCTGGCCGCTCAATTTCACCTCCCGCGTACTATGCTCTTCCGGTACTTTCAGCTGCGGCATGCGTTCCACACGCAATTCCCTCAACCGGTGCCGGTTCTGCCCCCGGTCCCAGTACTTGAGGTGGTCAGTTGCTCGAATCCTAGTCATCTTATTTCGATATTGTACACTATGCTACACGAGCCGGCCTCCACGGTCCTTGCGCATGCACCTAAGACTAAGTGGGAGGAGGATGTGGGTCCCTTGGAGGATGACGAGTGGAGTGACGCTCTGGATGCCTGTAAATTAGTCTCCCCTAAACTGTCCGACTGACTCACCCAGACTTACATCTTACATAAGGCATACCTTACCCCCCTGCTGACTGCCAAATACCGACGAGACGCCACGGACGCCTGCCCTATGTGCAGAGATGTATAGTAACGAAGTAGAACTACTTAAGTACTGTACTTAAGTACCGAAAGGCGGTATCTGTACTTTCCTAGAGTAGAATTTTTTTCTCCTACTTCTACTTTTACTTCACTACATTTTTTCGATGATTTCGATACTTCTACTCAAGTATTTTTTTTTTGTGCTGCATAGTTACTAGTTACTTTTAAAAAAATTACCACTGCCAGAACAGTAGATGGCAGGTTGCATAAAGCTCAAAAAAATGTGTATAATGTCATTTGTAAATCAGCGCATACGAAAATAAAGGCTGTGTATAATAAAAGCTGCTATACCAAATCTTTCCAATAAAAAGAAAATATGAAACAAACAAATAATTGGTGCTACAGCGCTTAAAGTGCATCAAGAAACTACTAACAAACACAGGTTAATCATTTGAATAAATCATTTGAAATAATAAAAAACAATATGATGTTCAAACTTTTGACTTCTTTCTTTAATAACTACATAACACAGTACTTGTACTTCTACTTTCAGTACTTGAGTAGAAATTTTTTTTCAAAACTACTGGTACTTTTTACTTTTAGTACTTAAGTAGCAAATTTTTTGAAAAAACTACTTGCAATACTTAAGTAAAGAAAATGTTGAATACTTTAGTACTTCTACTTAAGTAACTTTTTCTGCGAGCACTTCCACTTCTACTCAAGTCACTTTTTGATCGAGCACTTGTACTTTTACTCAAGTAGAAATTTCGAGTACTTTATACAAGTCTGCCTATGTGTAGCCGAGAGCGGGGTACTTTTTATCATCTGATATGGAGCTGCCCCGAAATCCAGGGTTACTGGACTCAGGTAGTTAAATTCCTTCATGACACTATGGGCTCCCCCCTCTCCCTGCTCCCCAAACCGTGCTTGTTGGGAATTTTTCCTGATACCAGTATGAATAAATTTACTACTATATTCTTGCACGAAACTTTATTCTCCGCCCGGAAATTGATAGCGCGCCGATGGATGCGTGATAGACCCCCCACATTTCATGACTGGCTTAGGGAAGTTAATACTGTTGTGCCCTACAAGAAGCTGTTGTACACGCATCGGGGTTGCCCCACAAAATATAATAAGATATGGGACAGATGGACGCAGGCCCCGGAAACGTGTGTTTAGTCTGGGTTCCCCTCTTATGTTGTGCTGTGCAGGTGGTCTGTCGACCAGCTATTGTATGCCTCGGTCTTCATGTTTTATATTTGGACTTGGTTCCACACAGGAGACGCCTCCTTGACGTACTTTTCGCACTGTTCATGTTTGTGTTTTGTTTTTGTTCTTTTATTTTTTTACGCCCTGTTTGATACTTATGTTCAGATGTACCTTGAATTGCTCACTTCATTGACTGTGATTCACTGCATTCCTCTGTTACTGTTATTTACGGATACTTGTACAATAAAGACTCGTTTGATTTAAAAAAAAAAATGTATTTTTAAACACTCTTTTTTTTAACCCCTAAATTTGTAGATTATATTTTAGTAAACCCTACCTATTTTTTTAATAAATGTATATTTAATATAATGTATAGTATTAATGATAAAAGATATAACATAAATGATAAAATAGATCATATAAACGATGCATTATTTACGCATATATATATATATATATATATATATATATATATATATATATATATATATATATATATATATATATATATATATGTGTGTATATATATAAAACAAAAAAAAACAAAACAGAAAAAATATATACAGTATATATATATATATATAATATTACACAATAAAATACATAATACAAATAATAAAATACATATTAAAATATAATATAAATGATGCAATATTTCTATCTATCTATCTATCTATCTATCTATCTATCTATCTATCTATCTATCTATCTATCTATCTATCTATCTATCTATCTGTCTATCTGTCTGTCTGTCTGTCTGTCTGTCTGTCTGTCTGTCTGTCTGTCTATCTATCTATCTATCTATCTATCTATCTATCTATCTATCTATCTATCTATCTATCTATCTATCTATCTATCCTGTCAGGTCCATAAATAAATGGAAAATCAACACAATTCTAATCTTTTTGGCTCTATACACCACTAGTGATGTCGCGAACATAAAATTCGCCGTTCGCAAACGGCGAACGCGAACATCTGCGAATGTTCGCGAACCGGCGAACATTGCGAACCGCCATAGACTTTAATAGGCAGGCGAATTTTAAAACCCACAGGGACTCTTTCTGGCCACAATAGTAATGGAAAAGTTGTTTCAAGGGGACTAACGCCTGGACTGTGGCATGCCGGAGAGGGATCCATGGCAAAACTCCCATGGAAAATTACGTAGTTGACGCAGAGTCGGGTTTTATTCCATAAAGGGCATAAATCACCTAACATTCCTAAATTATTTGGAATAACATGCTTTAAAACATCCAGTGTGTGTCTACGATCAGGTATGATGTTGTATCGATCAGGTAGTGTAAGGGTTACGCCCGCTTCACAGTGACAGACCAAACTCCCCGTTTAATGCACCGCAAACAACCGCAAACAGACCAGAACCGACCAAAATGGGACAGGAACTGGGCTTTAAGGGTTAGAGTTAGGGTTAGGTTTAGTGTTAGGGGCTAGGGTTAGGGTTACGGTGAGATACTTAGGGTTAGAGTTAGTAACCCTACCCTTACGCCTCTAACCCTAACCGTCTAACCCTAAGCACTAAAAATAACCCTAACCCTAGCCCTAACCCTAACCCTAACCCTAATTCTAATTTTTTTTCTGGTTCTGGACATGCTACAGAGCTGAAACTTCACAGGTACACTTTTTAGACCCCCAGACACTGAATCACACAAAAAAAGTTCTTAAAAATTGTAATTTTTTGATAGAGAGCCAATTATTGGAAAAATTAAAAAATAAATAAAAATAAAAAAAAATAAAAAATTTCTTTGGATTTAGCGTCTGGGGGGTCTAAAAAGTGTACCTGTGAAGTTTCAGCTCTGTAGCATGTCCAGAACCAGAAAAAATTATGAATTAGGATTAGGGCTAGGGTTAGGGCTAGGGTTAGGGTTAGGGTTAGGACTAGGGTTAGGTTTAGGGTTATTTTTATGGCTAGGCTTAGAGGGTTAGGGTTAAGGTTAGAGGGTTAGGGTTATGGTTAGAGGGTTAGGGTTAGGTTTAGTGTTAGGGGCTAGGGTTAGGGTTACGGTGAGATACTTAGGGTTAGAGTTAGTAGCCCTACCCCTACCCCTCTAACTCTAACCCTCTAACCCTAAGCACTAAAAATAACCCTAACCTTAGCCGTGACCCTAACCCTAGCCCTAACCCTAACCCTAGCCCTAACCCTAATTCTATTTTTTTTCTGGTTCTGGACATGCTACAGAGCTGAAACTTCACAGGTACACTTTTTAGACCCCCCAGACACTAAATCACACAAAAAAAGTTATTAAAAAGTGTCCTTTTTGATAGAGAGCCAATGATTGGAAAAATTAAAAAAAAAAAAAAAAATTCTTTGGATTTAGCATCCGGGGGGGGTCTAAAAAGTGTACCTGTGAAGTTTCAGCTCTGTAGCATGTCCACAATCAGAAAAAATTAGGGTTAGGGCTAGGGTTAGGGCTAGGGTTAGGGCTAGGGTTAGGGTTATTTTTATGGCTAGGCTTAGAGGGTTAGGGTTAAGGTTAGAGGGTTAGGGTTATGGTTAGAGGGTTAGGGTTAGGTTTAGTGTTAGGGGCTAGGGTTAGGGTTATGGTGAGATACTTAGGGTTAGAGTTAGTAGCCCTACCCCTACCCCTCTAACTTTAACCCTCTAACCCTAAGCACTAAAAATAACCCTAACCTTAGCCCTGACCCTAGCCCTAACCCTAATTCTATTTTTTTCTGGTTCTGGACATGCTACAGAGCTGAAACTTCACAGGTACGCTTTTTAGACCCCCCCCCCCCCCCCAGACACTAATCCAAAAAAAGTCATGCCTGCCACCGTATATATCAGTGGTGGGTGGGCACACAGTGGCACTGCAGTGGGCACAGTACACTCTGTGGACCTGACAGTCACTGGCAGCCCAGGCAACTGCAATAATAAAAAATATATATTTTTTTCAATTTGCAACAAGATGCTGTGCCACCGTATATATATCAGTGGTGGGCAGTGCACTGCAGTGGGTACAGTGCACTCTGTGGACCTGACACAGCACTCTGCAATTATGACAGAGGAAAAGAAAAAATATTTTTTAAAATGCAAGGTACTGTGCCTGTGCCACCCGAAATAAGTGTGGTGTGCACACAGTACAGTCTGTGGTAGGTCTGTGGCCTCTCACACACAGCGGGCAGGTAACTGCAGTGCACAATAGATATATATATATAAAAATACTCAAATACCAGCTCTCAAAAGGGCTTTTGGGGACAATAGATATATATATATATAACCGAAAAAAACCTCAAATACCAGCCCTAGGAAGGGCTTTTTGGGGTGCTGTCCTTACAGCAGGAGTGTACCAAGAACACTGGCTAACAAGACCGGGAACTGTCCCCAGCTATAACAGCAGCAGCAGCACCAGCACTTTCCCTGCTCTCAGTAACACAGAAATGATCTAAGATGGATGCTGCCCTTGCTTATTTATAGGAGGTGGGAGGGTGTGGGAGGGAGGTATGCTGATTGGTTGGAATGTGTCTGCTGACTGTGAGATTCAGGGTCAAAGTTTGCCTCAATGATGATGTATAGGAGGCGGACCGAACATCGCATATGTTCGCCCGCAGCGGCGAACGCGAACATGTGAAGTTCGCCGGGAACTGTTCGCCGGCGAACAGTTCGGGACATCTCTATACACCACCACAATTTGACATGAAACAAACAAGATGCGCTTTACCTGCAGACTTTCAGCTTTAATTTGAGGGTATTTACACCCAAATCAGGTGAAAGGTGTAGGAATTTCAACAGTTTGTATATGTGCCTCCCACTTTTTAAGGGACCAAAAGTAATGGGACAGATTAACAATCATAAATCAAACTTTCACTTTTTAATACTTGGTTGCAAATCCTTTGCAGTCAATTACAGCCTGAAGTCTGGAACGCATAGACATCACCAGAAGCTGGGTTTCATCCCTGGTGATGCTCTGCCAGGCCTCTACTGCAACTGTCTTCAGTTCCTGCTTGTTCTTGGGACATTTTCCCTTCAGTTTTGTCTTCAGCAAGTGAAATGCATGCTCAATCGGATTCAGGTCAGGTGATTGACTTGGCCATTGCATAACATTCCACTTCTTTCCCTTAAAAAACTCTTTGGTTGCTTTCGCAGTATGCTTCGGGTCATTGTCCATCTGCACTGTGAAGCTCCGTCCAATGAGTTCTGAAGCATTTGGCTGAATATGAGCAGATAATATTGCCCGAAACACTTCAGAATTCATCCTGCTGCTTTTGTCAGCAGTCACATCATCAATAAATACAAGAGAACCAGTTCCATTGGCAGCCATACATGCCCACGCCATGACACTACCACCGCCATGCTTCACTGATGAGGTGGTATGCTTTGGATCATGAGCAGTTCCTTTCCTTCTCCATACTCTTCTCTTCCCATCACTCTGGTACAAGTTAATCTTGGTCTCATCTGTCCATAGGATGTTGTTCCAGAACTGTGAAGGCTTTTTTAGATGTTGTTTGGCAAACTCTAATCTGGCCTTCCTGTTTTTGAGGCTCACCAATGGTTTACATCTTGTGGTGAACCCTCTGTATTCACTCTGGTGAAGTCTTCTCTTAAATGTTGACTTTGACACACATACACCTACCTCCTGGAGAGTGTTCTTGATCTGACACACATACACCTACCTCCTGGAGAGTGTTCTTGATCTGGCTAACTGTTGTGAAGGGTGTTTTCTTCACCAGGGAAAGAATTCTTTGGTAATCCACCACAGTTGTTTTCCGTAGTCTTCCAGGTCTATTGGTGTTGCTGAGCTCACCGGTGCGTTCTTTCTTTTTAAGGATGTTCCAAACAGTTGATTTGGCCACACCTAATGTTTTTGCTATCTCTCTGATTGGTTTGTTTTGTTTTTTTTTTCAGCCTAATGATGGCTTGCTTCACTGATAGTGACAGCTCTTTGGATCTCATATTAAGAGTTGACAACAACAGATTCCAAATGCAAATAGCACACTTGAAATGAACTCTGGACCTTTTATCTGCTCCTTGTAAATGAGATAATGAGGGAATAACACACACCTGGCCATGGAACAGCTGAGCAGCCAATTGTCCCATTACTTTTGGTGCCTTAAAAAGTGGGAGGCACATATACAAACTGTTGTAATTCCTAAACATTTCACATCTTATTTGTTTAATTTCAAATCCATTGTGGTGGTGTATAGAGCCAAAAAGATTAGAATTGTGTCGATGTCCCAATATTTATGGACCTGACTGTACATAAATATATATAAAATAGTATCTCACAAGAAGGTGGAGAAGTGCAAGGTCTCTAACATCGCCCAGCTCTGTGATGTCATCATGGAGGAGTGGAAGAGGACTCCAGTGGCAACCTGTGAAGCTCTGGTGAACTCCATGCCCAAGAGGGTTAAGGCAGTGCTGGAAATTAATGGTGGCCGTGCAAAATATTAACACTTTGGGCCCAATTTTGACATTTAGGGGTGTACTCACTTTTGTTGCCAGCGGTTTAGATTAATTGCTGTGTGTTGAGTTATTTTGAGGGGACAGCAAATTTACACTGTTATACAAGCTGTACACTCACTACTTTACATTGTAGCAAAGTGTCATTTCTTCAGTATTGTCACATGAAAAGATAGAATAAAATATTTACAAAAATGTCAGGGGTGTACTTACTTTTGTGAGATACTATACATATATATATATATATTTATATATATATATATATATATATATATATATATATATATATATATATATATTTATATTATGTATAAACATATTAAATAAAAAAAAAAAAAAATATATATATATATAGATATATATAGATATAGATATAGGTATAGTATAGTAATATATATACTGTATATACAGCATAATATTAATTATCCCAAATGTAAATACACACATATATATATATATATATATATATATATATATATATATATATATATATATATATATGTATGTTTATATAATATATATACTGTATATACAGAATATACAGAATATTATTAATTATCCCAAATGTAAATATATATTTAAAAATATAAAATATATAATATAAATGATAAAGTAAATATAAAATATATATAATATAAATTAAATGGTATAATACATAAAAACATATAAAATATATCATATAAATTATAAAAATACATATATATATATATATATATATAAAATATATCATATAAATGATGTAATAGGTATAAAAAAAAAACATATAAGGTTTATAATATAAATGATAAAATAGAGCGTAAACGATTTTCTCTGGAATATATATTATGATTTAATGCTGTGAACTGAATATTGTTTCATACCTGAGACTAAATAAAATATTAAACAAAATGAAAAAGAAAATGAATTTTAGCAGCTAGCTAAAGCATGAACTTGACAATCACCTTCCATTGAGCGGGATAAGCGATAGCGGTGACCCCTTTAACACTGTGACTCGTGCCCGTTATACTGCATCGCTCTTTCGGCTCCATTTTTTCGGGAAGGGAATACGTTGATGAGTTTGCAGTAATCAGAGGGAATTTTATGTTTGTTGTTAACAAGTAACACCTGACAAATCCTCACTTTGCCGAAAACAAGGCAGTTTGTTTCAATTAGCGGCAGCCTTTGTGTTCCCTTGGAAGGCGCTTTCTGCTGAGGTACAGAAACGCAGGCCTGGGTCCATTTTTTGCATTAATTGCTTTTTGACTGCAGCATCTGTTAGCAGTAAATATTCCTGATTCATATTTATGCCAGGGCTCATAATATGCAGGGAATATCACCTTCCTAAATTACCTCTCTCTTCTCCGTAGAATTTTAATGGAAAAGCATTCCGGCGAAATTGTGGATATCTGCACCATGTGGAAATAGACAGCTGTAACCCGGACATTCTGATGGGGGGCAATTATTCTATATCCCTTTGCCCTTCCCTGTTCTCGTTCAGGTCTGAATTTCCAGAGTCAGTACCATCCGGTCCCTACAACAATCTCACACTATTCCTTTTATACCATTATATGGCTCTGGCATATACTGAGGGCTGTATAGAAAATACTGAGTCAGTCAAATCAGTCTCTCCAGCAGGTGGTGCTGTTCTGCAAGGTGCTGCTGGCTCACTCTGGTATGGTCTCAGCTGGGAGAAACATCAAGCCTGGGGCCTCTCCTGCAGGCTTCTTCCCAACTATCATGGAGCAAGCGGAGGAAGATGAAGGTGGAGGCTCCCCAGAGGATCTGAGGACTACACCACATGCTCAAGCTGCAATGGAACCTGGACTTGTTCCTATTCAAGGGGAGTCCTTACCAGGATAGAGTGATAAATAGACTTTGCTATATTACTAAGGAGGAACAAAAGCTTGCGGTTCTGAAAGCAGATTTCAGGAAAAATAAACCTTTGTATAGCACCCTCCATGGTAGATGCTAGGTAAAAGCATATTTTGCTCCTGTTGCTTATCAGGGGAGCCTGATCTATTAGGTTGCCTGTTACATGTTCTCAGGTGTGATTCACTGTGTCTGAGGGAGTGTCCCCACTTCATCCAATGAGGGAGCTTGTTCGACAGTGGTGGAAACCCAGCCAGTGACACATTAGCTTTTATGGGAGTCCCAGTGGGAGGGCATTCTTGCAGTGCATCCTGGGATTGCTCATAAAAGCTGAGGTGACAGGGCATCTCTTGGTGGGAAGCAAAGTCCCAGGAAGAAGTGGACGGCCAAGTGAACCAGGTGTGGAGCTGAGCTGCAGAGGATCCAGGGTGCTGACAAGTGGAGCTGCTGGCAGAGTCTCTCGGGAAAAACAGTGTCCGTTAGTACCAGGAGATTTGCCACAGGATTCTGCCCAGGAAAGTAGACCACTCCAGAGAAGTCAGGGGGATCAAGGAGCTAGCTCACACAGGAAGTTTAACATAGAGGGGGTGCAGTGTAGTAAACCCTGAAGAATATGAACAAAGGGGGTGCCAGTAAGGGCCCTAAAGAGTGTTCTGCAGTACAGTCTAGTTTGTTTAAATGGTCCATTAACTACTTCTTCACTGCAATTGACAAGGTGAAGCAGCGGCCTTGCCGCACTCAGCAATATTCAGTCGTCCCAGAAGAATTGTGCATAGTTATATCAGTTGGAGTATCCCACTCATTCCATTCTGCTGTCCAAGTTCTCAATAAAAAAAACCAAAAACCAAAGCTCCTAGACTGTTTCCTGTCTGAGCCAAAACCGCTTTGAAAATGCTGAACTGTCATGATGTTGCTACTGGTAACCCAGGGGAACCCGTAACCAGAAGCTCCCAAGGGAGTACTTCTACATTTGCATAGTAAGACCGGGAGCAGTAAGAGGGAAGACTCCAAGCTATAGTCTCTGGAGGAATCATTGAAGAAGTTGGTGGCCTCTCTGAAGGAAAGCAGTGGTATGTTCAAGGAGAAGTATGAAAATGAGGAAAGATGCCAACAGATGAAGGAGAGTGCCTGTGTGAGTACCAGCCAGAGGTTGGATGCCACAGCAACGGTGACAGTACGGATGGGGGGTAAGGAAGAGGCTTCACCTGGTCACCCCAGTACTACCCTTGTCTAAGGATCTGTAGTGTCTGAGTCGGTATCTGCCCCCCTCCCTCCCCAGCAGCCTGGGTCATCTCAGGAGGAGTTTGAGGAAAATGGTGGATTGCTGCAAGCTAATTCAGAAATAGAATCTCCCTTGAGTGGCAGGAAATTTTGATTTTCCACCAACTCGTCAGATGAAGATGAGGAGGAGGATGTGGTCCCTCCGCCTGTAAGGAAGAAAGTTGTGGAAAAGTTTTCATTTGTTAAGTCTGATCAAGATGGCAGAAATGCTACAGTGTCTGCAAATGGTGGGCATGCTAGAACTGTTTCAGTTCAGAAAATTCTGGTAAAGGAGTGCCTATAGAGAATCTTTCTCAGTGTGTGGAGGACTCTCTTGTAATTGCTGCTACAGGCAGACGGGTGAATGGTCAGTGTAAATGAGGTTGAGAGTGCGTGAGAATGTGGTCCAGCATTGTCCCTTCTCCGCCTTTATTGTTAGAGATAGGCTTGCCATCTTCTACCCTGGTCAACCTTGTGGCATCACCTGGAAAGCCTTCTAAAATGGCGGATACATTAGCAAAACAAAATGGTTGATTTTGAAGATCCCTGTAGTACTATAAGGACACAGAAACAATCAAGCTGGGCAGTTTAGACCTCCCTTCTCTCCCTCTCTTTCTCTCTGTTTTCCTGTAACTAAGGAGAATACAGATAAGTGTGAAACCAGGAATGTTAATCGCCATAGATAAGAAGTTCCAGGGAACATCTGTATTGCTTGCCAAACTAGTTCGGAAAATATGTATCTGCTGTTATATATGTGATGTACATGCTTATTTGGGCACTTAACAAATTGACTTGAGTCATTGCTAAGTCTTCTTCGCTAGGTAATAAAAAGGTTTGTTTTCCTGAATTCTGTGTCCAGAGTCCATTCCTGGACTGGGACAAAAAAAAGCCTGGGCATTTAAGACTGAGCAGCCCATAACATATTTACCAGGAGGCATGGAGAGCATAGGGGCAGAGAACGTGGGGGGGCTGAAGACCACAGGGGGCAGAGAGCACTAGGGGGGTGGAGAGCACAGGGGGGCCAGAAAGGATAAGGGGTGCCAGGAGAGCACGGGGGGCAGAGAGAACATGGAGTGACAGAGAGCACAGGGGGGCTGGAGAGCACTGGGGGGGGGGGGGGTCGGAGAGAGCACGGGGGGCTGAAGAGCACTAGGGCGGTGGAGAGCAAAGGGGGGGCTGGAGAGCACTTAGGGGGGACGTAGAGCACAAGGTGGATGGAGAACAAGGGGGGAGTGAAGAGCACAGGGTGGGCCTAGAGCATTAGGGGGGCAGAGAGTAGGGGGCTGGAGAGCACTGGGGGGGGGGGTCGGAGAGAGCAACGGGGGGCTGAAGAGCACTAGGGTGGTGGAGAGCAAAGGGGGGCTGGAGAGCACTTAGGGGGGACGTAGAGCACAAGGTGGATGGAGAACAAGGGGGGCCGAAGAGCACAGGGTGGGCCTAGAGCATTAGGGGGGGGCAGAGAGTAGGGGACTGGAGAGCACTGGGGAGCTGAGAGCATAGGGGGGGGCCAGGAGAGCACGGGGAAGAGAGCACAGGGGGGATGGCATGCACTGGGGGGGTCAGAGAGAACACTCGGGGGGGCTGGAGAGGACTGGGGGTTGGCAGAGATCACAGGGCGGCTGGAGAGAACATGGGGGGGGGGCGAAGAGCACAGGGTGGTCCTAGAGCACTAGGGGGGCCAGAGAGCATGGGGGCTGAAGAGCTTTGGGGGGATCAGAGAGCATGGGGGTCTGAGAGCACAGGGGGGCCCAAGAGCACTGGGGGGGGGGCTTGAGAGCACAGAGGACTGGAGATTGCTAAGGGGGTCAGAGAGCACAGGAGGGGCAGAGAGCACCGAGGGGAGCAGTGAAAATGGGGGGGGGGCAAAGAGCACAAGGGGCTGGAGAGCACAGGGGGAGCTAAGAGCACAGGGGGCCCATTAGAGCACAGGGGGCCTAAGAGCATGGGGACCTAAGAACACGGGGGGTGGGGGGGGCCAGAGAGCACTGGAGGGCTGGAGAGCAGTTGGAGGCTGGAGAGCAGTGGGGGTAGCCTGAGAGCATGGGAGAGCCTGAGAGCACTGTGGGGGGGGGGGCAGAGAACGGTGGGGGGAGCCTGAGAGCACGGGGAGAGAGCACTGTGTGCTGGATAGCACCTGGGGGGGCAGAGAACACTGGAGGGCTAGAGAGCAGTTGGAGGCTGGAGAGCAGGGGGGGTAACCTGAGAGCACAGGGGGGGCTGAGAGCACAGTGGGGGGAGCCTGAGAGCGTGGGGGGAGAGCACTGTGGGCTGGAGCACTGGGGGGACGGAGAGCACTGGAGGGCTAGAGAGCAGTTGGGGGCCAGAGAGTAGTTGGGGGAGCCTGAGAGCACAGGTGGGGCCTGAGAGCACAGTGGGGTTGGCAAAGACCAGTGGGGGGGCAGAGAGCACTGGGGGCTGGAGAGCACGGTGGGGGGGGGGTAGAATTGGGGGGTTGGAGAGTACGGGGGGCTGAAAGTCTGGGGGGGCTGGAGAGCCTTGAGGGGGGGCAGAGAGCACTGAGGGGGGCAGAAAACATGGGGGGTGAAGAGCACAGGAGGACTGGAGAGCACAGGGGGAGCTAAAAGCACAGGTGGGCCTAAGAGCACTGGAGGGGGGGCGGAGAGCACTGGGGGGAGCACTGGAGGGCTGGAGAGAATTTGGGGGCTGGAGAGCAGTGGGGGGAGCCTGAGATCACAGGAGGGGGGCTGAGAGCACAGTGGGGGAGTGGGGAGCACTGGGGGAGCCTGGGAGCATGGGGGAGATCACTGTGAGCTGGAGAGCACTGGGGTGGCCCGGAGAGCACTGGAGGTCTGGAGAGCAGTTGGGGGCCGGAGAGCAGTGGGGGGGAGCCTGAGAGCACAGGGGCCTGAGAGCACAGTGGGGGGAGCAATGGGGGGGCCAGAGAGCATTGGGGGGGCAGAAAAAGGATAGGAGGACCAGCTCCATATACAGTAGAAGAATCAATCTCTTAATTTTTCTCCAGCAGCCTCTGAATGCCTGCAGGAGGGAGACAACAACAAGGCTTTCAGGGGCTGCAGGAGAAAAAAGGAGAGATTGATTCTTTTTGTAAATGCAGCCGGTCCTCCAGGCGCACACATGGGAGCTGCACTTACTTTCCCTCCTGTCTGGCGTCTCCTCCAGATCCCCTCCCTCTTCATGGTCACAGATCACCCGACCTGTAGTTTCCGTCCCCCGACTCAATGGCTGAGCGAGTGGCATGGGCTCACGGAGTAGCCCAGCTGCTTTGGGTCCACAAGGACATGCGGCCTGGAACGATGGTGCCAGCCCACCAGACAAGTGCCCGGTGTGCCCTATGCCCGGCATGCTGGTTTCCCAAAACTGTTTGCTGCTACGACCTAAGCTGTGCCATTAATGTGGTGCCAAGGGGCATTTGTAGACCTTTTACAGAGGGACTGAAAGCATCACGCTTGTGAATGGTTGGATTGGACGGCCCTTTGAGGTTGGCTCGGGTGTGCATCAGGGGTGTCCTTTGAGTCCTCTGCTCTACGTGTTTGCAATGGATCCCTTCATCAGAATTTAAGAGAGCGGATCGTTGTGCGGGATGCATTTGGGCATTCCTGGTAACAAGAGGACAGAGGAGGTGGAGGAGGTGGTCTCTATGATGGAGCAGTATGCTGAGGCATGTGGCTCAAAGATCAATCAGGATATGAGTGATGTTTTTATGGATGGGAGAGGAAGGCGATGGCTTCCAGGTTCTTCCCGGAGCCCAGAGTTAAAGTTTTAGGCATTTAATTTGGTCCCGGCGATTACAGTCTTGCAAATTGTGAAAGCAGGCTACAGGATGCCGGTGCCAAGGTTGCCAGCAGGAAGGAATGAAAACCCTGTTACAGGGAAAGGATTGACTTGATTAAAACGTACATGATCCCGGTATTTCTGTATGTTACCTTTGTCTGTGTTTTGCCAGTGTCTCTCTATGCAAAGATCTACAGCTGTTTTTTCCATCTGTTATGGGGGAACAAACTGAATCTCATTAAGAGGTCTGTAACCTACCTTCCTAGGCAGATGGGTGGCCTAGGTATGGTCAACCTGGTGGTATTATTTCCTCTGATGTTTTTGAAACATAATTTTGGTAACATGCTGGCAGAGGAACCGCCTGGGTGGGTTGGTATTTTTTAGTTCTGGTTTAGGCCTTTTCTGCAAAGCTGGGAGAATGGTGGGCCAGTGAAAAGCTGAGGATCCGACACGGTAAGCTCTCAGCTTATGTTGCCCCGTGCCTGAAAATGCTTCAGCAGTGGTGAGTGACGATGGAGGAAATGAAGTCTCTTCCTAGGAAGGCCCTGGAGAGGGGGGTTGTTGAACCTGCCTTTAGCAAGCCACTGGCCTTATGAGGGAGGGTCTGCCTTTGATTTTTCTGAAGAGAATCCCTTTAAAGTTTCGGGATTTGGCCTGGCTCTCATTTCATGGCAAACTCCATGTGAAGGGCAACTTGAAGCATCGCTCTGCAGAAAACCGTAGTTGTCCAAGAGTGGATTTTAGTGCCCCTTTAATAATATTATTATGATACAGGATTTATATAGCGCTTACCATTTGCGCAGTGCTTAACAGCGCTTAACAATATAAAGACAGACATTACAGGTACAATACAATTTGGTACAAAAGGAATTAGAGGGCCTTGCTCGTTAGAGCTTACAATCTAAAAGGAAGGGTCAATTGATACAAAAGATAATAGCTGTGAGGATGAGCTGATGGAGAAAGTGAAACAGTATCAGTTAGAAGCCGGATAGGCTTCTTTAAAGAGAAGGGTTTTCAGGGACCGTCTAAAGATGGATAGATTAGGGGACAGTCAAACAGATTGGGGTTGGAGAGTTCCAAAGGATGGGAGAAGCTCTGGAGAAATTCTAGAGGTGGGCATGGGAGGAGGTGACGAGGGAGCTAGAAAGCAGTAGCTCTTGGGAGAACCGAAGAGAGTGGCTTGGTTGATATTGGGTTGAGGTTAGGCTCAGAAGTTTAGAAGTAGCAGGAGTGTTAAGATTAACAGGGATGTTGAAGTCACCAAGAATGATTGTAGGAATTTTTAGAAGAGAGAAAGTAGGGTAGTCAGACAGAGAAGTCATCAAGGAAGCCTAATACTGCCCCAGGAGGCTGATATATCACAGCAATTCCCAATGAAACTGGAGAAAATAGACGAATACAGTGAGCTTAAAATGAGGAGAGGGACAGAGAGGGGGGTGGATGAAGTACCTGAAAAGTGTTTTGAGAGGAAAGGAGAATTCCAACCCCACCTCCTTTCCGTCCAGTAGGCTTGGGAGAGTTAGTCTACAGGAGGCCACCATGGGAGAGGGCAGCAGGAGAAGGAAAGTCAGATTCTTGAGGTCAGGTCTCAGTAATTGTAAGTAGGTTGAAGGAGTTTGTGATAAACAGGTCGTGGACAGAGGTGAGTTTGTTACAAAGAGAGCGGGCATTCCAGAGGGTGCAGAGGAAGGGGAGGCTGGCTCTAGGCAGAAGATGAATAGAAACCAGATTGTGTGGATTTCGGCTGCTGTCAGAGGATAAGGGGTGCCGGGTATGTTGGCCAAATGTAGATGATTGTAATACAGGATTTGGGGAAATATCTCCAGAGATTAGGAGAAGCAGAAGAGGTAGAGAGGTGATATGGGAGTGGGGCTTATGTGGGGGGACATGTCCCAGAGTCCTGGAGGTTTTATTGGTGTGAGGATTCAGAATTAGGAGTTGATGAGTGCAGAAATAAGGTAAGGATAGGAGTGAGGGTGATATATACTATATAAGCTGTGGGATGGAGAAGAGGGGTGAAGGAGAGAGAGTTTAAGGAGAGAGGATGCAAATATGAAATGGAGATATAGGGAGTGCATAATACAAGGTGGTGAGATTGAAAAGCAGGCTGAATGAGAGATGAAACAATGATTCAGTTGCAGTTAACAGAGGATTTTGAAAGCAGAATAGATTACCATTGAGCAAATTAGAAACAATGATTCAGTTGCAGTTTAAGGTGGATTTTGAAAGCAGCATAGATTACCCGTGGAGGGATAGAAAATAGTGTTTTAGATTGTGCTGAGCTGAAGTGTAATACGTAATCCAATATTCATACTTTATCCAAGATGATAGTTGCCAATACAATCCCTGCCTGTGTGACCCTTGCCTATAAGGGGGTGGATGGGGCTCTGGGTATCCCTTTCCTGCCCCGCTTGAGTTATGCGGAGTGGTCGTACGGTTCTTTTGAGACACATCAGGATTTTGATTTTGAGACCCTTTTTTCTAGTGAGCTTAGTAGTCAGTTACATCACGTGGAATGCACGGTGTCAGGTTTCTACTCGGAAAAAAGTCCTTCCTGTCGAGTTGGTGGTACCTATCATCCAGGGGGAGGTTGGGACGATTTGGGGGTCTTGAGAAGGACAGGTGGTGGCCGGGAGCATGGACAAAGGCGTGGAGAAATGTCAGGTACCCGTAGCGTCTGTTTGTCAGTCTCTGGGTGTGCAGCTTTTCTTTCTGTTCTTTCACATCCGCTAGATTTTTAGAAGATCAGATTTTTGTAAAAATGCTGCATGCATGGGATCAATGTGTAATCGTTTCTTAGCCTGAGGGTGTGTTTTTAGGTGGAGGTTAGGGCTTTGTCCTGGTGCGTTTATTGTTATAATAATAATAATAATAATAATAATAAAAAAAACATACGTCTTGATTTTTTTTTTTACTGGGAAAATAAGCCAGTTTGTTTTTTATGCTGAAGTAAGCCATTTTTTTTTTTTTTTTGTATAGAATTTTATTTATTTTATATATATTTAAATATGTTTTTATTATGTTGCATGTTTGTAAGATTTTTAATAAACAAAAATCTTCACTCTAATGTCCCCCCACAGTCACACACTATTATTATTATACATTTATATAGCTCTGACATATACCGCAGTGCTGTACAGAGATCACTGAGCCAGTCACATCAGTCTATGTACCAGAGGAGCTTACACTCTAATGTCCCGTCCCAAACAGTCACACACTATTATTATTATACATTTATATACACTATATTGTCAAAAGTATTGGGACGCCTGCCTTTACACGCACATAAACTTTAATGGCATCCCAGTCTTAGTCCGTAGGGTTCAATATTGAGTTGGCCCACCCTTTGCAGCTATAACAGCTTCAACTCTTCTGGGAAGGCTGTCCACAAGGTTTAGGAGTGTCTATGGGAATGTTTGACCATTCTTCCAGAAGCGCATTTGTGAGGTCAGACACTGATGTTGGGGAGAAAGCCTGGCTCAAATTCTCCACTCTAATTCATCCCAAAGGCATTATATTGGGCCAGTCAATTTCTTCCACCCAAAACTCGCTCATTCATATATTTATGGAACTTGCTTTGTGCACTGGTCAAAAATGATTTGGTGGAGGGGGGATTATTTTGTGGGGTTGTTTTTCAGGGGTTGGGCTTGGCCCCTTAGTTCTATTTAAATGTGATTGCTTAATTCTGAACACATCTACACCCCCAGTTATAAGAGGGTGTGCACACTCATACAACCACATTATTTTAGTTTTTTTATTTTTACATCTTCCCCCCCCCCCCCCCCCATAAAAATTTGGTTTGTTTATAGTTGTACAGTTTATAGGTCACATTAAAGGTGGAAAGAATTCTGAAATTATTTATCTTTGTCTCATGTTTTTATATCACAGAAACCTGACATTTTAACAGGGGTGTGTAGACTATCTATATACATTATATATATATACAGTATCTTAAAAAAGTGAGTACACCCTCACATTTTTGAACATTTTATTCTATCTTTTCATGTGACAACACTGAAGAAATGACACTTTGCTACAATGTAAAGTAGTGAGTGTACAGCTTGTATAACAGTGTAAATTTGCTGTCCCCTCAAAATAACTCAACACACACGGCCATTAATGTTTAAACAAAAGTGAGTACACCCCTAAGTCAAAATGTCCAAACTGGGACCAAAGTATCAATATTTTGTGTTCCCACCATTATTTTCCAGCACTGTCTTAACCCTCTTAGGCATGGAGTTCACCAGAGCTTCACAGGTTGTCACAGGTTCCACTCCTCCATGATGACATCACAGAGCTGGTGGATGTTAGAGACCTTGCACTCCTCCACCTTCCGTTTGAGGATCCCCCACAGATGCTCAATAGGGTTTAGGTCTGGAGACATGCTTGGCCAGTCCATCACCTTTACCCTCAGCTTCTTTAGCAAGGCAGTGGTTGCCTTGGAGGTGTGTTTGGGGTTGTTATAATGTTGGAATATTGCCCTGCGGCCCAGTCTCTGAAGGGAGGAGATCATACTCTGTTTCAGTATGTCACAGTACATGTTGGCATTCATGGTTCCCTCAATGAACTGTAGCTCCCCAGTGCCGGCAGCACTCATGCAGCCTCGGACCATGACACTCCCACCACCATGCTTGACTGTAGGCAAGACACACTTGTCTTTGTACTCCTCACCTGGTTGCCGCCACAAATGATTGACACCATCTGAACCAAATAAGTTGATCTTGGTCTCATCAAACCACAGGAGATGGTTCCAGTAATCCATGTCCTTAGTCTGCTTGTCTTTAGCAAACTGCAGGCTTTCTTTTGCATCATCTTTAGAAGAGGCTTACTTCTGGGATGACAGCCATGCAGACCAATTTGATGCAGTGTGCTGCGTATGGTCTGAGTACTGACAGGCTGACCCCCCACCCCTTCAACCTCTGCAGCAATGCTGGCAGCACTCATACGTCTATTTCCCAAAGACAACCTCTGGATATGACGCTGCACACTAAACCTCTTTGGTGGACCATGGTGAGGTCTGTTCTGAGTGGAACCTTTCCTGTTAAACCGCTGTATGGTCTTGGCCACCATGCTGCAGGCTAGTTTCAGGGTCTTGCCAATCATCTTATAGCCTAGGCCATCTTTATGTAGAGCAACAATTCTTTTTTTCAGATCTCCAGAGCGTTCTTTGCCATGAGGTGCCATGTTGAACTTCCAGTGACCAGTATGAGAGAGTGAGAGTGATAACACCAAATTCAGCACACCTGCTCCCCATTCACACCTGAGGCCTTGTAACATTTATGAGTCACATGACACCGGGGATGGAAAATGGCTAATTGGGCACAATTTTGACATTTTCAATTAGGGGTGTACTCACTTTTGTTGCCAGTGGTTTAGACATTAATGGCTGTGTGTTGAGTTATTTTGAGGGGACAGCAAATTTACACTGTTATACAAGCTGTACACTCACTACTTTACATTGTAGCAACGTGTCATTTTTTTCAGTGTTGTCACATGAAAGGATATAATAAAATATTTATGAATGTGAGGGGTGTACTCACTTTTGTAAGATACTGTATATATATATACATATATATATATATATATATATATATATATATATATATATATATATATATTTATATACATATATAATTTTTGTCATACATATTTTATCATTGATACCATATATTTTATATATATAATTTATATTGTACATATTTTATTTAATATTTATATTACCTTGCTTTGTGCACTGGTCCAAATCATTTGGTGGAGGGGGGATTATGGTGTGGGATTGTTTCTCAGGGGTTGGGCTTGGCCCCCTAGTTCCAGTAAAGGGAATTCTTAAGGCGTCAGCATACCAAGACATTTTGGACAATTTCATGCTCCCAACTTTGTGGGAGGAGTTTGGGGATGGCCTCTCCTGTTCCAACATGACTGCGCACCAGTGCACAATGCAAGGTCCATAAATACATGGATGACCGAGTTTGGGGGTGGAGGAACTTGACTGGTCCCAAACTCAACCAGGTAGAATACTTTTGGATTGAATTAGAGTACAGGCTGTGAACCAGGCCTTCTCTTCCAACATCAGTGCCTGACCTCACAAATGTGCTTCTGGAAGAATGGTCAAACATTCCCATAGACACTCCTAAACCTTGTGGACGGACTTCCCAGAAGAGTTGAAGCTGTTATAGCTGCAAAGGGTGGGCCAACTCAATATTGAACCCTACAGACTAAGACTGGGATGGCATTAAAGTTCATGTGTGTGTAAAGGCAGGCGTCCCAATACTTTTGGTAATATAGTGTATATATACACACACCCATGTGTGTGTTTGAGCTTTGGGGTGCCCACCTCAATGTAATGGGCTGCACACACCAATGCTCTGCTTGAATTCTTATTTTTGCACAGCAATTATGGAAATGTTCCCAAATTATGTCACTCAAAAACGCAATCCTGATGCCCTATGGAGGTGAGAACTCTCTGCATTTTAAGCTGTGACAATCCGAAGTCATAATTAGTATGGATTGTATGGAATTTATCCATGGACTGGTAATGAGGAATGGTAATGTGGAAGATGTGAATTCCTCTACTTTCCACTGAATAAATAAACAAGCATGTTTCTCCAACATACATAATGCAGTGTTATTGACACTGACAACTGGGGTCCCAAACCAATAACACCCTGACACCTAGGTGTCACCAGGTTTGCTAGTGGTCACAGATGTTTTCCCCTGTTTGCAAGCTTTTCTTCTCACCTGTAGCACAAGAAGGGTAAAATGAATTGCCTGAAAGTGGTTCTAAAGGCTTAAGGTTTTTCTATGCATGAAGGTAAAAAACCTTCAGTGTGCAGTTACACATTGACACTTGAGGATCCAGAACAATAACACACTGATACTTGGGGGATCATCAACAACAATACCCTGACACTTGGGAGACCAGAACAATTACACATTGACACTTGGGGGATTCAGATAAATGACACCCTGACACTTAGGGCCCTAGAGAAATGACTACCTGCCATCTGGGGGTCCCAGAACAATGACATTCTGCCATCCGGGGGCCCCAGAACAATGACACCCTGCCATTTAGGGGCCCCAGAACAATGACACCCTGCCATTTAGGGGCCCCAGAACAATGACACACCGATGCTAGTGGATCCCAGAACAATGACACACTGACACTCGGGGTCCTAGAACAATGACACACTGACACTTGGGGTCCCAGAGCAATGACACACTGACATTGGGGGGGGGGGTCCCAGAACAATGACACATAGCACTTGGGGACCCAGAACAATGACACACTGACACTTGGGGTCCCAGAACAATAACACACTGACACTTGGGGTCCCAGAACAATGACACACTGACATTTGGGGAAGCAGAACAATGACACACTGACACTTAGGGCCCCAGAGAAATGACACCCTACCTTCTGGGGGGCCCCAGAACAATGAAACCTTGTCATCTGGGGGTCCTAGAACAATGACACATTGACACTTGGGGGTCCCAGAACAATGACACACTGACACTTGGGGTCCCAGAGCAATGACACACTGACATTGGGGGGGTCCCAGAACAATGACACATAGCACTTGGGGACCCAGAACAATGACACACTGACACTTGGGGTCCCAGAACAATAACACACTGACACTTGGGGTCCCAGAACAATGACACACTGACATTGGGGGGTCCCAGAACAATGACACACTGACACTTGGGGTCCCAGAACAATGACACACTGACATTGGGGGGGGTCCCAGAACAATGACACACTAATACTTTGGGAACCAGAACAATGACACACTGACACTCGGGCTCCCAGAACAATGACACACTGACACTCGGGCTCCCAGAACAATGACACACTGACACTCGGGGTCCCAGAACAATGACACACTGACACTTGGGGGTCAAGAACAATGACACACTGACACTTGGGGGTCAAGAACAATGACACACTGACGCTTGGAGGTCCCGGAACAATGACACACTGACACTTGAGGAACCAAAACAAGGACACACTGACACCTTGGGAACCAGAACAATTACACACTGACACTTGGAGAACCAGTACAATGACACACTGACACTTGGGGGTCAAGAACACTAATACACTGACACTTGGTGGACCAGAACAATGACACACTGACATTTGGGGAAGCAGAACAATGACACACTGACACTTAGGGCCCCAGAGAAATGACACCCTACCTTCTGGGGGGCCCCAGAACAATGAAACCTTGTCATCTGGGGGCCCGAGAACAATGACAATCTGCCATCTGGGGGCCCCAGAACAATGACACCCTGACACTTGGTGGACCAGAACACTCAATTATAAAGAGTCACATTAATGCTGTCTTTATTCTGTAGCAGTGGGACAATACGGTCGCCCAGTTCCACCATCACATTTATAGCGATGTCCTTCCCCAGACGTGTTCTATGTAACATATGTCCGTCATATCTCAAGGTGAACCCTATATTCCAGAAAGCTGTAAAATAATGAGCAAATTCTGCAGAATTTCATTTTCCAGTAAAACTGGCTTTCTTAACGAAGTGGGTTTTATGCACAAGATGGAGCATTTATTTTAAACACACACCATAAAACGGAGTTATGTTAATTTTATACCTGTTTCATTAGCCGGGATCTCTTCTCCCTAACACTAATGGTCATTATCTGTGTTCTAACATATGTTCCAATGACCATCATTCTTTTGGCTATAAACTTATATTGCTAAGGTCACACTAAACATTAAGCAGTATGCATATGAGACCCAGCCGCGGATCTGTATTACGGCATGGACGCTTTCCCGCTCTCACTGAGAGGTTCGCACGCCACTCCGCAATGCCAGATCCTGGAAATAAAGGGCATAGAAATAGTTTTTTGCAAGAAAAGAGAAGGAACCAGAAAGGGAAACATGACTGTATCAATGGCAAAAAGAATGTATCAATGGCAAAAGAATGTATCAATGGCAAAAGATTGTATCAATGGCAAAAAGAATGTATCAATGGCAAAAAGAATGTATCAATGGCAAAAGAATGTATCAATGGAAAAAGAATGTATCAATGGCAAAAGAATGTATCAATGGCAAAAAGAATGTATCAATGGCAAAAAGAATGTATCAATGGCAGAGAATGAATCAATGGCAAAAAGAATGTATCAATGGCAAAAAGAATGTATCAATGGCAGAGAATGAATCAATGGCAAAAAGAATGTATCAATGGCAAAAGATTGTATCAATGGCAAAAAGAATGTATCAATGGCAAAATAATGTATCAATGGAAAAAGAATGTATCAATGGCAAAAGAATGTATCAATGGCAAAAAGAATGTATCAATGGCAAAAAGAATGTATCAATGGCAAAAGAATGTATCAATGGCAAAATAATGTATCAATGGCAAAAAGAATGTATCAATGGCAAAAAGAATGTATCAATGGCAAAAGAATGTATCAATGGCAAAAGATTGTATCAATGGAAAAATAATGTATCAATGGCAAAAGAATGTATCAATGGCAAAAAGAATGTATCAATGGCAAAAGAATGTATCAATGGCAAAAGAATGTATCAATGGCAAAAAGAATGTATCAATGGCAAAAAGAATGTATCAATGGCAAAAGAATGTATCAATGGCAAAACATTGTATCAATGGAAAAATAATGTATCAATGGCAAAAGAATGTATCAATGGCAAAAAGAATGTATCAATGGCAAAAGAATGTATCAATGGCAAAAGAATGTATCAATGGCAAAAAGAATGTATCAATGGCAAAAAGAATGTATCAATGGCAAAAGAATGTATCAATGGCAAAACATTGTATCAATGGAAAAATAATGTATCAATGGCAAAAGAATGTATCAATGGCAAAAAGAATGTATCAATGGCAAAAGAATGTATCAATGGCAAAAATAATGTATCAATGGCAGAGAATGAATCAATGGCAAAAAGAATGTATCAATGGCAAAAAGAATGTATCAATGGCAGAGAATGAATCAATGGCAAAAAACGGAAAATTGATATCAAATACTTACCGTAATTTTCCTTTCCTGATGGACTCCATGGCAGCATACGTTTGGGTAGGCCCCGCCTCCTCTCCTACCTCATAGGACCCCACTCCCATAAATCTTTGCTCCCTTTCAGCATCAGTGTTCTGTAACTAGCCTACTCAGGAATCGGGAGGGGACTCCTGCTGCCATGGAGTCCATCAGGAAAGGAAAATTACGGTAAGTATTTGATATCAATTTTCCGTTTTCCTGACAGACTCCATGGCAGCATACGTTTGGGAAATAACTCGCAATACACTCCCGGGTGGGAAGATGCTGAACAAAGAAACTTTAATTGGCACTGTCAACTGACAAGACTTGAACGCCAAAATTAACGGAAGATAAAGCAGCAGGCTCAAAACAATAATGGGAAAGAAAGGTATTAACAGATGACCAAGATGCTGCCTTGCAGATCACGTCAGGTGCGACGTGCTTGGAAGCTGCCCAGGACGTAGCGACGCTTCTAGTAGAGTGAGCTGTAATCGCCTCTGGAGGAGCCAAGCCCTTTGCTCTATACGCCCATTGGATAGCCTGAACGATCCACGCAGCCACTGCTCTGGAAGATGCACGCATTCCCTTCTTTTTGCCATGTAGCAGAACGAAAAGGAAATCCGATTGGCGGAAGGAGGATGTGGCCTCCAAATATTGACTTAGAGTGTTGCCCACGTCTAGAGGATGGATTGAAGAATTCTCATCAGTTCTGAAGGTGGGAAGAACTATCTCAGCATTTTCGTGGAAGACAGAGGTCACTTTTGGATTTGACCCGAGCATAGGGATAAGGACCACCCTGTCTTGAAAAAAGGTCAAAAAAGGTTCTTTGTGACCCAGATTGTGTATCTCGGAGACCCTCTTAGCAGAGGAAATGGCCACCAAAAATGCTGTCTTCAACGTAAGATCCTTGATAGACATGGAAGCAACATCCTTTGAAGAAAAAAAGTCCAAAACTAAAGGAAGATCCCATTTTGGGAATCTTGGCCTTCTCTGAGGCCTAAGCCTGACTGCTCCCCTAAAAAATTGCTGGATCAGATGATGACTTGCCCACTGAATTCCGGTAAAGGCTGAAATGGCGGATGCTTGCACCCGGAGAGAACTAACCGAGAGGGGCAGATCCAGACCAGACTGCAAAAAACTTAAAATCTGCTGAACAGTAGGCGTACCTACTGGACCTGACCCCTGGGCCTGATGACTCATGAACCTGGCCCATATCCTTTCATATACCCTGTTGGTGCTGGGCCTTCTTGAACTCATGAAAGTCGGAATCACCTCCTCTGGACATCCGAGAGCTTCCAACCTCCCCCTCTCAAAAACCAAGCCCTGAGGTGCAGCCGTGCAGGGCAAGGGTGCAGAGTAGGACCCTGAGACAGAAGGTCCGACCTGAGAGGTAGAGGGATTGGATCCCTGAAGCTCAGAAGGGACAGCAGGGGAAACCATGGCCTGTTGGGCCAGAAGGGGATTATTGCCACGATCTCTACTTCCTCCATCTTCAGTCTCCGCAGGAATTGGAGTACTATTGGCACTGGTGGAAAGGCATAAGCAGACTGGAAGTTCCACCTGTCCGTGAGGGCATCCACTCCGAAAGCTTGAGGATCTCTGAATCTCGTGTAGTACTTCCGAAGCTTCCTGTTGCGTGGACTCGCAAACAGATCCACTTCGGGTGAAATCCCCAGAGATAACACCCAGTTGAACACCTCTTGGTGGAGGGACCACTCGTTGTTGTCTAGTTGGAAACGAGATAGGAAGTCTGCCTCCACATTCAACACTCCCGGGACAAAGACCGCTGAGAGATTGGCCAGATGATGCTGAGCCCATGTCATGATCGGTTCTGTTTCTTGGAGGAGAGACATACTGCGTGTTCCTCCCTGCCTCTTGACATAAGCCACTGCCGTGGTGTTGTCCATCCTTAACAGCACAGAAGCCCCCTGTGTTAGATGGTGAAAAGCCTGGAGTGCTTTGAGGGCGGCCCGAAGCTCTAGAACGTTGGACACTACTCCGTGACCTGGGAAGTTCCATCTGCCTTGTGCCACTTCGGTCAGACAGTGGGCTCCCCAACCGGTATTGCTGGCATCGGAGGTTATCGTTACCCAGGAAATCGGAGCGATTGAGTGGCAGTTGGTCAGATTTGTACGGCGTAACCACCAGGGAAGGCATCCCTTCATGAATGGAGTCAGGTGAATAACCTGTGACAAATTCTCCGTCGTCCACTGTTGGAGAAACCCCTTCTGGAAGGGTCTCAGCTTCCACATAGCCCACTTCACCATAGGCGAGGTGGCTACAAGCGTCCCTACTACCTTTAGACACTGGCGAGCAGTGAGACGAGAGGCAGCGAGAGCGTGAGACACCCTGCTCTGGACTACAGGAATTTTCTCTTCTGGCAGGGAAATGGTGCACTCCACCGTGTTGAACAGTGCCCCGAGAAACACCAACGACTGCGTAGGCACCAGATGGCTCTTTTCTAAATTCAGAATCCAACCGAATTCCTGAAGCGTAGATGTCACTTGCTCCAGATGTAAGAGTAACTGATGCTTGTCCTGGGGCAGAAGGAGGAGATCGTCCAGATAATGATGCAATCTGATGCCTCTGGTCCTGATGAGAGCAACAACTGCCAGCAAGGTCTTCGAGAACGTGCGAGGCGAAGTTGAGAGCCCGAAGGGAAGACACGTAAATTGCATGTGGGCATGACCTACAGCAAACCGGAGAAACTGATGGTACTCTTTTGCCACAGGAACGTGGAAGTATGCGTCTTTTAGATCGATCGATGCCAACCAATCTCCTGGAAGGATCGAATGTTGAATGGTGACTAGGGACTCCATTTTGAACCTCTCTTGACGGATAGACCTGTTGAGATATGTGAGGTCTATTACCGGACGCCAGGTGCCGTTCTTCTTCTGAACGAGAAACAGAGGTGAATAGACTCCCAACCCTCGTTCTGCCTCGGGAACCGGCACAACAGCTTGCTGAACCAGTAAGGAGTCCACGTAGGCGAGAAGAATCTTCTTTTTCTCTGCCGAAAGAGGAAGTGAGGTTGCGACAAACCTGGGTTTGGGAACGTTGTCGAACGCCCACGAATGTCCCTGAGACACGATGTTTAATACCCAGGGATCCTGGATCGAGGCCGCCCAGACCTCCCGAAATTGGAGCAGCCTGGCCCCTACCGGGAAGGCCTGGACGGGCCCAACCTCAAAAGGATTTGGTGGCCTCTCGGTCACCAGACGAAGAGCCTTTAGAGCCTTTCTGGAATGTGGATTGCCTTGACTTCCAACCTCTTCCGTAGGACTTGCCTGGTTTGTAGCTGCGTGCTTCCCTGGCACGATTGGCAGTTTGTCTTCTCGGGAAAGAGCGCTTCTGAGCGCCTGGGCGTTTATCCTGGGGGAGGAAACCAGATTTTCCACCCGTGGCCCGGGTTATGGCTGCATCCAATTTGTTCCCAAAGAGGGAAGAACCCTCAAAGGGAATTCGGCACCATGCCTGTTTGGAAGCAGCATCAGCCACCCAAGGCCTAAGCCAAAGGGCGCGTTTAGCTGTAACTGAAGCCAGCATAACTCGGGCCAAAAGGCGAATAGTGTCTAGAGATGCCTCCCCCAGAAAACCCGCAGCCATCTTCAGCTCCCGGATTGGGGAGCTCTGGAGCACTTCTTCCGAAACTCCTCCAAGCGTGCCCTCGAGGGCATTAATCCAGACTTCCATGGCCTTTGAAATTGTAGCCAAAGCCAAAGCTGGCTTACAGGCCATGCCGGCCGAAAGATACGCTTGTTTAAGATCAGCGTCGATCCTCCTGTCCAACGGATCTCTAAAAGAGGCTGTATCCTCCATTGGAAGGGTGACATGCTTGACCAAACGCATCACAGCTGCATCCACACTTGGGGAAGATTCCAGGTACTTCACCTTTTCTTGTTTGAATGGATACAGCTTCGCCATTTTTGTGATCAGAGAATTCTTCCTTTCCACTTTACTCCACTCCTCCGTAATTATGTCTCCCAACTCCCCCAAAAATGGAAAGTCCAAGCGCTCTTTACATAGCTGCTTGAAATATTTTCGTTGTTTTGGGGAGGAGACAGCCGGATCTTCCCATTCAAGGGCTTCTCTCACCGCCTTCACTAGAGGGGAGACAAGGCCGAACTCAAATCCTGAACCGGAGTCATCTGAATCAGATTCGGACTCTGACGGAAGGATAGAAGGATGGCTGGGTTGAGAGGATTCAAAAGGATCCTGAACCAAAAGATCTCTTTCCGGAGAGCGGGATGGTCCTGCAGAAGTACTTGGTTTTTGTAATTCAGCCAAAGAGTCTTTGAGGACTCTGCGCACCACCTCCTCAATATGATGATCCGACTTCTCCCTTTCACCCGTGGCTTGGGTATAACAGGGTTTACACAGAGAAGAGCCGTCAGTTACTATGGTACTACAACCCCAGCATTTCTTTCCATGCGGGTGCTCTGAACGGCCATGATGTGTGGAACCAGAAGAATTGCCATCACGTCCCCTATTATGGGGGGAACTGCGCCTGGACCTAGACGAGGAGTGCCGGTGATGCGACTTTGAATGTCTGTCTTCGCTGCGTGCGCTAGGCTGGTGGTCAGACCTGGAAGAGCTGGAGACAGACACATGTAGCTATATAAAAGAGAAACACACAAAACCTCCCTCCCCCCCCCCCTAAATGCCCAGCACATACCTGGTATGAGCGGGCTGGCCACTAGGGGGCGGAGATGTGTCCATAATTGCTAAACAGATGGGCAAAGAAACTCTTCACAGCTGAGTAAAAAGGATACAATATCACTTAGACCTTACCCCAAGTCAAACACAATGCAGAAGAAACGCCTTTAAAAGATAAAACATACCTTCAGAATGCCAGTCAGAGTCTGGGGGAGGCTGTATAACGTGCCGACCTTCCCACCAGCTCTGACACACTAAGGAGTTTAAATACGCCGCCTCGCGGCCGCCGATCGCTACTGCGCATGCGCGAGTGACGTCACGCGTCACCCCCGCGCATGCGCACCGAGTCCAGAGACCGGCAGCAACTGCGCATGCGCAGAAGAACCGCGCAACCCGGAAGTAACGGCCGCAATCGCGGCCGTGACCGTGAGTCACCGGACAGACACACAAGGAGGAACAAATATATGAGAGCCGCAGATAGTAAGTAAAACAGCCCAATAACAAAACTCAGC
The DNA here is from genome assembly GCF_965119305.1 of Pelophylax lessonae. Classification (NCBI taxonomy): domain Eukaryota; kingdom Metazoa; phylum Chordata; class Amphibia; order Anura; family Ranidae; genus Pelophylax; species Pelophylax lessonae. The sequence continues at coordinate 9,651,762 of NC_138774.1, forward strand.
ATTTAGTTTGCACAGGAAATAGAAAATGAAAGAAAAAGGTCCCATTACAGGGCTTACCACCCTGCCCAAGCAGAGAAAGGGTCCCAGAGGCACATCACTGGACTGTGTCTTCGGGCAAAATTAGGCCACCCGCGGCAGCTGGGCTCTCTCGGCCAGACCACAGCGATCCTGCTGCGGGTCTCTTCCATTGCCCCTCCATACCCTGCTAATAGCCAGGGCTTATCGGAGTCTCCATGACCCAATCTGCTTCAGGTATAGGACTTGAAAATAGTAGGAACATAACACCGTATGTATGAGGAGGACGAAAAAAGAACACTGATGCTGAAAGGGAGCAAAGATTTATGGGAGTGGGGTCCTATGAGGTAGGAGAGGAGGCGGGGCCTACCCAAACGTATGCTGCCATGGAGTCTGTCAGGAAAGAATGTATCAATGGCAAAAAAAATGTACGATTTCAATGGCAAAATAATGTATCAATGGCAAAAGAATGTATCAATGGCAAAAAAATGTATCAATGGCAAAAAGAATGTATCAATGGCAAAAAGAATGTATCAATGGCAGAGAATGTATCATTGGCAAAAATAATGTATCAATGGCAAAAAGAATGTATCAATGGCAAAAGAATGTATCAATGGCAAAAAGAATGTATCAATGGCAAAAAGAATGTATCAATGGCAGAGAATGAATCAATGGCAAAAAGAATGTATCAATGGCAAAAGAATGTATCAATGGCAAAAAGAATGTATCAATGGCAAAAGATTGTATCAATGGCAAAAGATTGTATCAATGGAAAAAGAATGTATCAATGGCAAAAGATTGTATCAATGGCAAAAAGAATGTATCAATGGCAAAAAGAATGTACAATGTCATTGCAAAAGAATGTATCAATGGCAAAAAGAATGTATCAATGGCAAAAAGAATGTATCAATGGCAGAGAATGAATCAATGGCAAAAAGAATGTATCAATGGCAAAAGATTGTATCAATGGAAAAAGAATGTATCAATGGCAAAAGATTGTATCAATGGCAAAAATAATGTATCAATGGCAAAAAGAATGTACAATGTCATTGCAAAATAATGTATCAATGGCAAAAAGAATGTATCAATGGCAAAAAGAATGTATCAATAGCAAAAAGAATGTATCAATGGCAGAGAATGAATCAATGGCAAAAAGAATGTATCAATGGCAAAAAGAATGTATCAATGGCAAAAAGAATGTACAATGTCAATGGCAAAATAATGTATCAATGGCAAAAAGAATGTATCAATGGCAAAAAGAATGTATCAATGGCAAAAAGAATGTATCAATGGCAAAAAGAATGTATCAATGGCAGAGAATGAATCAATGGCAAAAAGAATATATCAATGGCAAAAGAATGTATCAATGGCAAAAAGAATGTATCAATGGCAAAAAGAATGTATCAATGGCAAAAAGAATGTATCAATGGCAAAAAGAATGTATCAATGGCAAAAAGAATGTATCAATGGCAAAAAGAATGTATCAATGGCAAAAATAATGTATCAATGGCAAAAGAATGTATCAATGGCAAAAAGAATGTATCAATGGCAAAAGAATGTATCAATGGCAAAAAGAATGTATCAATGGCAAAAAGAATGTATCATTGGCAAAAAAATGTAATGTGGGCACATAGTAATAGGGCCTGCAGCATGGGCTTGTGGCTGCGAGAGGGTTAATATATAGTTTAATTGGGGCTACAGGGTTTATTTCATAGGGTTTAGTTGTGCGGCTTTAGTCAGGCTAGTCAGGTTTTTAAATTAAAGCGGGAGGTTTTTTGCTAGTTTGGGCAGGTTTAGGCAGGAAGTCCGTCAGGTTTGAGTGGGCAAATCACCTGGCACCAAGACGGGAAAAAACGTGAAGCGCGTGTGAGGCGTCATGTGCCCGAGTCTATATAAGAAGACGCGCAGCCTGGCTCTCCTCAGTGTGTCCTGGATCAGCGCGGTGAGCTCCCCATCGCATGCACTTTTATGTGGTTTGTCACCCTTGTATCAAGGGGGGACTTGTTTGAAAACTTTTGCTGAGCGCTCGAGTTCTATGACTGAGTGGAATTTTCTTAAGTTTTTGAGTTTTAAAATAATTGATATATATACAGTGGGTACGGAAAGTATTCAGACCCCCTTAGATTTTTCACTCTTTGTTATATTGCAGCCATTTGCTAAAATCATTTAGGTTCATTCTTCTTCCTCATGAATGTACACATAGCACCCCATATTGACAGAAAAACACAGAATTGTTGACATTGTTGCAGATTTATTAAAAAAGAAAAACTGAAATATCACATGGTCCTAAGTATTCAGACCCTTTGCTCAGTATTTAGTAGAAGCCCCCTTTTGATCTAATACAGCCAGGAGTCTTTTTGGGAAAGATGCAACAAGTCTTTCACACCTGGATTTGGGGATCCTCTGCCATTCCTCCTTGCAGATCCTCTCCAGTTCTGTCAGGTTGGATGGTAAACGTTGGTGGACAGCCATTTTTAGGTCTCTCCAGAGATGCTCAATTGGGTTTAAGTCAGGGCTCTGGCTGGGCCATTCAAGAACAGTCACGGAGTTGTTGTGAAGCCACTCCTTCGTTATTTTAGCTGTGTTCTTAGGGTCATTGTCTTGTTGGAAGGTAAACCTTCGGCCCAGTCTGAGGTCCAGAGCACTCTGGAGAAGGTTTTTGTCCAGGATATCCCTGTACTTGGCCGCATTCATCTTTCCCTCGATTGCAACCAGTCGTCCTGTCCCTGCAGCTGAAAAACACCCCCACAGCATGATGCTGCCACCACCATGCTTCACTGTTGGGACTGTATTGGACAGGTGATGAGCAGTGCCTGGTTTTCTCCACACGTACCGCTTAGAATTAAGGCCAAAAAGTTCTATTTTGGTCTCATCAGACCAGAGAATCTTATTTCTCACCATCTTGGAGTCCTTCAGGTGTTTTTTAGCAAACTCCATGCGGGCTTTCATGTGTCTTACACTGAGGAGAGGCTTCCGTCGGGCCACTCTGCCATAAAGCCCCGACTGGTGGAGGGCTGCAGTGATGGTTGACTTTCTACAACTTTCTCCCATCTCCTGACTGCATCTCTGGAGCTCAGCCACAGTGATCTTTGGGTTCTTCTTTACCTCTCTCACCAAGGCTCTTCTCCCCCGATAGCTCAGTTTGGCCGGACGGCCAGCTCTAGGAAGGGTTCTGGTCATCCCAAACGTCTTCCATTTGAGGATTATGGAGGCCACTGTGCTCTTAGGAACCTTAAGTGCAGCAGAAATCTTTTTGTAACCTTGGCCAGATCTGTGCCTTGCCACAATTCTGTCTCTGAGCTCTTCAGGCAGTTCCTTTGACCTCATGATTCTCAATTGCTCTGACATGCATTGTGATCTGGAAGGTCTTATATAGACAGGTGTGTGGCTTTCCAAATCAAGTCCAATCAGTATAATCAAACACAGCTGGACTCAAATGAAGGTGTGGAACCATCTCAAGGATGATCAGAAGAAATGGAAAGCACCTGAGTTAAATATATGAGTGTCACAGCAAAGGGTCTGAATACTTAGGACCATGTGATATTTCAGTTTTTCTTTTTTAATAAATCTGCAACAATGTCAACAATTCTGTGTTTTTCTGTCAGTATGGGGTGCTATGTGTACATTCATGAGGAAGAAGAATGAACCTAAATGATTTTAGCAAATGGCTGCAATATAACAAAGAGTGAAAAATTTAAGTGGGTCTGAATACTTTCCATACCCACTGTATATATATATATATATATATATATATATATATATATATATATATATATATATATATATATATATATAATAAATGTATATATATTTATTTAATAATTTATTTATTGTATTTATGTGAAATAAAATATTTATTTATGGATTATACCAATAGAAGTGCTGCGGCCATTTCACCACCATAAGTTGTTTGTCTTATTATTATTATAATAATTTAGTATATAATTTACGTATGGAGAATGCAGCCTGCAATCCCATGTATCAATGGCAAAAGAATGTATCAATGGTAAATAAACAAATTAATAAAGTTATTTTCTTGAATCAATTTATTGTACTAAAACAAACTTCAAGCAGAGGCAGTGAGACAAATCTTTTTCAAACATGCTTGGGACACACATAGATCTATACTCAGACAAAACGGCGAATGAAAAAAACATAAAAAAAAAAACAAAAACAAAAAAAATTAAACAAACAGGCAGACTCAATGGACTACCCATTTTTTTTTTTTTTTACTTTCTGCCATCACTTTTCTGTGTTTCTATATTAACCACTTTAAGACCGGAAGGATTTGCCCCCTTAATGACCAGGCCCTATTGTGCGATTCGGCACTGCATTAATTTAACGGACAATTGCACGATCATGCAACACTGTACCCAAATAAAATGTATGTCCTTTTTTTCCCACAAATAGAGCTTTCTTTTGGTGGTATTTGATCACCTGTGCGATTTTTATTTTTTTGCGCTATAGATAAAAAAAGAGCGACGATTTAAAAAAAAATATATATATATATATTTTTCACATTCTGCTATATGACATTCTCAAAAAAAAAAAAAAAAAAAAAGTAAAAATCAAAACTTTTTAACATTTTAGGCCAATTTTTTTTCTGCTACATATTTTTGGTAAAAAAAAAAAAATCGCAATAAGCGTATTTTGATTGGTTCGAGCAAAAGTTATCACGTCTACTAACTACAGGAAAGATTTGTCATTTTTATTGTTTTTTTGTTTTTTTTTACTAGTAATGGCGGCGATCTACGTTTTTTTTGCGGGACTGTGATATTGCGGAGGACAGATCGGACCCCTGACTGACATTTTTTACACTTGTGGGGGGACCAGTGACATTACTACAGTAATCAGTGCTATAAATATGCACTGGTACTATAATAATGACACTGGCAGGGAAGGGGTTAACCCTATGGGTGATCAATAGGTTAAATGTGAGCCTAGGGGAGTGATTCTAACTGTGGGGGGGCGTGGCTTGTGAAATGACCATAGAGACCTGTGATCCTATATAGAAGGATCATGTGAGCTCTGTGATCATTTCAGGGAGAAGAACGTTCTGCTGTGTTTATAACACCTGACCATCCTTCTCTCTCAGCGGGGAGCGATCGTGGGTGTCAGGCGGCAATCGGAGCCCAAAAATGTACAAAGAGCAAATGACTCTTGCGCTTTAGAGGTGGCCTTGCGGCTGGTATCCTGAAAATGTGATTCAGGTCGAATTGTAGTAAATTCAGGCTGTGCTGCCACTCTCAACGGGTTGTGGCAACCCAAAGCAGATACTGGAAAATAGAAATGGACTAGTTCAGCTAGTTCTGAACTAGCTCTGATGAAGGGGGAACACCCCGAAATACGTACGCGTTTTTTTGGAGGTCTACCTCCTTCCACGGCCTGCGGCAGCTGAGGATGCCCAGTGGAGACCCCTGGTGGTCCCTCATTGCTTGTTGCCCGTGTTTCATAATCGTTTTGTGAGTATAATGTGAATACATGTCTATTACAATAAATTGTTTTAAAGATAATGCGCTAGGCTGGTGCGCCCTCTGTCTATTTCTCTTTTCCGGCAATCCGAGCCGCCTGACCCATGCATTGGCTTCCCCGCTGCCTAGTGGGGGCTGGAGCTTGCCGCCAGCGGCGCGCACTTGCCCCCTAGATCCCTGAGTACAACCGACATAGGTCTACGTTGGTTTGCGCAGGAGAGCCGCACTGCCGCAGTAAAAAGGCAGCGGCTGGTCGGGAAGTGGTTAATGACGATAAAAAAATAAATAAAATAAGTCAAATTCTTGTATCAAGGTATTCAATGTATCAATTTTAAAATAAATAAACACATATAAATACATTATTTTTGTATCAATATATTCAATGTATCGATTGCAAAGAAATAAATCAAATTCTTGGCTGATGCAATAGAGTTAAAGAAGAAGTAAAGTCTTCATTTTTAATTGTACCTACAGGTAAGCCTATAATAAGCCTCACCTGTAGGTACTGTGAATATCTCCTAAACTTGGACAGTTTAGGAGATATTTAGAGTGCATGCAGCCGATGACCTCATGTTCCGGTCCTGGCCACTCACAGTGTCGGAGCTCGGAATACCGGGGAAGATGTCAGCTGTCTCAGCTGTGTGCGGCCGCTGCTGGAGGGCCTCGGTCTAAGGTAAGCATTTTATAATAAGCTAGTATGGGATGCATACTAGCTCATTATGCCTTTGTTTTACAGGTTTTTTTTTTTAAATATTTTTATTTGTTATTGGGGTTTACAACCTCTTTAACCACTTGCCGACTGCCGCACGACTATCTACGTCGGCAGTCAGCCCCTCACAGGCAAAGTGACGTAGGTCTACGTCGCTAGCCTGTGAGGGTCTAGGGAGCGAGCGCGCACCACAAAAAAATCAGACCAGATCGCCGCCATTACTCGTTAAAAAAAAAAACAAAAAAAACCAAAAATCTTTCCCTTTGTTAGTAAACGCGATAACTTTTGCGCAAACCAATCAAAATACGCTTTTTGCAATTTTTTTTTACCAAACATATGTAGCATAAAACAAATTGGCCGAAAATGTTAAAAAATTTTGATTTTTACATTTTTTTGGGGGGAATTTCATATAAAAAAATGTGAAAAAATATTGTTATTTTTGCAAAATTGACGCTCTTTTTTTGTTTATAGCGCATGATCAAAAAATCGCACAGGTGATTAAATACCACCAAAAGAAAGCTCTGTTTGTGGGAAAAAAAGGACGTCAAATTCGTTTAGGTACAGCGTCGCACGACCGCGCAATTGTCCGTTAAAGTCACGCAGTGCCGAATCGCAAAATACCCCCTGGTCAGGAAGGGGGTAAAATCTTCCGGGGCTTAAGTGGTTAATATGTATCTAAAATTGAAACATTTTTCTCTGCTTTTTTTTTTTTTTTTACAGGAGTTTCTCTGGTGCCAAATTATCTTGCCTTTGCCACAAAAAGCATAAAAGGAGACCAATGCTCCGCCACATAGTGTGAACCCAATACCACAATTTTATTAAAAACTAGAAACTGCAATTACACAGAAAAAAAGGTTGTTACAGCATTGTATTATCACATTAACATGAAGGACACATCCAAACTGCAATGACACCATGTGCGTTGCCCCACTCTGACATGTTTCTCTCAAAGGAAGAATGAGAATGTCATATTTGACGAAACGTGTCAGGGTGGGGCCACGCACGGGACATCATTGCATTCTGGATGTGTCCTTCATGTTAATGTGACTTTACAGCGCTGTATCTGACTTTTTTCTGTGCAATTGCAGTTTCTAGTTTTTAATAAAATGGTGGTATCTGATCCACACTATGCGGTGGAATATGAGGCCTGCCCCCCCCCCCCCACATCCACGCACCTTGTCCAAATGTTGATGGGGATAAGGGCCTCTTCCCCACAACCCTGGGTGGTGGTTGTGGGGGTCTGCGGGCAGGGGGCTTATCGATATCTGGAAGCCCCCAGATCCCTCCCCCCATGTGAATGAGAATGGGGTTCATTGTACTACTCATTCATCAAAAAAAAGTGTCAAAAATAGATAAAGACAGGAGGTAGTTTTTGACAATCCTGTCCCCCGATGTAGACCTATTGTCAAACATGATGCTTGCTGCACCGCAGGACCCCAAAAAAGGAAAAAAAAAAAAAAAACGCTCCACCTGCGACAAAGGCTAACCGTCGAATGCCTGCTCCTCCGTCTGACAGTTCTTATATAGGTAAGAAGTGGGGCCAACAGATGACGTCACCTGGTGCCACCACTCTTTTTGAGACATCATCAACCCAGCATGCACCACTCTGCGATGTCACAAGGGGGAGGTGCTACAAGGTGATGCCACCAGATGGCCCCTCCCCTTATCTATTTAAGAACTGTCAGAGGAATGAACAGGAATTCGGAGGTCAGCCTTCCTTGTGGGCAGAGCATTTCTTTGGGTGCTTTTTTGGATGCGGCAGCAACGTGATTGATGATGGACCTACATTGGGGGACATTGTTTCATTGTTTTTTTATTTTTTCAATACAGGAATTGTCAAAAACTGCATTGTGTTTTATTTATTTTTGACACTTTTTTTGGGGTGAATAATTAAGGGTTCAGTGTACCCCATACTCATTCACATAAGGGGGCGGGATCTGGGGCCCTACTGGTTAAAGAGGGCTTCAAGATTCTGATAAATCCCCTGCCCGCAGACCCCCACAACCACCACCCAGGGTTGTTGGGAAGAGGCCTTTGTCTCCATCAACATGGAGACAAGGTGCTTTGGGTCGGGGGGGGGGGGGGGCTGAGCCCCTTCTGCCCCAAAGCACCCACCCCATGTTGAGAGCATGTGGCCTGGTATGGTTCAGGAGGGAGGCTGCATGTTTGGATAAGGGCCTGGTATAGATTTTAGGGGGGGACCCCACACCAATTTTTTTTTCTATTTTGGCATGGGGTTCCCCATAAAATCCATACCATACAAAAAAGGACCTAGTATGCATGGGGGGGGGGATCCCACACAATTTTTTAAAATATGTAATTTTTTTTTTTTTTTTATATGTCAGTTTTTGCTGCAGAAGGTTCTATACATTTTACAGGCAGACTAAGCCCCCCCAGGCACAATATTTAGAGGATTTTTTTTTATTGTTTCACTTTAATTATTAAAGTCAATGCTCCTTTAAAAAGGTTTTTTAAATGTTATTTTTTTTTTTTTTTTGCATTGATACATGTCCCCTAGGGCAGTACCCGGGCCCCCATAGCCTTTTATGGCCAACAACTTGCATATAAGCCTTCAAAATGGGGACTTTTAATTTTTCATGTTTGGGTCCCATATACTTTAACAGAGTTTGCAGTTCGGGTCCGAACTTTTCCCCTGTTCAGGAGTTCTGGAGTGAACTGAACCGGGGGGGTTGTTCAGTCCATCACTAATCATCACACGGACTTTGAGCTACAAGGGGATATTTTTTCATTTTTATATGTTGTGTATTTTTTTAAATGTTAAATAGCTTCTTTGATATTTCACAATCTTTGCGCCATAATTACTTTGTTCAGCACAGCACAGTATTTTATCATTAGTGTTCAACTCTGGACCTAATTATTTAAAAATGTTTTCTTGTTTTTTATTTACAACCCTGAAAGAGTGTATCAACGTGCCTTACTGAAATATTATATTTCATAAATAAATTTCAGCTCATGCCCACTTTCCCATGGAATGTGGTCCCTTGTAATTACATATTAACGAGGCAGACTAACACACCTCATTCATACACCCTGGACCCTTGGCAGTTGTATTTTGCATATAGACGACAGTCATTGATAGGTGTTGACATGTTAAACACCTTTCCATTAATTCATATTGGACACTTAACAAGTTAAGGCTTCGCATAGAGATTACTGACACCACCGAAACACAATTGACAATTGCTTACATTAACACATCATACAGCTGAACACAGACGGATCGGCTCTCCCACAGAACACAATTTCAGACACAAGACACCTCATATTGACACAGATGTATAGGGAACACAAGGGCCTTTTCATGTATTGTTTCTGTGAGATATGTTCTATTGATAAGTTGACCCATGAACTGTAACCGGTTTAAAGCAGTTTTTGCCGCTCAAACTTCCTTTAAATGTGAGCGAAACTTGCAATAAAATCAGATGTGTCTACGCTTTGCTTAAGTGCTCTGTGTCCTCGCATCTCCTGGCCGGAAGAGAGAGAGAATTCACTATACAGGGGGGTTAGCAACTGAAGGGCTGTATATCATCTGGTAATTGCCTCCTGACGAGATTTGAGCTAACAGACTCAAAAGTAGGCACCGTGTTCTTTTGATGCATTTGTTCATAAATTATTTCATTTTCCTCATATATTTAAAATAAGAAAAGAGCAATATGTTTTTTTTTTTTTCCAGTTTGACAACTCTGACAAGTAATTAATTAAAAAGCACAAGTTTTAGTAAAGATGTAAAGTGTGAATTTTATTCTGTCATTTGTTGTTTTTATGATGACACCAAACAATATGTATTTGTATCAAAGTTATTTACACATTCAATAAAAAATTGAGGTAATTTATTTTTTTATTTATGCGTGTATTTATTTAACTCATTCATATGTATTTATTTACACATTCATTAAGAAATTGTGGTCATTGTTATTTATTTATTTTAATTCATTCATATCTGTTTATAAATGTATTTACACATTCATTACAAAATTATGGTAATTTGTTTTAACTTATGTATTTATTCGTATGCATTTTTTTTTTTTAATGCATAATATAATTAATATCAATATCAATATATATATATATATATAACACTATTAGCAAAATTATGAACAGAACAGGTTGGGGGTTGGATGTTGGGGGGTCTGGGGGTGTGTGATGGGGTTGAAGGGGACTAACTCCTGTTAGTTAAGTTCCACTTTAAGATATGATGGAAGAGCAAGGATTTATTTTGGGCAAATTATAGGATATCTAAACCTAAAACTAAAATTACATATATTGCACCCTATCAGTGCTTAGATGGGACGGCTGCATTCATTTTCTTTCCTAAGGCTAAGAGTACCTTCAGCAAGCACAAGCAAGAAAATACCTGTTAATCCTGCTAGAAATGCAGTGTTCTTTTCTTCTGCAGTTCAGATACACTTACAGGCTCCTTTTGGAGAGCTGGTTGGAGGTGTGTGTGTGTGGGGGGGGGGGTGGGGGGGGGGGTGTCAGCAGAAGGCAGAGGCACAGCAGTATACTGATCTTACTATTGGAAAGCTGGTCGAGGGGGGGGGGTGTCAGCAGGAGGCAGGGTAACAGCAGTACACTGATCTTTCTATTGGGAAGCTGGTTGGGGAGTGTCAGAAGGAGGCAGGCAAACAGCAGTACACTGTTCTTCCTATTGGGGAGCTGGTCAGGGTGAGGTGTGTCAACAAAAGGCAGAAAAACAGCAGCAGAATGATTTTTCTATTGGGGAGATGATCTGAGGGGGTGTTAGCAGGAGGTAGGGTAACAGCAGTACACTCATCTTCCTATTATGGAGCTGGTTGATTGGGGTGGGGGATGTCAGCAGGTGGGAGGCAAGCAGCAGTACACTGATCTTTCCATTACTGTAAAGAGCTGGGCAGGTAGAGTGTAAGAAGGAGGCAGGCAAAACAGCAGTACACTGATGTTCCTATTGGGGAGCTGGTTAGGGGTGTCAGTAGGAGGCAGGCAAACAGAAGTGCACTAATCTTTCTATTGGATAGCTGGCCAGGGAGGCAAACAGAAGTAGAATGATCTTCCTATTGGAGAGCTGATCAGGAGGGTATGTCAGCAGGAGGCAGGGGAGCAGCAGTACACTGATCTTCCTATTGGGGAGCTGGTTGGGGGGGGGGTGTCAGTAGGAGGCAGGGTAACAGCAGCACACTGATCTTCCTAATGGGAAGCTGGTTGGGGGGGGAAGGGTGTCAGTAGGAGGCAGGCAAACAGCAGTAGAATATCTTCCTAATGGGAAGCTGGTTGGGGGGAAGGGTGCCAGTAGGAGGCAGGCAAACAGCAGTAGAATGATCTTTCTATTAGGGAGCTGATATGAGGGGAGGGAGGGGTGTCAGCAGGAAGCAGGGGAGCAGCAGTGCATTGATCTTCCTATTGAAGAGCTGGTGGGGGGGGGGGGCAGGATGCAGGTATACAGCATTACACTGATGTTCCTATTGGAGAGCTCGTCAGGTGGGTGGGTGTGTCAGCAGGAGGCAGGCAAACAGCAGTACAATGATCTTCCCAGTGAAGAGCTATGCGGGGGGTTGGTGTCAGCAGAAATCTGACATACAGGCAAGCTGTGATACTGAGTAGAATGCGAGGGAGAAAACTGACCGTGCTGGGATGGATCTCTAATGCCTAGTGCCTAGTGTGGTCAGTTTAAAATAGAAAAGCAGTGTGATCACCAGGTGTTTCACACAAAGAAGCAATAAAAAGAGCAGGAGACTTTCTCATACAAGTACACGGTACAGCAGCCACATATCAGGAATATGAAGTGTTGGGGTAATAAACACTTTAAACTTTAATAAGTATTTATTTATTTTTTTTCATGATAGAGTAACATAAGGAAGAAAAGCAACAAGATATGGTGTGCATCTCGCCTTGTGACACGGCCGTGCAGTCAGAGATGTACGGTAACAATTACCGCAGCGCGGCTTTCCCTCCACAATCCCATTTATTCCGTCTTCCAGGATGCGAGTCGGACGGTTTGAGCGTGTGACCTCTGCGACCTCGTGATGCATTAGCAGCATTAAGGACGGAGCCGTCCTATGTTGAAGTGCCGGACTGACCCGAAAGCAATGAGTGAACTGTCCAAACGCCGCTGATCTACCGCAGGAAACGCGCACCGCTGCAAAACAAATATCGCTCTTCATAAGCCAAACAGTGCATCCTCCTCGTGTACGGCGAGCAACCCTTTCGGCTCCTCCGCTAAGTCAGATCAGTTTAGAAGGATTTTATCTTCAAGCCGAACCCGGAGACATTCCTTCATTTGCCGGGAAGAGGAAAGGTCCCTGCCAGGTGAAAGGCTTGTTAAGTCACACTTTTACCCCCCCCCCCCCCTACCCATTTATCTGCAAGGCAGCAGCCCGGGCTGTACACAGCTGCGTCGTGATGTGAAATGATCAAAGTAAAACGATACAAATGTGAAAAATCAGTGCAACCCCACCCTAAACCAAACTACTAATAAAGGCTGAAATCACTCCAAAATGATTTCACTGCATAAAATAACAAAACTAAACTGATAACAGTGCTGCGCCACTTCTATTAAAATATTGTGTGTATGCATAAAGTAATAAACGCTAATATGTGACACTCAATAATACTTAGGATGTGTGACCAATAAAAAGTCCATAATGCAGGGTTTCCCAACCAGGGTTCCTCCTGAGGTTGCTAGGGGTTCCTTGAGCAATGGGCAATTTCTGCCTCTCAGATAAGTTCCCAATGACACCATTGTTCCTTTTAGCTATCTGTAAGGGGGTAATTCTTCCCAATGAAGGTGTATCTATAGGTAAGTCTATAATAAGGGGTACCTATATGTAAGTCTATAATAAGGGGTACCTATAGGTAAGTCTATAATAAGGCGTACCTATAGGTAAGTCTATAATAAGGTGTACCTATAGGTAAATCTATAATAAGGGGTACCTATAGGTAAGTCTATAATAAGGTGTATCTATAGGTAAGTCTATAATAAGGGGTACCTATAGGTAAGTCTAGTATAAGAGGTACCTATAGGTAAGTCTATAATAAGGTGTACCTATAGGGTACGTCTATAATAAGGGGTACCTATACGGTAAGTCTATAATAAGGTGTACCTATAGGTAAGTCTATAATAAGGTGTACCTATAGGGTACATCTATAATAAGGGGTACCTATACGGTAAGTCTATAATAAGGTGCACCTATAGGTAAGTCTATAATAAGGTGTAGCTATAGGTGGTCTATAATAAGGGGTACCTATAGGTAAGTCTATAATAAGGTGCACCTATAGGTAAGTATATAATAGGGGTACCTATAGGTAAGTCTATAATAAGGGATACCTATAGGTAAATCTATAATAAGGGGTACCTATAGGTAGGTCTATAATAAGGGATACCTATAGGGTACGTCTATAATAAGGGGTACCTATATGGTAAGTCTATAATAAGGTGCACCTATAGGGTACGTCTATAATAAGGGGTACCTATAGGTAAGTCTATAATAAGGTGTAGCTATAGGTGGTCTATAATAAGGGGTACCTATAGGTAAGTCTATAATAAGGGGTACCTATAGGTAAGTCTATAATAAGGTGCACCTATAGGTAAGTATATAATAAGGGGTACCTATAGGTAAGTCTATAATAAGGGATACCTATAAGTAAATCTATAATAAGGGGTACCTATAGGTAGGTCTATAATAAGGGATACTTATAGGGTACATCTATAATAAGGGGTACCTATACGGTAAGTCTATAATAAGGTGCACCTATAGGTAAGTCTATAATAAGGTGTATCTATAGGTAAGTCTATAATAAGGGGTACCTATAGGTAAGTATATAATAAGGGGTACCTATAGGTAAGTATATAATAAGGGGTACCTATAGGTAAGTCTATTATAAGAGGTACCTATAGGTAAGTCTATAATAAGGTGTACCTATAGGTAAGTCTATAATAAGGGGTACCTATAGGTAAGTCTATTATAAGAGGTACCTATAGGTAAGTCTATAATAAGGTGTACCTATAGGTAAGTCTATAATAAGGGGTACCTATAGGTAAGTATATAATAAGGGGTACCTATAGGTAAGTCTATAATAAGGTGTATCTATAGGTAAGTCTATAATAAGGGGTACCTATAGGCAAGTCTATAATAAGGTGTATCTATAGGTAAGTCTATAATAAGGGGTACCTATAGGTAAGTCTATAATAAGGTGTACCTATAGGTAAATCTAAAATAAGGGATACCTATAGGTAGTGTTGAGCGAACACGGACTGTATTGTTCAGGTCCGTAACGGATAATTGGATTTTTGCTACCCGGACATGGACCCGAAAACTTTACTGTATGTTCGGGTTTAAAATCCGTGTTCGGTAATTGTATTTCCTGTTTTGTATGTAATGGCGTGCTTTTAATGGCGGGCTTTCAACAGCCAATCAACAAGCATTTAACTGGTGTGCCTTAAGCCACCCCAGCCATGCCTACTAATGTATTAGTAGCTGTGATTGGCCATCTGAAGCATGTGACCATGTCTTTATAAGTTCGAGAGCCACAGCGCGCTGCGTCATTCTGCTGTAGTGTAGGGAGAGAGCACACATCATACGTGCTGGCTGCTGCTGATTAGGGACAGACAGTGAAAAATTGTGCCCGAAAAGAATGCAGGGACAGGTCGGAGTGTAGGCAGGGACAGATATTTGAGCATTTTAGGGAAAGGCTGGAGAGAGTAGGCAGGGACAGATAGGAGACACAGGACAGAACAATCGTCCGTTAGCGATCTACATCGATTTTGCTGTGTGGGGGGTGGTGCAGGTTACAATCTTTTTGCCCTCACTTGAGCCCACTGAGGAAGAGGAGGAGGGAGAAAAAAATATATTTTTATCAGTCTTTTGTGTGCAGCGTTCAGCTATATTTTACTACAGATTGCTGTTCTAATCTGCTATTTAAAAATTACAAATTTAAAGGGGAATTTTTTTTTTCCCTTCATAGCCTGCTGCTGAGCTGACCGTGACATAAAACATTGCTGTGTTCACATGTGCTATTGAAAAATCACCAATTTGATATACTTTTTTCTATTCCGCTATTCAATCTACACCCTTTTGGGGTAAAAAAAATTAAATTGCAACATAGTCTGTATCGATACGTGTGAGATACACCTTTCAAATTTTTTGGGCGCATCTTACACCGCCGAGGATTGCAGGGTGCTTCAGTTTGCCTCCTGTTCCAAACTCCTCCTACTCCTCTTCCTCATCCTCATCCTGCCTTTAGGGTACAAAAAATTGTAATCGGGGCCTAGTCTGGGTTTGTACGTGTGAGATACACCTTTTTATATCATATTTTCTATTCCGCTATTCAATCTACACCCTTTTGGGGTGAAAAAAATTAAATTACTGCATAGTCTGTATCGGTACGTGTGAGATACACCTTTTAAATTTGTTTAGCGCATCTCCTTCCACCGCCGAGGATTGCAGGGCGCTTCAGTTTGCCTCCTGTTCCGAACTCCTCCTACTCCTCTTCCTCATCCTCATCCTGCCTTTAGGGTACAAAAAATTGTAATCGGGGCCTAGTCTGGGTTTTTACGTGTGAGATACACCTTTTTATATCATATTTTCTATTCCGCTATTCAATCTACACCCTTTTGGGGTAAAAAAAAATTAAATTGCGGCATAGTCTGTATCGGTACGTGTGAGATACACCTTTTAAATTTGTTTAGCGCATCTCCTTCCACCGCCGAGGATTGCAGGGCGCTTCAGTTTGCCTCCTGTTCCAAACTCCTCCTACTCCTCTTCCTCATCCTGCCTTTAGGATACAAAAAATTGTAATTGGGGCCTAGTCTGTGTTTGTACGTGTGAGATACACCGTTTTATATACTTTTTTCTATTCCGCTATTCAATACACACCCTTTTGGGGTGAAAAAAATTAAATTGCGTCATACTTTGCATATTTGACTGTGAGATACACCCGTTGTATTTGTATACTGTTTTTCTATTCCGCTATTTAATAAACACCCTTTTGGGGTAAAATAAATAAATTGCGGCATACTTTGCATATTTGACTGTGAGATACACCCGTGCGATACTGTTTTCGTTTTGTTCCGGTATTCAATAAACACCTTTCTAGGGCAAGATCATAAATTACAGAAATATGAGGAGACCGTCAAATAGGGGCCATGGCCTGGGTCGTGGTGCTGCTGGTAGAGCTCCTGTTGCAAGGAGAGGACGTGATCGATCTGTGCCAGCTACACACACAAGTGAAACACCTTCCTCAAGTGTGAGTAGGCGACAGAACCTGCATCAGTATTTGGTAGGGCATCATACGCCTCTAGAAGTGATGAGGCCAGAACACAGAGAGGCGATAGTAGATTGGTTTGCTGCTGACAGTGCCTCCAGTTCCTTCACATTGTCTCCCACCCAGTCTACAGCAGAAAGGTCAGAGTTGGCACCTGCAGCCGATGTCCAACCGTCTTTCACCTCACCCCCTTGCAAATCAGGCAAGCAGTCTGAGCCCCAAGTCATGCAGCAGTCTCTTCTTCTTTTTGATGACTCTGTCAGCAGGCTTTCCCAGGGCCATCCACCTAGCCCTGCCCCAGAAGTGGAAGAGATTGAGTGCAGCGATGCCCAACCACTTATTTCTCAAGATGAGTACATGGAAGGACCATCGCAGCACGTCTCCGATGATGACGAAACGCAGGTGCCAACTGCTGCGGCACTCAGAATTGTGGAGACCGACAAGGAGGGCAGGGGTGAAGACTGGGTGGAAGATGATGTGGAGGACGATGAGGTCCTCGACCCCACATGGAATGAAGGTCATGCAGGTGACCTGAGTAGTTTGGAGGAAGAGGCGGTGGTCGCACAGAGCCACCAGCATAGCAGAAGAGGGAGCACGGTGCAGAAGCGGAGCGGCCGTGCCCTAGACACTACGCCTGCTACTGCCCAACGCAGCAAGGGACCGAGCGCACCAAAGCCAGCTCAAAGGAGTTCTCTAGTGTGGAAGTTCTTCAGAAAATGTGCTGATGACAGGACACGAGTGGTTTGCACCCTGTGCAATCAGAGCCTGAAGCGAGGCATAAACCTTCTCAACCTGAGCACAACCTGCATGATCAGGCATCTAAGTGCAAAGCACGAGCTGCAGTGGAGTAGACACCTTCAAAACCAAGATAGGTCTCTGGCTCCTCCTGCTTCCTCTTCTGCTGCAGTCTCGGCCGCTCCAGCCACATCTGTAGTGATACCGGCACCTGCCACCCCGCAAACAGACGATCTGTCAGCAACACCTCCACCTGGGTCACCAACCATCTCCACAATGTCCCGTGGAAGCGTTCAGCTTTCCATCTCCCAAACACTTCAGAGGAAGAGGAAGTACCCCCCTACCCACCCGCGATCCCTGGCCCTGAATGCCAGCATTTCAAAATTCTTGGCCTTTGAAATGCTGTCATTCCGTCTGGTGGAGACGCACAGTTTTAAAAGCCTTATGTCGGTGGCTGTCCCGCCACTACTTTTCCAGGCAAGCCATCCCTTCCCTGCACAACCAAGTGGGGGAACTCCACCTTGCACATGCTGGAAAGACTGTGCGAGCAGCAGCAGGCCATAGTGGAGTTTCAGCTGCAGCACGCACGCGTGAGTCGCTCTGCGGAACAGCACCACTTCACCACCAATAACTGGGCCTCCATGCGAGACCTGTGTGCCTTGTTGCGCTGTTTTGAGTACTCCACCAACATGGCCAGTGCCGATGATGCCGTTGTCAGCTTAACTATCCCACTTCTATGCCTCCTTCAAAATACGATTTGGTCGATGATGGAAGAGGATGTGGCACAGGAGGAGGAGGAGGAGGAGGAAGAGGGATAATTTCCAAGGCTTTCAGGGCAGTCATTCACAAGTGGCTCCGAGGGTGGGTTCCTGCACCCACAAATGCCAGGTACACAATTGTCCAGCAGGATCACAGTTCTGGAGGATGAGGAGGATGAGATGGAGGAGGAGATGGAACCATGTTCACAGCAGGGTGGCACCCAGGCCAGCTCATGGCCATCACTGGTGCGTGGCTGGGGGGATACAGAGGACACAGACGATACACCTCACACAGAGGACAGCCTTTAGTTGCCTCTGGGCAGCCTGGCACACATGAGCGATTATATGCTGCAGTGTCTCCACAGCGACCGCCGAGTTGCCCACATTCTAAATTGTGCTGATTACTGGGTGGCCACGCTGCTGGATCCCTGTTACAAGGACAACGTACTGTCCTTAATTCACTCACTGGAGCGTGATCGCAAGATGCGGGAGTTCAAGCGCGCGCTGGTAGACGCGATGCTGCTGGCATTCCCACCTGACAGCGGGGCCACATTGGAAGCACAAGGCCAAGGCAGAGGAGGAGGAAGAGGTTGCCAACGCAACCAGGGCACCGCCAGCACCTCAGAAGGCAGGGTTAGCATGGCCGAAATGTGGAAAAGCTTTGTCAGCACGCCACAACAAACAGCAGCACCAGCAGCTCATACGGAACATCTTAGCAGGAGGCAGCATTTTACCAACATGGTGGAGCAGTATGTGTGCACACGCCTACATGTAGTGAATGAGGGGTCTGCCCCCTTCAACTTCTGGGTCTCCAAATTGGGCACATGGCCTGAGCTTGCCCTTTACGCCTTGGAGGTGCTGGCGTGCCCTGCAGCCAGTATATTATCTGAACGGGTATTTAGCACGGCTGGGGGCGTTATCACAGACAAGCGCAGCCGCCTGTCCAGAGACAATGTGGACAAGCTCACGTTCATTAAAATGAACCAGGCATGGATCCCACGGGACTTTTCCGTACCTTGTGCAGAATAGAGATGGATACCGACCTTACCCAGCCATTGTTATATTTTTGATCTTTCTCACTCTTTTGGGGTGTACCCTAATTTAAAATGACAAAAAAAAGCAGTGTTGGCTACCTCGTCCCCCTCCACCGCCGCTTCCACCTACACCGCCACATCCACCGCCACCTCAACCTCCCTCCTACTCCATATGGGCCTCGTCCTTCACAGATGAAGAAAATTGTTTTATTTTTCTGTTTTTTTTTTGTTGTTTTAAGTTATTTTCCTATCCACATTTGTTTGCAGAGCACTTGCCATGCTCTTAACTACATTTTGCTGCCATTTGCAGCACTCTAGCCCTTTCCATTGGTTTTTTAGAGCCATTTTAGTGCCTGAAAGTTCGGGTCCCCAATGACTTCAATGGGGTTCGGTGTCCGGGTAAAGTTCGGAAAAAGTCCGGGACATGGACCCGGACTTTTTTTTCAAGTTCGGCCGAACCCCCGAACACGGACATCCAGGTGTCCGCTCAACTCTATCTATAGGTAAGTCTATAATAAGGGGTACCTATAGGTAAGTCTATAATAAAGGGTACCTATAGGTAAGTCTATAATAAGGGGTACCTATAGGTAAGTCTATAATGAGGGGCGCCTATAGGTAAGTCTATAATAAGGGGTACCTATAGGTAAGTCAATAATAAGGGGTACCTATAGGTAAGTCAATAATAAGGGGTACCTATAGGTAAATCTATAATAAGGGGTACCTATAGGTAAATCTATAATAAGGGGTACCTATAGGTAAGTCTGTAATAAGGTGTACCTATAGGTAAGTCTATAATAAGGGGTACCTATAGGTACGTCTATAATAAGGGGTACCTATAGGTAAGTCTATGATAAGGGGTACCTATAGATAAGTCTATAATAAGGGGTACCTATAGAAAAGTCTATAATAAGGGGTACCTATAGGTAGTGTAAATATCTGCTAATTATGTTCCGTTTAGGAGATATTTACATGACATGCAGCCAGTGACATCACTGGCGCATGCGCTCTGAAGAAACAGCCACAGGTGCTGTTCCATCCAACCCCCATGCTGTGAGCTGCAGGTCCCACGTGGATGCGCAGGAGTGACGTCATTGTTGGTGCAACCAATCACAGCGCCGGAGCCTGCGAACCCGGAAATAACTGAGAGGAAAATATCAGTGGTGACACCGATGTGCGGGCGGCGCTGCGGAGGCAAGAATTACATAATGCGCTAGTATGCAATGCACATTTCAATTTTTTTTTTTTTTTTTTTTTTTAGGTTTACAACCTCTTTAATTGCTGCCATTGTGAGATGTCCCTGACATTTCGGGTGCTGTAGCTGATAGGGCCGATGTGTTATACATTATTGATTACACATTAAGCAACAAAATAAGTCAAGTACCTGCGCGGAGTCCGCCGCGCCTCTCATTACCGACCTCGTGAATCGGCAGCTTATCAATCATTTATGGGAATTATTTGCAAAATGATTTGATGGGATTATTGACGCCGCTCAGAAAATTCTAAGAGTTAACTGGATGGAGAATCGGCTTCACTAGGTAGCAGGCCTTTGTTCCAACAATGATGTGACAGTTTAAGAAATGAAACATATTACTGAATCCATCAAGAAGAATATATTCTGAAACATTGTTTTAACCGGTTGCCGACCGCCGCACGACTATATACTGCGGTGGTCAGCCCCGGCCAGGCAGAGTGACGTAGCGGTACGTCACTAGCCTTCGCCGCTCTGGCGCGCGCGCGCGCGCACCCGCGGTCCCGCCGATGACTCGATTGGGTTCAGAACCGATCAGTCATCAGGTCCAGGCCAATCATTTTTGGTCTGGACCTGTTGATCGGTCCTGCCCAATCAGATCTCCCTCTAAGCCTGTGAAATGTAAACACAGGCTTAGAGGAGATGTGCCCTCCCCTCCCAACGGTCTTTTTGGATCCAGCGTGAGAGGAGAGCACATCTAATTGTAAGTACAGCACCAAGCACGTACATACACAGTTAGATAGGCACATTTCACCCCCGATCGCCCCCCCAATTAACCCCTACAGCACCTGACACAACACACACTATATACAGCATATAGCATATACCTATATACCTGTATAAGTGTGATTTGTGAACAGGTGTAGCCCTTGCGACCCCCCCTTTTCCACTCAAATTACCCCCCACCCCCCCCTAATAAAGATTTAACCCACTGATCCCCCCTGAACCCCCCCTGATCACCGCCGTTAACCCCTACACCCTCTGTCACATCAGCACTAATACAAACGCAATATACGGTGTTATTGTATTTTTGTATTAGTGTCATTGTGATCAGAATTAGCGCAGGCGACTAAGTTTCTGTCCCAAGAAGGTTTAGGGTCCCCGCCACCCGCCCAATAAAGATTTAAGCCCCTGACCCCCCCCTGATCACCCCTACACCCCCTGCCATAACACACACCGTATACAGTATATAGCATTTTGCTATATACCCGTATAAGTGTGATTTGTGGTCAGGTCTAGCGCTTGCGACCCCCCTTTTTCCACTTGAATTACCCGCCACCCCCCCCTAATAAAGATTTAAGCCCCTGATCCCACCTGATCCCCCCCTGATCACCGCTAGTTAACCCCTACACCCTCTGTCACATCAGCACTAATACAAACGTAATATACTGTGTTTTTGTATTTTTGTATTAGTGTCATTGTGATCAGAATTAGCGCAGGCGACTAAGTTTGTGTCCCAAGCAGGTTTAGGGTCCCCCCCACCCGCCCAATAAAGATTTAATCCCCTGATCCCCTCCTGATCACCCCTACACCCCCTGCCACAACGCACACTGTATACAGTATATAGCATTTTCTATATACCCGTATAAGTGTGACTTGTGACCAGGTTTAGCGCTTGCCACCGTTCCTTTTATCCTTAGGATACCCGCCAGCCCCTTCCAATAAAGATTTAAACCCCTGATCCCCCCCTGATCACATCCCGTTAACCCCTACACCCTCTGTCACATTAGCACTAATACACACATAATATACTGTTTTTACTGTATTTTTGTATTGGTGTCATTGTGACTTGAGGTTGCTCTAGCTAGCTAGTTTCTTTCCCAAAGGAGGTTTAGGGTCCCCGCCACCCCCCCCCAGATCCCCGGCGCATAGTTTAGAAGTAACCCCTTGATCACCACACACGCACGCACGCACCTACACTTCCATTTCTAGTATAGTGTTTGAACAGATCAATATCTGATCTGATCAGAGCTATACTAGCGCCCCCATAGTTTAGGGTTCCCAAAACGCGGTGTTTGCACGATCAGCACTGATTCCGGCCAGCACCTGCGTTTAACCCTTTCACCCAGGTAAGTGTAGTAATCAATAGATTACTGTCACTTACAAAAAACACAAGACACAAAACCGCTGTGTTAGCAGAGTCAGGCCTGATCCCTGCTAGCATTAGCAGTTTTTTTGGTAGCGCTTGAAATAGTCTTCGACAACCAGGTGCTTTTATTACCTGTGAGTCGCATCACTGTACGGGTAAATTTAGTTACCAAAATGTCTAAACGTTCGTACAGTGATGAAGCTATTTACAGTATAATGTCCATGTCAGGTGAGAGCGATGGGGAAGCCTCACCGGCAGAATCAGGGTCATTATACGAACCAGATGACGGCAGCGGCTCCCTGACAGACAGCTCCGACGACAGATGGGTCCCTGTTAGACCCAGGCGTACCCGACCCCATTCTGGTGTTGTTGAAATGCAGGAATCGCAGGGTGCTCGTATGGAGCAGAGTGTGGGTACTAGTGCCGCTCATCCTTCTGGCGACCTGGCAAGCGCCAGCGGCCTAGTACAACCTGGACCTAGTACAACCAGCACTGCAGTAAGACCTGGTGACGTGGCGAGTCCCCTAAGTGCAGTTGAAGCTGGTGCGGTGGCTAGCACAAGTAGTGGCCCGCAGCCACCGCGTATTCGAAGACAGGCCCGTAGAGCCCATAGTGCCCTCCCTGATGCGCTGGCATATCCCAATTGGCAACCCACTGATTCTACAGCGCCAGTACTTCCCCCATTCACCGCCCAACCTGGAATCCACGTGGAGACAGCTGGTTTTACGCCCCTGAACTTTTTTGAGCTGTTCTTCACGGAAGATCTTTTCAGATCTATTGTGGATCAATCAAATTTATATGCTCAACAATTTATCGCCGCCAACCCAAATTCGCACCTTGCCAGACGATTCGGCTGGAATCCTATAACGGTTTCCGAATTTAAGATCTTTCTGGGCCTTTCCCTCCACATGGGCATAACTAAACAAAGTGAATTGCGGCTATATTGGTCCACTAGCCCAGCTCACCATATGCGCATGTACTCTGCCTCCATGTCCAGGGGGAGATACGAGCAAATTCTGCGATTTATGCATTTCAGCGACAATGAAATCTGTCGTCCTCGGGGAGACCCTGCATACGATCGGCTCCACAAAATTCGGCCCCTCATAGACCACTTCAATCAGCGGTTTGCAGCCTTGTTTACCCCCGAACAAGTTGTCTGCATTGACGAGTCCCTGATTAAATTTACTGGCCGTCTTGCTATCAAACAGTACCTCCCCAGCAAGCGTGCCAGATACGGGGTCAAGTTGTATAAGCTCTGTGACAGGGCCACAGGCTATACAGTTAATTTCCGTGTCTATGAGGGAAAAGATAGCACTGTGGAGCCCCCGAACTGCCCAGACTACATAGGGAGCAGCGGTAAGATTGTTTGGGACTTGGTGTCACCCTTATCCGGAAAGGGGTACCATTTGTACGTGGACAATTTTTACACAAGCGTGCCACTATTTAGTCACCTGCTTGATTTACAAATTGGCGCATGTGGCACCGTGCGACCTAATCGCCGGGGCTTCCCCCAACGGCTTGTTAATTCCCGTCTTAGTCGGGGGGCGAGAGCCTGCTTGAAAACGGACAAATTACTTGCGGTGAAGTGGAAGGATACACGGGATGTTTATGTTCTGTCCTCCCTTCACGCAGACACGACAGTCCAAATCCCTACGGCAACTGGCGTTATGGAGAAACCCCTCTGTGTCCACGAATATAACCTTAACATGGGAGGGGTGGACCTTAACGACCAGCTTTTGGCGCCGTATTTAGTTGCCCGTAAAGCCAGACGCTGGTACAAAAAAGTGTCTGTTTACCTTTTCCAATTGGCTATGCTGAACGCCTTTGTCCTATACAAGGCGTCAGGACGAACTGGACCCTTCCGGGAATTCCAGGAAGCGGTCATCCTTGCCTACCTGTACCCAGGAGGCATGCCTGCCCAACTTCCCCTTCCAGATGCAGTGAGCCGGCTGCATGAGAGGCATTTTCCTTATGCCCTCCCGAGTACCCCTACCCAAATACGACCCCAAAGACGATGTCGTGTCTGTAGCAAGCGCGGATTTAGGCGTGACACCCGTTATTATTGTCCCAAATGTCCTGACCATCCTGGTCTCTGCATCGGGGAATGTTTTGAGCGCTACCATACACTAGTGGAGTATTAGTGTAGGGTACAGCACGACACAGTGTAGGGCACATAAACACAGGGTCTCGAAGGATGTTGGATGTCCATCGACATTTTGAGAGACCCAAGCTGGAAGAGAAGATCGCAGAAGATCGCACTCCCTCCCAAATCAAGAAATAAAGGAACAGTTAGAAAGTAAAATAAAAGGATCCAAAAACTGTTGTGGTGTCAGTAATTTTATATGTCCTTCTACTCCTTCCTACTATACTTTTTTCAATGTCCTTTGTTTGTTTTTTCATTCTTTTGTGACCTGTTTCTCTTGCAGGTAATTGTCGGCTACCACGCATTGATTTTATATATTCTGACACAAACAGCGTTTGCGCTCAGCATATATGGATACCTTTGCTGATAGCAGCTGTGGTGATTTTCTGATTTCAGCACTGCAGTTAAAATCTTATTTTGGTATACGTGGATAGCGCCGTGTATACCCATCATTAAATTCAGTGGGTGGTTGTTTGGGCGGTTAATGATGAGAATCCAAAAACTTTTGTTGTGTCAGTCATTTTATATGTCCTACTCTTCCTAATGTACTTTTTTTAATGTACTTTGTTTGTTTTTTCATTCTTTTGTGACCTGTTTCTCTTGCAGGTCCCTCGTCGGCTACCACGCATTGATTTTATATATTCTGACACAAACAGTGTTTGCGCTCAGCATATATGGATACCTTTGCTGATAGCAGCTGTGGTGATTTTCTGATTTCAGCACTGCAGTTAAAATCCTATTTTGGTATACGTGGATAGTGCCGTGTATACCCATCATTAAATTCAGTGGGTGGTTGTTTGGGCGGTTAATGATGAGTAATACTACGCATTATTCCTGTGCTGATTTCTGATAGGTTCTCTTTTTTTCCGTTCAGCCCACAGGCTGCATGAAAAAAAAAAAACCTATATGCCAAACAAGGACCAGCAATGTACTGGTACGTTGCTGGACTTTGAGTGGTTGTACCAGGATGATGCCTGCAGATTTAGGCATCATCTTGGTATCGTTTTTTACAGCCAGCGGTCGGCTAACATGTAAAAGCAATCCTAGCAGGTAATTGGCCGCTAGACTGCTTTTACATGCAGTGGGAGGGGTCTCCCCCCCCCCCACCGCCGCCTTCCGAAGCCTTCCGTGGTTTTTCTCGGGCTCTCCTGTCCCACCGGTTAACCCGAGAGTGCAGCCGGTGGTTCAGTTATCTAACCATAGAGCTAATTGAAGATTAGAATGGCTCCAATCATCTCTATGGCCTAAGATGCCGGAGGCTACGAGCATTTCATGACTTCTTTTTCGCCAGAAATAAACAGGGCCATTGGGAAATTGGGAAAGTATTTTATCACACCAATTTTGGCGTGGTCAGATACATTAAGGTCAGAGGAGAGATCTAGAGTATAAAAGACCCCAATTTTTTTAAAAAAGAGTACCTGTCACTACCGATTGCTATCATAGGGGATATCTAAATTCACTGTGATAACAATAAAAATGATTTAAAAAAAAAAAATTAAAGGAAAGGTGTCAAAATAACATAAAAAAGCAAAAAAAAAAAAAAAAAAAAATTGAGCCCCCCCCCTTTCCCCCCGTGCTTGCACGCAATGGCACACGCAAGCGTTGGTCTAGTGTCATATGTAAACCGCAATTTCAGCATGCATGTGAGGTATCGCCGCGATCGCCAGATCGAGTGCAGTAATTTTTGCAGTAGACCTCCTCTGTAAGTCTAAAGTGGTAACCTGTAGAGACTTTTAAAGTTTTTAAAAATGTACGTACGTTGTTGCCGCTGCGCAGGCGTGCGCAATTTTTAAAGCATGTCATGTCAGGTGTCTATGAACTCGGCATAAGATCATATTTTAAATTTTACCAAAAAAATTGGAATTATATAGTGTATTTGTGAAATAAATTAAAAAAAAATGTATTTTTTTCGCAAAAATTGCGTTTGGAAAATCTGTGCGCAAATACCGTGTGACAAAAAAATTTGCAACATCCCCCATTTTATTCTATAGGGCCTCTGCTTTAAAGAAATATATAATGTTTGGGGGTTCAAAGTAATTTTCTAGTAAAAAAAAAATATTTTTTCATGTAAACAAAAAGGCACAGAAAAGGCTTGGTTTTCAAGTGGTTAGAAGAGTGGGTGATGTGTGGATAAGATTGAGCATAAAATGCCGGGACAGTTCAAACACCCCCCAAATGACCCCTTTTTGAAAAGTAGACACCCAAAGCTATTTGCTGAGAGGCATGGTGAGTCCATGGAATATTTTATATTTTGCTACAAGTGTCGGGAAAATTATTATTTCTTTTTTTTTTGTTGTTTTTTTACAGAAAGTTGTCACTAAATGATATATTGCTCACACATGCCATGTGTATATGTGAAATGACACCCCAAAATACATTCTGCTGCTTCTCCTGAGTACAGGGATACCCCATGTGTGAGACTTTTTGGCAGCGTAGCTGTGTACGCGCCCCCGAAAACCAATCCACATCTTCAGGTTTTCTAATGGCGTAAATTGCTGATTTTACCCCTGACTACCTGTCACAGTTTCAGAGGCCCTGAAATTTCAAGATAGCACAAAACCCCCCCAAATGACCCCATTTTGCAAAGTAGACACTCCAAGCTATTGGCTGAGAAGCATGGTGAGTCCATGGAATAGTTTATATTTTGCCACAAGTTTCGGGAAAATAATTTTTTTTTTTTTTTTAACACAAAGTTGTCAGTAAATGATATAATGCTCACGCATGCCATGGGTATATGTGAAATGACACCCCAAAATACATTCTGCTGCTTCTCCTGAGTACAGGGATACCCCATGTGTGAGACTTTTTTGCAGTCTAGCCGAGTACAGGACCCCGAAAACCAACCTCCACTTTCAGGCTTTCCAAGGGCGTAAATTGTTGATTTCACTCCTGACTACCTATCACAGTTTCGGAGGCCCTAAAATTCCAAGATAGCACAAAACCCCCCCAAATGACCCAATTTTGCAAAGTAGACACTCCAATCTATTTGCTGAGAGGCATGGTGAGTATTTTGCAGCTCTCATTTTTTTTGGAAAATGAAGAAAAAACAGGAAAATGCATTTTTTTTCCTCTTTTTTCAATTTCCAAAACTTTGTGACAAAAAGTGAGATCTGCAAAACACTCAACATGCCTCTCTGCAAATAGCTCAGGGTGTCTACTTTCCAAAATGGGGTCATTTGGGGGGGTTTTGTGCTATCTTGGAATTTTAGGGCCTCCGAAACTGTGATAGGTAGTCAGGAGTGAAATCAACAATTTACGCCCTTGGAAAGCCTGAAAGTGGAGGTTGGTTTTCGGGGTCCTGTACTCGGCTAGACTGCAAAAAAGTCTCACACATGGGGTATCCCTGTACTCAGGAGAAGCAGCAGAATGTATTTTGGGGTGTCATTTCACATATACCCATGGCATGTGTGAGCAATATATCATTTACTGACAGCTTTGTGTAAAAAAAAAAAAAAAATATATATATATATATATTTCCCGGAACTTGTGGCAAAATATAAAATATTCCATGGACTCACCATGCCTCTCAGCAAACAGCTTGGGGTGTCTACTTTCCAAAATGGGGTCATTTGGGGGGGTTTTGTGCTATCTTGGAATTTTAGGGCCTCCGAAACTGTGATAGGTAGTCAGGAGTGAAATCAACAATTTACGCCTTTGGAAAGCCTGAAAGTGGAGGTTGGTTTTCGGGGTCCTGTACTCGGCTAGACTGCAAAAAAGTCTCACACATGGGGTATCCCTGTACTCAGGAGAAGCAGCAGAATGTATTTTGGGGTGTCATTTCACATATACCCATGGCATGTGTGAGCAATATATCATTTACTGACAGCTTTGTGTAAAAAAAAAAAAAATATATATATATATATATATTTCCCGGAACTTGTGGCAAAATATAAAATATTCCATGGACTCACCATGCCTCTCAGCAAACAGCTTGGGGTGTCTACTTTCCAAAATGGGGTCATTTGGGGGGGTTTTGTGCTATCTTGGAATTTTAGGGCCTCCGAAACTGTGATAGGTAGTCAGGAGTGAAATCAACAATTTACGCCTTTGGAAAGCCTGAAAGTGGAGGTTGGTTTTCGGGGTCCTGTACTCGGCTAGACTGCAAAAAAGTCTCACACATGGGGTATCCCTGTACTCAGGAGAAGCAGCAGAATGTATTTTGGGGTGTCATTTCACATATACCCATGGCATGTGTGAGCAATATATCATTTACTGACAGCTTTGTGTAAAAAAAAAAAAAAATATATATATATATATATTTCCCGGAACTTGTGGCAAAATATAAAATATTCCATGGACTCACCATGCCTCTCAGCAAATAGCTTGGGGTGTCTACTTTCCAAAATGGGGTCATTTGGGGGGGTTTTGTGCTATCTTGGAATTTTAGGGCCTCCGAAACTGCGACAGGTAGTGCAGAGGTGACATGAACAATTTACGCCATTAGAAAACCTGAGAGTGTTGATTGGTTTTCGCGGTCCTGTACACAGCTAGGCTCCCAAAAAGTCTCACACATGGGGTATCCCCATACTCAGGAGAAGCGGCAGAATGTATTTTGGGGTGTCATTCCACATATACCCATGTCATGTGTGAGAAATTTATCTTTTAGTGACAACGTTGTGTAAAAAAAAAAAATTAAAAAAAAAAATTGTAATTTTCCCGAAACTTGTGGCAAAATATAAAATATTCCATGGACTCACCATGCCTCTCAGCAAACAGCTTGGGGTGTCTACTTTCCAAAATGGGGTCATTTGGGGGGGTTTTGTGGCATCTTGTCATTTCAGGGCCTCCTAAACCGTTATAGGTAGTGAGAAAATGCAATGAAAAATGTACGCCCTTTGAAATTCTGATGGTGGTGATTTGTTTTCCGGCTCCCGTACACAGCTACGCTCCCAAAAAGTCTCACATATGTGGTATCCCTGTACTCAGGAGAAGCAGCAGAATATATTTTGGGGTGTAATTACACATATACCCATGGCATGTGTGAGCAATATATCATTTCAATGACAACTTTGTGTAAAAAAAAAAAAAAAAAATTTTTTAGTCATTTTTCAAACACCTGTGACAAAAAAATAAAATATTCAATGAGCTCAACATGCCTCTCAGAACATTCCTTAGGATGTCTACTTTCCAAAAAGTGGTAGTTTGGGGGGGTTTTGTACTGCCCCGCCATTTTAGCACTTCATGAAATGAGATAGGCAGTCAGAAATTAAAGCTTCGTAAATTTCAGTATTTACACCATAGTTTGTAGACGCTATAACTTTTGCGCAAACCAATAAAAATACGCTCATTGATTTTTTTTTTGTCAAAGACATGTAGCTAAATATATTTTGGCCAAAAAAAATGACATAAATTGAGTATATTGGATATTTTTTAAAAGACAAAGTTGAAAATGTCATTTTTTTGCAAAATTTTCGCTCTTTTTTTATTAATATCGCAAAAAATAAAAAGCGCAGAGGTGATCAAATGCCACCAAAAGAAAGCTCTGTTTGTGGGAAAAAAAGGACGTAAATTTCGTTTAGGTACAGCATTGCATGACCGAGCAATTATCAGTTAAAGTCACGAAGTGCCAAGTTGAAAAAAGGGGTCTGGTCCTTTAGCAGCCAAATCCTCCGGGGCTTAAGTGGTTAAAGCGATATTAACCACTTCATGGACTGGAAGGATTTGCCACCTTAATGACCAGGCCATTTTTTGCGATTCGGCACTGCGTTGTTTTAACTGATAATCGTGTGGTTGTGCGACGCTGTACCCAAATAAAAAAGGTGTCCTTTTTTTCCCCCGCAAACATAGCTTTCTATTAATGGTATTTGATCACCTGTGCGATTTTTATTTTTTGCGCTATAAACAAAAATAAAGCGACTATTCTGAAAAAAAAAATAAAATATTTTTCACATTCTGCTATATAACATTCCAAAAAAAATAAATAAAAAAATCTAAATTTTTTATCCTTTTAGGCCAATTTGTTTTCTGCTACATATTTTTGGTAAAAAAAAAATCGCAATATGCGTATTTTGATTGATTTGCGCAAAAGTCATCGCATCTACAAACTAGGGGAAAGATTTATGTTATTTTTATTTATTTTTTTATTTATTTTTACTATTAATGGTGGTGATTTTTAGCGGGACTGCGACATTGCGGCGGACAGATCGGACCCCTAACTGACATTTTTGACACTTTTGGGGGGACCAGTGACATTACTACAGTAATCACTGCTAAAATTGATGTCCCTTTTTTTTTCCACAAATAGAGCTTTCTTTTGGTGGTATTTGATCTGTGATTTTTTGTTTTTTGCGCTATAAACAAAAAAAGAGAGACAATTCTGAATAAAAAATATATATATATATATATATATATATATATATATATATTTTTCACATTCTGCTATATGGTATTCCCAAAAAACAAAATGTAAAAATCACATTTTTTTAACATTTTAGGCCAATTTGTTTTCTGCTACATATTTTTGGTAAATAAAATCGCAATAAAATTGGTTCGCGCAAAAGTTATCGTGTCTACAAACTATGGGAAAGATTTGTTTCATTTTTATTGTTTTTTTTTTTTTTTTTTACTAGTAATGGCCGCGATCTGCGATTTTTAGTGGGACTGTGACATTGCGGCGGACAGATCAGACCCCTAATTGACATTTTTTACACTTTTGGGGGGACCAGTGACATTACTACAGTAATCAGTGCTAAAAATATAATGACACTGGCAGGGAAGGGGTTAACCCTGTGGGTGATCAAGGGGTTAAATGTGTACCTAGGCCCATGTTTCTAACTGTATGGAGGTTGGTCTTTTGAAATGACCATAGAGAAATGTGTTCCTATATAGAAGGATCACAGGCGCTCTGTGATCATTCCAGGGAGAAGGACGGTCAGCTGTGTTTACAACATCCTGGCTGAAGTTTTCCTGGCGGTTTTTTGAAATACAAATACACTTTTTTTTTTCTAATTTTAATGTAGAAGGACGGTCAGCTGTGTTTACAACATCCGACCGTCCTTCTCTCTCAGCGGGGAGCGATCGCGGGAGGCAGGCAGCAATCAGAGCCGCCTGCCCCGTGCATCGGAATCCCCACTGATGAGCGGGGGCGGGAGCGCACTCGCCCCCTAGCTGCAGGCACGCGACCGACGTAGAGCTATGTTGGTTCGCACAGGAGGGACTGCCTGCAGAAATAAAACTGCGGGGGGGGGGGGGGGGGTCCAGAAGCGGTTAACCACTTCCGCTCCTGGCCTTTTCTGGCACTTTGTGTTCACATGTAACAATCAATATTTTTTGTTAGAAAATGACTTAAAACCCCCAAAATATTATATTTTTTTTTAAAGGAGAGGCCCTAGAGAATAAATTGGTAGGTTTTGCAATTTGTTATGTCACACGCTATGTGCGCAGCGGTTTTTGAAATACAAATACACTTTTTTTTTTCTAATTTTAATGTAGAAAAACACAATATAAAACCTTTTTTTTTTTTTTTTTTTGGGGAAAATATAAAAGATGATGTTAAACAGAGGAAATATATACCATACATGTCAGGAGCTGACTGGCAACTTTCAGCCCAGGGGGCAAGTACAAACCAGAGGGCCATGGTGCAGCCACTCTGCCCCCCTCCCACTCTCCCTCCTCCCAGTCTCCTCCTGACCCCCATTCCAGGCTGAAGCTCCGCCCCCGGTACTCTCTACTCACTGGCCGAATCCGGGTGGGCACTGCTGGGGCGGCACTGATAATCAGGCCCGCCCCCATACAGTTAGAATCACTCCCCTAGGCTTACATTTAACCCCTTGATCACCCACAGTGTTAACCCCTTCCCTGCCAGTGTCATTATTACAGTAACAGTGCATATTTTTAGCACTGATTAGTGTAGTAATGTCACTGGTCCCCCCAAAAGTGTCAAAAATGTCAGTTAGGGGTCTGATCTGTCCGCTGCAATGTCGCAGTCCAGCAAAAAATCGCAGATCGCCGCCATTACTAGTAAAAAAAAAAACAATAAAAATGACATAAATCTTTCCCGTAGTTTGTAGAGGCGATAACTTTTGTGCAAACCAATCAAAAGACACTTATTGGGATTTTTTTTTTTTTTTTACCAAAAATATGTAGCAGAAAACAAATTGGCCTACAATGTTAAAAAATTTTGATTTTTAATTTTTTTTTTTGGGTGGGGGGGGGGGGGGTGTTATATAGCAGAATGTGAAAATTATTGGTTTTTTTTTTTCAGAATTGTCGCTCTTTTTTTTTTGTTTATGGCGCAAAAACTAAAAATTGGCCTAAATTGATGAAAACATTTTTTTTTTTTTTTTTTTTATTATTATTGGCGTTTTATAACCGAAAGTAAAAAAATATATATATATTTTTTTTCAGACTTGTCGCTCTTTTTTGGGGGGAATTTCATATAAAAAAATGTAAAAAATATTGTTATTTTTGCAAAATTGACGCTCTTTATTTGTTTATAGCGCATGATCAAAAAAAAAAAATTGCACAGGTGATCAAATACCACCAAAAGAAAGCTCTGTTTGTGGGAAAAAAGGACGTCAAATTTGTTTGGGTACAGCGTCGCACGACCGCGCAATTGTCCATTAAAGTCATGCAGTGCCGAATCGCAAAATAGGCCCTGGTCAGGAAGGGGGTAAAATCTTCCGGGGCTTAAGTGGTTTAAAGGGTAAATCCATTTTTGTTGGAAATAAATAGCTTAAAAAAATAAAAATAAAAAAAAAAACATAATAAATATTATGTAATGAATAATATAATTATAAGATAACATATTCTTTTGCGACACAAGTCATATTTTAATTGAATGTTATTAAAAAAAATGACCTTTCCTTATCAATCTGCAGTTTTATCATTTTCTGTAAAATGCAATATGGCCACCGGGGGGTGTTCTGTTCTCAGATGGGATACAGAGCACCTCCCCCCTCCCGAAATGTAAATTCCTGCTTGTGTGATTGGCTCACCGATTTTCCCAGAAGTCTGTACTAAGATATAAGCCAGATTTTGGGCATCTCCTGCAACAAAAATGTTGTTTTTGGTGAGATGCTCCCAAAGTGTTAATCACTTCTAAAGGGATGCCGACACTGCAACTTTCCTCATTGGAACACTGCAAGTGCAGCAGCTGATTAATATTGGAAAAGCCACTCCTGTTCAGATTCACTTTGCGCATTGACAAAAAATAAACAGATTTTTCTTCAGAGCAGAAACAGGTCGTGCAATGTACATGGATCACAAAGAGGGAAGTTGATTAACTGTTTAACCGCTTTCGGACTGCCCACCGCAGTTATACTGCAGCAGGCAGCCCCTCCTGCGCGAACCGACGTAGGTATACGTCGGTCGCGCGCCTGCAGCTAGGGGGCGAGCGCGCACTGTCGGTGGTGTGCTCCCGCCCCCACTCATCAGTGGGGACTCCGATGCACAGGGAAGGCGGCTCCAATTGCCATTTCAAGGGCTCCAAATTATCATTTCAAAAGCCCCGCACCCATACAGTTC
The DNA here is from genome assembly GCF_965119305.1 of Pelophylax lessonae. Classification (NCBI taxonomy): domain Eukaryota; kingdom Metazoa; phylum Chordata; class Amphibia; order Anura; family Ranidae; genus Pelophylax; species Pelophylax lessonae. The sequence continues at coordinate 9,685,687 of NC_138774.1, forward strand.
GAATCACTCCCCTAGGCCTGACACCCGCGATCGTTCCCCGCTGAGAGAGAAGGACGGTCGGATGTTGTAAACACAGCTGACCGTTCTTCTACCTGGAATGATCACAGAGCACCTGTGATCCTTCTATATAGAATCACAGGTCTCTATGATCATTTCAAAAGCCCCGCCCCCATACAGTTAGAATCACTCCCCTAGGCTTGCATTTAACCCCTTAATCACCCACAGTGTTAACCCCTTCCCTGCCAGTGTCATTATTACAGTGACAGTGCATATTTATAGCACTGATTACTGTAGTAATGTCACTGGTACCCCCAAAAGTGTCAAAAATGTCAGTTAGGGGTCCGATCTGTCCGCCGCAATGTCGCAGTCCAGCAAAAAATCACAGATCGCCGCCATTACTAGTAAAAAGAAAAAACAATAAAAATTACATAAATCTTTCCTGTAGTAGACACGATAACTTTTGTGCAAACCAATCAAAATACGCTTATTGCAATTTTTTTTTTTTTACCAAAAATATGTAGCAGAAAACAAATTGGCCTAAAATGTTAAAAAATTTTGATTTTTTTTTTGGGTGGGAATGTTATATAGCAGAATGTAAAAGATATAGTAAAGAAAAAAAAAAAAAACAATAAAAATGACATAAATCTTTCCCGTAGTTAGTGGACACGATAACTTTTGGGCAAACCAATCAAAATACGCTTATTGGGATTTTTTTTTTTACCAAAAATATGTAGCAGAAAACAAATTGGCCTAAAATGTTAAAAAAAAAAATATATATATATATATATATATATATATATATATATATATATATATATATATTTATTTATTTTTTGTATAATGTTATATAGCAGAAAGTGAAAATTATTATTTTTATTTTCAGAATTGTCACTATTTTTTTGTTTATAGCGCAAAAAATAAAAATCGCACACAGGTGATCAAATACCACCAAAAGAAAGCTCTGTTTGTGGGGAAAAAAAGGACATCAATTTTATTTGGGTACAGCGTCGCACGACCGCGCAATTGTCCGTTAAAATAATGCAGTGCCGAATTGCAAAAAATGGCCTGGTCATTAAGGGGGTAAATCCTTCCGGTCCAGAAGTGGTTAAATATACATATTTGTTCCAATTTTAGCCTCTGCAAGATTATTACCTGTTCATATTTTATTACTTCATCACATTTTTAAATAGCTCAGGTGAAAATAAGCGTTATGCTAAAAGGGTCAGGTGACTCCTACAGAAGAATGGAGAGAACACACCTACACCCTTCATGTGTGAAACGAGTCTAACAAGGTGTATATATGTATATATATGTGTGTGTGTGTGTGTGTTTTTTTTTTTTTTTTTTTTAGTGAGTAGAAAGTAATTTGCACCGCATTGTTTATTGTGGATCTTGTAAAAATTAACACAAAACATCTTTACATGTTGATTACTGTTCTGTAGGAAGCTAATAAACCCATCACCTCGTATATTCTCCTTACAGTGATATGTAACATGGCACAATTAAAATAAAAGTCTGGCACAGAATTAAAAATAAAGCACAAATGAACAAATAAATGGAAGTCCAAGTACCTTTTCTTATGGATTACTAAGCAGTCCTTCCATGGTTCAAGAGATAACCATGTGTGGTTCCTTTCATTACAAATCGAAATTCGGACACAATTTTCGGTTTTCGGATGTATCCAAATTTCTGAATCACAACAGTAACAATTTTCAACTAATCCTAAGTAAATTATAATGAAACAAATTATCTGAATTTGAATTGAAAAATGCATTTGATGTAATGGGGCCTCTGATAAGGACTCTGATGTGATTGTGACTCTAATGTAAGGAGGATGACTCTGAGGGAGACTCTGATGGAAAGGGGGCACGCTGATGGAGACTCTGATGTAAGGGGGCACTCTGAGGGAGACTCTGATGTAAGGGGGCACTCTGAAGTTAGGGGGCACTCTGATGGAGACCCTGATGTAAGAGGGCACTATGCTGATGCAGACTCTGATGGAGACTCTGTTGTAAGGGGGCACTTTGATGGAGACTCTGATGTAAGTGGGTGCTCTGATGGGGACTCTGATGTAGGGACGACTCTGATTTAAGGGGACACTTTGATGGAGACTCTGATGTAAGGGGACACTCTGATGGAGACTCTGATGTAAGGGGACACTCTGATGTAATCATTCCCTCTGATGGAGACTCTGATGTAAGTGGGCGCTCTGATGGGGACTCTGATGTAAGGGGGCACTCTGATGGAGACTCTGATGTAAGGGGACACTCTGATGGACACTCTGATGTAAGGCGGCACTCTGATGGAGACTCTGATGTAAGTGGGTGTTCTGATGGGGACTCTGATGTAGGGACGACTCTGATGGACACTCTGATGTAAGGGGGCACTCTGATGGACACTCTGATGTAAGGAGGACGACTCTGATGGAGACCCTGATGTAAAGGGGCACTCTGATGAAGACTCTGATGTATTGGGGTATTCTGATTGAGACTCTGATGTAAGGGGGCACTCTGATGAAGATCTGATGTAAGAGGGCACTCTGATGAAGACTCTGATGTAAGAGGGCACTCTGATAGGTAATCTGATGTAAGGGGGGCACTCTGATGGAGAGTCTGATGTAAGGGGGCACTCTGATGGAGACTCTGATGTAAGGGGGCACTTTCATGGAGACTCTGATGTAAGGGGGCACTCTGATGGAGACTCTGCTGTAAAGGAGCACTTTGATGGAGACACTGATGTAAGGGGGCACTCTGATGGAGACTCTGCTGTAAAGGAACACTTTGATGGAGACACTGATGTAGAGGGGCACTTTGATGGAGACTCTGATGTAGAGGGGCACTTTAAAGGAGACTCTGATGTAGAGGGGCACTCTGATGGAGACTCTGCTGTAAAGGAGCACTTTGATGGAGACTCTGATGTAGAGGGGGCACTCTGATGGAGACTCTGATGTAGAGGGGGCACTCTGATGGAGACTCTGATGTAGAGGGGCACTCTGATGGAGACTCTGATGTAGAGGGGCACTCTGATGGAGACTCTGATGTAGAGGGGCACTCTGATGGAGACTCTGATGTAGAGGGGCACTCTGATGGAGACTCTGATGTAGAGGGGCACTCTGATGGAGACTATGATGTAGAGGGGCACTTTGATGGAGACTCTGATGTAAGGGGGCACTCTGATGGGGCTCAAAATAACAGAAGAAATCACTCCGGACTATTGCTGGGGGGGGGGGGGGGTGTTGTGGGATTTTCAGCCCCCAGGAGGCAGCAGTGATCCCCAGTGACCTCACCGTCACCTATAATTTGGGTCCTAACAAAAAAAAGAAAAAAAAAGAAACAAATGTTACCAATGTCACAAATATTACAATGTTATCAGTGCCGGTTCACACTGCCACGACCACTAAAGTCACCTCAGAAGGGGCGACTTTCAGCACGACTTTTGGCGCAACTTTGACGCGACTTAGCGCCAATTCGGCGCGAGACGACTTTTTATTTGGCCAATCACAATATGATTAGAGAAGCCGCATTCCTGTTTTAATAAAAATTATAAGAAAAATTTTAATTTTTTGGGGGTTCTGGACATGCTACGGAGCTTAAACTGCACAGGTACACTTTTTAGACCCCCCAGACACTAAATACAAAAAAAGTCATGCCTGCCTCAAAAAATGCCCGATAAATGCCTGCAAGAAACACGGCCAGGTGGACAGAAGACATATTCATGTTTTAATAAAAATTATAAGAAAAATGCTCTTTTTTTCTTGTTCAATACCATTTTTATGGAAAGTCGGATCACAAGTAGGGATGATCGAACGGTTCGGGTCCACCATCGGTTCGGCCCGAACATTGGGTGTTCGAGGTTCGGCCGAATTTAGAACTTTTTGCCCAAAAAGTTCGGAATTCGGCAACCAGAACCGCCCAAAATGCAATGCTTCAGGAAATGGGCTTTAAAAGCCCGTGATTGGATCAGAACCATTAGCAAAAGCCAATTGAGGGGGCAGGAGAATGCTAGGAATGATGATTGGAGTGACTAGGGGGTCCCTAGACCAATCATTAGTGAATACGCCCCCCCAGTATATAAGATCGCCCCCGCCATATTCCCAGCATTGTTATACTGGACATGGAAGAGTGTGGAAGCAGTTCTGTTAATTTTACTTTAAAAGTGTCATTTAGCTATTTTTAGTGTGAGGAAAGGGATATCTAGTGTAGTTAGAGTGCTCCTTTACACTTTAGTTAGCTTCAAAAATTTAGTTTCTGTAGGGAAAGTGTTAAGTGTAAGGGGACCGTAGTTTAGTGTAGGGTTAACTGGCAGTGACTGCTATGGCAGGGTGACAAAACCCTTCCATAGCAGGGTGACCGCTATAGAGAAATGATCATTTCTCTGAGTTGCTTCGGGACAGGTATGTGGCTTCTCACCAGCCAGCATTTTTTATGCTGCAGGGGCTGCCACTGCCAGTGCTTTTTTGAGGACATGTTTGATGTCAGACATGACATCTGAACATGTGTATAGGGGGTATATATACACATATATGTCTGAATATATACCCCTAGACATATATAGGTGTGATAGTAGCTGAAATAAATGCTTGCGCTAATGAAATAATTTATAGTAATATATTTCTGCTACTATCACACCTATATATGTCTAGGGGTATATATTCAGACATATATGCCTATATATACCCCCTATACACATGTTCAGATGTTTTGCCTGCCTCAAAAGAACCCCAAAAAATGCCAAAAAAACGCTAGCGTCAAAAAAAAAAAAAATGCCCAGGTGTGTTTTTGCTGGCATTTTTTGGGGGGTTTTGGAGGCAGGCAAAACATCTGAACTTGTGCACAGTACCACTATACACAAGTTCAGATGTTTTTTCTGACTGCAAAGAACCCAAAAAAATGCCTGCTTTGAAACCGGCAAGGTGTTACAGCAGAGAAGCCATATTCCTGTGCTCAAAGTTTTCTAATACAAACAATCCTTTTTTTTTCTGGTTCTGGACATGCTACAGAGCTGAAACTTCACAGGTACACCTTTTAGACCCACAGACACAAAATCACACAAAAAAAGAGAGATTTTTTGATTTTTACTTTGGATTTAGTATCTGGGGGGTCTAAAAAGTGTACATGTGAAGTTTCAGCTCTGTAGCATGTCCAGAACCCCCCAAAAATTAGCATTTTCTTATAATTTTTATTAGAACAGGAATACTGCTTCTCTACGGCGCTTTTTCTTGCATTTATCGGGCATTTTTTGGAGGTAGGCATGACTTTTTTTGGATTTAGTGTCTGGGGGGTCTAAAAAGTGTACCTGTGAAGTTTCAGCTCTGTAGCATGTCCAGAACCAGAAAAAAGATCATTTTTCAGTAGAGCAGGGATGGTGGGACCCCTCTTTTACACTTATATGATCTTTTTTTTGGGGTTCTGGACATGCTACAGAGCTGAAACTTCACAGGTACACCTTTTAGACCCCCCAGACACAAAATCACACAAAAAAGTTCTTAAAAATTGTCATTTTTGATAAAAAAGCCAATTATTGAAAAATTAAAAATAAAAAATAAAAAAAAAACAAAAAAGAGATATTTTTATTTTTACTTTGGATTTCATATCTGGGGGGTCTAAGAAGTGTACATGTGAAGTTTCAGCTCTGTAGCATGTCCAGAACCATAAAAAAAAAAGATTGTTTGTATTAGAAAACTTTAAGCACAGGAATATGGCTTCTCTGCTGTAACACCTTGCCGGTTTAATAGAAGGCATTTTTTTGGGTTCTTTGCAGTCAGGAAAAACATCTGAACTTGTGTATAGTGGTACTGTGCACAAGTTCTGATGTTTTGCCTGCCTCCAAAACCCCCCAAAAAATGCCAGCAAAAACACACCTGGGCATTTTTTTTTTGACGCTAGTGTTTTTTTTGGCATTTTTTGGGGTTCTTTTGAGGCAGGCAAAACATCTGAACTTGTGTATAGTGGTATATATACACACATACATATATTTATATACACACCTAGACATATATAGGTGTGATAGTAGCAGAAATAAATGCTTGCGCTAATTAAATCATTTACAGTAATATATTTCTGCTACTATCACACCTATATATGTCTAGGTGTGTATATAAATATATGTATGTGTGTATATATACCACTATACACAAGTTCAGATGTTTTGCCTGCCTCAAAAGAACCCCAAAAAATGCCCAAAAAAACGCTAGCGTCAAAAAAAAAAATGCCCAGGTGTGTTTTTGCTGGCATTTTTTGGGGGGTTTTGGAGGCAGGCAAAACATCAGAACTTGTGCACAGTACCACTATACACAAGTTCAGATGTTTTTCCTGACTGCAAAGAACCCAAAAAAATGCCTGCTATTAAACCGGCAAGGTGTTACAGCAGAGAAGCCATATTCCTGTGCTTAAAGTTTTCTAATACAAACAATCTTTTTTTTATGGTCCTGGACATGCTACAGAGCTGAAACTTCACATGTACACTTCTTAGACCCCCCAGATCTGAAATCCAAAGTAAAAATCAAAAAATCTCTTTTTTTTTTTTAATTTTTTTTTTTAATTTTTCAATAATTGGCTTTTTTATCAAAAATGACAATTTTTAAGAACTTTTTTTGTGTGATTTTGTGTCTGGGGGGTCTAAAAGGTGTACCTGTGAAGTTTCAGCTCTGTAGCATGTCCAGAACCCCCAAAAAAAGATCATATAAGTGTAAAAGAGGGGTCCCACCATCCCTGCTCTACTGAAAAATGATCTTTTTTCTGGTTCTGGACATGCTACAGAGCTGAAACTTCACAGGTACACTTTTTAGACCCCCCAGACACTAAATCCAAAAAAAGTCATGCCTGCCTCCAAAAATGCCCGATAAATGCAAGAAAAGGCGCCGTAGAGAAGCAGTATTCCTGTTCTAATAAAAATTATAAGAAAATGCTAATTTTTGGGGGGTTCTGGACATGCTACAGAGCTGAAACTTCACATGTACACTTTTTAGACCCCCCAGATACTAAATCCAAAGTAAAAATCAAAAAATCTCTCTTTTTTTTTTATTTTTTTTTTTAATTTTTCAATAATTGGCTTTTTTATCAAAAATGACAATTTTTTAAGAACTTTTTTTTGTGTGATTTTGTGTCTGGGGGGTCTAAAAGGTGTACCTGTGAAGTTTCAGCTCTGTAGCATGTCCAGAACCAGGAAAAAAGATCATATAGGTGTTAGAGGCTCCCGAACCACATCCCTGTTCTACTGAAAAATTATCTTTTTTTTTTTCATGGTTCTGGACATGCTATAGAGCTGAAACTTCACATGCACACCTTTTAGACCCCCCAGATACTAAATCCAAAGTAAAAATCAAAAAATCTCTTTTTTTTTTTTTTTTTTTTTTTAATTTTTCAATAATTGGCTTTTTTTATCAAAAATGACAATTTTTAAGAAGTTTTTTTTGTGTGATTAATAGTTAATGGGGCATGACCCAGAACCCTAGGCACTTTTTAGGGGCATTTATTGGGTTTTGGGGCTTCAAAATGGTGTTTTTTGATTAACGAAGTTCGGGTCCCATTGATTTCAATGGGGTTCTGAAATCCGGGCCGAACTTTCGGGAAGTTCGGATGTTCTGGCCGAACCGAACTTTTCAAAAGTTCGATCATCCTTAATCACAAGTCGCTTCAATTAAGATAAGGAGGCGACTCCCATTGAAGTATATGGGACAGTCGGATCACAGGTCGCCTCAAAGTAGTACAGGACCCTTTTCTGAAGTCGGAGCGACTTCAATAGTGCCAATTAAGACGGCACTGATTGAATTACATTGCTTTGATTATGTCAAGCGACCTGGGGCGACACAAGTTGCCTCATAAGTCGCCTCAGTGTGAATGGGGGCTCAATGTTTCGGTTATTTGTTTGTTTTGTTTCTCTGGAAATAACAGAATGAAGAAAAAAAAAAAAAAAAACAGTAAAAAGTAAATAAATAAATAAAAACATAAAAGGATAAAGGTGAGGGAGAGGTAAGAATAAAGTGCCGGGGGGGAGGGGGGGCGGCGTGTCCCAGACATCACCTCATATTGTTACAATCACAAAGACAAATTGCGGAGCTGCGAGTGAACATTTTGCGACATTTGCCTCCAGGACACGGCGCTGCGACCCACCGCCTCGCTAATAATGCCGCTCCGGCTCAGCCAGTACATAAAGCCGGGAAGGGCAGCCGAGGGGGGGGGGGGGGGGGCAGCTGGTCCATCAGCTGGGAAATAATTGACATGTGACGTCAGACAATTACTTTGTGTTGAAAGGTGAGAGAAGAACACGGGACGAACGACTTCGCACACAATGCCGATTCTGACAAGTTGTTAGAAAAATATCACTGACTGCCTTGTAGAGGACGGAGTGACATTTGAACACCCTCTGACCCCCCCCCCCCCCTGCCCCCCCATCCCACCTCACCCCACCTTATGCCACCCCACCCCACCTCACATCATACAATGCTAATAAGAGACATGAGGACATCTTAAGATATGTTTCCACCATGACACCAAAGACATGACACCATGACATCAAAGATCGCTCCTCCAAGAAACCGCGTTATTACCAGTAGAAAGATCAGAGGCGCCGTATCTGGAGGAGAAGAGGGACAAGGTCTGGAGTTCCCCGGGAAAAGACAATGTACAGAACATACAGTATCTCACAAAAGTGAGTACACCCCTCACATTTTTGTAAATATTTTATTCTATCTTTTCATGTGACAACACTGAAGAAATGACACTTTGCTACAATGTAAAGTAGTGAGTGTACAGCTTGTATAACAGTGTAAATTTCCTGTCCCCTCAAAATAACTCAACACACAGCCATTAATGTCTAAACCACTGGCAACAAAAGTGAGTACACCCCTAAGTGACAATGTCCAAATTGGGCCCAAAGTGTCAATATTTTGTGTGGCCACCATTATTTTCCAGCACTGCCTTAACCCTCTTGGGCATGGAATTCACCAGAGCTTCACAGGTTGCTACTGGAGTCCTCTTCCACTCCTCCATGACGACATCACGGACCTGCTACATATGACAATAAGTGTAAATTGATTGGTTTGCGCAAATGTTATTGCGCTTACGAACTATGGGATAGATTTATTACATTTTTACTTTTTTTTTTCTTTTTTACTAGCAATGGCGGTGATCAGCGACTTACAGCGGGACTGCAAAATTGCAGCGGAGAAATCGGGAACCTAAAAAATCAGTTTAGGCCAATACGTGTTCTGCTACGTATTTTTTTTATTTTATTTTTGTTTTTATTTGCGCTATAAACATAAAAAGAACGACAATAAAAAAAAAAAAAAAAAATTATTTTTTACTTTCTGCTATAAAACATTTCCAATACAAAAATGTGAAAAAAATCAAATCTCTTCATCAGTTAAGGCCAATATGTGTTCTGCTACATATTTTTTTTTTTTTTTTTTTTTTTGTGCTATAAACATAAAAAGACCGCCAATTTTTTTTTTTTTTAAAAAGTATTTTTTACTTTCTGCTTTAAAACATCCCCAATAAAAAAAAAAAAATGTATAAAATCAAATTTCTTCATTAATTTAGGCCAATATGTATTCTGCTACATATTTTTTTGGCAAAGCGGAGAAATCGGGAACCTAACTGACACTTTTGACACTTTTTTGGGGAGCAGTGACACCAATACAGTGATCGGTCCTAAAAAAAAAAAAAAAAAAAAAAAAAAAACACGCACTGTCACTGTACTAATGACACTGGGAAGGGATTAACAACAGAAAGAAAAAAACAAAAAAAAAGACAGACAATTTTGAAAAACAAAAAATATTTTTTACTTTCTGCTATAAAACATTTCCAATAAAAAAAATGTAAAAAAAAATGTAAAAAAAAAATGTAAAACAAAATGTAAAAAAAAATCTAATTTCTTCATCAGTTTAGGCCAATATGTGTTCTGCTACGTATTTTTTTTATTTTATTTTTGTTTTTATTTGCGCTATAAGCATAAAAAGAACGACAATAAAAAAAAAAAATAGTATTTTTTACTTTCTGCTATAAAACATTTCCAATAAAAAAAATGTGAAAAAAATCAAATCTCTTCATCAGTTAAGGCCAATATTTTTTACTTTCTGCTTAAAAACATCCCCAATAAAAAAAAAATGTATAAAATCAAATTTCTTCATTAATTTAGGCCAATATGTATTCTGCTACATATTTTTTGGCAAAGCGGAGAAATCGGGAACCTATCTGACACTTTTGACACTTTTTTGGGGAGCAGTGACACCAATACAGTGATCGGTCCTAAAAAAAAAAAAAAAAAAAAAAAAAAAACATGCACTGTCACTGTACTAATGACACTGGGAAGGGATTAACAACAGAAAGAAAAAAACAAAAAAAAAAAAGACAGACGATTTTGAAAAACAAAAAATATTTTTTACTTTCTGCTATAAAACATTTCCAATAAAAAAAATGTAAAAAAAAAAAATCTAATCTCGTCATCAGTTTAGGCCAATATGTGTTCTGCTACATATTTTTATTTTATTTTATTTAATTTTTTTTATGCGCTATAAACATAAATAGACCGAAAATTAAAAAAAAAAAAAAAAATAGTATTTTTTACTTTCTGCTATAAAACATCTCCAATAAAAAAAATGTAAAAAAATAGAATCTCTTCATCAATTTAGGCCAATATGTGTTCTGCTACGTATTTTTTTTATTTTATATTTGTTTTTATTTGCGCTATAAACATAAAAAGAACGACAATAAAAAAAAAAAAATTATTTTTTACTTTCTGCTATAAAACATTTCCAATAACAAAATGTGAAAAAAATCAAATCTCTTCATCAGTTAAGGCCAATATGTGTTCTGCTACATATTTTTTTTATTTTATTTTATTTTATTTTTTTTTTGCGCTATAAACATAAAAAGACCGACAATTTTTTTTTTTAAAAAAAGTATTTTTTACTTTCTGCTTTAAAACATCCCCAATTAAAAAAAAAAAAAGAAAATGTATAAAATCAAATGTCTTCATTAATTTAGGCCAATATGTATTCTGCTACATATTTTTTGGGAAAAAAACAAAAAAAACCCAATAAGCGTATATTGATTGGTTTGCGCAAAAGTTATCGCGTCTACAAACTAGGGGAAAGATTTATTTAATTTTAATTTATTTTTTAATTTTTTTACTAGTAATGGCGGTGATCAGCGATTTTTAGCAGGACTTCGACATTACGGCGGACAATTCTGTCACTCCCGTGCCACTTTTTGGGGACCAGTGACACCAATACAGTGATCAGTGCAAAAAATAATGACCTGTCACTGTAAAAATGACACTGGCAAGGAAGGGTTTAACATCAGGTGTGATCAACCGATGAGATGAAGGAAGAGGCTAAGCCTCGAAACGCATCAGCAGTCATCTCATCGGTTATGGACGATTATTTGGACTTATCCGGACATTTGGGCAAATGAGCTCGATATGCTATATTTACATTTATGTCTGTGAGTAGCCATTTTTTAATGTTACACAATAAAGCCTTTTATTGAGGATAATGCGCTAGGTCGGTGCGCCCTTTTTTTGTTTTCTTTGCTTTTAGTACCGGTGGACTACCCCAGTCCGTTATGGGCAGCAAGACCATCTGAGAAGCCAGGTGTGAGTCCCGGGAGGAGCGTGGTCGGGAGGCTTGGATTCCAAGCGCAGGAGAAAGGTGTTTCACCATTGTTTTTTTTGAGTAATCATAGGGTTAACTGTGTCCCTAGGGAGTGTTTTATAACTGTGTGGGGGAAGTGCTTTGACTGGAACACAAGATCTCCATCTTCCACTCTGAGACTCCATTCACACCAATGCAATTTTTCTTGCGTTTTGCAGAAACGCAGGACAATTTTTTAACATGGGTTCCTATGGAACACGTTCACATCAATGCATTTTTTGGGGGTGGGGGAGCCCACAACTGCAGGGATGGCTGTCCGCCTCCACGGGAACAGGCGCACACAGGACAGTCGAGTCTGACTCCCGCCCGGGTGTGTGTTCACCGAACCCAGCCGCCCAACTTAGCAGGTGGCAAGCACCTGTCGGCCCTGCGCGGCTGTCAGGCCTCTTGGGCCGTGGAGGGGGAGCCCACAACTGCAGGAATGCCTGTCTGCCTCCATGGGAACAGGCGCACACAGGACAATCGAGTCTGACTCCCGCTCCCTGTGTGTGTGTGTTCACCGGAGCCAGCCGCCCAACTTGGAAGTAGAGATGTCCCGAACTGTTCGTCGGCGAACAGTTCCCGGCGAACTTCGCATGTTCGCGTTCGCCGCTGCCGGCGAACATATGCGATGTTCGGTCCGCCTCCAATACATCATCATTGAGGCAAACTTTGACCCTGAATTTCACAGTCAGCAGACACATTCCAGGCCAATCAGCATACCTCCCTCCCACCTCCTATAAATAAGCAAGGGCAGCATCCATCTTAGATCATTTCTGTGTTACTGAGAGCAGGGAAAGTGCTGCTGCTGTTATAGCTAGGGACAGTTAGTCAGTGTTCCCGGTCTTGTTAGCAGGGGAGGACTGGCAAAGGGGGCAAGGTGGCAATTGCCCCCTAGGCCACTCTGAAAAGTGGTAAAAACTGGTAAAAAGGCCGCACTCAGGGCTGGATTAATGTAGGGGCCAGATACTGTATACAGCTGTCAGTCCAAAACCAGGTGGGCATGGATGGTGAGCTGATTCCATGGTTCAATGGGCCACTTGACTGGACTTGACCCCCAGGCCAAAGGCTGCCAGCCCTCCCCTGCTTGTTAGCCAGTGTTCTTGGTACACTCCTGCTGTAAGGACAGCACCCCAAAAAGCCCTTCCTAGGGCTGGTATTTGAGGTTTTTTTTGGATATATATATATATATATATATATTGTCCCCAAAAGCCCTTTTGAGGGCTGGTATTTGAGTATTTTTTATATATATATCTATTGTGCACTGCAGTTACCTGCCCGCTGTGTGTGAGAGGCCACAGACCTACCACAGACTGTACTGTGTGCACACCACACTCATTTCGGGTGGCACAGGCACAGTACCTTGCATTTTTTTTCCTCTGTCATAATTGCAGTGAGTGCTGTGTCAGGTCCACAGAGTGCACTGTACCCACTGCAGTGCACTGCCCACCACTGATATATATATACGGTGGCACAGCATCTTGTTGCAAATTGAAAAAAAAAAAATATTTTTTATTATTGCAGTTGCCTGGGCTGCCAGTGACTGTCAGGTCCACAGAGTGTACTGTGCCCACTGCAGTGCCACTGCCCACCCACCACTGATATATACGGTGGCAGGCATGACTTTTTTTGGATTAGTGTCTGGGGGGGTCTAAAAAGCGTACCTGTGAAGTTTCAGCTCTGTAGCATGTCCAGAACCAGAAAAAAAAGATCATATAGGTGTAAAAGGGGTTCCCACCATCCCTGCTCTACTGAAAAATTATCTTTTTTTCTGGTTCTGGACATGCTACAGAGCTGAAACTTCACAAGTACACTTTTTAGACCCCCCAGACACTAAATCACACAAAAAAAGTTCTTAAAAATTGTCATTTTTGATAGAGAGCCAATTATTGGAAAAATTAAGAAAAAAAAAAAAAACTTAAAAAAAAACATTTCTTTGGATTTATTGTCTGGGGGGGGGGGTCTAAAAAGTGTACCTGTGAAGTTTCAGCTCTGTAGCATGTCCAGAACCAGAAAAAAAATAGAATTAGGGTTAGGGCTAGGGTTAGGGTCAGGGCTAAGGTTAGGGTTATTTTTAGTGCTTAGGGTTAGAGGGTTAGGGTTAGAGGCATAGGGGTAGGGTTACTAACTCTAACCCTAAGTATCTCACCGTAACCCTAACCCTAGCCCCTAACACTAAACCTAACCCTAACCCTCTAACCTTAACCCTAACCCTCTAAGCCTAGCCATAAAAATAACCCTAACCCTAAACCTAACCCTCTAACCTTAAACTTAACCCCCTAACCCTATCCCTAACCCTAATTCGTAATTGTTTCTGGTTCCGGACATGCTACAGAGCTGAAACTTCACAGGTACACTTTTTAGACCCCCCAGACGCTAAATCCAAATAATTTTTTTTTTTAATTTTTCCAATAATTGGCTCTCTATCAAAAAATTAAAATTTTTAAGAACTTTTTTTGTGTGATTCAGTGTCTGGGGGTCTAAAAAGTGTACCTGTGAAGTTTCAGCTCTGTAGCATGTCCAGAACCAGAAAAAAAAATAGAATTAGGGTTAGGGCTAGGGTTAGGGCTAGGGTTAGGGTTATTTTTAGTGCTTAGGGTTAGAGGGTTAGGGTTAGAGGCGTAGGGGTAGGGTTACTAACTCTAACCCTAAGTATCTCACCGTAACCCTAACCCTAGCCCCTAACACTAAACCTAACCCTAACCCTCTAACCTTAACCCTAACCCTCTAAGCCTAGCCATAAAAATAACCCTAACCCTAAACCTAACCCTAGCCCTAACCCTAATTCGTAATTGTTTCTGGTTCTGGAAATGCTACAGAGCTGAAACTTCACAGGTACACTTTTTAGACCCCCCAGACACTAAATCCAAAGAATTTTTTTTTTTTTTTTTTTTTTTTAATTTTTCCAATAATTGGCTCTCTATCAAAAAATTAACATTTTTAAGAACTTTTTTTGTGTGATTCAGTGTCTGGGGGTCTAAAAAGTGTACCTGTGAAGTTTCAGCTCTGTAGCATGTCCAGAACCAGAAAAAAAAATAGAATTAGGGTTAGGGCTAGGGTTAGGGTTATTTTTAGTGCTTAGGGTTAGACGGTTAGGGTTAGAGGCGTAGGGGTAGGGTTACTAACTCTAACCCTAAGTATCTCACCGTAACCCTAACCCTAGCCCCTAACACTAAACCTAACCCTAACCCTTAAAGCCCAGTTCCTGTCCCATTTTGGTCGGTTCTGGTCTGTTTGCGGTGCGTTAAACGGGGAGTTTGGTCTGTCACTGTGAAGCGGGCGTAACCCTTACACTACCTGATCGATACAACATCATACCTGATCGTATACACACACTGGATGTATTAAAGCACGTTATTCCAAACAATTTAGGAATGTTAGGTGATTTATGGCCTTTATGGAATAAAACCCGACTCTGCGTCAACTACGTAATTTTCCATGGGAGTTTTGCCATGGATCCCCCTCCGCCATGCCACAGTCCAGGTGTTAGTCCCCTTGAAACAACTTTTCCATCACTATTGTGGCCAGAAAGAGTCCCTGTGGGTTTTAAAATTTGCCTGCCTATTAAAGTCTATGGCGGTTCGCAATGTTCGCCGGTTCGCGAACATTCGCCGTTCACGAACGGCGAATTTTATGTTCGCGACATCACTACTTGGAAGCTGTCATTAGCCTGGCACTGCTGTACCAATAAATATTGCCTTATCCATAATTAGCATTTTTATTCTGGTGGGTGATTGTGTAGGCGGGGCCCCAGTGCTCTGCATTGTCCGGGGGCCCTTTAATGCTCTTAAGATGGCACTGACCCCCTATATATTGTGGTCTTTAACCACTTCAGCCCCAGAAGGATTTTCCCCCTTAATGACAAGGCCCTATTTTGCGATTCGGCACTGCTTTACTTTAACAGACAATTGCGCGGTCGTGCGATGCTGTACCCAAATAAAATTGATGTCCTTTTTTCCCCACAAACAGAGCTTTCTTTTGGTGGTATTTGATCACCTCTGCGATTTTTATTTTTTTGCACTATAAACAAAAAAAGAGCGACAATTGTAAGAAAAAAAAACAGTAATTTTCACGTCCTGCTATATAACACCCCCCCCCCCCCCCTCAAAAAAAAATGTTAAAATCAAATTTTTTTTTAACATTTTAGGCCAATTTGTTTTCTGCTACATATTTTTGGTAAAAAAAATCGCAATAAGCGTATGTCAATTGGTTTGAAAAAAGTTATTGTGTCTACAAACTAAGGGAAAGATTTATGTCATTTTTATTGTTTTTTTTTTTTTTTTACTAGTAATGGCGGCGATCTGCGATTTTTTGCTGGACTGCGACATTGCGGCGGACAGATCGGACCCCTAACTGCCATTTTTAGGGGGGACCAGTGACATTACTACAGTAATCAGTGCTAAAAAATATGCACTGTTACTGTAATAATGACACTGGCAGGGAAGGGGTTAACCCTATGGGTGATAAAGGGGTTAAATGTGAGCCTAGGGGAGTGATTCTAACTGTGGGGGGCGTGGCTTGTGAAATGACCATAGAGACCTGTGTTCCTACATAGAAGGATCACATGAGCTCTGTGATCATTCCAGGGAGAAGAACGGTCAGCTGGGTTTACAACAGCCGACCGTTCTTCTCTTTCAGCGGGGAGCGATCGCGGGTGTCAGGCGGCAATCAGAGCCGCCTGCCCCGTGCATCGGAGTCCCCGCTGGGCCACCGGCATCACGCACTCACCCCCTAGACTCACGAGAGCAAGCGCCGTACATGTACGGCGGTTTGCCTGGAAGCGGCTGCCTGCCGCAGTACATCTGCGGCGGGTGGTCATAAACTGGTTAAGGTGCCCATCTAATAGTTTTTTGAAACTATCGATGCTCCCTGCTGATACCACTGCTTGTGGAAGATAATTCCACATCCTTGCTGCTCTGACAGTAAAGAACCCTTTACGCAGTTTAAGGTTATACTGCTTCTCTTCTAATTTCAGTGAATGGCCACATGTCTTTTTAAATTCCCTTTCTCTGAATAGTTTGTTCCTTATGCTAGGGTCGCCAGTACAGTATTTGTACATTGATATCATATCCCCCCTCAATCGTCTCTTCTCCAGAGAGAATAAGTTCAGTGCTTGTAGTCTTTCCTCATAGCTGAGATCCTCCAGTCCCTTTATTATCTTTGTTGCCCTTCTCTGGACTTTCTCCAGTTCCAGCACATCCTTCTGAGGACCGGTGCCCAGAACCTGACGGAATATTCCAGATGTGGCCGGACCAGAGTCTTGTAGAGAGGGAGAATAATCTCTTTATTTCTGGAGTGAATCCACTTTTTGATGCATCCCAGTATTCTGTTGGCTTTGCTTGCAGCAGCTTGGCATTGCATGCTATTTCTGAGCCTGTCATCTACTAGGACCCCCAGGTCCTTTTCCATTCTTGATTCCCCCAGGGGTTCCCCAACTAGTGAATAATTTGCATTCGTATTTTTGGCACCCAAATGCATTACCTTACATTTTCCAACATTAAACCTTATTTGCCATGTAGTTGCCCACCCCATTATTTTGTTCAGGTCTTCTTGTAAGACTTCCGCATCATGTGTAGAAGTTCTTGCCCTACTTAGCTTAGTATCGTCCACAAATACTGAGATTGAGCTGTTTATCCCATCCTCTAGATCACAGGTGTCAAACACAAGGCCCGCGGGCTGAATGCGCCCCCCCCCCCCCCCCCGGACCATTTCATGTGGCCCTTGCATCTCTCCTGCAGCTGCAGCACCCCCCTTGTCTTTGCCTCCACCTTGTCTCTGTAGTCAGCAGAGAGGACAGATCTCCTTTGCCAGATCCTGCACTCCTCTCTGCAGCAGCAGAAAGGCTCGTCTTTGCCCAACCGCCCATTCTCAGCAGTCCGCAGCAGACAGGAGGGCAGAACTCCTCCTACAGATCCTGCACCTCTCTGCGCAGCCGCAACACCACCTTGCCGTTGCCTCCTCTGGCATTCAGCAGACTCTGGAAGCTAACTCCAGCCCTTCTCTGGTTCTCCTCCAGACCTTGTGCTTCTTCCCAGATCCAACCGCATCTTCTTCCTGGCAGCAAGGTAAGGGGGGGTGCATTGTGATGTAAGGAAAAGTGGGTGACTCTTGACTTCTCATGGTCGGGGGGGGGCTCTTGACATCTCATGTAAGGGTGTGAGGGGGCGTGGGGTGCTCTGGACATCTAATCCTACAGATATAACCGGCCCTTTGAGGGCAACCATAATGCTGATGCGGCCCCACTATGAAATTGAGTTTGACACCCTCGATCTAGATCGTTTTATGAATCCATTAAACAGAATTGGTTCTTCCACCCCAAACTCCATGTTGTCTTTATGGACCTTGCTTTGTGCACTGGTGCGCAATCATGTTGGAACAGGAAGGGGCCATCCCCAAACTCTTCCCACAAAGGTGGGAGCATGAAATTGTCCAAAATGTCTTGGTATGCAGATGCCTCAAGATTCCCCTTCACTGGAACCAAGGGGCCAACCCCTGAAAAACAACCCCCACACCATAATCCCCCCTCCATCAAAAGATTTGCAACAGTGCAGAAAGACATGGATGAGCGTGCAGGAACTTTAATTTTCTACACCTCAACCCGATAGAACACCTTTGAGATGAATTAGAGTGGAGACTGCGAGCCAGGCATTCTCATCAACATCAGTGCCTGACCTCACAAATGCGCTTCTGGAAGAATGGTCAAACATTCCCATAGACACTCCTAAACCTTGTGGACAGCCTTCCCAGAAGAGTTGAAGCTGTTATAGCTGCAAAGGGTGGGCCAACTTAATATTGAACCCTACGGACTAAGACTGGGATGCCATTAAAGTTCATGTGCGTGTAAAGGCAGGCGTCCCAATACTTTTGGTAATATGGTGTGTGTGTATATATATATACACACACACACACACATATGTATATATATATATATATATATATATATATATATATATATACTGTATATATGTATGTATATATATATATATATATATATATATATATATATATGTGTGTGTGTATGTGTGTATGTGTGTGTGTATGTATATATATATATATATATATATATATATATATATATATATATATATATATATATATATATATATATATATATATATATATGTGTGTGTGTGTGTGTATATATATATATATATATATATATATATATATATATATATATATATATATATATACACACACACATATATATATACATAAATATATATATATATACACACATATATATTATATATATATATATATATATATATATATATATATATATATATATATATATATATATATATATATATATATATATATATATATATATATATATATATATAAATATATATATACACACACACACACATATATATATATATATATATATATATATATATAATGTTTGGGGATTCTAAGCAATTTTCTAGCAAAAACATTATGATTTTTACATGTAGGAGATAAATGTCAGAATTGGCCCAGTAGGGAAGTAGTTAAGGCTCTTTGGATGAACTTTGGTTGCTATGGATGCAGGTTGGCAGATGCGGCGTTCTGCTGAAAACTCCAACTTGCCGAGATCTCCAACGACTTTACTGCCGGTGAGTGTACACCAGGGATAATTGGAGATTTTGGACCACTTGGTAGATGCTATAATTAGTGCAGATTGTTAGTCCGCCCGCTGGTTGTCTCCGCCTTGAAGGCGGCCATGTTTTTGGTTACTAGCGGGCGGACTAACAATCATAATCGCACTAATTATAGCATCTACCGGAGTGTAAAGGCTGCCGGTGTTCTGTGAAAACACCAAGTGGACAAAATCTCCAACCATTCCTGGTGTACACTCACCGGTAGTAAAGTTGTTGGAGAATTCGGCAAGTTAGAGATGTCGGCAAAACAGTGGTCAAAGTTTTTGACAATTTTTTTTTACGTTTTTTTTCGATTTTGTGTCCTTGTTTCATGGTGTTGAAATTTTACTTTACATTTGTTACAAGTGTTTGTATGAAGAAGCCTGGTGGGTTTGTGATCCTTGTTCATCAAACACGTATTAATTACCACATCTGGAAGCATTTAGCACATACGCTTCGCAGGATTATAATACATTTCGGAAAGTTGTTGAAGCAGACCGATCATCGGACGGAAACTAATTTCAGTTACATTTTGCAAAAATGAATTAAAGTGGACCAACCACAAAAAAGAATTTACATGCATGCTCAGTAACCACTTCCAGACCAGGTTGCTGGACCTCATGTGGTCGTACCAGGATGATGCCTGCAGCTACAGTTTTTCAGAGCCGGCGGGCGGCTCTCTTGGAAAAGCCATCCTAGCAGCTAACTAGCCACTGGATGGCTTTTACTAGCAGTGGGAGGGGATGATACCACCCCCCCCACACCCGCTGTCTTCCATGGCTTTACTGGGATCTCCCATCCCACCGGGAGACCCGAGCAACCAATTGATGTGTCTGCCGGCTGATCAGAGAGTCGATCAAAGCCCAGTAACCTGGAAGCGATGACCTGACATCACTTCCAGTTTACCCGGATGTCAAAGGCGCCATTTTTAAGAAATCAAAAGCATTCCAAAACACTGATCCTGGTGTTTTGAATGCTTTTAA
The DNA here is from genome assembly GCF_965119305.1 of Pelophylax lessonae. Taxonomy (NCBI): domain Eukaryota; kingdom Metazoa; phylum Chordata; class Amphibia; order Anura; family Ranidae; genus Pelophylax; species Pelophylax lessonae. Next base: position 9,705,927 of record NC_138774.1, read on the forward strand.
GGGCAGATGGGAGATTTGAGGTCTTGTGGATCCCAAATTTCTCCATAAAGAGTACCTGTCAAATGCCTATTACTACTGCCCACAATGGAACTCCTCCATCATCTAATGTATCCTTCCAATTGGACCCCTTGGAAATCCAATGTATCCTCACAATGGAACTCCTCCATCATCCAGTGAATCCTCAGAATGGGACCCCACTATCATCCCATGTATCTTCACAATGGAACTATATCATACAATGTATCTTCACACTTGAACTCCTCCATCATCTAATGCATCATTCCAATCAAATTCTTCCATCATCCAATATATCATCACAATGGAACTCCTTCATCCAACGTGTCATCACAATGGAACCTAAATGTCATCCGTTGAATCCTCACAATGGAACTCATCCATAATCCGATGTATCCTTACAATGGGACCCTTCTATCATCCAAAATATCCTCACAATGGAACTCCTCCATAATTCAATATATCCTCACAATGGGACCCCTCTATCATTAAATGTATCCTTACAATGGAACTCCCATATCATCCAATGTGTTCTTGCAATGGAACTCCTATATCATAAAATGTATCTGCACAATGGAACTTCTCCATCATCCAATGTATCATCACAACGTAACTCCTTCATCATCCAATATATCATCACAATGGAACTCCTATGTCATCCAATGTATCCTCACAATGGAATACCTCCATTATCCAGAATATCATCACAATTGAACTCCTCCATTATCAAATGTATCATCCTAATGGAACTCCTCCATCATCCAATGTATCATCACAATGTAACTACATAGTTACATAGTTACATAGTTAGTGAGGTTGAAAAAATACATCAGTCCATCCAGTTCAACCTATGATGTGTGTGTGTGTCCGCTTTTAACCGTACATTGTATACCCCTGTATGTTGTACATTGTATACCCCTGTATGTTGTGGTCTCCAAGGTGCCCATATAATAGTTTTTTGAAACTATCAATGCTCCCTGCTGATACGACTGCTTGCGGAAGAGAATTCCACATCCTTACCGCTCTTACGGTGAAGAACCCCTTACGCACTTTAAGGTTAAACCACCTTTCCTCTAGTTTTAGTGAGTGGCCACGTGTCTTATTGTATCTCCTTTCTCTGAATAGTTTGCTCCTTATGCTAGGGTCACCAGTACAGTATTTGTACATTGATATCATATCCCCCCTCAATCGTCTCTTCTCCAGAGAGAATAAGTTCAGTGCTTGTAGCCTTTCCTCATAGCTGATGTCCTCCAGTCCCCTAATTATTTTTGTTGCCCTTCTCTGGACTTTCTCCAGTTCCAGCACATCCTTCCTGAGGACCGGTGCCCAGAACTGGACAGCATACTCCAGATGTGGCCGGACCAGAGTCTTGTAGAGTGGAAGAATAATCTCTTTATTTCTGGAGTGAATCCCCTTTTTTATACATCCCAGTATTCTGTTGGCTTTGCTTGCAGCGGCTTGGCATCCTCACAATAGAACTCCTCCATCATCCAATGTTTCCTCACAATGGGACCCCTCTATCATCTAATATATTCTTACAATGGGACCCCTCTATCATCCAATGTATCCTCACAATGGGACCCCTCTATCATCCAATGTATCCTCACAATGGAACTCCTCCATCATCTAATGTATCATCCCAATGGAACCCCTCCTTCATCCAATGTATCATCCCAATGGAACTCCTCTATCATCCAATGTATCATCACAATGGAACTCCTCCATCATCTAATGTATTCTTACAATGGGATCCCTCTATCATCCAATGTATCCTCACAATGGAACTCCTCCATCATCTAATTTATTCTTACAATGGGACCCCTCTATCATCCAATGTAGCCTCACAATGGAACTCCTATGTCATGCAATGTATCCTCACAATGGGACCCCATCTTTCATCCAATGTATTGTTACAATGGGACCCCTCTATCATCTAATATATTCTTACAATGGGACCCCTCTCTCATCCAATGTAATCTCACAATAGAACTCCTCCATCATCCAATGTATCCTCACAATGGGACCCCTCTATCATCCAATGTATCCTCACAATGGAACTCCTATGCCATCCAATGTATCCTCACAATGGGACCCAATCTTTCATCCAATGTATTGTTACAATGGGACCCCTCTATCATCTAATATATTCTAACAATGGGACCCCTCTATCATCCAATGTATCCTCACAATAGAACTCCTCCATCATCCAATGTATCCTCACAATGGGACCCCCTCTATCATCCAATGTATCCTCACAATGGGACCCCTCTATCATTCGATGTATCCTCACAATGGGACCCCTCTATCATCCAATGTATCCTCACAATGGGACCTCTCTATCATCCAATGTGTCCTCACAATGGGACCCCTCTATCATTCAATGTATCCTCACAATGGGACCCCTCTATCATCCAATGTATCCTCACAATGGGACCTCTCTATCATCCAATGTGTCCTCACAATGGGACCCCTCTATGATCCAATGTATCATCCCAATGGAACCCCTCCTTCATCCAATGTATCATCCCAATGGAACCCCCCCTTCATCCAATGAATCATCACAATGCGATCCATCTATCATCCGATGTATCCTTATAATGAAACTCCTCCATCATCCAATATATCATCCCAGTGGAACTCCTCCACACTCCGCTATATACGTTGTAACAACTGAAACTCCCTGCTTTGCAGATACTGACCTGTATAGATGCCTCCAGCACTGTCATGGTTGTCATGGTCGTTGCAGAATGAAACAGAAAATGCTGGTTGAATGAAAAGAAACCGACTCATCTTTGGGCTGCTGTAGGTAAAGGAGTTATCTACTCTCTGCCATTCCGGTGTCTTCTCTTGCCCTGGCTAACTGTCATCCCCATCCCCGGCCTGTAATGAGCCCCTATATTGGTGCAGTGCAGTAAATGACGGTGTGTGCGTACGAATTACACCAAAGAGCTTCTACACCTTACAGAATGTGTCTGCCTGTCACTGCGTTCTTTATTACATATCAGTCTTCTCTGGATCATCCGTCACCTGCTAAGACCTCACAAAGGGAAAAAGAACAATCTAACGCTTCATCCGCCCGTCTATCCGATGGCGGCACAGCAGACCGGACCTTCCTTATGAAACATTTCTAGACATGTTTGTGTGTGTGGCGGGGGAGTTATTGATTGCAGCACATTGCCTCTGCATTAACGGCTTTATATAACGCCAGCGAACGGCAGGGAGTGACCGCCATATCTCTATAATTGTGTCGCACTCGGCTAAACAACAGGACGCTAATCCATTTGATCTCCTACACATGGCCGCTGACCTATATGCTCCAAATTAATCTTAGAAGGCGTCTAATTTTCTATCAATAACTGTGAAAGGGCCGCTAATGCACAGCAATATTGTAACTGCCTGGCCTGTGGAGCCTCCAGAGCTAAAGTTTCACTGAACTTAAAACTAAAGTTTAATCTGCTTATATGTAGCATTTTCTGGCTCCTCCCCTCCCTGTCCTTAATTATTTTTAAATAAAACCTTTAAATGTATTATTTTAGACCCAGTGACATCATCACTGGGTCCCCGTGTGCAATGCAGGCAGATCATAGCTGGTGGGAACTCCTCCCAAGAGCCAGCCCAGTGATTGCATCTGGATGAAGCCTGGGTTTTGTGTCTCCTGTGAATGGCCAGGAGTGGAGAAAGCTAGTCACAGTGCCGGGACAAGGTCATCCAGTGCCCAGGGCAAGGATGCCAAACTGTATCCCCCCCCCCTCCTTAGGGTTATGATCAAGGCGCCCCCCCATCCCTGCAATAAACCATTGCGCCCAGGGCAACACTCCCTCCTATCCACCCCTTGTCCCGGCCCTGGCTAGTCATAACCATAGACAGTGTCGGCCTGTGCATAGGGGGCGCCAGGGCGCCGCCCCCCCTGAAAAAAAGGAAAAAAAAAATTACAAAAAGAGCAATAAAGTTTAAAAAAAAAAAAGAATTGCGTTCGCCGGCCTATGTGGAGGCTGTGGGGGGGGGGGTTTGCGACCCAGAAGAGGCGCCGATTGGCTGCCTTCTGGGGGCATAACCTGGTCGCAGGTCATAGCGCTAGGACACCCCCACTTTCGTGATATCCTGGCTGTGATTGGTCCAGTCTCCAGCCTGGACCAATCATCATCCAGGACATCCGATGCTGACCCCGCTGACGTCGCGTGCGTCAGTCACGCACCGTCACCGGCGCAGACCGCAGTGATTGTCAGAAGAAAAAAGCAAGAAGCTGCTCTCACGGACCTGACCTGGCTGGAGGAGTGTGTCGGAGGGCCGTCGGAGGACCGGAACGTTCGTCTCGTCTCTCCGTGGCAGTGCACTCTCGGTCTCACTCTCGGCCCAAACTTACCCTCCTCCGGGCTCCCAGACTAATTTCTGGACTCTGAAGCCTCTTCCTGGTAACAGCCTCAGGTAAGCAATCAATCCCTGCCCTGAGCTAAGCAAAACCAACAGACCCAGGCCAGAATAAAAAACATCAGCACAGACTGGGGACAGCCTAGCACTGCAGTAACACATTCTAAAGAGGCATAGCAGCATTTTTAGGCAGCTCCCCACAACTCATAGTCACAGAAGTATGTTTCTGCGTACCTTTCTGGGAAAGGTGAGCTGGGGTGCACAACATACGTAATGTTACCGCAATCCATTTGTGTATACAGGCCCTAAAATGCTAGGTCACTGGCTGTCTTTCATTTTTATGATTTCAGAATAAAATACCTCCAACAATCAGAAAATATATTTTTTTCCGGGTCTGTAATGGATTTCCATGTGCCCGGCCTAGCTTATAGATTGATTTCCGTAGGTTGCCCGGCCCTGCCTTATACAGCTATCATAGGGGCATGTATACTGGTCACTGTGCATTGAAAGGGGCATGTATACTGGTCACTGTGCATTGAAAGGGGCATGTATACTGGTCACTGTGCATTGAAGGAGGCATGTATACTGGTCACTGTGTATTGAAAGGGGCATGTATACTGGTCACTGTGCATTGAAGTGGGCATGTATACTGGTCTCTGTGCATTGAAGGGGGCATTTATACTGGTCACTGTGCATTGAAGGGGGCATGTATACTGGTCACTGTGCATTGAAAGGGGCATGTATACTGGTCACTGTGCATTGAAATGGGGCATGTATACTGGTCACTGTGCATTGAAGGGGGCATGTATACTGGTCACTGTGCATTGAAGGGGGCATGTATACTGGTCTCTGTGCATTGAAGGGGGCATGTATACTGGTCACTGTGCATTGAAGGGGGCATGTATACTGGTCACTGTGCATTGAAGGGGGCATGTATACTGGTCACTACATTGAAGGGGGCATGTATACCGGTCACTACATAGAAAGGGGCATGTGCTCTGGTCACTGCATTGAAGGGGCATGTGCTCTGGTCACTGCATTGAAAGGGGGCCTGTACTGTGGGGTTTGTGCTTGGGGGCCTGTACTGCCAGTGTTTGTGCTAGGGGGCCTTTACTGTGGGGTTTGTGCTTGAGGGGTTTGTGCTGGTGGGGTCTGTACTGTGGGGGTTTGTGCCACTCTGTCAGTGTATCCCATAATAGGGTGTCACTCACAGTATATCCCATAATAGGGCCCCTGCTCCCTATTATGGGATATACTAGTATTGATGAACCCCTTAATATGTGATATATTGGGAGAATTTGTTCACGCAAGCAAAATACAGGGGACAAAATGGGTGGAGTCTATAAGGGGTGGGGCTTTTGAGAAATGGGATGCGTCAAAATAGAAGGCCTGGGTCTTGTGCCCCCCCCCCATCTTAAAACTTCACCAGCCGCCACTGACCATAGAGCCAGGCTCTATGAGACCAGCAGAGATTTGGGGGTTTTTTGGGGATTGTCCAAATCTATCGGTAATCCAGTGTGAGACTTCCTGTAATAAAGACTGTTCACTGCTGCTTTCTCTCCTTGTGCAGGGTGACTGGTCTTGTCTCTGCCCCCTCCTGTAGTTTTCTGTAGTGGGTGGAGCCTGATGGGACCCTCCCACATCTCTACTCTCTCTCTTCTTGTGCAGGGGGACTGCTCTTGTCTATGCTCTTCCTGTAGATTTCTGGACTGGCTGGAGCCTGCTTGGCAGCCCCCAGATTTCTGCTCTCTCTCTCTCCTTGTGCAGGGTGACTGCTCTTGTCTCTGCTCCCTCCTGTAGATTTCTGTACTGGGTGGAGCCTGCTGGGCCCCACCCCCATCTCTGCTCTCTCTCTCTCCTTGTGCAGGGTGACTGGTCTTGTCTTTGCCCCCTCCTGTAGATTTCTGTACTAGGTGGAGCCTGCTGGGCCCAACCTCCATCTCTGCTCTCTCTCTCCTTGTGCAGGGTGACTGCTCTTGTCTCTACCCCCTCTTATAGATATCTGTACTGGGTGGAGCCTGCTAGGCCCCGCCCCATCTCTGCTCTCTCTCTCCTGTGCAGGGGGACTGGTCTTATCTCCGCCCCCATCCTGTATTTTTCTTTAGTAGGTGGAGTCTGCTGGACCCCTCCCACATCTCTGCTCTCTCTCTTCTTGTGCGGAGTGACTGCTCTTGTCTCTGCCCCTCCTGTAGATTTTTGTACTGGGTGGAGCCTCCTGGGACCCTCCCACATCTCTGCTCTCTCCCCTTGTGCAGAGTAATTGGTCATGTCTCTTTTCCTTCTGTAGTTCTCTGCTGGCAGCTTGTAGTAGGTGGAGCTCTCTGGGCCCCTCCCACAGGTCGGCTCTCTCTCTCTCTCCCTATGCAGGGTGACTGGTCTTGTCTACGCCCCTTCCTGTAGTTTTATGCTGGCAGCCTTTAGTGGGTGGAGCCTGTTGGGCCCCTCCCACAGATCTGCTCTCTCTCCTTGTGTAGAGTGACTGGTGTTGTCTCTGCCCCATCCTGTAGTTTTTTGTAGTGGGTGGAGTCTGATGGGCCCCTCCCAAGTCTCTGCTCTCTCTCTTCTTATGCAGGGGGACTGCTCTTGTCTATGCTCTTCCTGTATATTTCTGTACTGGTTGGAGCCTGCTGGTCAGCTCCCACATTTCTGCTCTCTCTCTCTCCTTGTGCAGGGTGACTGCTCGTCTCTGCCCCCTCCTGTAGATTTCTGTACTGGGTGGAGCCTGCTGGGCCCCACCCCCATCTCTGCTCTCTCTCTCTCCTTGTGTAGGGTGACTGCTCTTGTCTCTACCCCCTCCTATAGATATCTGTACTGGGTGGAGCCTGCTAGGCCCTGCCCCATCTCTGCTCTCTCTCTCCTTGTGCAGGGGACTGGTCTTATCTCTGCCCCCATCCTGTATTTTTCTTTAGTAGGTGGAGCCTGCTGGACCCCTCCCACATCTCTGCTCTCTCTCTTCTTGTGCAGAGTGACTGCTCGTCTCTGCCCCTCATGTAGATTTTTGTACTGGGTGGAGCCTGCTGGGCCCCTCTCACATCTCTGCTCTCTCTCCTTGTGCACAGTGACCAAAGTTTAGTTGCCAAATCCAAACCCCATTGAAGTCAATTTGAGCCAAACATTAAAAATGAGCCCAAATGGCGGAGAGCAGTGACTTTATGAACGCTTAAAGTGAAACAATAAAAGTGCAAAACTCCATCAAAGAGGCCAGCTATTCCATTCATCTATACTAGACCCTCTCATGTTCATGGAGGACCCCCACACAAACACATAAATGGCATGCCCCCCCCCCCTTTTAATACCAGGCCCTTCAAGTTTTAAGGGGTACCCAATGCAAGAAAAAAATAAAAAAAAAGTGTGTGAGGTCCCTCTCAAGTTCTATACCAGACCCTTTGGTTCTGGTATGGGTTTTAAGAGAGAACCCCACACAAAGGGTAAAAAAAAAAAGTGTGAAGTCGCACAGAAAAAGGTTTGGAAGATGAGTGTGCAGCCACCCTCTCCTGAACCATACCAGGCCATATGCCTCTCAATATGGGGGGGTACCTAGCTAGTGGGGGCCCCCTTTAAAGCACCTTGTTCCCATGTTGATGAGAACAAGGGCCTCCTCTCCACAACCTTGGCCTAGAGGTTGTGGCGGTAATCTAAAAGATAGAGGGGCTTATTTCTGTGTGTGTGGGGGGGATGCTTATTGGAATCTCTTTAAAAAAAATGCAAGGTTCCCCAAAAAATCAATACCAGACCTTTATGCAAGCATCCAGTCTGGCAGGCCAGGAAAGGGCGGGAGATGAACATGCAGCCCCCCTCTCCTGAACCATACCAGGCCACATGCCCTCAACATGGGGGGGTGTGCCTTGGCACGGGAAAACCCCGTCAAAGAACCTTGTCCCTGTGTTGATGAGGACAAGGGCCTTTTCCCCACAACCCTGGCCTGGAGGTTGTAGGGTTCTTTTCAGAATCTGGAAGGAGGGGGGTTTATCTGTGTATGGATGTATGGGTTATTGGAATCGAATTGACACAAAAAAAATGCAAGGTTCCCCTAAAAATCTATACCAAACCCTTATCCAAGCATGCAGCCTTGCAGGCCAGAAAAGGAGGGGGAAGAATGAGCAACCCTCCTCTATTAAAACATACCAGGTCTCAATATGGAGGGTACCTAGCCAGTGGAGACCCACCCCCCCAAGCACCTAGTACCCATGTTGATGAGGACAAGGGATCCCCCCCCCCAAAAAAAAAATGCAAGGTTCCCCTAAAAAATCATACCAGACCCTTTTCCAAACATGCAGCCTTGCAGGCCAGAAAAGGAGGGTGAAGAACGAGCAACCCTCCTCTATTAAACTATATCAGGTCTAAATATGGAGGGTACCAGCCAGTGGAGACCCACCCCCCCAAACACCTAGTACCCATGTTGATGAGGACAAGGGCCTCTTCCCCACAAAAAAAAAAAAAATGCAAGGTTCCCCTAAAAAAATCATACCAGACCCTTTTCCAAGCATGCAGCCTGGCAGACCAGGGGGGGGGGGGGGGGGGTTCAAATGTGCAGCTCTCCTCTTTCGAACCATACCAGGCCACATGCCCTCAATATGGAGGGTACCTTGGCAATGGAGATCCCCCCCCCCCCCTCTAAGCACCTAGTCCCCATGTTGATGAGGACAAGGTCTTCTTCCCCACAACCCCGCCTCCGTGGCTTATCAGAATTACATGTTAAAAAAGTGCATGGTTCCCCCGTGGAGTGCAGAGCATCCCCCCCCCCCAGTGCAGGAAAAGAGTGCAGATGCCCCCCCCCCTAGCATGGATGGTGTAAACGGTGTCTGAGCAGAAGCCGGTTCCATGCCCCACTGGAGACTCTCCTCCCCCAGGCAGCCTTGACTGAGCTGTCCCAGCTCCCCCAACTGCCCCCTGCTGACCAGGTCGGGAACCAGGATTTGGCCGGTCAGTAGAGAGTACCTGGAGCAAAGCTTCAGCCTGGAATGGGGGTCAGGAGGAGGCCGGGAAGAGGGAGAGTGGGAGGGGGGCCGAGTCACTGCACCATGGGCCTCTGGTTTTTACTTTTTCCCTGGGCCGAAAGTTGCCAGTCAGCCCCTGCGCTAAAGTGGTGAATCAGGGTAGCAGGAAGCACAAACAAGGTGGAAGCCGGTGAGCCGGTGATACCTGCTACAAATATACATTTTTTTTTTTTTTTTTACTGATGAATTTAAACAGAAAAGCTGAATGTAAAGAGCTTAAGTAGTCATAAAATGTAATGGATGTGCCTCATTCTATCACACCATAAACTGACAGGTGAAGAGTTAGATAATAATAATCATTCTGCGAGAACACCCTCGGTCAGACATCCTCAAAGTGGCACTGTTGCGCAACAGATTTTTATGGTTGTTGAAAAAGGGTTTATAGCTGCAATTAACATGAGCATTAAACAGAAAAATCTCCTAATCCTCCCTTAATTATAGCCGGATTTCCAGCTCAATATTCATATTGTGTTATAGGACACCTCAGCTCTCCGCAGGACTGCATTGGGGCATTTAAGTGCAGGAGGTGACTCGCTCTCTCTGCACTATCGCAGGACGCGGCGTCCATAGATCGGCATCGATCCGGCACTGCGGGGGACCGAAAGTATTTACAGAAATACTTCACTTCTGCAGCTCATACGGAATTCTAATTTGTTTTTTAAGATGCAATTTGTATGTTATCTCAAAGTAATCTGAAGTCACTTGATGAGACTTGTCTTGAGGCCTCATTGATATGGGCAGAGGTTGCTGGAGGACAGGGGAACGTTCCTGCACTGTCATCATTTTAAAGAATGGGAGGAAGGGGGAGAGTTTTAATTGTTTGTGATGTTAAGATGGGTTGATATTACAATCATTGTGTGAAAAGTATAATTAAAATGTATTTTTTTTTTTTTTAATGTTTTTGTAATGTTACATGTTTGGTGCTTACGTAAGGGCTATGTCAAAAGTAATGCAAAAGTTATTTATTAACTTACATAGGTCGTTCAAATGTTGGTAGACCAACCAGTGCCGGGACAAGGTCATCTAAAGAACAGGGAAAACATGCAAAATGCCCCCCCCCTTCCCAAGATGTATTGGGGGCAGGGTCATACACATGTAGGGGGCCCGGACGTTCCGAGGGGGCCAGACTGCCCAGACCACAACCAAGGAGGCCGAGTTGTTCCTGCTGTAGTAAATAGCAATTGCTAAAGCTAGGGTGGCTGCAGAGTAAGCTGATGCAGCCAAAGGGATGTCTCTTTGCTGAAATGTGCTGCCTCTTTGTTGAATATATGAGGCCATCTCTTTGTTAGATTGGGATGTCTCTTTGCTTAATATTTGGGGCCGTCTCTTTACTGGATTGTGATGTCTCTTTGTTGAATATTTGAGGCCGTATCTTTAATGGATTGGGATGTCTCTTTGCTGAATATAAGAGGCCGTAATTTTGCTGGATTTGGATGTCTCTTTGCTGGATTGGAATGTCTCTATGCTGAATATATGGGGATGTCTCTTTGCTGGATTGGGATGTCTCTTTGCTGAATATTTGAGGCTGAATATAGGAGGCCGTAACTTTGCTGGATTTGGATGTCTCTTTGGTGGATTGGAATGTCTCTATGCTGAATATATGGGGATGTCTCTTTGCTGGATTGGAATGTCTCTATGCTGAATATATGGGGATGTCTCTTTGCTGGATTGGATTCATTTTCAAATATTAAGTTGTAAGAGTGTTAAAATAAAAGTGGGTGCACTAAAGGACTCGTTGGGATGGCCGGTGGGTGGATTCGGTGGGACGACCAGAGGGCAGGCCCAGCAGAACATTGTTGGTCAGGCCTAGAGGGGCCCAGGCCTAAAGCTGTATGAGGGGCCCCAACATTTCTGATGGATGCCCTGATTGGGGGGGGGGAGCATTATTTGTCAGCAAAAATCCCCCACCCAATATATATTAGGATCTCATTTTCATGCTTACCCCCTAATCATAAATCCCCCCTCCTCCCAGTATGGATCCACCCCTCCTACTGAAATTCCCTCCTTCCCAGCCCAACCTTTGCCCCCCCTCCCCCATTCCCCCCAGATGGACGGATGGATTGGAGGGCCAGCCGGCAAATAGACCACCCCCCAGCGGGATGGCCGGCATTCTTACCTCTTCCGGCCGTGCGTCTCCTCCCTCTTCCTGGCCAATGGACAGTAAAATCGCTTCTCTTTTCAGCCAATCAGGAAAGGGGTCTCACGACCTGCTTCCTGATTGGCTGGGAGGAGAATCAGTGTGATGATAGCGAATATTCATTCTTTATTATCATACAACTGGGTGGGCTCAGGGTGCAGTGCTCTGCGCCCCGAGCCCACCCTTTTTTGAAGCCTATTAGAGCCTCTGGCTCCAATCAGGTGCTTAAAAAAAAAAAAAAAAAATCCCATTGGAATCCATGCATGTAGATTAGGGGGCCGGTTGCATAGATGGGGGGGGGGGGGGCGCAACTGCTTTCTGCTTTGCAATTAATTGCAGCTCATCTGATGACATTTTCGATTAAATGCACATCATAAAAAATTGAAGCAGCAGAATTTGTGAAAATTGATATTTGTGTCATTCCCAAAAATTTTGGCCATGGCTGTAAAAGTCAATGGCAAAACTCAGCTAAGGCCCCTTTCACACTTAAGCGACCTAAAAGTCGAGAGATTTTACCGCGACTTTGACGCAATTTGTTTGCCGCGATTTTGACTGGACTTGAAGCAATGCCTATGTCTATGGACCTCAAAACGCATTAGATTCGTCCCAAAGTAGTGCAGGGACTACTTTGAAGTTGTTGTGACTTGAAGATGAATGGTACTCATTGGAAATCATGGAGTACAACTTGTCATGCGACTTTGCAGTCCCAAGTCGCAGGACAAGTCGCACAAGCGTGAAAGGGGCCTAACCCAAGAAGGTTGCAGATGCACTGCACTGCACCTGCTGTGCAGGTAAATTATAGCACATTAGTGTGAAAGCAACCTTATAGAGGGCTCAGAACAGTAAGGACTGATTTAGATTTGCAGTTTGGAGAGGGTAAAACCCCATAGTTGAGACATGTTTTTATCATCCCCGCCCCAATCATTCCCCCTTTAGCTGCAATGGCCAGGGGTGTACATTAGAGTTGCCACCTCATCCCTTTAGACCAGGACACACAATAATAACTTATGTGCATTATATCAGCCTCAGAACCTGTGTAATTTATATGTGTCCTGGTTTAAAGGGATGAGGTGGCAACCTTAGTGTACAGATGTTGCAGCAGGAGTTATACGCCCGGTCATGGTTGGTGGGTGTAGCATCTGCCAAGTATGAGCCATTCAAGTGAATGAGGTCATTCTGCAAATGCTCTGCAACTTTGTGAGTACAGCAAACAAGGGGTTAAAGCAGGCAGCGTTGTGTTGCTTTCTCACCACCTTCATTACCCTGCTGAAGCATGCAGCTGCGGGGCACTTGCAGAGTGGCTCAATTTCCTTGAATTGCCGACAGTCGCTCCCACCAAAAGCAACAGGCTTCCTCTCCAGAATGTTTAAGGAGATGACACCATTGATAAGATTAACCAATGACAAGACATTGCTCCTGTCAATGGTGTCATCTCCGTAAGCATTCTGTAACCTTCTGTGGATGTCAAACAGCCTGCACCCTTCCTTCATCAAGAATTCAATGACTTTGAATGAACCGCGATCTTCTTGCCACAGCTCCCAGGAAGGGGATGATATTCCCTATGCACCTTCAATCTACCTCATGCAATTTTTGCAACCTTAGCTACTTTGCAAGGGCCATATATCCCCAGCCCCTCCCTTCCTCCCCCCTTTTTTCCCCCTCCTTTCCCTTCCCCTTAGCCCCCCCCCCTCCCCTCATGGCCTTTTGTCATACTATACTAAAAATTATGCATTTCATTATAGACATGCATATATTTATATACTTTGCATCTGCTCCTGATGATTGGTTACAACCATGAAACGCGTAGAGATGTTTAGGATGCCACGTCATGATTATCTTGTGTCTACTATTTTTTTTATGTATTGCAATTAATTTTAACCCCAAATTTATTTAATTATTTATTGTATATGTTGGTGCTAGTCCACAATATCCAATAGGACATCATTGACATCATTATGTGCAATTGTATCATGCTATGCTGTAATGGGCTGACCTATATGCATTTCTTAATCTCATCTACCAATAATGATGTATCAATGTCATTTTGGTTTGATGTAACATGTATATGTATATTTATTAACCAAATATGATATTATAATTTATATGTATGTATTTATTAAATGTTATCAACCAATAATGATATACTATTGTCATTATGTTACATAGTTACATAGTTAGTGAGGTTGAAAAAAGACATCAGTCTATCCAGTTCAACCTATGATGTGTGTGTGTGTTTGCTGTTAACCGTACATTGTATACCCCTGTATGTTGTACATTGTATACCCCTGTATGTTGTACATTGTATACCCCTGTATGTTGTACATTGTATACCCCTGTATGTTGTGGCCTTTAAGGTGCCCATCTAATAGTTTTTTTAGACCATCGATGCTCCCTGCTGATACCACTGCTTGTGGAAGAGAATTCCACATCCCCACTGCTCTGACAGTGAAGAACCCCTACGTATTTTAAGGTTAAACCGCCTTTCCTCTAGTTTTAGTGAGTGGCCACGTGTCTTATTGTATTCCCTTACTCTGAATAGTTTGTTCCTTATGCTCGGGTCGCCAGTACAGTATTTGTACATTGATATCATATCCCCCCTCAATCGTCTCTTCTCAAGAGAGAATAGGTTCAGTGCTTGTAGCCTTTCCTCATAGCTGATGTCCTCCATTCCCCTAATTATTTTTGTTGCCCTTCTCTGGACTATCTCCAGTTCCAGCACATCCTTCCTGAGGACCGGTGCCCAGAACTGGACAGCATACTCCAGATGTGGCCGGACCAGAGTCTTGTAGAGTGGGAGAATAATCTCTTTATTTCTGGAGTGAATCACCTTTTTTATACATCCCAGTATTCTGTTGGCTTTGCTTGCAGCGGCTTGGCATTGCATGCCACTGCCAAGCCTGTTGTCTACCAGTACCCCCAGGTCCTTTTCCATCCTAGACTCACCCAGAGGTTCCCCCCCTAGTGAGTAGCTTGCTTTCTGGTTTCTGGCACCCAGGTGTATTACTTTACATTTTTCAACATTGAACCTCATCTGCCATGTAGTTGCCCACCCCATCATTTTGTTCAGATCCGCTTGTAAGGTTTCCACATCCTGCATAGAAGATATTGGCATGCTTAGTTTAGTATCATCCGCAAATACTGAGATTGTGCTGGATATCCCCTCCTCTAGATCATTTATGAATAAATTAAACAGGATTGGTCCCAGGACAGAACCCTGGGGGACCCCACTTTCCACACCCGGCCAATCCAAGTACTCCCCATTAATCACCATCCTCTGTACTCTCCCCTGGAGCCAGTTCTCTATCCAGGTACTCACCTTATGGTCCATACCTACCTTCCTTAGTTTGTACAGTAAGCGTTTGTGGGGAACGGTGTCAAATGCCTTTGCAGAGTCCAGACACACCACATCCACAGGCTTTCCTTTATCTAGGTGGCTGCTCACTTCATCGTAGAAGGTTAATAGATTGGTTTGGCAAAAAAACGATTTTTCATGAATCCATGCTGATTACTACTAATAATACCATTTTCATTACTAAAGTCTTGTATGTGGTCCCTTAACATCCCCTCCAAAATCTTGACCCTACCCTATCATTTCCTCATTTAAAGTCCCAAATCCCCCCCCCCCCCTTTAATAAGAATTCAATGACGACACATTGCTTCTGCTTGCAATCCATTATTTACCTGCAATGAAAAAGAATAAGTAGAGTTGCTACAGAAGAATAGTTACTCTATCAATACAGTGCATCCGGAAGGTATTCACAGTGCTTTACTTTTTCCACATTTTATGTTACAGCCTTATTCCAAAATAGATTAAATTCATTATTTTCCTAAAAACTCTACAAACAATCCCCCATAATGACAACCTGAAAGAAGTTTGTTTGAAATCTTTGCAAATGTATTAAAAATATAAAAGGAAAAAATCCCATGTACTGTACATACAGTAAGTATCAAAGCCTTTGCCTTTGGTGAAGCTCCTTTGGCATCAATTACAGCCTCAAGTCTTTTTGAGTATGATGCTACAAGCTTGGCACTCCTATTTTTGGGAAGTTTCTCCCATTCTTCTTTGCAGGACCTCTCAAGCTCCATCAGGTTGGATGGGGGAGCGTCGGTGCACAGCCATTTTCAGATCTCTCCGGAGATGTTCAATCGGGTTCAAGTCTGGGCTCTGGCTGGGCCACTCAAGGACATTCACAGAGTTGTCCTGTAGCCACTCCTTTATTATCTTGGCTGTCTGCTTAGGGCCGTTGTCCTATTGGAAGATGAACCTTCGCCCCAGTCTGAGGTCCAGAGTGCTCTGAAACAGGTTTTCATCAAGTATGTCTCTGTACATTGCTACATTCATCTTTCCCTCGATCCTGACTAGTCTCCCAGTTGCTGCCACTGAAAACATCCCCACAGCATGATGCTGCCATCACCATGCTTCACTGTAGGGATGGTGTTGGGCAGGTGATGAGCGGTGCCTGATTTCCTCCAGACATGACGCTTGCCATTCAGGCCAAAGAGTTCAATCTTTGTTTCATTAGACTATTTTGTTTCTCATGGTCTGAGGGTCCTTCAGGTGCCTTTTGGCAAACTCCAGCGTGGCTGTCATGTGCTTTTTACTGAGGAGTGGCTTCCGTCTGGCCACGATTGTGATAACATAAAGACCTGATTGGTGGAGCGCTGCAGAGATGGTTGTTCTTCTGGAAGGTTCTTCTCTCTCCACAGAGAAATGCTGGAGCTCTGTCATCATGTTCTTAGTCACTTCCCTGACTAAGACCCTTCTCCCCGATTGCTCAGTTTGGCCGGGCGGCCCGCTCTAGGGAGAGTCCTGTTGGTTCCAAATGTCTTCCATATACAGATGATGGAGGCCACTGTGCTCATTGGGACCTTCAATGCTGCAGAAATTTTTCTGTACCCTTTCCCAGATCTGTGCCGCAATGCAATCCTGTCTCGGAGGTCTACAGACAGATTCTTGGACTTCATGGCTTGGTTTGTGCTCTGACATGCACTGTTAACTGTGGGACCTTATATAGACAGTTGTGTGCCTTTCCAAATCATGTCCAATCAACTGAATTTACCACAGGTGGACTCCAATCAAGTTGTAGAAACATTTCAAGGATGATTAGTGGAAATAGGATGCACCTGAGCTCAATTTTGAGTGTCATGGCAAAGGCTGTGATACTTATGTACATGGGATTTTCTTCCATTTTTTTATTTTTAATAAATTTGCAAAGATTTCAAACAAACTTTGTTCACGTTGTCGCTATCGGTTATTGTTTGTAAGGAAAATAATGAAATTTAATCCATTTTGGAATAAGGTTGTAACATAACAAAATGTGGAAAAAATGAAGCACTGTGAATACTTTCCTGGATGCACTGTAGGTGAAATTTGAATGACCTATGTAGTTTAATAAAAATGTATACCCTGTAGGTGTCTGGAGAGCCCATAAATAGGCATTAGGCTGGAGTGAGAAGTGCCTGGGTTCAGTCCTGCTGGAGGAGACTCCTGTGCAGGGCATCTGCTTCTGGTACAGGATTGCTGAAGGTGCCTTTCAGAAGATATCAAGGTCTCAGCTGGTGCTTAAGCAGGGGGCCTATTTGTTAAATCTGGTCATGGAGTTGGTTTGGATCTGGGAAAACTCAATGAAGAGTAGAAGTATGAACTTTGGGAGAAAAAATGTCCTGCTGTCCTCTGGTAGTGTGAATCTACATATTTCTCACTGCCTAGTGGATATGGAAAAGAGTGGCATCATAAGTTATCACCTGTTAGCAGCAGAGAGTCATATTGGACTTTTTGTGCACCATAGGGAGGCTGAGAAGAGCCCTCAAAGAGTTCAGTCATACAGTCATGGTATTCCATGCTCCCCATCCAACTTCAACTTTCCAAAAAAGCAGTGGGAAGAATAGTACCCCATCGTTGGTGTCAGTGGGAAGAATATTACCCCATCATTGGTGTCAGTGGGAGGAATAGTGCCCCATCATTGGTGTCAGTGGGAGGAATAGTGCCCCATCATTGGTGTCAGTGGAAGGAATAGTGTCCCATCATTGGTATCAGTAAGAGGAATATTACCCCATCATTGGTGTCAGTGGGAGGAATAGTACCCCATCGTTGGTATCAGTGGGAAGATTAGTGCCCCATCATTGGTGTCAGTGGGAAGAATAGAACCTCATTATTGGTATCGGTGGGAGGAATAGTGTCCCATCATTGGTATCAGTGGCAGGAATAGTGTCCCATTATTGGTATCAGTGGGAGGAATAGTGTTCAATCATTGGTGTCAGGGGGAGGAATAGTGTCCCATCATTGGTGTTAATGGGAGGAATATTCCCCCTTCATTGGTATCAGTGGGAGGAATAGTGTCCCATCATTGGTATCAGTGGGAGGAATAGTGTCCAATCATTGGTGTCAGGGGGAGGAATAGTGTCCCATCATTGGTGTCAGGGGGAGGAATAGTGCCCCATCATTGGTGTCAGTGGGAGGAATAATGCCTCATAATTAGTGTCAGTGGGAGGAATAGTGCCCCATCATTGGAATTAGTCGGAGAAATATTGCCCATCATTGGTGTCAGTGGGAGGAATAGTGCCTCATCATTCTTGTCAGTGGGAGGAATAGTGCTCCATCATTGGTATCAGTGGCATGAATAGTGCCCCATCATTGGTGTCAGTGGGAAGAATAGTGCCCCATCATTGGTATCAGTGGCATGAATAGTGCCCCATCATTGGTGTCAGTGGGAAGAATAGTGCCCCATCATTGGTGTCAGTGAAAGGAATAGCGCCCCATCATTGCGGTCACTTGAAGAAATAGTGCCCCATTGTTAATGTAAGTGGGAGGAATAGTGCCCCATCATTGGTGTCAGTGGGAGGAATAGTGCCCCATCATTGGTATCAGTGGAGGAATAGTGCCCCATCATTGGTATCAGTGGCAGGAATAGTGCCCCATCATTGGTGTCAGTGACAGGAATAGTGCCCCATCATTGGTGTCAGTGACAGGAATAGTGCCCCATCATTGGTGTCAGTGACAGGAATAGTGCCCCATCATTGGTGTCACTGGAAGAAATAGTGACCCATTGTTAATGTAAGTGGGAGGAATAGTGCCCCAAGGGCAGGATAAAGGCAAACAAAGTGCAACATCCGGCCCCAGGGCCACCACTTGGAGGCCCCTGGCATAGGGTATTACTATTTTTCCCCAATTTGTTTTTGTTGCAGTTTCTACAAGTCACAAGAAATCACGCTTTCTTAATGATAGTTGCTGCCTGACAGGTCCCCTTCGAGTTGAACTTCCATTGGAAAAGAGCGGAGCTTTCATCATTCCCGCACCTGCACACTTTCTCTCCGGCACTTTGAATGCTGCCATCAATTTGTTCCAGTAATTCAAGAGACACAAATAAAATCACGTCTCTTAATTCGGTTTCGCTCAGGTGAAAGCCTGACTTATCTGCGTTTTGTCAGCAGATTTGTAAAAAAGCATAAACAGACGCTAAATTCCATTTTATTATTACAAAGATGGCGCTTTCAGGGGTTCCCGAGCTACCAGTTTGTTTGTTTGTTTGTTTGTTTTTTTTCCATAAAACCTAATTAAGGGAAAACTTCACAAGGCTTAGATTGCTCCGTCTTGCTCAAAGGAAGACAGATCGTTCGGAGCGCAATCAATTCCTCGGGGTTTGTTTAAAATTGAAAGGCATCTTTTTGCGAAGATCTATGAGCCGCGGTGACAGGAAATATTAAAATGCATCGGGAACATCACTCATACCAAAATAGACCCAAACCGAAAAGATAACTCCGACCTCATTGAAGATCCGGATGTACTGTATTGTTTTTATACACGGTGATACCGGACTTACTCGCTACACATGGCGGCTAATTTCAAGTGAAAGACAGAAAACAACATTTCTAGGGATTTGAAAAATAAATAAAAAAATAAAAAAGAAAATCAGTTCCAGGCCAGAAGTGAAATGTCATCAATATCCAGAAAACAATAAATTGTCAGTGCTACCAAATCACTGCATTGCAACTGAGCACCACAAACCAAAAATATTATTTCATTCATTTATATTATTCAAAGCAATCTCCCCCATCCATCCGTGTCTCCATGCTTTATTTTGCTGAGAAATCATTTTGAAAAACACCCTCCCGAGCATTTATGGTCCTGGCCATCTTGAGTAAGGGAAGATGATTCATGTATCATTTACTTCCTGGAATCCATCTGCTCTTTGCTCAGAACCCTCCCTCCTCTCCTGAAGACTCCTGAGATGCATGACATAATTTGCTGAGAACCCTCCCTCCTCTCCTGAAGACTCCTGGGATGCATGACATAATTTGCTGAGAACTCTCCCTCCTCTCCTGAAGACTCCTGGGATGCATGACATAATTTGCTGAGAACTCTCCCTCCTCCCCTGAAGACTCCTGGGATGCATGACATAATTTGCTGAGAACCCTCCCTCCTCTCCTGAATACTCCTGGGATGCATGACATAATTTGCTGAGAACCCTCCCTCCTTTCCTGAAGACTCCTGGGATGCATGACATCATTTGCTGAGAACTCTCCCTCCTCTCCTGAAGACTCCTGGGATGCATGACATAGTTGGCTGAGAACCCTCCCTCCTCTCCTGAAGACTCCTGGGATGCATGACATAATTTGCTGAGAACCCTCCCTCCTCTCCTGAAGACTCCTGGGATGCATGACATCATTTGCTGAGAACCCTCCCTCCTCTCCTGAAGACTCCTGGGATGCATGACATCATTTGCTGAGAACCCTCCCTCCTCTCCTGAAGACTCCTGGGATGCATGACATCATTTGCTGAGAACCCTCCCTCCTCTACTGAAGACTCCTGGGATGTATGACATAATTTGCTGAGAACCCTCAAGACTCGTGGAATGCATGATATCTTTTGCTGAGAATCCTCCCTTCTCTCCTGAAGACTCCTGGGATGTAGGACATAATGTACTGAGAACCCTCCCTCCTCTCCTGACGACTCCTGGGATGCATGACATAATTTGCTGAGAACCCTCCCTCCTCTCCTGAAGACTCCTGGGATACATGACATAATTTGCTGAGAACCCTCCCTTATCTCCTGAAGACTCCTGGGATGTAGGACATAATGTACTGAGAACCCTCCCTCCTCTCCTGACGACTCCTGGGATGCATGATATCATTTGCTGAGAACCCTCCCTCCTCTCCTGAAGACTCCTGGGATGCATGATATAATTTGCTGAGAACCCTCAAGACTTGTGGGATGCATGATATCTTTTGCTGAGAACCCTCCCTCCTCTCCTGAAGACTCCTGGGATGCATGACATTTGCTGAGAACCCTCCCTCCTCTCCTGAAGACTGCTGGGATGCATGACATAATTTGCTGAGAACCCTCCCTCCTCTCCTGAAGACTCCTGGGATGCATGACATTTGCTGAGAACCCTCCCTCCTCTCCTGAAGACTGCTGGGATGCATGACATCATTTGCTGAGAACCCTCCCTCCTCTCCTGAAGACTCCTGGGATGCATGACATCATTTGCTGAGAACCCTCCCTCCTCTCTTGAAGACTCCTGGGACATATGACATTATTTTCTGAGAACTCTCCTGAAGACTCCTGGGATGCATGACATAATTTGCTGAGAACTCTCCCTCCTCCCCTGAAGACTCCTGGGATGCATGACATAGTTTGCTGAGAACCCTCCCTCCTCTCCTGAATACTCCTGGGATGCATGACATAATTTGCTGAGAACCCTCCCTCCTTTCCTGAAGACTCCTGGGATGCATGACATCATTTGCTGAGAACTCTCCCTCCTCTCCTGAAGACTCCTGGGATGCATGACATAGTTTGCTGAGAACCCTCCCTCCTCTCCTGAAGACTCCTGGGATGCATGACATAGTTTGCTGAGAACCCTCCCTCCTCTCCTGAAGACTCCTGGGATGCATGACATAATTTGCTGAGAACCCTCCCTCCTCTCCTGAAGACTCCTGGGATGCATGACATCATTTGCTGAGAACCCTCCCTCCTCTACTGAAGACTCCTGGGATGTATGACATAATTTGCTGAGAACCCTCAAGACTCGTGGAATGCATGATATCTTTTGCTGAGAATCCTCCCTTCTCTCCTGAAGACTCCTGGGATGCATGACATCATTTAATGAGAACCCTCCCTCCTCTCCTGGAGTCTCCTGGGATGCATGACATCATTTGCTGAGAACCCTCCCTCCTCTCCTGAAGACTCCTGGGATGCATGACATAATTTGCTGAGAACCCTCAAGACTCATGGGATGCATGATATCTTTTGCTGAGAACCCTCCCTTCTCTCCTGAAGACTCCTGGGATGTAGGACATAATGTACTGAGAACCCTCCCTCCTCTCCTGACGACTCCTGGGATGCATGACATAATTTGCTGAGAACCCTCCCTCCTCTCCTGAAGACTCCTGGGATACATGACATAATTTGCTGAGAACCCTCCCTTCTCTCCTGAAGAATCCTGGGATGCATGACATAATGTACTGAGAACCCTCCCTCCTCTCCTGACGACTCCTGGGATGCATGATATCATTTGCTGAGAACCCTCCCTCCTCTCCTGAAGACTCCTGGGATGCATGATATAATTTGCTGAGAACCCTCAAGACTTGTGGGATGCATGATATCTTTTGCTGAGAACCCTCCCTCCTCTCCTGAAGACTCCTGGGATGCATGACATTTGCTGAGAACCCTCCCTCCTCTCCTGAAGACTGCTGGGATGCATGACATCATTTGCTGAGAACCCTCCCTCCTCTCCTGAAGACTCCTGGGATGCATGACATCATTTGCTGAGAACCCTCCCTCCTCTCCTGAAGACTCCTGGGACATATGACATTATTTTCTGAGAACCCTCCCTCCTCTCATGAAGACTCCTGGGAGGCATGACATAATTTAATGAGAACCCTCCCTCCTCTCCTGAAGACTCCTGGGATGCATGGCATAATTTGCTGAGAACCCTCCCTCCTCTCCTGAAGACTCCTGGAATCTATGACATCATTTGCCTAGGGATGGAAATCAGGAAGTAACTGAAGAAATGTAAAAAAAAAAAAAAAAGTCCCCCTGTCCCTCTTTCCTTTTAAAAAATGTTTCCCAGGGCTAAGCCTTTTTATCTAATTCAAAATTTCTGCATTTGTAAATTTCAACAGCCAATATAAAGGAATTGTAGTGGTTGAAAAAGGCACTGGTGGGTTGAACTAATCATTTTTTTTTTGTTGAATTCTCCTTTAAAGGGGCGTGACAGGGGGTGTGTCCTGTGCCTACATACTTTTGGTAATAGGTGTCCCTCCTTCCCATCCCAAAAAAGTTGGGAGGTATGCATAGGCCCTGCCCCCACACAGTTAGAAAACACCCCCTAAGGACACGTTTAACCCTTTGATCGCCCCTGGTGTTAACCCCTTCCCTGCCAGTGTAATTATTACAGTAACAGTGCATATTTTCAGCACTGATTACTGTAGTAATGTCACTGGTCCCCTCAAAAGTGTCAAAAATGTCAATTAGGGGTCCGATCTGTCCGCTGCAATGTCGCAGTCCTGCAAAAAAAAAAAAACGCAGATCACCACCATTACTAGTAAAAATAAAATTAATAAAAATGACATAAATATTTCCACTAGTTTGCAGATGCGATACGTTTTGCATAAACCAATCAAAATGCGCTTATTGTGATTTTTTTTTTTTTTACCAAAAATATGTAGCAGAAAACAAATTGGCCTAAAATAATGAAAATATTTGGTTTTTTATTTTTTTTTTGGGAATGTTTTATAGCAGAAAGTGAAAAAAAAATATATTTTTTTTCCAGAATTTTCGCTTTTTTTGTTTACAGCGCAAAAAATAAAAATCGCACAGGTGATCAAATACCACCAAAAGAACGCTCTATGTGTGGGGAAAAAAGGACACCAATGTTATTGGAGTACAGTGTCGCACGGCCGTGCAATTGTCAGTTAAAGTAACTCGAATGTGTCTTCTAACCATCACACACCAGGGTAGCACGGTCATGATATCCACTTTGGAGGAAGGTATAGCCTTACTTCATCGATGGGGGATCATCCCGGACAATCCGTCCTCTTCATCTCGGTCCTCCAGATCTCCTTCACCACAGGCCCTCTCTGATGATTGGCACGTTGTATCGTGTAAACGGTCCAACTCCAAACACCCCTCACCCGGAGGTGAGCATCTATCCTTGCCTGCTTTACGTTAGTCCCTGGCTTAGGTAATGTTGACCTTATGGCCCCTCTTTCTTTGTTGCGGGTTCTACCTGCCCCTGAACTCTTTTTTTATCTCCTATAAGGCGCTCCACGCCTGTTTTGTTCCCCTTCCCCCTGCTACTCCAGCAAGACTATACGCATTGTGTTATTGAATGCTGCTTGCTGCTCCTTTTACGCATCTGTATTGCCTACAACCCTTGTCCAGATGATTCGCTCCACTTCTCCCAGAGTACCATGACCATTACATTTCTATCTTTGAATGTGAATGGCCTGAACCATCCGGCCAAGCGGTTTTCTCTGTGGATTGAGTTATGCAATAGTAGAGCTGAGGTGGTCTGTATCCAGGAGACTCATTTTAAGCTCAACCACCAGCCGAAGTTTTCGCACAGGAATTTCCCCACCCTGTTTTTTGCCAGCGCCTCTGAGAAGAAGCGATGGGTGATGATTGCGCTGAGAGACTCGATTGCCTTCACATTCCGCAGCCTGACTCAAGATCCAGATGGTAGATATCTTATTCTTCAAGGTGACTTTAATGCTGTCCCGTTGACCCTGGTGGCGGTGTACGCCCCAAATACTCATCAGAAACGCTTCCTCCACAGACTGATGAAAAAGGTCTCTTCTAAAGTTTATGATAACCTGGTGGTTTGTGGGGACATGAACTCTGTGGTCGACCCAGGGCAATACTGGAAGTATTCCCAATAGTGACCCCTGGCTCAGCGGGCGTGGTGGATTTATGCCTTTCCCCCGGCGCTTATGTTCCCATTGGGATGCCGGGGGGGGGGGGGGGGCTGTCTCTATCCTCCATGTCCTCTCTGCCATACTGAGTAGTCCACCTCCAAGGCCCCTCCTTTTCTCCTTCACTCCTTTTTCTGGTCCTTGAATGTATCATCTACTCATGTTTTGGTTGTATTTGTTACTGTTAATGCTTGAATTGCTACCCCTCTGATTATATCAAGTCTGGGGTATTATTCTTACAGAAGAAAGCAATTCTGAAAAGCGTTTGGGTAAAAGAATTGTCCTCAATGTGTATCCTGATCATTGAATGTATATAAAACAAAACCAAAGAAAATTCCCAGCTCAACTCACCAACCAGTCTGCGACCCACCAAATTCTCCTGTCTAACAGCATGCGTAAAAAACAGGGGTCTAGTTCGCACACATTTGCAAATACATGCGTAAGCTGCAGAGCTGCTCCAGGGCGCCCCAATATTTCTGCAGTCCCAACTCTTGTATATTTATGAGAGCCTCTATAGTAGAAGCACATGCAATCTAATGGACAGATAGAAGGCAGGTGAGCCTGGAGGGAGCCCACCCCTCCTTAAAGGCATAGGGGGGCACTGGACACCCAGCAATGTTTATCACCGAATCTATATGCAGCTTGAAACATATTTTTATGTGTCTTTTTTTCTGAAAATATATTATTTATATGGATTTACTAGTGATTATATCTAATGCCTAAAATGTCCCATCCAGCTGTATTCTCCTGCTTTACTGACCTGTAAGGACAGAGGGATCAAGCATAGCTGCTACATACTGACACACAGTATCTCACAAAAGTGAGTACATCCCTCACATTTTTGTAAATATTTTATTCTATCTTTTCATGTGACAACACTGAAGAAATGACACTTTGCTACAATGTAAAGTAGTGAGTGTACAGCTTGTATAAGAGCCGGTTCACACTGCCGCAACCAGAAAGTCGCCTCATAAGGGGCGACTTGTTAGCGCGACTTTGCGCGATTTCAGATGATAGAATACTTTTTATTTGGCCAATCAGAATATGATGGTTCTGGGTTATGCTCAATCACACAAAACAAAGTTCTTAAAAATTGTCGTTTTTGATAGAGAGCCAATTATTGAAAAAATTATTGAAAAAAAAAAGAGATTTCTTTGGATTTAGTATTTGGGGGATCTAAAAGGTGTACCTGTGAAGTTTCAGCTCTGTAGCATGTCCAGAACCAGAAAAAAAAGATCATTTGTCTTAGAATTTTTAGTAGTGCAGGGATGGGGCTCCTCTCCACCTGGGCGTTTTTGTTGCAGGCGTTTATCGGGCATTTTTTGTGCGTCTTTGGAGGCAGGCATAACATCTGCACTTCTGTATTGGGGTTTATATACACACACATATATATGTATAAATACACATACACACATATAGGTTTAATAGGAGCGGAGCCACATCCATGCGCCAATGAAATTATTTGCAGGGATGTGGCTCCGCTCCTATTACACCTTTATGTGTGTATGTGTATATATACATATATATGTGTGTGTATATAAACCCCAATACAGAAGTGCAGATGTTATGCCTGCCTCCAAAGACGCACAAAAAATGCCCGATAAACGCCTGCAACAAAAAACGCCCAGGTGGAGCGGAGCCCCATCCCTGCGCTACTAAAAATTCCTAGAAAAATTATCTTTTTTTCTTGTTCAGGACCATTTTAATGGAAAGTCGGATCATAAGTCGCTTCAAATAAGATAAGGAGGCGACTCCCATTGAAGTCCATGGGACAAGTCGGATACAAGTCGCCACAAAGTAGTACAGGACCCTTTTCTGAAGTCGGAGCGACTTCAGTAGTGCCAATTAAGTAGGCACTCATTGATTAACATTGCTTTTGTTATGTCAAGCGACTTGGGGCGACTTGAGGGGCACACAAGTCGCCTCACAAGTCGCGGCAGTGTGAATGGACTCTTAAGCCCCGTACACACGTGCAGATTGTCGGCCGAACGATCGGCCGTCTTTTGTCCAGGGCTGTCGTGTCTGTTGAAAACTGCAAAAGACTGCACACTAATTTTGTCAGCCAACAACAGCCGACTGCAGAAGTGATGTCATGTGATGGTTAACTTTCCTTGTCTTTTTTCTTTTCTGAGCATGCCCAGTCTTGCAAATCTGCTGTCTGTCGGCCGAATTCTGTACTGACTGGCGAACAATCGGCCGTTCTGGTGTCGGCATACAAAAATTTTAATGCTTGCACGACAGATTCTGTTCGGCCGAAAGTGCGCTGTCGGCTGTCGGAAGCATCATACTAACAAGCCGAAAATCGGCCGTCGGCCGAATCTTTTCGGCCGACAATCTGCACGTGTGTACGGGGCTTAACAGTGTAAATTTGCTGTCCCCTCAAAATAACTCAACACACAGACATTAATCTCTAAACCGCTGGCAACAAAAGTGAGTACACCCCTAAGTGACAATGTCCAAATTTAGCCCAATTAGCCATTTTTCCTCCCTGGTGTCATGTGACTCGTTAGTGTTACAAGGTCTCAGGCGTGAATGGGGAGCAGGTGTGTTACATTTGGTGTTATCGCTCTCACTCTCTCATACTGGTCACTGGAAGTTCAACATGGCACCTCATGGTAAAGAACTCTCTGAGGATCTGAAAAAAAGAATTGTTGCTCTACATAAAGATGGCCTAGGCTATAAGAAGTTTGCCAAGACCCTGAAGCTGAGCTGAGGGCATGTGTGTTCAGTGCATTTTTGGTACATTTTACAGCGTTCCAGTCAGTGCTTTAAGTGGGCCGGTACGCACCAGTACTCAGTACCGCCACTTCCGAAAAAAGCTCTTGAGAGTACCGCCACCTCTCCCTGCGCCCAGGGTGTGATTTTAGCATAATGGTACACAGCGCAGGGCAGATCCACTGTTGAAAGGGGGGGGGCGCCGCTCTGCAGACAGAAGTAAATCCCAATTCCCACATCGATGCCGGCCGCACCGCTGACCAATCCGCCTCTGCTGTGCCTGTGCTTCCTTCCTGTATCACTGGTTGCTAGATGGCCTACTGCTTGGCGTCTAGCAACCAGTGAAGTCATACGCCCGGCCTGCGCCCCAGCATTCACAGCGGAGGAGGAACTTATTCCTCCGCGCCCAAACAGTGTTGGGGCTGGCTCCAGTGCTCCATCCCCCACCCCCTCCAGCAGTGCCCTGCGCGGAGGGGGTGGGGGATGGTGAGTCTAAAGGCCCGTACACACGTACCGATCGTCGGCACACAAACGTCGGCGGACGAAAGATCTGCCGATTGTACGCTTGTTAGTATGGTGCCTCCGACAGCCGTCAGCGCACATTCTGCCGACAAGAATCTTTCTTGCAAGCATTTAAATTTTTGTATGCCGACACCAGAGCGGCCGATTGTTCGCCAGTCAGTACAGAATTCGGCCGACAGACCGCAGATTTGCAAGACTGGGCATGCTCAGAAAAGAAAAAACACAGGGAAAGTTAACCATTACATGACATCACTTCTGCAGTCGGCTGTAGTCGGCGGACAAAATTCTTGTGCTGTCTTTGCACTTTTCAACAGACACCGACAGCCCGGGGACAAAAGACGTTCGCCGACGATCGGTACGTGTGTACGGGGCTTAAGAGTCTAAGGTAGCCATATGTATTTGGTCATAGGTAGGAGTCATAAAAAAAAAAAATATATAGGCTATAATAGAGTACTGGCACCTCATTGGGGCCACTTAAAGCACTGGTTCCAGTGCATAAAAAATGCAGCATGTTCTGCTTTTTTGTTCTGGAACTGGAACACACTGGTGTGAACTATGCCATTCAAAACCATATAACCTACTTTCCATGCGTTTTTGATTCAGTAAAGCCCCGTACACACGTACCGATTGTCGGCCGTAAATATTCGGCCGCCGAACGATCGGCCGATTGTCGGCTTGTTAGTATGATGCTTCCGACAGCCGACAGCGCACTTTCGGCCGAATAGAATCTGATGTGCATGCTTTTAAATTTTTGTAGGCAGACACCAGAACGGCCGATTGTTCGCCAGTCAGTACAGAATTCGGCCGACAGACAACAGATTTGCAAGACTGGGCATGCTCAGAAAAGAAAAAAGACAAGGAAAGTTAACCATCACATGACATCACTTCTGCAGTCGGCTGTTGGCCAACAAAATTAGTGTGCAGTCTTTTGCAGTTTTCAACAGACACGACAGCCCTGGACAAAAGACGGCCGATCGTTCGGCCGACGATCGGTACGTGTGTACGGGGCTTTACAGAATATAAATGCAATGGACTGCATGTGGCGTGAACTGACCCTCAATAATATTATACTACAGTCCAAGTCCTATTCTGCAGTAAGGCCATGCGGCTCTCAAATGCCACTTTGCTTACCTGAAATGTGTAGGAGTTCAGAAAATGCCAATCAAATGTAATTTAGTGCAACAGAATTCTATTTTACCTTTTTAGTGTCTCTTCTCATCGATGTGTGATTTGTATGTTGAAAGCACCATATGCGGAGTAGATCTGGTTCCATGGAAATCCTAATTAAAGCTGATAATTTGTTCCAGGTGTGAGAGATCGTATTTTTAGTAGCAAAGTATCACCTGTTCATCAGATATTTGAAATAAAAATATTTGATACACTTAGAGTGGAATACGGCGATTCTGATCATTTGAGAGCAAAATAGCTGGCCATAGACGGACAAAATCTCAGCCGGTCCAGCGCCAAAATTCAATCCATGTATGTAGGCTGTTTGTGCTGAAGTCGATTGATGTGCAACAAGCCTCTTGGATTTTTTGCATGGAATCGCTGCCGGCTAGGATTGCCACCTCCTCCCCTTCACCAGTTCTAGACCAGAAGGATTTGCCCCCTTTTGACCAGGGCATTTTTTGCGGTTGGGCACTGCGTTAATTTAACGGACAATTGCGCAGTCGTGCGACGCTGTACCTATATAAAATTGATGTCCTTTTTTTCCCCCACAAATAGAGCTTTCCTTTGGCGGTATTTGATCACCTGTACGATTTTTTATTTTTTGCGCTATAAACAAAAAAAGAGCGTCAATTCTGAAAAAAAAACCCCAATATATTTCACTTTCTGCTATTTAACATCCCCCCCCCCCCCCCAAAAAAAAAAAACATTTTCATCTTTTTAGGCCATTTTGTATTCTGCTACATATTTTTGGTGAAAAAAAAAAAAAAATCCCAATAAGCGCATTTTGATTGGTTTGCGCAAAAGTTATCGCGTCTACAAACTAGGGGAAAGAATTATGTCATTTTTATTTATTTTTTTTACTAGTAATGGCAGAGTTTTTTTTTTTTTGGTGGTATTTGATCACCTGTGTGATTTTCTATTTTTTGCGCTATAAACAATAAAAGAGCGACAATTCTGAAAAAAAAAAAAAAAAAAATACAGTATTTTTCATTTTCTGCTATATAACATTCCCAAAAAAATTAAAAATAAAAATAAAAAATGTTCATCTTTTTAGGCAAATTTGTATTCTGCTACATATTTTTGGTGAAAAAAAAAATAAACTCCTGATAAGAGTATTTTGATTGGTTTGCGCAAAAGTTATCGCGTCTACAAACTATAGGAAAGATTTATGTCATTTTTATATATTTATTTATTTACTAGTAATGGCAGCGATCTGCGATTTGTAGCGGTACTGCGACATTGCGGTGGACATATCGGACATCGAACTGACATTTTTAACTCTTTGGGGAGACCAGTGACATTACTACAGTAATCAGTGCTAAAATATGCATTGTTAGTGTACTAATGACACTGGCAGGGAAGGGGTTAACCCAGAGGCGATCGAAGAGTTAAGTGTGAGCCTAGGGGAGTGTTTTCTAACTGTATGGGGGAGGGACTTGTGGCATCAACACAGAGACCTGTGTTCCTAAATAGGAGGATCACAGGAGCTCTGTGTTCATTCCAGAGGGATCAACGGTCTGCTGTGTTTACAACAGCAGGCCATCGTTCTCTCTCAGCGGCATAGGCGTGCGCACAGGGTGTGCCGGGTGTGCCTGGGCACACCCTAATCACCTAGGGCACATTAGCATTATCGCTCTGTTTGCCAGTGAGGAGATGGGAAAGATCTCCCTCGGACCTGCTCTGCCATAAGAGAAGTGCCACACACTTCTATTTCACTTTGCCAGCAGGGAGAGTAATGTACCGGGGCCATATACATGTAGGCAAACACATGCATGTGTATTTAAACTTTGGGGTGCACACCCTAATGCAATAGGCTGCGCACACCTATGCTCAGCAGGGAGCGATCGCGGGGGCCCGGCAGCAATAATGGCCGCCAGTCCTGTGGATCGGCTTTCCGGCTGCCTAATGGGGGTGAGCGCGCAGCCTTGGTTCGCGCAGCCGAGCCAGACTGCCACAGTATATCTGCAGCGGGTGGTCGGTGGTCGCGTGGATTGGCTTTCCTGCTGCCTAATGGGGGCGGGAGCGCACCCTAGGGAGCACTTTCACCAACCGGTGTACAGTTACAGCTGATCGTGCAGCAGAGCCAGGCTGCCGCAGTATATCTGCAGTGGGCGGTCGGCAAGTGGTTAAAAGCAAACACATATTACACAGGTTCTAAAGCCCCGTACACACACACGGATTGTTGGTCGTAAATTTTCGGCCAACGTCCGATCGGCCGATTATCGGCTTGTTAGTGTGATGCTTCTGACAACCGACTGCGACTTTTCGGCCGAACAAAATCTGGTGTGCATGCTACAAAATTTTTGTTGGCCATCACCAGAACGGCCGATTGTTCGTCAGTCAGTACAGATTTCGGCCGACAAACATCGGATGAGCAAGACTGGGCATGCTCAGAGAAGAAAAAACACACGAAAAAGTAGACCAGAACATGACATCACTTCTGCAGTTGGTTGTTGTTGGCCGACAAAATTCGTGTGCAGTCTAGAGCACATTTCAACCAACACAACAACACTGGACAAAAGACGGCCGATCGGTCGGCCAACAATCGGTGCGTGTGTACGAGGCTTCAGGCTAATTTAATGCAGACAAGGCACTAAGTGAATTTAATTACCACCTTAATCAGCCACAGAATCTGTTTAATTAACACGTGTTTGATTTTAACCACTTTACCTCCGCTCACATGGAGGCTACTGCGGCAAAGTGCCGCGATCCCGTCCAGTGACGTAGACCTACGTCGCTGGACTCCGCCCCTTGTGGGCGGCGCTCGCGCGCCGCCGGAGGCTCGCTCCCGCTGTGTTCATTCACAGCGGGAGTCGGGCCAGCGGAGGAGCAGTGGCGATTGCCGCTGCTCTGCCCCGATCGTCGGGGATCGAGTCTGGAGATCCACCCGCTGTGTGTAAACACAGCGGGCGGATCTCCATAGTGACAGGGACTGACAGATCGGAGTGTTCAGCATAGCTGGACATCCGATCTGTCCTTCTGTCACACAGTCACCTCCCCCCCCACACGTCAGTAAGCACCAGGCATACATTAACCCCTCCCTCTCCAATAAAATTAACCCCTTCCCTGCCAGTGTCATTTTTACAGTAACAGTGCATATATATATAGCACTGATTACTGTAAAAATGTCACTGGTACCCCCAAAAGTGTCAAAAATGTCAGTCAAGGGTCCGATCTGTCCGCCGCAATGTCGCAGTCCCGCAAAAAAAATCGCAGATCACCGCCATTACGCGTTAAAAAAAAAACACCAAAAATGACAGAAATCTTTCCCTTAGTTAGTAAACGCAATAAATTTTGCGCAAACCAATCAAAATACGCTTATTGCGATTTTTTTTACTAAACATAGGTAGCATAAAACAAATTGGCCAAAAATTTAAAAAAAATTTGATTTTTACATTTTTTTGGGGGGGAATTTCATATAAAAAAATGTGAAAAATATTGTTATTTATTCAAAATAAACGCTCTTTTTTTGTTTATAGCGCAAAAAGTAAAAATCGCACAGGTGATCAAATACCACCAAAAGAAAGCTCTGTTTGTGGGAAAAAAAGGACGTAAATCTCGTTTGGGTACAGCATCGCACGACCGCGCACTTGTCAGTTAAATTCGCACAGCGCCGAATCGCAAAAAGTGGCCTGGACGGAAGACAGCAAAATCCTCCGGTGGTAAAGTGGTTAAAGGGATGAGGTGGCAACCCTACTGACGGGAGCTTTAGCCACAAGCAATGATCATTGTGTTCTGTGTTAGGATACCGACTGTATGTGCTGCTATGTACAAAAATTAGGGAAGGAAATAATAAAATATATGTTCCTAAATTGCTTTATAAAGAACAGCTGCGACTATTAAGTAGTGAACTCAAACACTATAAATAGATTATTGATAAATGTGTAAGTGCGCTTATTCAAAACCTCTCACATAATAATGCACAAAAAAACAAATATTAATTATTATTATTATTATTATTATTATACAGGATTTATGTAGCGCCAACAGTTTGCGCAGCGCTTTACCATATGAGGGAAGACAATTCAGTTACAATACAATTCAATACAGGAGGAATTGGAGGGAATGAAGTCTTCATACAACTTAAATTGTTACACAATATCCCATCAAATATGCACTGTAATTATTTAAAGATCACAAATGGTGTTTGAAACTTTTCTCCACTCCTGCTGGTTTCTCTGTGTACCCAGTAGCCCAGTGCTGAAATAGTATCTGACCTGAGCTGCTCTTAGAGGAGTCTGAGGATCGTAACCCGGGCACTGCCTCTTCTGTCAAGGGAGACGCCAGACAAGTATCTCAGTTCCACTTTTTGGCTTTTGCCACCATCTGCCCAGCTGCTACACCAGGTTTTTGCCAGCCACATAGCCCCCCATTGGGAGTGGATACCCTAAGTTGTGACGTTCAGCCCCCGTTGGGAGTAGATATCCACGTTGTAATGTTTAGCCCCCTTTGGGAGTGGATACCCAAGTTATGACGTTCAGCCCCCCGTTGGGAGTGGATACTCAAGTTGTGGCATGCAGCCCCTGGAGTGGGAGTGCATACCCTAAGTTATGATGTTCAGCCCCTGTTGGGAGTGGATACCCAAGTTGTGATGTTTAGCCCCCGTTGGAAGTTAATACCCAAGTTGTGATGTTCATTCCCCGTAGCGTAAGGAGTTGATATCCAGGTTGTGGCGTTCAGCCCTTGTTGAAAGTGGGTCTCCTAATTTGTAACATTCAGCCCTCGTTGGGAGTGTATACCCATGTTGTGACGTTCAGCCCCTGTTGGAAGTAGATAGCCAAATTGTGACCTTCAGCCCCCATTGGGAGTGTATACCCAAGTTGTGACATTCAGCCCCCGTTGGAAGTTGATACCAATGTTGTGACATTTAGTCCGTGTTGGGAGTGGATACCCAAGTTGTGGCACTCAGCCCTCGTTGGAAGTTGATACTCAAGTTGTGCAGTTAAGCCTCCGATGGGAGTGGATACCCAAGTTGTGACGTTCAGCCCCCGTCGTGTGTGGATACCCATATTGTCATGTTCTGCCCCTGTTGGGAGTGAATACCCAAGTTGTAACATTCAGCCCCCCCCCCCCCCCCCCCGTTGGAGGTTGATACCCATGTTGTGACATTTAGCCCCATTGGGAGTGGACACCCAAGTTGAAGTGTTCAGCCCTTGTTGGAAGTTGATACTCAAATTGTGATCTATCTATCTATCTATCTATCTATCTATCTATCTATCTATCTATCTATCTATCTATCTATCTATCTATCTATCTATCTATCTATCTATCTATCTATCTATCTATCTATCTATCTATCTAATCTCTCTATATCTCTCTATATCTAGCTATATCTATCTCTATCTATCTATCTATCTATCTATCTATCTATCTATCTATCTATCTATCTATCTATCTATCTATCTATCTATCTATCTATCTATCTATCTATCTATCTATCTATCTATCTATCTGTCTATCTATCTATCTATCTATCTATCTATCTATCTATCTATCTATCTATCTATCTATCTATCTATCTATCTATCTATCTATCTATCTATCTATCTCTCTCTATATCTCTCTATTTCTAGCTATATCTCTCTATATCTCTCTAATCTCGCTATATCTCTCTATATCTCTCTATATCTAGCTATATCTCTCTATATCTAGCTATATCTCTCTATATCTCGCTATATCTCTCTATATCTCGCTATATCTCTCTATATCTAGCTATATCTCTCTATATCTCTCTATATCTCGCTATATCTCTCTATATCTCTCTATATCTCGCTATATCTAGCTATATCTCTCTATATCTCGCTATATCTCGCTATATCTCGCTATATCTCTCTATATCTAGCTATATCTCTCTATATCTAGCTATATCTCTCTATATCTAGCTATATCTCTCTATATCTAGCTATATCTCTCTATATCTCTCTATATCTCTCTATATCTCGCTATATCTAGCTATATCTCTCTATATCTCGCTATATCTCTCTATATCTCGCTATATCTCACTATATCTCGCTATATCTCGCTATATCTCGCTATATCTCTCTATATCTCTCTATATCTCTCTATATCTCGCTATATCTCACTATATCTCGCTATATCTCGCTATATCTCGCTATATCTCTCTATATCTCGCTATATCTCTCTATATCTCGCTATATCTGGCTATATCTCGCTATATCTCGCTATATCTGGCTATATCTCGCTATATCTGGCTATATCTCTCTATATATCTCTATCTATCTCCCCTCTATCTTTTTACCTTGTGCAGGGAATAGAACGTAGATTATGCACATTGTTGCCATTTGTTATGTTCAGGTAGAAATCATTACACAATTAAAAGTTAATGAAGAAGTGTTTCATACTACATAGCACGGCCCCAGAGTGAAAATGAATACATGTTGTGTTATTATGACATTAACGCATGGGAGACGGGCGGACATAAAAATGCGCACACACCAGGTTGCACAGGCACAGCCCGCCAACTTGCTCGCCGCATTGATGTGGATCAAGTCAATGACCTTTGTAATCTCTCGAGGTGTGCATTAACGATAACACCATAATTAGGATTCAGCAAATTAATGCACAATAAATACCTTTTAATATGTTTAGAGCTTAGCTAATTACATATGAAAGACACCGAGTCCGCCCCTGGGGTACACTTCCCCGCCGGTCGTAAACAATTGATATTATGCCTATTTATTAAAAGATTTTGTACAAATACATTTTAATTTTCCCTCCGGATGGAAATAAGGATTGCTTAATTTGAGGAGGTCTGATGATAAATTGCCCACAAATACCAGGAGATGCCCAAACTCATTTCCCGTCTCTCTCCTCCAAGATTTGATGCCGTTTCCTCTTTTAAAAGAAAAAAAAAAAAAAAAAGAACCTTTCTAATTTGCAGTTAGTTAGTATTAATCTAAATATATTTGCACATGAACGTTATAATTAAAAGTTCTTTGGTAATTTTAATGTTTGCATAATTTGGAAAATAAATACGGCATGAATAGCTGCCAAACGAGACGTCGGCGAGTGTACAATGTATAATTAATTGCACAACAGGGCAATCATGGTTTCAAGCCTTGAGATGAACATATTTTACATTTTTGATTTTTTCTTTTTCTTCTAATTTTTTTTTAATATTTCAAGGCTCTTCGGTTGAACTTTGGTTGCCATGGAAGCAGGTTCACAGATGCTGTCAAAGTTGGGAGATTTGGTGTCATTGCTATTAAAATATCACTCCTGATAATGTAAGGTATTTATTTGAATAAGCCTTGTGGCCTTTTTTTTATCACAGTTAATCAAACACATATTAATTACCACATTTGTGAGCATTTAGCACATACACAGAAAAAAGAAATTCTTAAAAGCAGACCTAGTATTGTATAAAAATTACCTCCAATTATATTTTGCAAAAACATTACTTAGGACCTGTTTAAACATTACATGTGATGTACTCTGAATGGCACCCCAATGACTGGCGCTCCGACGCACCTTCTCAATGTACTGGTGTCATGTGGTGCCATTCATTCTGATTGACACCCCAATGAATGGCACCCAACGCATCTTTTCAACGTACTGGTGTCATGTGGTGCCATTCATTCTGACTGGCACCCCAATGAATAGCACCCAACGCATCTTCTCAATGTACTGGTGTCATGTGGTGCCATTCATTCTGATTGACACCTCAATGAATGGCACCCAACGCATCTTCTCAATGTACTGGTGTCATGTGGTTTCATTTTTTCTGATTGACACCTCAATGAATGGCACCCAACGCATCCTCTCAACGTACTGGTGTCATGTGGTGCCAATCATTCTGATTGACACCCCAATAAATGGCACCCAAACGCACCTTTTCAATGTACTGGTACCATGTGGTTTCATTCTTTCTGATTGACATGCCAATGAATGGCACCCAACGCATCTTTTCAACATACTGGTATAATGCGATGCCATTAATTCTGATTGACACCCCAATGAATGGCACCCAACGCATCTTTTCAACGTACTGGTGTTAGTTGGTGCCATTTATTCTTATTGACACCCCAGTCAATGCCACCCAACCAACCTGATGTGATGTGGTGCCATTAATTCTAAATTGCACCCCAATGGATGGCACCCCAACATATCTTCTCCATGTGATGGTGTGATGCAAAGCCATTCAGAATGAATGGCACCCAACGCACCTTCTCAACCTACTGGTGTCATGAGGTGCCATTCATTCTGATTGACACCCCAATGAATGGCACCCAAACGCACCTTTTCAATGTACTGGTACCATGTGGTTTCATTCTTTCTGATTGACACGCCAATGAATGGCACCCAACGCATCTTTTCAACATACTGGTGTCATGCAATGCCATTAATTCTGATTGACACCCCAATGAATGGCACCCAACGCATCTTTTCAACGTACTGGTGTCAGTTGGTGCCATTTATTCTTATTGACACCCCAGTCAATGCCACCCAACCAACCTGATGTGATGTGGTGCCATTAATTCTAAATTGCACCCCAATGGATGGCACCCCAACATATCTTCTCCATGTGATGCAAAGCCATTCAGAATGAATCGCAGCCAAGGCACCTTCTCAACCTGATGATGTGATGCGGTGCCATTTATTCTTAATCCAGTCATTCTGAATTGTACCCCAGTGAATGGCACCCAACGCACCTTCTCAACCTACTGGTGTCATGAGGTGCCATTCATTCTGATTGACACCCCAATGAATGGCACCCAATGCACATTCTCAACCTACTGGTGTCATGAGGTGCCATTCATTCTGATTGACACCCCAATGAATGGCACCCAATGCACCTTCTCAATGTACTGGTGTCATGAGGTGCCATTCATTCTGATTGACACCCCAGTAAATTGCACTCAACACATTTTCTCAAGGTACTGGTCTCATCTGGTGCCGTTCATTCTGATTGATACCCCAAGGAATGGCACTAAACACACCTTCTCAACGTACTGGTGTCATGTGGTGCCATTCATTCTGACTGGAATCCCAATGAATGGCACCCAAACACACCTTTTCAATGTACTGGTGTCATGTGGTTTCATTCTTTCTGATTGACACCCCAATGAACGACACCCAACGCATCTTTTCAACTTACTGGTGTCATGCAATGCCATTAATTCTGTTTGACAACCCAATGAATGGCACCCAACGCATCTTTTCAACGTACTAGAGTCATGTGGTGCCATTTATTCTTATTGACACCCCAGTCAATGCCACCCAACCAACCTGATGTGATGTGGTGCCATTAATTCTAAATTGCACCCCAATGGATGGCACCCCAACATATCTTCTCCATGTGATGGTGTGATGCAAAGCCATTCAGAATGAATGGCACCCAAGGCACCTTCTCAACCTGATGATGTGATGCAGTGCCATTCATTCTTAATCCAGTCATTCAGAATTGTACCCCAGTGAATGGCACCCAACGCATCTTTTCAACGTACTGGTGTCAGTTGGTGCCATTTATTCTTATTGACACCCCAGTCAATGCCACCCAACCAACCTGATGTGATGTGGTGCCATTAATTCTAAATTGCACCCCAATGGATGGCACCCCAACATATCTTCTCCATGTGATGCAAAGCCATTCAGAATGAATCGCAGCCAAGGCACCTTCTCAACCTGATGATGTGATGCGGTGCCATTTATTCTTAATCCAGTCATTCTGAATTGTACCCCAGTGAATGGCACCCAACGCACCTTCTCAACCTACTGGTGTCATGAGGTGCCATTCATTCTGATTGACACCCCAATGAATGGCACCCAATGCACATTCTCAACCTACTGGTGTCATGAGGTGCCATTCATTCTGATTGACACCCCAATGAATGGCACCCAATGCACCTTCTCAATGTACTGGTGTCATGAGGTGCCATTCATTCTGATTGACACCCCAGTAAATTGCACTCAACACATTTTCTCAAGGTACTGGTCTCATCTGGTGCCGTTCATTCTGATTGATACCCCAAGGAATGGCACTAAACACACCTTCTCAACGTACTGGTGTCATGTGGTGCCATTCATTCTGACTGGAATCCCAATGAATGGCACCCAAACACACCTTTTCAATGTACTGGTGTCATGTGGTTTCATTCTTTCTGATTGACACCCCAATGAACGACACCCAACGCATCTTTTCAACTTACTGGTGTCATGCAATGCCATTAATTCTGTTTGACAACCCAATGAATGGCACCCAACGCATCTTTTCAACGTACTAGAGTCATGTGGTGCCATTTATTCTTATTGACACCCCAGTCAATGCCACCCAACCAACCTGATGTGATGTGGTGCCATTAATTCTAAATTGCACCCCAATGGATGGCACCCCAACATATCTTCTCCATGTGATGGTGTGATGCAAAGCCATTCAGAATGAATGGCACCCAAGGCACCTTCTCAACCTGATGATGTGATGCAGTGCCATTCATTCTTAATCCAGTCATTCAGAATTGTACCCCAGTGAATGGCACCCAACGCACCTTCTCAAGATACTGGTGTCATGAGGTGCCATTCATTCTGATTGACAACCCAATGAATGGCACCCAAACGCACCTTTTCAATGTACTGGTGCCATGTGGTTTCATTCTTTCTGATTGACACCCCAATGAATGGCATCCAACGCATTTTCTCAACATACTGGTGTCACGTGGTGCCATTCATTCTGATTGACACCCCAATGAATGGCACTCAAAGGCACCTTTTCAATGTACTGGTGTCATGTGGTTTCATTCTTTCTGATTGACACCCCAATGAATGGCACCCAACGCATATTTTCAACATACTGGTGTCATGTGGTGCCATTTATGATTATTGACACCCCAGTCAATGCCACCCAACCAACCTGATGTGATGTGGTGCCATTAATTCTAAATTGACACCCCAATGGATGGCACCCCAAGGTATCTTCTCCGTGTGATGGTGTGATGCAAAGCCATTCAGAATGAATGGCACCCAAGGCACCTTCTCAACCTGATGATGTGATGCGGTGCCATTCATTCTTAATCCAGTCATTCTGAATTGTACCCCAGTGAATGTCACCCAGCGCACCTTCTCAACGTACTGGTGTCATGTAGCACCATTCATTCTGATTGACACCCACTGAATGGCACCCGACGCATCTTCTCAACGTACTGGTGTCATGTGACACCATTCCTTCTGATTGACACCCCAATGAATGGCACTCAAACGCACCTTTTCAATGTACTGGTGCCACGTGGTTTCATTCTTTCTGATTGACACCCTAATGAATGGCACCCAACGCAGCTTCTCAACGTATTGGTGTCATGTGGTTTTATTCTTTCTGATTGACACCCCAATGAATGGCACCCAACACATCTTTTCAACATACTGATGTCATGTGATGCCATTAATTCTGATTGACACCCCAATGAATGGCACCCAACGCATCTTTTCAATGTACTGGTGTCATGTGGTGCCATTTGTTCTTATTGACACCCCAGTCAATGCCACCCAACCAACCTGATGTGGTGCCATTAATTCTAAATTGCACCCCAATGGATGGCACCCCAACATATCTTCTCCATGTGATGGTGTGATGCAAAGCCATTCACAATGAATGGCACCCAAGGCACCTTCTCAACCTGATGATGTGATGCGGTGCCATTCATTCTTAATCCAGTCATTCAGAATTGTACCCCAGTGAATGGCACCCAACACACCTTCTCAACCTGCTGGTGTCATGAGGTGCCATTCATTCTGATTGACAACCCAATGAATGGCACCCAAACGCACCTTTTCAATGTACTGGTGCCATGTGGTTTAATTCTTTCTGATTGACACCCCAATGAATGGCATCCAACGCATTTTCTCAACATACTGGTGTCATGTGGTGCCATTCATTCTGATTGACACCCCAATGAATGGCACCCAAACACACCTTTTCAATGTACTGGTGTCATGTGGTTTCATTCTTTCTGATTGACACCCCAATGAATGGCACCCAACGCATCTTCTCAACGTACTGGTGTCATGTGGTTTTATTCTTTCTGATTGACACCCCAATGAATGGCACCCAACACATCTTTTCAACATACTGATGTCATGCGATGCCATTAATTCTGATTGACACCCCAATGAATGGCACCCAACGCATCTTTTCAACGTACTGGTGTCATGTGGTGCCATTTATTCTTATTGACACCCCAGTCAATGCCACCCACCCAACCTGATGTGATGTGGTGCCATTAATTCTAAATTGCACCCCAATGGATGGCACCCCAACATATCTTCTCCATGTGAGGTGTGATGCAAAGCCATTCAGAATGAATGGCACCCAAGGCGCCTTCTCAACCTGATGATGTGATGCGGTGCCATTCATTCTTAATCCAGTCATTCTGAATTGTACCCCAGTGAATGGAACCCAACGCACCTTCTCAACCTACTGGTGTCATGAGGTGCCATTCATTCTAATTGACACCCCAATGAATGGCACCCAATGTTCCTTCTCAACGTACTGGTGTCACGAGGTACCATTCATTCTGATTGACACCCTAATGAATGGCACCCAATGCACCTTCTCATCATACTGGTGTCATGTGGTGCCATTCATTATGATTGACACCCCAATAAATTGCACCCAAAGCATCTTCTCAACGTACTGGTGTCATGTGTTGCCATTTTTTCTGATTGACACCCCAATGAATGGCACCCATTGCATCTTCTCAACGTACTGGTGTCATGTGGTGCCATTCACACACATCTTCTCCATGTGATGGTGTGATGCAATGCCATTCAGAATGAATGGCACCTCGATAAATGGTACCCAATGCACCTTCTCAACCTGATGATGTGATGCGGTGCCATTAATTCTTGATCCAGTCACTCTGAATTGCACCCCAGTGAATGGCACTCAACGCACCTTCTCAAGGTACTGGTTTCATGTGGTGCCATCCATTCTCATTGATATCCCTATGAATGACACCCAAACGCACCTTTTCAACGTATTGGTGTCATGTGGTGCCATTTATTCTGATTGACACCCCAGTGAATTCCACCCAACCAACCTGATGTGATGTGGTGCCATTCATTCGAAGTTGCACCCCAATGGGATGCACCCCTACATATCTTCTCCATGTGATGGTGTGATGCAATGCCATTCAGAATGAAGGGCACCCCGATAAATGGCACCCAATGCACCTTCTCAACCTGATGATGTGATGCGGTGCCATTAATTCTTAATCCATTAATTCTGAATTGCACCCCAGTGAATGGCACCCAACGCACCTTCTCAAGATACTGGTGTCATGTGGTGCCATTCATTCTGATTGATACCCCAATAAATGGCACCCTATGCACCTTCTCAATGTAATGGTTTGACGAGGTGTCATTCATTCTGACTGGCACCCCAACACACCTTCTCAATGTGATGGTGTAATGTGGTGCCATTCGTTCTGAATAGCACCCCAGTGAATGGCACACAATACTCCTTCTCAACATTATAGTATAATGTGGTGTCATTCATTCTGAATGGCATTCCAGTGAATGACACCCAATACACCTTCCCAACCTGAAAATGTGATACCATTAATTTCAAATCCATTAATTCTGAATTGAACCCTAATGGATGGCACTACCAACATAGCTTCTCATTGTGTTGGTGTGATGCAGTGGCATTCATTCTGAATGACCCCCTAATAACTGGAAGTGTAATGCACCTACTCAAAGTGATGGTGTGAGGGGAAGCCATTCATTCTGAAAGGCAGTCCAATGCATGGCATCCAATGCACGTTCTTAACGTGATGGTGTGATGAGGTGCCATTCATTCTGACTGTCACCCCAACACACCTTCTCAATGTGATGATATAAAAGTGGTGCAATTCACACTGAGTGGCACACCAGTAA
The DNA here is from genome assembly GCF_965119305.1 of Pelophylax lessonae. Taxonomy (NCBI): domain Eukaryota; kingdom Metazoa; phylum Chordata; class Amphibia; order Anura; family Ranidae; genus Pelophylax; species Pelophylax lessonae. The sequence goes on from NC_138774.1 coordinate 9,748,650, forward strand.
ATGGCACCCAACTGACCTTGAGATGTGGTAACATTCATTTTAAATCCGCTACTTCTGAATTGTACCCTAATGGATGGCGCCCCAGCATATCTTCTCAACATGGTGGTGTGATGTTGTGCCATTCATTCTGACTGGCACCCCAACACTTCTTCTCAATGTGATGGTGTAATGTTATGCCATTCATTCTGAAAAGCACCCCAGTTAATGGTAATCAACACATCTACTCATCCTGATGATGGGATGTGGCAACATTCATTCTGAATTGCACTCCAATGGATGAAACCCCAACATATCTTCTCAACATGATGGTGTGGTGCAGTGCCATTTATTCCGAATGACACCCCAATGAATGTCACCCAATGAACCCTCTCAATGTAATAGCATAATGTGGTGCCATTCATTCTGAATGGCACCTAAGTGAATTGCACCCAACACACCTTCTCAACCTGATGGTGGGTATCTTCTCAATGCGATGATGTGATGCAATGCCATTCATTCTGAATGTCACCACAACGAATGGCAGTCCAACAAACCTTCTCAACATGATGGTGTGATGCAGTGCCATGCATTCTGAATGGCACCCCATTGAATGGCACCCAATTCACCTTCTCAATTTAATTTTGTGATATGGTGCCATCCATTCTGAATCCATTCATATTGAATTGCACCCCAGTGGATGGCACCCCAACATATCTTCTGAACGTAATGGTGTAATGCAGTGCCATTCATTCTGAATGACACCCCAATAAATGGCAGCCCAACGCACCTCCTGAGTGTGATGGAGTCATTGCGGTGCCTGAATAGTGACCTATGAATGGCCCCCCACAACACCTTCTCAACCTTCTTAACGAATGAGCATCTTTATCACAATCCTGATAATGCAATACAACATTAACAGGCCCTTAAAGTGATTGTAAATGCTAATTTATTTTTACATAACAAACAGGTTTATACTTACCTGCTCTGTGCAATGGAATTGTAGAGAGTGGGTCTGAAGCTCCTCTTCTTGGGTACCCCACCGGCCCTCCTGCCCCCCCCCCCCCCCCTGCCAAGTGCCCCCATAGAGAGATGATTTCTAGAGTGACACTCATGGGGGCTCACTCCCAAGCCTTGCTGTCTGCATCTGATGAGGCACTGCTCCCTGGAAGGGAGACCTGAAAGTGAGGGGAGAGTAGAGCTGCAGACTTGTTCAATGCTGGGTCGAATGAGGGCTCAGGTAAGTGTAAGGGGCGTGGGGGGTACTGATGCCTAAACATTTTTTACCTTAATGCAAGGAATGCAATAAAGTAAAAAATATTTATGCTTTATAACCACTTTATAGAGAACCTAGCATCCTATACGTATATCATGTCTACTGCCCCTTCCTCCTCTTGACAATGCCTTCATCTTCTTTTCGCCACTAAAAGATAGTACCATCGTTGTTCAGGCATCATCCTGGGTCACCATTTACTTTCTGGGCTGACTCGCTGGCTCAGATATGACACACTCATGTAAATCCAGGTACCTATGCGATGTTTGACTGGGTTCCCAAATATCTAACACAGATCAGCCCCTGTTGAAGGTAGAACTGCTGGATGTTTCTTCTATCTAGGTCTGCTGCATAGGAAGGATGACAATATGCAAGTGTGACAAGGCTTTATTGTGGGGCCCAGGCTCACACTACACCACTAGAGATGTTTTTTTTCTCAGCAGGAGTGAAGTCAATCCTGGGAAGGAGAACCAGGGAAGAATGTTTACAGGAGGTGCCTGAAAAGCTGCAGTTTGGCTTGGACTTTACAGTGAGTCTTGTGTCTTGACCAGAATGTTTTGCAGCATCTGCCCTACAGTCATGTGTTTGAAAATCATAGGGTGCTGGTCTGGCTTTTAGGTGTGAGTATGATCTTTCTTAAAATCTTTTCTGTCCTTTGGTTGTCTTGTGCCCTAACCCTCTATTCCTGTAGTCTCAAAACTGTGGCCCATTGCTTGCCTTTATCTAGCTCCTAGGTAACTATTCCTCCATCTGACACCAGTGATGGGGCACTGTTCCTCCCAATGATACCAATGATGGGGTACCATTTTCTTCCACTAACACCAACAATGGGGCACTTTTTCTGCTAATGATATCAGTGATGGGGCACTAATTCTCCCACTGGCATCAATGATGGGGTGCCATTTACTTCCACTGATACCAACGAGGTAGCACCATTCCTTCCACTGACTCCAGAGATGGGGCGCTATTCCTGCCACTTGCACCAACAATGAAGCGCTATTCCTCCCACTAATACCATTGATGGGGCACTATTCCTCCCACCAACACCAAAGGGGCACTGTTCGTCCCACTGACCCTAATGATGGGGCACTATTCCCCCACTAATAAACAATGATGGAGCACTATTTCTCCCACTGACACTAATGGGTCACTATTTATTCCACTGACGACCCTAACCATGGGGCACTATTCTTCCACTAATAATTACCAATGTATTTTTTTTTTATTTCCACTGACTATCAAGACTTGGACATTTTCTACTCCCACTGGTCAAAGTCTGCACCCAAAGTCTGAAGGACAGTAAACTGGCCCTTTGTCTAGAACGTTTGTAGACCCCTGGTCTATCCCTTGAGTTTATAGCAGTTAATAAACTCTTTATGCATCTTAAAGTTACTGGCACCTATCTGTCCACAACCCTATTATACGTGAAGGACTCTACCTTGAGGAGAAATGTCAGCCCACCCAACCCTTAGGGGACCCTCTCTGCTCCTAGAGGGTGGGGTGGGGGTACTACTCTTGTATACTTAAGTTGTTTTTTACTTTGTCAAGATCACTTATTGTTACATACCTTATCGGAGGCCAAGGTGCTGAGAGGGCTCCCCTTGCAGCTAAGTGCAGTACACACCTGAAGGTGGTACAGGAGGTGTAGCACCCAAAGAAGCACAGGTTGCCAACAGGGTGCTGAGGAGCTGGGCCAAGGGACACATGGTGGGTGCTGGAGAAGTCAGGATACACAGCCAGACAGATGCCTCTTGGGAACTCCAGGAGAATTTGGCAAACTTGTGCACACAGGAAGCAGTGGTAAAGACCAATAAAGAAAAATAATTGGCTGCACTCCAGATGAGGTCAAAATCCAGATTTATTAGCTGGACATCCCAACGTGACAATAGTGACAAGATAACAAACATTGTCACTATTGTTACGTTGGGATGTCCAGCTAATAAATCTGGATTTTGACCTCATCTGGAGTGCAGCCGATTCTTTTTCTTTATTGAATATCCACGGAGGCGAGCCGGGGCGTGCACCAGTGTGTTTCATCAGGCTTTCATACCACCTTGAGCAGTGAGTTCCCTTTCTTTGAGTGGTAAAGACCAAGCCGAGGATCAAACTCGGGTAGTCAGTCCGGGGATGAGGCTGGGCATCCGGGTGATCAAACAGGTGCAAGGTTGGTAAAGCAAGCCAGAGGGTCAAAGCCAGAAGGAGATCAAACAGGTCAGGAACAAGCCGGGTCACAACGGGGAATCCAAGAGAAGTATACAGAAGCTCAGGAACACAGGGAGGCTGACAACAATCCAGCAATCTAATGGATCCCGCAACAGTCTTTTATAGGTCAGTGAGTGGTACGCATTGCATGCGCTAATTCGCACCGTCGCGTATTTGTGTACGCCTGTTCAATGCTCCTGTGCCAGGGTGCACAGGGATGCGCCGGATGCGCCCATTTCTACTATTGGCAACATTGTCAATTCTCCTAACGCTATTTCCCTGGCTTTATATTGTTTGGAAGATGTGAGGTCTACATGGACGATCCAATGAATATTAGTAAGGATCCATGTCTTTACATTTATTCTACGTTATAGACTTCCTTTGTATCTCCTTCACTAAGAAGGCCATGAGTTTAATTCTGAAATGGATCACAGTAACCATTATTTGCCAGCCACAATTTGTGATAGTTCTCATATCCACAGATTGATGACACGTGAATTTATCCTATCTCTGCTATCTGCGCTTCCTAATCAGGATTGTAATTCTAAGCAGAGGAAAAATTGTGTCCAATTCTCACCTTTTATGAGTCTTCTGTTACAATATTAAACCTTCAATGTCATCCATGTGTCTATTTGAATTATACTTCGTGTATTTTTACTAATATTGCACACAAGGGGCAAAGATTATTCCTCAAATATTGGATACCTAATACGATCCTGAAATTGATGTAATAACATTGTTTCCGTATCCATTGACACTATAAATTGGGAATTGCATGTAAGAAATTTATAAGGAAACTCTGACATGATGCTTACCTGCTTATGTGTGTTCAGAGACATCTTCATGTGAGAAATAATGTGAAATAATTTTTGCTGCATTATCCTATATATATGGACTTAAACTGATCAGCCAAACTTAATGACCACTGACAGGGAAAGTGAAACTCATTAATTATCTCATTACAATGGCACCTGAAAGACGGCTGGATTTATTAGGCAGTAAGTGAACATGTTGTCCCTGGGATTAAACAGAAGCGTAGTTGAGAAACAAGACAAAGGTCAGTAACAAGTGATAGCATATAGCAGCAGGAGTGACAAGAGCAAGATATTGGCTGGAGCGAGCACAATTATCTGGCAAACAGGAAATGCAAAGGCATGGCTCAAATATGAAGTTCATGGGAAGAGAAAAGAGTTCAGGCTCCCAAGAAGCAAGACATAAGGCAAGGCTGTCTAAGCAATCAGGAAGGGAGCTGTTCAGCATCTCAGGTGGCTCAGAAAGAAGAGTTATTGGCAGACACAGCAGACGTACTGGGTTCAGGTCCAGACCCTTACACCTACAAGCAGTCTCCTCTGGGGGAACACCTACCTATTAATCATTGATTAGAACCTAACCTACCCCAATGTCTATCAGATTAGGAACTCACACTCTGCCCCCCCCCAAAAAAAAAAAAAAAAAGTTGACTTTTTGCCCTAATCAACAGTCTAAAGCAGCCATTCTCAGCCATGCTCTCTGGATCCCTCCAGAGGTTGCTAGGGGTTTCTTGAACTGTGGTTAACTGACCTCCCATTTGATGGTATATACATAATTCTAAAGCAGCCATTCTCAACCAGGATCTCTGGAACCCTAAGGTTCCTCCAGAAGTTGCTAGGGGTTTCTTGAACTCTGGCTGACTAACCTCCCATTTGATGGTGTATGCATGATTATGAGGCCAATTGCACTTGGCAGAGCCAGCTACATTAAACCATAGATAATTTTTTCAACTGTCTGTAAGAGTGTCATGAGTCAGGCTTGGAGACCAGTATCTATAACAGTAGAGATGCTCCCACTGACCAGCTGGATAGGTACAGAAGCAGGTCATCCTGGTGGATAACATGGGATCGCCCAAAGTGTGTGGTCTAAGAACTAACCATCGTTCACCAGAGCTCCTGTTGGTAGAGAAGGGTTTTGCTGAATATTGATACCAGGTTGCGATCCTCATGTTCACCCCACCAGGAGGTGAGCAAGCCAAGGTCCAGTAGCATATATAGAAGGTAGGGATCTAGCAAAAGCGTAGTCAGTAAACAAACAAATAGAAGGAGCTGCTAAGTGCAGTATTAATAGGTCTTTTATTGCCCAAAGGATAATAAAAACACTTACTAGAGATAAAACATATATAGGCTCATCAATGCACATAGGATATCCAGCGGTAAATGTCCCAAAGGATGTGGCAGCAATAGTAAACATATCCCATTGGACCAGCAGTGGGGAGCTGTGAGTCAAATATCCAGGAAGAACAGTGGCGCTTCAGGGATCAGCAAAGAACCCGGATGTGACGTCAAAGGGGGCAGTGCCGCGTTTTGAAGCATGCAACGTCCTTTGGGACATTTATTGCTGGACATCTTATGTGACTTGATGAGCCTGTATACTTTTTATTCCTAGTAAGTGTATTTATTGCACTTAGAAGTGCTTCTGTCTGTGTTCTGCTTTTAGCAGAGTTTTGTTTCCCTCTTATGGAGTGGCACTGAGGTATTTTACCAGGATGCCTGTTTGCCTGCCCTGTTCTCCACAAATACTGTGTATTCCCATTTCTGGATGGTCCAGTTTACCCAGAGTACCCTACATTCTACTTGCAGGTAGAGATCAAGCAGAAGTTTAGCTGAAGAATAAGCCAAAGGTCAGTGTAGCAAAGATTTGGACGGCAGCAGGAGCGAGAGCAAGATATTGGCTGGAGAGAGTACAATAATCTGGCTAAAATAGGAAGTTCATGGGAGGAACAAAGGGCTTAGGCTGGGTTCACACTGGTGTGAAATGAATGCTGGTTTTCCCAAATCCAATTCGCATAACAGGAGAGTGTTTCCTGGCTCTCAATCGATTCAGTTCACACATCTCCGTGGCGGCTGTGGGAGCGGATTGCGCATGGATCCTGTATATCCTTGGCTCTGATAGGTCGAATTCAGGCAACATTTCGGGCCTGATTAATCTCTGAAACTGAGAACCGGGAGGCAGCGGAACCTTACTGTGAGCCGCATCCAATTTGAGTGTGAACCCAGCCTCAAGGTTCAAGAGAAACAAGGTCCAAGCCAAGGTTGTCCAAAGAATTGTCCAGGAAGCTGGTATCAGGAATCAGGCTGGAGGCTGAGGTGACGAGAGGGCTCCCCTTGCGGCTGAGTGCAGAGCACCTCTGGAGATGGTAACAAAGGTGCACGGGTTGCCTGCAGGTGTAGCTGCTTCAGGAATCTGATCTGTAGTGGATAAGATGGTCTCCACCACTGGATCACTGGAAGAGCAGGCAGGTTAGTGCAATCAAGGTCAGTAGTCAGGCTGAGGGTCAAACATGGAAGGTCAATCAGGAACAGAGGCAGATAGAATAGTCGGGATCAAGCCGGGGGCAAACACTGGAAGTCAATCAGGAGCAGGCAGGAGAAAGTCCATAAAGCAAGCCGGGTTCAGAGCCAGTAGATAAGCCAGAGCAGGTTAAGGATAGCCGGGTCGGTAACGGGTAATAAAGCTGAAGTTTCAAGGCACAAGGAACACAGGTACTAGCTGAAGATAATCCAGCAATGAATGATAGCCAGTGCTGAGTTTATATAGGCAGTGGGTGTTGGTAATTGGCACTAAATAGGACGTACCGCGAACGCCAATGCTCCATTGTGCCACGATTGCTAACATGCATGCACACGTTAGTGCGGCCACCTTGGGCACTGGCATATCTGCCATTTCTGATTAAGTTCTTCTCTGCTTGCCATAATCCCAAGTGGCTCAGCAAGAATAGACATTGCCAGACCCAACAGAGTTTGTGGGTTCAGACCCGGGTCCTGACAAAGGGTGGCCTTCTGACCAGTAACCACTGCTGTAGGTGGGGCATACTGGCCACTCATGTATTGGTTTCAGCAGAGGTATCACAAGACCTGAAAATTTATTCCAAGGGTTCCTCTAAGGCAAAACATTTGAAAAAAGGCTGGTCTAAAGTGTGCCTATGCAGAGGTGTAACTAGAACCTTCAGGGCCCCGGTGCAAGAAACCATGAAGGGCCCCCCGGACCCCTGGCCAGGGCCCTTCCCTTCAAGCCTGGGGTTCTTCCCATTGATCCCAGAGCCCTTTACTCTCATTGTGGGGCCCTTTCCAAGTTCTGCAGTGGGCCCCCTTTCTGCCATCTTGGAGCCTCCCCACGGTGGTGGAATGCTAGGCTCCGGTCGCAAGTGTGACCTTTGCGATCTTGGAAGTTCACCCACTGGTGTCAGTAGTTTTTATTTTTTGGTATTTTAATTGTATTATTTTTTATCATTTTATTTTATTTTTTTACAATGTCACTGACTATGACTCTGTCCATTCAGAAAAGGAAGGAGCTGGTAAATTACATATTTACCGACCCCTTCCTGGTTCTCTATTGTTACACATCCCCTGCAGCAGCTGGCAGGAGAGGGGAGGCAGCACAGTAGGGGGGGGGGGGGGCAGGGGAGCACACAGGGGCCTAGAGACAGCAGGACACAAGTGATCTGGATAGGAGGAGTGGCAGGGGCAGCAAACAGAGGAACCAATCTCCTCCATTTTCCTCCTGCAGCTACAGGAGGAAAAAGGAGGACAGTGATTTCTCTACATACCGCCCCCGCCGCCCCTCCTATCCAGGTGTACAGTTGAGCCGCACAGGCCCCCTGGAGCATGGGGCCCGGTTGCAATTGCAACCCCTGCAACCCCTGTAGTTATGCCCCTGTGCCTATGTATAATAATATTCATACAATTCCCTTAAATCTTTAGTTACATTGTTGATGACAACACATGATCTGTATAGCTAAAAATTAAAAACCTATATATAAAAATCCTTGTAAAAGAAGTTGGAAAAACAAAATTACTTCTGTAAGTGTAATAGCCCTGAACCAGTCTTCGCAGTTCAACAAGTTCCCTGAGTAATTTAAAAAGAAAAAGCACTACAAAAAACAGTCAAAATGTTCTGTACATGAGCTATTTAAATTTTAATAAGCCCTACTGTAAGTACAACTTGTTAGCTTGAAGCACTGCAGGTGGCCAAATTTCTCCCCTAGCCGAGCACAATTTCTTTGTTATTTTCTTGCTTCTCGCGGCTCCTTCACTCCCTGACGCACTTTGATGTAAAGAAATCTCAACCGTTTTGTATTGTTAAAAGTTCTTGTGTTCCATAATTAAATGGCAGCCGTGTCATAATACATTTAGGCCACTGAACTACACAGCCAAACTTCAGTAGCTTTAAATGATTATTTTGTAATTATTTGACTCGACTGTCGCTTCATTATTCGCCTGTGCTGATGCGGTTGGGGAGCGGCGGAGATGGATTGGGATCAGTTAAGGCAGCCGGGGACGTCTTCATAGCTCTTTATTAAGCCGGTCTCCTTTGTGCATTGCTGCTGACCCGTGCTGGAATCAGTCAGGGGAATAGGAAATTTGCCTCTCAGCAAGTTTTCTCTTTATGATTTTCTTAAAGGATCCGCAGCGGAGGGAGGATTGTCTGGATAAAAGCTGAGAGTTTTTTCTTTTAGCGAATTAATCCAAATACAGTATCTCACAAAAGTTAATACACCCCTCATACTTTTGTAAATATTTTATTCTATCTTTTAATGTGATAACACTGAAGAAATGACACTTTGCTACAATGTAAAGTAGTGAGTGTACAGCTTGTATAACAGTGTAAATTTGCTGTCCCCTCAAAATAACTCACAGCCATTATTGTCTGGCAACAAAAGTGAGTACACCCCTAAGGGAAAAGGTCCAAATCAGGCCCAAAGTGTCAATATTTGGGGTGGCCACCATTATTTTCCAGCACTGCCTTTACCATATGGGCATAGAGTTCACCAGAGCTTCACAGGTTGCCACTGGAGTCCTCTTCCACTTCTCCATGGCGACATCACCGAGCTGGTGGATAAAAGAGACCTTGCGCTCCTCCACCTTCCCTTTGAGGATGCCCCACAGTTGCTCGATAGGGTTTAGGTCTGGAGACATGCTTGGCCAGTCCATCACCTTTACCCTAAGCTTCTTTAGCAAGGCAGTGGTCATCTTGGAGGTGTGTTTGGGGTCGTTATGTTGGAATACCGCCCTGCGGCCCAGTCTCCGAAGGGAGGGGATCATGCTCTGCTTCAGTATGTCACAGTACATATTGGCATTCATGATTCCCTCAATGAACTGTAGCTCCCCAGTGCTGGCAGCACTCATGCAGCCCAAGACCATGACACTTCCACCAGCATGCTTGACTCTAGGCAAGACACACTTGTCTTTGTACTCCTCACCTGGTTGCCGCCACACATGCTTGACACCATTCCCAGAGCCTCGGCAGGAATTAAAGTTTTAGGCATCAACGCTCAAAACTATCGCCTTCCTCTCCCATCCAGAAATCTTCACTGTTATCCTGATTGATGTTTGAGTCAGATGCCTCAGAATACTGCTCGATCACTGAGACCACCTCCTCTGCCTCCTTTGTCCCAGAGATGAAAACAGATACGTCATTAGCACAGGCCACAACCCTCAGAGGAGGCTCACCAGAAATGCCCAAAGGAACTCAACACAATGGTCCGCTTTCTAACCTCCTGATGAAGCGATCAATTGCGAACGTGTATAGCAGAGGATTTAAAGGTACTCATGACCCGATCAAAAGCTTTTGCCTGAACCAATGGCAGCAGGTGCTTTCCTCAGCCTGCAGCTATGCGCTATTCCAGGGCCTCTCGGACACCTAACACGGCTGAAAAAAGTGCTTCTAACCTGAACTGAACAGTACTGGTGGCGAGAAAGTAGATTTCCCGCTACAGACGATAAACGCCAGAAAATTACTTTTGCCAGTATCTTCCTAACAACATTGAGAATGCTAATGAGCCGCCAGTTCACGATTCTTGAAGAATCTTTACCCTTTGACAGAAAAATCACTGCACATTGTCGCATGGAGAGAGAGAGGGAACCCTCTCTCAGACAGCCATTAAAAACCTCCACCAAATATGGTGCCAGAGTAACCCTAAAGTGCTTGTAAAACTCGGCTGTCAATCCATCTGGCCCCGGCGACTTCTTACTAATAGCCATAACCACCTCATCTGCAATGATGTCCTATGCCAATCTCATCAGAGAACTGCAATTTCCCAGTCCTGAAATAGAATCCAGAAAACCTGACATGCCTGCCCAGGAGGTTAGCATAATATGACCTGGCAGCTTCATGGATCCCGAACTTGGACTTGGTCAAGAAACCCGTACTGTCAACCAGGCCTACAACTGACTTAACTGCTCTACCTTGTTTGCGATTCTGGTAAGGGTCGGGCGAGTGATATTTCCCATAATCCCTGTCCAGAACCAAAGAGGCATGCCTGTCATATTAACACTCCCTGAGCAAGAGTTTAACTTCAGAGATCCTCTCCGGATCTCCATTATTCGAGACAAGTCTATCAAGCTTCTCCCGCAAACGCTGGTAGGTGTAATACTTATCAAGCTGTTTATTACCTTGAAAAACCTAACGATCCTTCGTTTTGTAAGCTCCCACCACTCTTACTTACTGCTGCAAAAGTCCATGATCGATACCTGTGCCTGAAAAAAATCCTCAAATGATTGACTCACCATCTCATCGTCCAGGAGTGCCGAATTCAGCTTCCAGGTACCCCTCCCCCTAGGAGGTGTATCGGGAGTATTCAGAGTCACAGACAGAATACAGTGATCGGAAAACTCCACCGCCTGACACACTGGTGCCAAAAAGGCAGAGTTCCCCTTTTTTTTAAAAACGATCTATTCCCCTCTGACTACTACCTCGCTGAAAAGTGAATCCCGTGTCCTCTGGGCAGCAATGAATGTACACATCAACCAGACCTGCCTCTCTAGTTAGTTATTTTGTTTGAAAAAAAGGCTTCACAGTCCAGCCTGGCTCCGATACCTGTTCTTCGTCCTAGTGACGGTGTTGAAATCACCACCGAAGACAACTTGCTGGGCTTCAAAAAGAAAAGGCTTGATCTTCTTTTTTCCCATCCCATTTTGTCTGGGGCCCATAGATGTTAATCAGGCACAGATCCTGCCCCCCATGGAGATGTCTAAGACCATGCATCTCCCCATTTCTACCTCAATAATCCGCCGATAGGTTACCATGCCGGAAAAAAGTACCGCAACTCCAGTGTAAGGCTCAGTTGCAAGAGACCAGAAGAAGGGCCCATGCCTCCACTCCCTCGTTGCCAGATAAAATATCGGTCAAACTAGATAACTGGGTCACTTGCAAAAGGAAAATATCAGCATCAAACCTGCTGACAAAAGTAAGGCCATCTTACGAGCACTTACTGATTTTATGCCGGTGATATTAATGGTCGCCATCTTCAAAGGAGTGGGAACCACCATCAAGGATGATTGGGGTACACGTTTCTTAGCCTGCTTACCCCCTTCCCTACCTGGAGACCCTGCATGCTTTATCGTCCTCTGTGATTCCTCCTCCATTGAAATCACAGACTCATCAGCCAAAGAACCTTTATCCTCCACCTCAGAAAACACCTTAAACTTATTGGACACTTCCACCCTCCCAGGTTCAGGTACAGGCACATCCTTATTCTTCTTCCTCTTCTCAGACTTTCTTTTTGTCTCCAAGCACACCATATCTTCATGAGACAACTCTGACTATAAAGCCCCCTCACCCTCCATTCCACCATCACCCACAACCTCATCCAACCCAATCACTGCACTCACCATAACAGTCTCCCCACCCTTCACCCCGGCACTCACACTATCATTCACTCCATTCCCCGGCGCCTCACGCCCTCCAGTCCTCAGGCGCCGGTGCACACTGGTCCAGCTCCCTCCACAGCCCCTACTACTACTGGGGAGACTGACACAGGGGGATCAGACACAACATCCACTGACACCGACATTTTACGGACATTCAGACACTGATTGCACTGAGACAACAGGGACAGAGACATTGGGGACCCCTGACACAGCCCCCCTATTGTTTCCCCCAAGTCCAGGCAAAAAAACTCTTCCACTTCTGATTATGAAAGGTCTCAGGGCACTGGCTGAAGGCATGCCCAAACTCATCACAAAGATTGCATTTGATCTTATTGCAATCCTTCATCTCTGGACATGAGGAGGCTAAATGACCCAGAGAGCTGCACTTGTTACAGAGCTTGGGCTGGCCAGGGTAAAACACAACAATCCTATCCTTCCCAATGAAGGTTGAGAAGGGAAGATGCTGGACCACATTCCCACACACATGCAACCTCATCTGCACCGACCACACACCTGTCCATATGCCCCTCTCATCCACAATCTTCTTCAGAGGGGTCAGAAGCTCCCCAAATCTCCTTAGCCAGACAGACAAATCAGCAGAGGGAATGGATTAATTCCTGACCAGGATGGTGACATTCTTCACAAGAGGTTGGCGTGAGACAAGTTTTGGGACGAGTCCCGCCCACTCCGGCAGACCCCTATACTTCTCCCAAAAAACATAGAGCGACTAGGGGGCGAACAAAGGAGAGATCATACTCATAGGAGCCCACCGGACTGATCAGAGCAAAGATGTCATCCGCCTTGAAACCCATCACCAAAATCTTTTCCACAACCAACCTCCTGATAAGGGGGGCACCCCAACCTTCCCACCTAAGCAGCACTACATTTCTGCGCCTGAAAGACAGGGGTGCAGATGGCAGACCTGCAGCAGACCTCCCTCCTGAGCCGCCCGCCTGATGTGACCCCCTTATCCCAGCCAGAGCCCCAGCATAAGTTTTGTTAGCAGGATTAGACACCCCAGATTTTAAAGCTGCACCATTGGCTGTAGGAGTATCAGAACCCCTGCTCGGCAAATCACCACCAGAGGCAGCAGCAGGTGTCACTCCATTCACCAAACACACAAACATTCCCCTTTCCAGCATTACAAACAGCTTTATCACTCACATTCATTTTCCCATCTGTAGCACTACTACTCCCAGCAGACCCACTCACACCAGATGCTGCTGTCTTCACCCCCTCCTTTCCTATCATACTCCTTTTGGGTAAAAGCCTTCCACTCCTTGTAACTATTCCCTGGGTTTCAGAAACACATTTCACAGTGCAGCTGTCATTTCCTTTCCCACCATTATCTGCTATACCAGCAGCAACCAGCGGGGACTGTACAGAAACAATGGCAGATCCCTTTCCCTTCCCCCCAGCAGAGTTCACAGTCGTAGTTTTCTTACTATCAAAGTTCAGAGTCAAAGACTTCTTAGTATCAGCAGAGCCCAGTCCTGCAGGCACAGCAGCCATCTTCCCTGCAGAGCTTTGTACATACACAGGTTTTCCCTCCAAAGCATTGCTCTGCACACTGCTCTCCATGCTGCTCTGCATGCTGGAGTCCATGCTTTCAGTTTTAACAAAGAATGATTTTTCAGTAAGTTTTACCTTTGCAGGTCCAGGTACAGAGTCATTGCCATTGTCCTCATCAGCAGAGTCCTCTGAAAAGCGAAATATTCTTTCACTCAAGGGAGACTCAATCTTCTGAATAAAGTTTAGCTGTCCTCCACCATTTTCCTCTACCTCCTGTGCTGTTCCTCCAGCTTGCTGGGGAGGGAGGGAGGCAGAGGCCGACATTTCCTCCGGTGAAACAGATCCTGAGGTGGATGGGGTATCGGGGACAGCTTCTGGGACCCCCTCCTCACTCTCCACCCGTACTGCCACCGCCAATGCTGAAACTTTTCCGCGACGTGCGTCATTCCTCATTTTTCGGAATCGCTCCTCATTCTGGAACTTTTCTTTAAAAGCTCCACTCTTTTCTTTTAAAGACTTTACCAGACTCTGCTGCTTCTTGATGGCGTCCTCAAAAACTTTTAATTCTGGCTTCAAACTTTGCCGCTTGCTGCTCCATGCTTTATCATGCATGGCCTTCTTCTTCCTATAATCAGCTTTCAGGGTCATCAACTTTTCCTCCTCCTTTGCAATTCTCAGCAAACGATCAGCAACCCGCCCTCTGAAAGCGGGGGTAGATTCGCCTTTTTTAGGGCCATAGCCGAGGTCTTCAGGTGAAGATGAAGCACGAGAATGCATGTTGGATCCCCCAGGGGGATCATCGCCAGGATCATCCCCAGAATCTCCCATCTTCACTGGGGCCAGGTAACTCACCTGACCCCCTGGTGTCTGGAGAGGGAGAGCTGCAGCACACACAACCACTCTGGTACAGAGACTGATGTGATTGGCTCAGTGATCTCTGTACAGCGCTGCGGTATATGTCAGAGCTATATAATGTACAATAATAATAGTGTGTGACTGTGAGGGGGGGGCATTAGAGTGTAAGCTCTTCTGGTACAGAGACTGATGTGACTGGCTCAGTGATCTCTGTACAGCACTACGGTATATGTCAGAACTATATAAATGTATAATAGTGTGTGACTGTGGGGGAGGGGAAATTAGAGTGTAAGCTCCTATGGTGCAGAAACTGATGTGACTGTGGGGGAGACATTAGAGTGTAAGCTCCTCTGGTACAGAGACTGATGTGACTGGCTCAGTGATCTCTGTACAGCGCTGCGGTATATGTCAGAGCTATATAAATGTATAATAATAATAGTGTGTGACTATGAGGGGACATTAGAGTGTAAGCTCCTCTGGTACAGAGACTGATGTGACTGGCTCAGTGATCTCTGTACAGCGCTGCGGTATATGTCAGAGCTATATAATATACAATAATAATAGTGTGTGACTGTGGGGGGGGGGGGGGGCATTAGAGTGTAAGCTCTTCTGGTACAGAGACTGATGTGTCTGTGGGGGGGGGGGGAGGAGACATTACAGTGTAAGCTCCTCTCAGAGGCGTAACTAGAACCTTCAGGGCCCTGATGCAAGAAACCATGAAGGGCCCCCCAGACCCCTGGCCGGGGGCCCTTACCTTCAAGCCCAGGGCTCTTCCCACTAATCCTGGGGCTCTTTACACTCGTTGCATGGCCTTTTATTACGGTCCCGCAGCAGGATTCTTTCACAAGTTCTGCAGTGGGCCCCCTTCCTGCAATCTTGGGGCCTCCCCACAGTGGTGCAATGCCAGGGTCCGGTTGCAAGTGTGACCTTTGCGATCCTGGAAGTTCACCCACTGGTTTGCTACCGGGCCCCCTGGAGCATGGGGCCCGGTAGCGATTGCAACCCCTGCAACCCCTGTAGTTACGCCCCTGGCTCCTCTGGTGCAGAGACTGATGTGATTGTGGGGGGGGGGGCATTAGAGTGTAAGCTCCTCTGGTACAGAGACTGATGTGACTGGCTCAGTGATCTCTGTACAGCGCTGCGGTATATGTCAGAGCTATATAAATGTATAATAATAATAGTGTGTGACTATGAGGGGACATTAGAGTGTAAGCTCCTCTGGTACAGAGACTGATATGACTGGCTCAGTGATCTCTGTACAGCGCTGCGGTATATGTCAGAGCTATATAATATACAATAATAATAGTGTGTGACTGTGGGGGGGGGGGGGCATTAGAGTGTAAGCTCTTCTGGTACAGAGACTGATGTGACTGTGGGGGGGGGGGGAGGAGACATTACAGTGTAAGCTCCTCTCAGAGGCGTAACTAGAACCTTCAGGGCCCTGATGCAAGAAACCATGAAGGGCCCCCCAGACCCCTGGCCGGGGGCCCTTACCTTCAAGCCCAGGGCTCTTCCCACTAATCCTGGGGCTCTTTACACTCGTTGCATGGCCTTTTATTACGGTCCCGCAGCAGGATTCTTTCACAAGTTCTGCAGTGGGCCCCCTTCCTGCAATCTTGGGGCCTCCCCACAGTGGTGCAATGCCAGGGTCCGGTTGCAAGTGTGACCTTTGCGATCCTGGAAGTTCACCCACTGGTTTGCTACCGGGCCCCCTGGAGCATGGGGCCCGGTAGCGATTGCAACCCCTGCAACCCCTGTAGTTACGCCCCTGGCTCCTCTGGTGCAGAGACTGATGTGACTGTGGGGGGGGGGGGCATTAGAGTGTGAGCTCCTCTGGTACAGAGACTGATGTGACTGGCTCAGTGATCTCTGTACAGCACTGCGGTATATGTCAGAGCTATATAATGTATAATAATAATAGTGTATGACTGTGGGGGGACATTAGCGTGTAAGCTCCTCTGGTACAGAGACTGATGTGACTGTGGGGGAGGGGACATTAGAGTGTAAGCTCCTCTGGTACAGAGACTGATGTGACTGTGGGGGAGGGGACATTAGAGTGTAAGCTCCTCTGGTACAGAGACTGATGTGATTGGCTCAGTGATCTCTGTACAGCGCTGCGGTATATGTCAGAGCTATATAAATGTATAATAATAATAGTGTGTGACTATGAGGGGACATTAGAGTGTAAGCTCCTCCGGTGCAGAGACTGATGTGACTGTGGGGGAGGGGACATTAGAGTGTAAGCTCCTCTGGTACAGAGACTGATGTGACTGGCTCAGTGATCGCTGTACAGCACTGCGGTATATGTCAGACCTATATAATGTATAATAATAATAGTGTGTGACTTGGGGGGGGCATTAGAATGTAAGCCCCTCTGGTGCAGAGACTGATGTGACTGGGGGGGGGGGGGCATTAGAGTGTAAGCCCCTCTGGTACAGAGACTGATGTGACTGGGGGGGGGGGACATTAGAGTGTAAGCTCCTCTGGTACAGAGGCTGATGTGACTGTGGGGGGACATTAGAGTGTAAGCCCCTCTGGTACAGAGACTGATGTGACTGGGGGGGGGACATTAGAGTGTAAGCTTATCTGGTACAGAGACTGATGTGACTGGCTCAGAGTTCTCTGTACAGCACTTCATTATATGTCAGCGCTATATAAATATTGTGAACCAATTACATTTTATCAACAAGCTCCAGAATATAATCCAGTCTGCAGGAACATCCAAGGCAGCGTTCTGGGTGGACGCACGCACACACGCCGCGATGGTAAATAACTGGAAATATATACGGACTAAATAGAGGTTTTCACATCTGTCCGGATTTCTTCTTTAATAAACATTTCCTGTAAACTTGGAGTGTATAAATATTTTAACTTTGAATTTGTTTAATCGAGTTACAAAAAAAAAAAAAAAAAGCGAAAATCATGGCGTTTCATTGCGGAGATATTTCCAGTGAACATGTTCCGAGCGGCGTCTCTCTGAAATAAAACCACACAGGAAAAGTAAATATTCATAAAAGAATTATGATTCCAGAAATGTAATTCAGGATCATATTTGAAGTTCGGGGGCTGAATAATTACGATTTCCTTATGAGCGGTGCGCGCGCTCGCTGCGCAGGAATTATAAAACGGGATGAACAAACATTTAAATCATGTCCCTGCATATCTAAATGTCTCATTTCTGAGAGTTCGCTCTGAACAACAAACAAACAAGAATGCAACTCGGGGAAATATTAATTGCCGGCACGCTCGTATATCGCAAAGAGAAAAAAAAAAAAGAGCGGCTGGATTGCTGAGGTTTTTGTTCCTGGGAAGGGACGCCGGGAACCGCCGCAAATTATCACCGGCCATCCGGCCGTAATACCAGAGCTGGACGCCATCATCAATCTACACACGAGAGGGAATAAAGGCAACCATTCAGTTACTTTGCAACCCCTTATAAATAAACTCCTGATGTGTCACCATATACAGCAATAGCATCATTGTCCTAAAAACGCTCCACCTTGTATCAATACAATGTCATCCTTCAGCTCCAGTCAGTGACTTTGCCAAGGATGGGATGATGTCATCAGTCTGCTGCAGACAAGAGGAGGCATTTCCTCAGTCTCCCCTCCCCCAGTGATCAGACTGTACATCAGTGTCGGCCCGTCCATTGGGGGCGCAGGGGCGCCGCCCCCCCCCCTAATAATGTCTGGCCCCTAATCTACATGCAGGGCACCAGATGCATGGATTCCAATGGGGTGATTAGAGCCAGAGGAACTAATAGGCTTCAAAAAAGGGTGGGCTCGGGGCGCAGAGCACTGCGCCCTGAGCCCATCCAGTTGTGTGACAATAGCAAATGAATATTTCCTATTGTCACACGGAACCTCCTCCCGGCCAATCGGGAAACGGGTCTCAGAACCCACTTCTCGATTGGCCGGGAGGAGGTTCCGTGTGACAAAAAAAAGGAGAAGCAATGCTATTGGCCAAGGAGGAGGAGAAGGAGGGAGGAGACGCAGGGGAAGCCCAAGGAGGAGACTGAGGGGGGAAGCTGCCGCCGCTGCCTGCCCAGGTTGATTGAGCCGGCAACCGGGGGGGGGGATTAGGTGTGCGGGCTGGAGCTGGTGTGGTCCGGCGGGGGGGGGGGGTTATGGTGTGGTCCGTCCGCTGCCCCCCGCCCAGCCCATGGAGCACCAGCCGCCACTGCTGTACATTGGAACTTTGTAGAAGGTAAGAGGAAGCATTTCCTCAGTCTCCCCTCCCCCCAGTGATCAAACTGTACATTGTAACTTTGTAGAAGGTAAGAGGAAGCATTTCCTCAGTCTCCCTTCCCCCCCAGTGATCAAACTTTACATTGTAACTTTGTAGAAGGTAAGAGGAAGCGTTACCTCAGTCTCCCCTCCTCCAGTGATCAGACTGTACATTGTAACTTTGTAGAAGGGGGAGCCAATCAGCGAGTCTATCGGCCGCGATTGCCGTCGGCCACCCGCAACCACTCCCTGTGGAGACAGAATGGCCGTCTGCCTATGGAAAACACAGCAGACCGCTGTTCTGTCAGTTATGAACACAGGGATCCTCCTATTTAGGAACACAGATCTCTGTATTCATTCTGCAAGCCCATCCCCCACACAGTACATTGCGGCTAGCTGGCTCGGCTGCACAAACCACTGTACCTGTACGCAGGAGCGCCCCCATTAGGCAGCGGGGAAGCCGATCAACAGGGCCGGCAGCCGCGATCACTCCCCGCTGAGAGAGAAGGGCGGGCGGCTGTTGTAAACACATCTAACCGTTCTTCCCTCTGGAATGATCACAGAGCGCCTGTGATCCTTCTATTAAGGCCTCTTACACACAATACTCCTGTTTGAGTATCTCCTTTTTCAGCCCTAAATTTCAGGCGTATTTGTCTTATTAAAATGCGCGCATTTTCGCGCATTCGCATACATTTATGCGCAAATTTGCGTCTTTTTGCGCAAATGTATTCTCGCGTTCTTGAAAAAAATATGCAAATTAGCATTTTTTTCCCAGATCAACAGTATGTTCCGCGTGCGTTCATTTGTTCGCAATCGTGCGCATTAGGAATAAATTACTGTCCAAAAACGCAGAATTTTTCTATTTTGTTCTTACTGAAGAATGCACAGCGCTGATTTACGCGCCTGTGTGCACAGACACATTACAATGAATGGGCTGTATTTTAGCTCAGAAAAAAAAGAGCTGTACTGAGCTTTTTTAAGCAGCAGTGTGCAAGAGGCCTTAGGATCACAGGTCTCTGTGTTGATTCCACAAGCCCATCCCCCTCACAGTTAGAAAACATCCCCTAGACTACATTTAACCCTTTGATCACCCCTGGTGTTAACCCCTTCCCTGCCAGTGTCATTATTACAGTAACAGAGCATATTTTTAGCACTGATTACTGTAGTAATGTCACTGATCCCCCCAAAAGTGTCAGTTAGGGGTCCGATCTGTCCGCCTGCAATGTCGCAGTCCCGCTAAAAATCGCTGATCGCCGCCATTACTAGTAAATAAATAAAAATGACATAAATCTTTCCCCTAGTTTGTAGACGCAATAACTTTTGCGCAAACCAATCAAAATGCGCTTATTGGGATTTTCTTTCACCAAAAATATGTAGCAGAATACAAATTGGCCTAAAATGATGAAAACATTTGATTTTAGTTTTTTTTTATTGAGAATGTTATATAGCAGAAAGTGGAAAATATTGTTTTTTTTCTTTTTCAGAATTGTTGCCATTTTTTTGTTTATAGCGCCAAAAATAAAAATCACACAGGTAATCAAATACCACCAAAAGAAATCTCTATTTGTGGGAAAAGACCGCGCAATTGTATGTTAGAATAAAGCAGTGCCGAATCGCAGGTGGAGAATCTTCCGGTCCAGGAGTGGTTAATTGAACAAGCTGAAGTTAGAAACTGATTGGCTACCATACACAGCTGCATCAGATTTTGCACTCTTGACATTTTTGACACTTTTGGGGGGACCAGTGACAATACTACAGTAATCAGTGCTAAAAATATGCACTGTCACTGTACTAATGACACTGGCAGGGAAGGGGTTAACCCAGGGGTGATCAAGGGGTTAAATGTGAGCCTAGGGGAGTGATTCTAATTGTATGGGGGCGTGGCCTGTGAAATGACCATAGAGACCTGCGATCCTATATAGAAGGAGGGGCACTATGATCATTCCAGGGAGAAGGACGGTCGGCTATGTTTACAACAGCTGACCGTTCTTCTCTCTCAGCAGGGAGCGATCGCGGGTGTCAGGTGGGAATCGGAGCCATCTGACCCATGCATCGGCTTCCCCCCTGACGAGCGGGGGTGGGAGCGCGCCGGCTGCGGCGCACGCTTGCCCCCTAGCTGCAAGCGTGAGACCGATGTAGTACAACGTCGTTTCGCGCAGGAGGGCAGCATTGCCACAGTAAATCAGAGGCGGGCGGTCGGGAACAGGTTAAAGCAAATTGCAAAAATTCTAATTGCATATTTGTAGCAGTGATCACTGTAGTAATGTCACTGGTCCCCCCCCCAAAAGTGTCAAAAATGTCAGATGACATGCATCTGTCCGCCGCAATGTCGCAGTCCCGCAAAAAAATCGCAGATCGCCGCCATTATTAGTAAAAAAAATGAATTAACAAAAATGACATAAATCTTTCCCCTAGTTTGTAGATGCGATAACTTTTGCGCAAACCAATCAAAATACGCTTATTGGGATTTTTTTTTACCAAAAATATGTAGCAGAAAACAAATTGGCCTAAAATGATGAAAAAAATTGATTTTTATTGGGAATGTTATATAGCAGAAACTAAAAAAAAAAAAAAAATATTGTTTTTTTTTCAGAATTGTTGCTTTTTTTTTTTTTGCTTATAGCGCAAAAAAAAAAAAATCGCACAGTTGATCAAATACCACCAAAATAAATCTCTATTTGTGGAGAAAAAGACATCAGTTTTATTTGGGTACAGCGTCGCAAGACCGCACAATCGTCAGTTAAAGTAACGCAGTGCCAAATCGAAAAAAAAAATGGCCTGGTCATTAAGGGGGGTAAATCTTCCGGTCCAGAAGTGGGTAAGCAGTTTAGCTCTTTGGGCGTGCTATTTACGTCCAAAGAGTGAACCTTTGATCAAAGGCTGGTTCCCTGTGTAGGTTTTGTACAAAATACGCTTAGTGGGATTTTTTTTTTTTTTTTTTTTTTACTGAAAATATGTAGCAGACTACAAATTGGCCTAAAACGATGAAAATTTTTTTTTTTTTTTTTTTTTTAATTTATTTATTTATTATTATTATTATTATTTTTTTTTTTATTTATCTATTTTTTTTTTATTGGGAATGTTATATAGCAGAATGTAAAAAATATTGTTTTTTTTTTTTTTTTTGTTGTTTTTTTTCCAGAATTGTCGCTCCTTTTTTGTTTATAGCGCAAAAAATAAAAATCGCACAGGTGATCAAATACCACCAAAAGAAAGCTCTGTTTGTGAGAATGGACATCGATTTTATTTGAGTACAGCGCCGCACGACCGTGCAATTATCAGTTAAAATAATTCAGTGCCGAATCACAAAAAATGACCTGGTCAATAATGGGGTAAAACCTTCTGTCCAGAAGTGGTTGAGAGACCCGCAGAAGGGCTGACAATCCTGGAACAGTATCAGTAAGGAAGATGCTGCCCCCCCCCCCCCCTCCAGCTATAACCTGCCTAGAGCAGGCACAGCAGAGAGCAGGGGTCTTCAAACTACGGCCCTCCAGTTGTTCAGGAACTACAATTCCCATCATGCCTGGTCATGTCGGTGAATGTCAGAGTTTTCCAATGCCTCATGGGATGTGTAGTTCTGCAGCAGCTGGGGGGGCCGTAGTTTGAGGATCCCTGGCATAGAGCAGGCATGGCATAGAGGTATAAGGAATAAACAAATCTCAGTAAGTTTAAGGGAGAACTCCACATTGTTAAGAAAATAACTATTATAACATGTACAGTGCAATTGCTACTCAAGCCAAGCAATCATTTATTATCCACTTCCTGCAAACTGACGTACCTGTCCCTGTATGTTGGCTGTGAAAAGTGGTTGTAGTGGGATGATATGCAGCTGCAGGCATCACCCCGGTATCGTTTTTTTAGAGCCTGGCGTGAAAACTATTTGAATTAGAAAACTATTCGAAATCGATTTGAATACGAATAAACAAAATTCATTCTGAAATGATCAGAAATGTGGTGTGTCAGAGTGACGCCAAGTCAGGATAACTTTGCGGCCGTCATTCTGCTGGGAATTGGTTAAATGTGTAAAAAAAATTTTTTTTTTTTTTTTTAAGGCAGACTCGATGGACCACCTTGGGCTTTTTTCTGCCTTCTATGTCTTTGTTATTTTTTTCAATTCAGCCCGCTGGCTGACCAAAAAAAAAAATGTAACAATATTCAGAAGGTAGCGGGACTCAGGTATGTCTAGGGGGTGTGTCCATGACTACCTGGACATCAACCCAACTCAAAATAAAATGGATGTGCCCGTACAAATCTTGATGTGATTAACCACTTAAGCCCCGGAAGATTTTACCCCCTTCCTGACCAGGGTTTTTTTTGCGATTTTTTTACTGCATGACTTTAACGGACAATTGCGCGGTCGTGCGACGCTGTACCTAAACGAATTTGACGTCCTTTTTTTCCCACAAACAGCTTTCTTTTGGTGGTATTTGATCACCTGTGTGATTTTTTGATCATGCGCTATAAACAAAAAAAGAGCGACAATTTTGCAAAAATAACAATATTTTTCACATGTTTTTATATGAAATTCCCCCCCCCAAAAAAATTAAAAATCTAAATTTTTTAACATTTTCGGCCAATTTGTTTTATGCTACATATGTTTGGTAAAAAAAAAATTGCAAAAAGCGTATTTTGATTGGTTTGCGCAAAAGTTATCGCGTTTACTAACAAAGGGAAAGATTTTTGTCATTTTTGGTAGTAATGGCGGCGATTTGCAATTTTTTTTTTGCGGTACTGCAACATTGCGGCGGACAGATCGGACCCTTGACTGACATTTTTGACACTTTTGGGGCTACCAGTGACATTACTGCAGTAATCAGTGCTATACATATGCACTGTTACTGCAAAAATGACCCTGGCAGGGAAGGGGTTAACTGTATTGGAGAGGGAGGGGTTAAGTGTGTCCTAGGGGCGTGTTTCTAACTGTGATTGGACATGGCTACTACTGTAAAAACAGAGATCAACGGTCCTACATAGTAGAACCGTCTGATCTCCATTTTTACACAGGGGAGACTGACAGGCGGCTTGTTTACATTAGCCGCCTGCCTTTCTCCCTTCCCGGCGAACGATCGCGAGTGACCAGCGGACATCGGGTCCGCCGGTCACACGCACTGACTTGTTAGGGAATGAGCCGGGGCGGGCGCACGCCTCAGTGGGCGCGCGCTCGCCCGCTATTCGCTCACAAGCCAGTGACAGGCTAGTGACGTACCGGTACGTCACTTTGCCTGGCCGGGGCTGACCGCCGCAGTATATGTACTTGCGGCGGTCGGCAACCGGTTAAGGTTTTTTTATGGGATTGGTACAATTTGGTGCTTCCCATGGTCGCTCGGTTGTGACCGCAGCCTGTGGAACATCTAGAACCCTTTGGCACTTGGGTATTTATTCTTTGTTTTACTCTACATCACCCTCAATTGTTTTTTAACAATAATTTTTTCAATAAAATTTATATTGTATTTTGATACAGTTTTGTGATTTATTCATTATATGTTTGTATCTAGTTTTCAGGCCTGAAAAGTCCCATTAGAGGGTTCTTCTTCCTTCTTGTTGTCTTCATTATTGGTAATGTTGGCCTGACTTTTGTGTATCGATCATTCCCCCATTTCCGAGGTCTGATTGGTATAATATCTCACATTCTCAAATAGACACGTGCAATTTGTTTAGTTCCGAATTGAAATTTGGACACATTTTCCATTTTCGGAAATTCGGATTAATCTGAATTTTTCGAATTACAATAGAACTGAATTTAAACAAATCCGAAATATAATGAAAAAAATTCAGACAAAATTTGAATCGATTTGAATAGTTTTTGAATCAATTTGAATAGTTTTTGAATCGATTCGAATAGTTTTCGAATTGATTCGAATAGATTCAAATAGTTTTCAAATTGATTCAAAATTGTTTTCAAATTCGAAAATGTTTCAAATTCAATAGCTTTCGATTTGTTTTCTAGTTTCCAAAGAGAATAAACTAGAACAGAAAGTAAAGGAATATAAAAGAAAAAAAATTGAATAGAATAAAAAAAATAAGAATATAATCAAATATAAAGAATATACCCATCTTCTGAAATTCGATTTTCAAATAGAATAAATTTGAATTCCAATACATAATAAAAGAGTAGAATAGAAAAGAATAGAATAGAAAAAAAATGAAATAGACTATAATAGAATAGAAAATAATAGAATAAAAAAAATAGAATAAATATAACCATTTCCCAAAATTCAAATCTAATCAATTCGAATTTGAATGGAATAGAAAATAATAGATTAGAATA
The DNA here is from genome assembly GCF_965119305.1 of Pelophylax lessonae. Taxonomy (NCBI): domain Eukaryota; kingdom Metazoa; phylum Chordata; class Amphibia; order Anura; family Ranidae; genus Pelophylax; species Pelophylax lessonae. The sequence goes on from NC_138774.1 coordinate 9,773,643, forward strand.
GAATAGAAAATAAAAGAATATTATAGAAAAAAATTGATTATTCTGAATTTTTGAATTATAATAGTACTGAATTTAAATATATCTGAAAAATACCGAAAACATTTCTGACAAAATTTGAATCAATTTGAATGATTTTTGAATCGATTCGAATTGTTTTCGAATCAATTCAAATTGTTCTCGAATTCGAAAATGTTTCAAATTCGAATAGTTTTGGATTTGTTTTCCAGTTTCCAAGGAGAATAAAATAGAATAGAAAGTAATGGAATAGAAAAGAAAAAAATAGAATAGTATAGAATAAAAAAATAACAATATAATAAAATATAAAGAATATACCCATCTTCTGAAATTCAAATTTCAAATAGAAATAATTTGAATTCAAATACATAAAAAAGAGTAGAATAGAAAAGAAGAGAATAGAATAGAAAAAAAATAATGTAATAGACTATATTAGAATAGAAAATAATAGAATAAAAAAAATAGAATAAATATAACCATTTCCAAAAATTTAAATATAATCAATTCGAATTTGAATGGAATAGAAAAGAATAGAATAAAATAGAAAATAACAGAATAGTACAGAAAAAGAAAAACAACAGACTAGATCAGAATAGAATTGAACCATCCTCCGAAATTCTAATTTTATATAGAATTCATTTGAATTTGAATAGAAAAGAATAGATAAGAATAGAATAGAATAGAATAGGAATAATATAACCATTTTCCAAAATCCAAATAGAATCAATTCTAATGTGAATGGAATAGAAAATAATAGATTAGAATAGAATAGAAAATAAAAGAATATTATAGAAAAAAAAACTGATTATTCTGAATTTTTGAATTACAATAGTACTGAATTTAAACATATCCGAAAAATACCGAACACAATTCTGACAAAATTTGAATCAATTTGAACAATTTTTGAATCGATTTGAATAGTTTTCAAATCGATTAAAAAATTTTTAGAATTCGAAAAGGTTTCAAATTTGAATAGCTTTCGATTTGTTTTCCAATTTCCAAAGAGAATAAAATAGAATAGAAAGTAAAGGAATTGAAAAGGGGAGGCGCATGCGCGGCAGCTCCCTGTATGGCCGCTTGATCAGGGAGCTCCGTCCCGCTGTGTGCTGACTGACAGCCCCGCAGCGCTCACCAGCACGTACCTGCTTCCTCCGGGCACCGATCGGCTCCGTAACACCCGCGGCACCTCCGGGGACCCCCGATGTCCGGTTCCCAGGTCCGTAGGGACCTTTCTTGCCAGTTCTTTTCGGAGGCCTCCCGCCCTGCCAGCCCCAAGATGGCGGCCGCTTCTCCTCATAGCGCGGGACCGGAGGATCAGGAAGACATTTCGGATGATCCGACACCCACCACGCCACACAGGTCAGTGGATGACTGCCCGACCACCCCCCTGGACTTGCCCCAGATCCTGTCCCCTGCCTCCACAGTCTCACTCCTGGAGAGGACCCTTGGGGAACTAACTCAGTCCCCGGCTGCGGCCTACCCTGCTGTGCAGCTCCTGTCACAGAGCCCCCTGCCTCTTCCTCATCCTCACCAGCAGGATTTTTCCTATCTTATGGCTACCTTTTCCCAGATGCTCACACAGGGCCTGGCACAGACTGCTTCCCAAATAACCTCTGCCATCCACAATGACTGGAGGCTATTGAACTGAAATCGGACCAGACTGTCCTTAAAGTCAACCAAAACTCTGCCAGGATGCAGGATTTACATGATCAGCTGGACACTGCTTTATCAAAAATTGATGAGCTTGAGAATCGCTCCAGGAGATATAATTTTAGGATCAGGGGATTACCTGAAAGTGTTAAAGATATTGATGATGCCGTTACCGCCTTCATCCGAGACTTGATTCCTGACATACCGCCTCACCGCCTGGAACTGGATAGAGCTCATAGAGCCCTGAGAGCCCCTCTCCCTGATGGTTCCCCAAGGGACATTATTGTTAAGCCACACTTTTTTAAAGTAAAAGAGGCGGTCATGAGGATTGCGCGCCGCTCCGACCATCTGTCTATCCATGGCCACACTATCCAAATATTCGCGGATTTGTCGCCTACTACTATTCAGAAAAGGCGATCCCTCAAACCACTCCTTCAAGTTTTGCAACAGAAGGCAATCAAATATTGGTGGTCCTTTCCCTTCCGTCTTACTTTTCTTCACCAACAACGTACCTACAGCTTCTCGGCTCTTCCGGATGGCGAACAGCTCCTCCTACAGCTCGGCCTCATCACTCAAGACCCCAACTCCTCCGCTCCTAACAGAAGCTCCGGCTCCTTCAAACGCCCTTCTCCTCAGAGCCCCCTGGTTCCAGCTTGGCAGAAGCAGCAGTTCAAGAGGGCCAAAGACGCTAAACCTCCCTAGATATTCTCCACATCTGGGTTGTCTCTCCACTTTTTCCTTGCAGGACTCGTTCCTGATTTCTTACCTGTGAGGGGCTAGGCCCCACGGTTACTTTCCTACATTAACTATCCTTACATATGACCCCCCCCCCCTTTTTTTTTTGGGGTCAGTATTGTTTTTGTTTTGTTGCTCAAGGGTGTTGGACATATTCTGATACTGTTTTTTTTTTTTTTTTTTTTTTTATGAAATTGTATTGCTATGCTAACATAGTGGGGGGGCTACGCCCCCATTGTCAGTAATTGCCAGTGGACCCTTCAGGTGGTAACCTTCGGCTGTTTATACTTTCCTGAAATGTGTATTTTTGTCTTTTGCCTTTTTCCTCTTCCTTGGGGTGTCTGGCCACAGCGGGATTTCTGCTGCGCCTCGCTCCGTCTCTTCCTGGGACTTTTTTCCCCACGTAGAGTGGAGCTGATGCCTTCGCTCCTCGAAGACGTCTATGGGTTTCAGGGGTTGGTGGGATCTGGCCTACCTCTCCTGAATTGGGTGGGGATTTTTTCTTTCACTGAATGTTGGCTAATGTTACAGTATGTGTGCTTGTTTTCTCTTTTCATTTGGTTTCTTTTTCTCTCTCCCCTTTCCTTCCCTTCTCCCCCCCCCCTCAGGTCACCGGGGGTCTCTCTAACTTTTCCCTACAGGGTTTACAGCTTCCAGGACTGTCGCCATGTTTGAGCTTCGCTGCCCGCCTTGAACGGCTCTGGACTCGTTGCTTTGCTCCACCCTCAGCTCCTCTTGTTCTGCTGAATCGATGACGACACCGAATACCGCCTCCCGTCCTTGGAAGATTGCCTCTCACAATGTCCAAGGGATTAATTCCCCGTCGAAGAGACGTAAGCTTTTCAATCTGTACCACTCTCACCACATTGACATTGCATTCACTCAGGAGACTCACTTCCCGGCATCTTACAGACCTTTGTTTGTTCACCCTAAATACCCTCAATTTTATTTGGCCAACGCTACTGATAAAACCAGAGGAGTTGCGATATTTTTTGGGCGCCATGTTCACTTTGAACTTACCCGGAAAGTAGAGGATCAGGAAGGGAGGTATTTATTGCTCATGGGTTTGCTGGGGGGACTAAAATACTCTCTCCTATCTTATTACGCCCCAAATAAACGGCAAGATTTATTTTTTCGCCACTTATCCACCCACGTCATTCCCCAGGCAGAAGGCACATTAATCATGGGGGGGGGACTCTAATGTAGCCTTGGATCAAAGTCTGGACAAATCCCACCCGGGTAACCCCTCTCTTTGCCGCCCTACCAGGCTGAGTACCAGGGTAGCTAAACTACTCTTCTCGGATGGGTTGGTGGACATTTGGCGGGAACATAATCCCCATGCCAAAGACTACACTCATTTCTCGGTCCCACACAACCTCCTATCAAGGATAGATCATATTTTTATTTCTACGCGGGCGGTCCCGTACACGCTTACTTCCTTCATTAAGGACTCGCCTATCTCTGACCATGCTATGGTTGTCTTATTGCTGAACCGCTCTCCTGCATTTGACGGTACGTTTCGGTGGCGGCTTAATGAGGCGATTTTAAGCAATCCGACTCACTGCACCATTATATCTAAAGCACTTGGGGAGTACTTCTCCTCCAATGTCACCCCGGAAGTCTCCCCCGAGACTATCTGGGCTGCTCACAAGGCGGTTATCCGGGGGAAGCTGATTCAACTTTCCACCACCCTTAAACGTGAGAGGCGAGCGGATCTACTTAAACTGGAATCTGCCTTTCTCGCACTTAGTAAGGACCACAAACGGAACCCTACCCCGACTTCAAAAGCTCGCCTGGAGGATTCCAGACTTCAATTAAATCTTGCATTAACGACTGAGGCAGAGAAACAACTACGTTGGTCGGGAGCAAAATTTTATGCTTCCACCGACAAAATTGGCCCCAGACTCGCGGTTAAATTGACCCCCAGACAGCGTTCGCACACAATTCCCAAAATTAGAACGTCTCGGGGCACACTCTCCCAAAATCCCCAGCAGGCTTTGGAATCCTTTCATTCCTTTTATTCAAAACTATACGATTTTCAATCCCCATCCCCCTCCCGGGAAACGCAGTCCTTCCTAGATGGGCTTTCACTCCCTTGTCTCAGTCGAGAGCATAGGGATATTTTGGAGGACCCTATTTCCGATTCGGAAGTCCTGTTCGTAATTAAGCACTTGAAGACGGGGTCCACCCCTGGGCCCGATGGATTCTCCTCACTCTATTATAAGACTTTCGGGCTTACTTTAGCACCTCACCTCTGTAGATTCTACAACGAGCTGCGAAAGGGGGAGCCTATTGAGAGGGTCTTAAATTCAGCGTACATTTCGGTCATCCCCAAACCGGGCAAGGACCACAGTGATGTTAGCAACTACAGACCCATCTCTCTCATTAACGTGGACCTTAAAATATTGACGAAGGTCCTCGCTAACAGGCTATCCAGCTTCATCAGTACATATGTCCACAAAGACCAATCAGGTTTTATCCCTGGGAGGCAGGGATCCGACCAAATTAGGAGAGCTGTAGACCTTATTTCTTTGACCAACTCCAGATGGGATGGTGGCCCTCACCAAGATACTTTACTCCTTTCTCTCGACTTACATAAGGCGTTTGACTCCCTCTCTTGGCCTTATCTCTTTGAGACCCTCCAGAGGTGGGGTTTTGGCACAAAATTCCTCAATATCTTGCGAGCCCTCTATTCGCTACCCTCTGCCCAGGTTCGGTTGCTGGGACACTACTCTGCTTCTATCCCCATTAGGAGGGGCACGCGACAGGGATGCCCCCTATCACCCCTTATATTTGCGATTGCCATAGAATCCCTGGCGATTGCGATCCGCCACCACCCGGACATTCATGGCGTTTGCTGTGGTCCGACGGAGCACAAATGCGCTCTTTTTGCAGATGATGTCCTACTCTTCCTGACATCCCCTGTTATTTCACTCCCCTCCGTTATGCGCTTGCTCCAGTCGTTCTCCCTGGCCTCTGGCCTCACCGTGAATTTCTCCAAATCCATGGCTCTCAACATCACGGTCCCCATACCTACTCTCGAGGCTCTAAAACCTTCCTTTCCTTTTCTCTGGTGTCATGCCTCGCTCCCTTACTTGGGAGTGCACCTTACCCGATCCATCACTACCTTGTACCAGACTAATTACCCCCCCTTGTTCAGAAAGTTGAAGGCTGAGATGTCATGCTGGGATTTTCACAACCTCTCCTGGCTGGGCAGGATAAACTCGGTCAAAATGACCCTGCTACCGAGGCTGCTCTATTTCTTTCGTTCCCTGCCCATCCCTCTTCGTAAAAGCCATATGAACGCCTTACAATCCAGTGTAGTGAAATTTGTTTGGGGCAAGAAGGGTTACCGATGCTCGCGCTCGGTACTGTTCCGACAACGGAAACAAGGCGGATTGGCCTTGCCCAATCTGTTGAAATATTATCAGGCAGCTCAGCTTGCCCAGTTTTCTGTGATCTATACTCGCGGTCCGAAACCCGACTGGGTTCACATTGAGAGGCAGGCTATCCCTACTTACACACTGGACTATGTCGCTTGGTGCCCACCTAAGCTCCAACCTGCGATCTTGGCACCCACCCTATCGCACTCTATCAGCCTATGTAGACAGCTCTATCGACTCCCTAGTCTGGTCTCACCCATGAGGCCGTTAACTCATTTATTCCATCATCCCCAATTCTTGCCCGGGCATGACGTCAAAGCTTTTCACTGGTGGACAAACAAAGGTCTGTACCGCATAGGACATTTCCTATCGCCCTCCGGCCCACTCTCCCTCTCCCATTGCATTAACAAACTTGAGATGCCGGCTTCCGAAAGGTTCCGTTTTTTTCAAATTTCCCATTTTCTGCATGCAATGTGGTCAGACAAACAGGTACCTCCAAGATTGACTTCCTATGAGCGGTGGTGTTCTGAATCATCGGAGCCGAGGGGGGGCATATCAACCATATACGCAGCCCTGATGGATCCCTTAGATAAGGCAGCTTATGCCCTCAAATGGGAAAGTGATTTACAGACAGCTTACTCGCTAGATGAATGGCACCGTATGTTTCATAGATCCTTCAAAGGCGTCATTAACACGACTCTCATTGAGGCAAACGTTAAAATTTTGACTCGGTGGTATTTGGTACCAACCCGTCTGGCACTTATGTTCCCTGGCACATCACCCTTGTGTTTCAGGGGTTGTGAACTCCAGGGGTCCTTCATTCACATTTGGTGGACATGCCCTAGAATCCGTTCCTTTTGGAATAATTTTTTCCACCTGCTTCGGCGAGTCACGAACCTACAGGTCCCCCAAACACCTCATGTCACCTTCCTCCATGACTTCCCACGGACGTATCCTAGGAGCTTGTCCACCCTATTGTTTTTTATGCTCCTGGGCGCGAAGCTCACGTTGGCTAAGTCCTGGAAACAACCTTCGGTTTCCCTTACTGCTGCTAAACGGAAGATCTCTTGGATCATGGCCCAGGAAAAAATGGTGGCGATCTTCCAGGACCGATTAGCTAAGTGTGAAGCTGTTTGGGATCCATGGGCTCAATACCTGCATATAACCTTGTAGACTTCCCTGACTTACCTACCACACCTACTGTACCCCCGGTGACTCTCCCTCCCTTCCTTCATCCTCGTCCTGCTTACTCATCCCTTCTTCCCTACTGCTGTCTCTCTTACCCCTATCTTTCTACTCATTTCGTCTGATTTTTGTATTTTTTTTTTTTTCCCCCTTTTATTTATTGCTTTTTGGATTGGGGCTTCCCCCACTCCTCCTTGTGGAGCCTTTTTCCATTGCACCTGCCTCCGTACCTGCTAAGGGTTTCTTCTGCTGAGAGCCCTGTAATGTCTTGGTGAGAGGCCTGGTCCCCAAATGTGTCGCAACCCTCCTGGGTGCTTGGGGCCAGGGGTTCCCTCACCGAATTGCTTTATGTTCACCCCTCCTCCCCACAAGATTCCGATTGGCTCCCGGGGGGATCTGGGGAAGTCTCTCCATCACTGGTTCCGGTTTATTAGCACACGTAATGGGCCTTTTCTTTGGTCGTCGTTCTTAGTTGGCCAGTGAATGCTCCTCTGTGTACTTCCTTGTTATTATACATTGTTCAGATCGATCTCTTGTTTCATTGTTGATTACTAGTCGCTGCATTTGACAGTTTGTATTGCTTTTGTTGTATTCCAAAATAAAATACTTGAAAATGAAAAAAAAAAAAAAAGGAATTGAAAAGAAAAAAATAGATATAATAGAATCAAAAAATAAGAATATAATAAAATATAAAGAATATACCCATCTTCTGAAATTCAAATTTCAAATTGAATAAATTTGAATTCAAATTCATAAAAAAAAGAGTAGGATAGAAAATAATAGAATAGAAAAAAAAAGAATGAAATAGACTATAATAGAATAGAAAATAATAGAATTAAAAAAAAATAGAATAAATATAACCATTTCCCAAAATTCAAATATAATCAATTCGAATTTGAATGGAATAGAAAATAATAGATTAGAATAGAATAGAAAATAAAAGAAAATTATAGAAACAAA